>NC_090025.1:144070757-145270757 GCF_037176765.1 Anolis sagrei
ATTCATATTAGTTGTCAATTACTGCTACTGGTTGTTGGGTGCCTTCAAATCATTTCCAATTTATGTGACCATAAATGGAACCTATCACAATGGTTTTGGGCAAGATTGTTCAGAGGGAGTTTGCCTTCACCTTCTACTGACGCTAAGAGAGTGTGACATGCAGAAGGTCACATAGTTGGTTTTCATGAATGAGTGGGGGTTGGAAGCCTGGTCTCCATAGTCCGTAGTCCACTATATAATACTGCCTTTCATCAATTGCTGGTGTTACAGGCCAATTCTGGAAGACTGTTGGGACAAACTGAGAAGTTAAAGCGAATATCAAGACTCACATGTGTCAAGACGTTTCCTATGCATATTTACTTAATGTTTGCCAGGATAGCATCATTGATTCTGTGGTATTAAAAATGCAGGGAACATTTGGACTTTGGCAAAAGAGCCCATCTGGTTGTGAGCTATGCGGGTATCTACTTTCCATCTCCCTAAGTATTATCAGTACTTACTGCCCCTGGATGGTAAGTACTATCAGTAAGGTCTGTATTCAGCATGCTGACATTTAAAGTGACTTAAAACCAGCACCGCTTTAAAATGCAGCTGAGAGAATTCAAGAATTTAGTGTGACAAGATATTGAATCTACTGGCCAGGTTTTTGAAAGGTGGGCGCCAGAGATCTCTTGTAAAATTTCAGATTGTTTTGCTCTTTTCGTTCAGATCACCAATACCTCCCACTCTTTCCTCCATTTTGTACTTTGGGGAGGGCCTTGTAAACTTGTACAAAGAAATAATTCACCAGATCATCATGACCTTTCTACATTCCTCTCTTCTTCTTCCATTAATATTTTTCTGACTTTTGCTTTTTCAGTGCCACACACACATAGTCACAATTCCCTGGGCTTCCCCACTCTTGCTTTCCTCAATTCGTCTTTACCACTGTAATGTAGCTCATAAATGCTATTAGAGCCTTCTCCTCACATGCTTTTTAATATATATATATATATACACATATTTCCTTTTTTCTCACTTTGAAATATATTGAAACCACTAACCACAAATGCTTTCACATCCTCTCCTTGAATTTTAATACTAGGTCATCTTGCCAGGCCCTTTCATCTTCCCTATTCATCAAGATAGCTTTCAAAATGGCTAATTCCACTTTGCCTGACAAAAACCTGAACCTTCCTAGCATTTCATTCATACAGAATAGGGACAAACCAGCACAAGGAAATGTTACATTTTGGGAACATGGTGTCTCAAATACTCCAGGTAGCATGACCCCTGGGAGTTGTAGTCCAAAATGGTATCATTTCCCATCAGTAGATCAATGTAATACTGAATATTTGCAATATTTGCAAAAAAAGCCAGCCACTTCAAGGATACCATTCATCCATCTTGCCCTTGGTTGGCCCCTCTTCCTTTTTCCTTCCTTTTTCTCCAGCATTGTTATCTTCCCCAAGCTTTCCTGTCTTCTCATGATGTGGCCAAAGTACTTTATCTTTGTCTCTAATATCCTTTCCTCCAGTGAGTAGCTGGGCATTATTTCCTGAAGTATGGACTGGTTGGATCTTCTCACGGTCCAAGGCACTCTCAGAATTTTCCTCCAACACCACAGTTCAAAAGCATCCATCTTCCTTCGCTTAGCCTTCTTGCAGTTTGATTTCCTGATAACTAAACAAAACATACAGGACTCTTCCAGAGTAGCCTAAATAAGTTTGAGTTCTAGAAATACACCTTGGATTTTGTCAGTTATTATTGCCTCCCCACCCACTCATTCCATTCTTATTGGGGGTTATTTATAGCAATTTCTTGGCTTTTCCCAAGCTTTAGCATTACAGTATTATAGTACATTGATGTTCAACTGCATTATAGGTCTTTCAAAAAAGAAAGAAAGAAATAGATCAAAGTGACCCCCTTTTTGTTCCAATATTTCCTTAAATTAAAAAAAAATCCCACTCAGTGGTGGAAATAAACTGTAGCCGGTGTCAAGAATTGCCAGTAAGTAGTCCAGGACAACATTAAGATATTTCAAATAACCCAAGTATTACAGCTACAGTTTACCTCCTTTCTGAAGGATCACAGCCTTATACTGTGATACAAGTGACTGCCTATTGTCTGTTCTCCAACTAGTAGCTACTTGAAGGAGGCAATGTCTGAGGCTGGCCTGCATGAGGAAGAAAGACTGATGTAGGACATCTTTCTACCTGGAGAAAACACAGGCCCAAAACCTGTGACCCATCATGGGTTAACCTGAGGCATCCCAATGATGCCTCAAGTTAACCCAGATTAATCCAAACTATATTGGGATTTCCCAGTTTACTACAGATTAATAAAACACTTCAACAGATCTAGGTTTTACTGAAAGGTCCAAATCTGTTGAAATCCTGGGCCTGTAGGGATTGACCCTTGGGACTACGTTCCATGATCCCAGAGGTCAATCCCCATTGTCATCTCCCATACTTCAAGACACTGAATGGAAACCTTCTAAGAGCCTTTCTAGACAGGTTCTATTTCCCAGGATCCAATCCCAGGTGTTCTGTTTATCCCAGATTATTTGGCATGGCAGACTCAAAAAATCTAGTTTAAAACAGAAAACCTGGCACCAGATCCTGGGATATGGGGCCTGTCTGGAAGGGCCCTATGAACACAAAGGAGCAGAATGGCACCCCACCCTCCCCTCCCAGCCCCTTGTTTGCCCCCTAAATTTGTTGGGCCTTCAAACCTCCAGACACATTATTTTGACTCATCAAAGGCTTTCTTCGAGGGGCCTGAGCATGTAGCCAAGCCCCTCCAGTAGATTTAGGGTGGGGGAACTGGGGGCTAGCTAGATGCATCTGGCTGACCTGGGAGGGCATGCAGCCACCCCACCTCCCCTCAAAAGCACAGCACTTGGGCCAGCTGTGTGGCCTCAAAATCCCAGTTCCTCTCGGGATTTGGGCATGTGTAGAAAGGCCCACAGTGTCTTCCACTTGGATAAAGGGAAGCCAAAAGGAGTGGCAGTTGAATCTAACATTTTCATACTGGCAAATGTATTCAGCACTGAAATACCTTATCTGGGGCAGGACAGTCTTGGAGCCCATACAACTCTTTCCAACAGAGGAGAATGGCATGTGTGTGAAGGAGTAGAGCTCAAGAGAAAGATCAAATAGGTTCATTCTGCTGTTCTCCAGAAACGGCTATCTGAGGTATTCCTTGATCCTAGTTAATGGCACAACCAACTTTGCTTCTCTGTAAAACCACAGGTAAATTACTAAGGCAAATTACTTCAAATATGGCATTTTCTGCAAGTAAAAAAAGTCAACACTAAATGTAGGCCTCATTAACACTGCCATACAAAATCCAGATTATCTGCTTTGATAATCTGGATTATATAGCAGTGTGGATCCAGCCATAGAGAAGCAAATGACTACCAGGGATTTTTGAGTAGTGGCATCTGGGGCTGGATCTAGACTGCCATATAATCCAGATTTTCAAAGTAGATAATACAGATTATCTGGTTTGAACTGTATTATATGAGTCTACACTGCCATTTAATATCGTTCAAAGCAGATAATCTGGATTTTATATGACAGTGTAGATGGGATTCCAGCCAGTGTTGTCTGGCAACAGCCTTGTGGCATTTTCAATGGCAGCGACAAACCTTTTCATTGGGTCATGCCTTTTAAGTAACATGTCATATAGGCATCTCACATTTAAAATCTGTTGGGGATTGATTTTGTTTGGTTTCTATTGCTGTATTTTCCTCTGTATTCAATGTTTCATTTAAGTTTAGTTTTGTATTTGAATTATTTATATATCCCTTGACGAAAGCATAAAGTATGGAGTGGCATGTAAAGGATCCCAAGCAAGTAGGTAGACAGATGAACAGACAGACAGATAGACAGACAGATAATACATGTGATTTAGAAGGTAATTTTTCATTAATATTACTGGAACCATTTCCAGAGAGAGCGTTCCTAGACTATTTATGGGCACCATATAGCTGTTCCATCTTTTTTCCTTAACAAAAAGAAAAAGACAGAGGAAGCTATGGAAAAACAAGGGATGATTATAAAAGATGTTTTTAGTCCCAAACCCCTGTAAAATCCAAGAAACTGAGCCAGAGTAATGGTATGGTAAAAGCCTCATCTGAAACTGCTCTGGGTGTAGAATTCATTTTAAAGTTTAGTTTTGTGATACCAGGGTGGAACTGTGTGATATTTTGAGGTTTTAATATCTTTTTGATGTGGTCAAAACGTTCTGCTCAGACACTGCAGAGTAAAGTTCAGTTACTCATAAAAGTTTATAGATCATTAACTTTTCTTTTTATTCAGCCTCTGAAATGTGTCATGGCCAGTTTAGTGATGTTTTCGTGCCTATGGAACTAATAAAACTGCACAGGCCAAGTTTCAAAGGATGCTGTGAAATAAATGTTTCTGTGCAGGCTGTGGAAAGATTGGCAGCTTGCATCTGAGGTCAAAAGAAAATCCTTCTCTTTACAAAATATGGTTATACCTAAGTAACACAGGAATCCTATTGGTTTCTATTCTGTAATAAGTCCCACTGAGTTTAATGTGGATTATTCCCTGTGTACCGCTAGGCAACTAATGTACAAACAGGTTTTCAGAGGTTTACCCATTTATTTATTTAAGAGCTTCAGTTTAAGCCACACATCTGACTTCCCATGATGTTTTTAACAGGAACATGTTCTAAGCACCTATTTCCAGCAACAACTCTAATATAGTACTGAAAATCCTTTTCACAAAACAATTTTATGAGGCCAAAGTGCAGACACTGTAACTGTAACACAATTCAAAAGAACTGTGGAAGCCAAGTCAACTCCTGGCCAGTTTTGGTTCATTGAGGAGCAAACAGCCCAAAGCATAATCTCATTACTGTCTGGGGACCCATATCAAACTTTGAAAATAAATGTATGCTTGCTCTCCTAGTTCTTTCTCATGGCTTTCGGAAGAAAGCCATCCACTTCTTGTTATCTTATTCACATGTAAAAATATTGTTACATGATTCCAGAATGATGAGGTAGTTAATCAGAATGAAACAAGGGAGTTGCATGCTCCATTACTCCAAGAGCATTTTCTTTCATGCCTATAACATTCAAATTGACTTAATTCAACACATGGTCTAATGGTATTTCAATCTCTGCAGTTTTTCTTATATATGTTTTTTTATCTGTGAGCTGCCCTGAATCCCAGCATTGGGAGAAAGGAGGCCATATGAAATTATTGACTGATAGTAGTTGATTGGTGCTCAAAGAGTGGTATCCTTCTGTCTCTGTGGTGCTCCCTACCACATAGAGAAGCACGTGCATATTATGGGAGAGCAAAACTCACCGCTTTTCCTATTGTGAAAAGCCTTTTTCTGGTGGTTGCTTCTTATCCATAATATTCAACTAGAAATGAACACATGAGCCCCTTCCACACAGTTGTATAAAATTCATATTTAACTGGATGATATGACAGTGTGGACTCAGATAACCCAATTCAAAGCAGATATTGTGGATTATCTGCCTTGATATTCAGAGTTATATGGCTGTGTGGAAGGGCCCTAAAGAAATCAACTCAGGATGCTTCTAGAAAGTGTCAAAATGCGGGACAAATAAGTGCGGCAAAAAATCACAGGATCTGACAGCAAGTCCAAACACAGAACTGTCAGTCTCGGTAAATAATCCCCCACCATCCTGACACCTTCATTTGTAGCAGATTTTAGAAATTTGCAGGATTAATGGGGGACACCTGGCAAAAGTTTATTTTTTAAAAAATTGCTTCCCCAAGGTGCACTGGACCTCATATGGAAATATCCAAATGTATAAACAAGCAGATTTCTTATTATCTCTTCTCATCCTACTGTAAATTTAAGCTCTATTTAATTTCATAAAGATCAGAACAAAGGAATGTTTGCAGAGAGTTCTCATTGTAATTGCTTTCCATTTGTGCTTCTGTTTAGCCACCTGCGTGTCCATTGCTTTACTTATTTACAGGTGTTTGGGGATTTTAAAATGTGCATATGCATTGGTGTTGCACACCAGAACAGGAACTAGCCCCTTTGACTATAAACACACCACACGTTGAGTAAAGGAACAATCCTTTTTATTAAAGCTTAGCAAAAAGCCAGTAGAAATAAACATTTGTGAAGATAGATAAGGTTTCAAAAATCAATAAGGCATTCAAAGGCAGCCAGATAAAACAGTGTCTAAACGTAGCAATCAAAAACAATGTCCAAAAAACATGAAATTATAATCCAAGGCAATAATATCCAGACAGGAATCAAACAAGAAGCAAGAACAGACCAAATGCTGCTAGTCCCCTTAAAAAACTAGAAAAATCCATGAAAACGAGACCACTTGAACAGGGATTCCATGAGGTTTATACTTGGTTACCAAACAATGCCTTATCTGACAAGATTTTCTACAGACAAACCTTAAATCCCAAAAACTGGTTTCGCTTTCCCCCAGACTTTGACTTTAACTGACGAATTCTTTCAGATCTACGTAAACATTGGGCCTCTTGTCGATTATGGCTAATCTCCAGCCGCCGACTTTGCTTATCTGACTCCTCATTAACTTTAGTAGGTGTCAGACTGTTTTCCAAACTAGAATCTGGAAAGCTCACAGACGAAGGGAGTACACCTTTCTCCCAAGGCCTGACAGAAACATTCTCAAAAGAATCTTCCCTTTGCACCGCATGCTCCTCTCTGTCAGTGTCTGCAAGAAACTCATTGACCAAAGTGTCTCCATCTTGCACCTCAGAGTCAGTCCCAGCATCCCCCACATTAGAAGCAACAGAGGACTGACTTCCCTCCTCATTACCCACATCAGACACAGAAACATCAGGAGGCTGAAACACATTCACAGGTTCAATCACAGGCTGAGTCCCAACAATTGGAGCAGTTCACACCAAGGTATACAAATAAAATCACATTTTCCTTGCCTGCAGGGATATACAGTCATACGAATATACACTTTTTTTGGCCTGGCCGAAATCGTGTTTTAAGCGCACCTTTTTAACACATGTTTTTCAGCTATTAATCCTAAACAGTTAGCATTTTCATGAAATGTATTTTAGCCACACACTACTCTTTTATTCTGTTTTCTTCCACATTTTAGGGCATGTGTAGAAGGGTCGTGACCACTGGTGAGTAACATACTCTCCTCCCCAGAAATGACCATAGGGTCATAATAAGTTGGAAACCACTTGAAAACACACAACAACAAACAACAACAATATTATCCTATACAATCATTGGTGTAATGGAGTCATAGCCCACAAGGTAAAGTGCAGGTACTTAAGAAGTATTAGCAGGGGGTATGGTTTTATGTGCTACTTTCTTTAGCTTCCCAATTTCCAGAATTCCGCTGAATTCCCAGTAGTTGGAGGGGAAACTGATTTTTTCTAGCAAAAATTCCCAATGTATGTAGAAACAATTCCCTTAAGTAATTCCCAGTGTAAGAAATAATTATGACAGGGATCTTGTACCTGACTGTCACACTGAAGATCACTTGTGGGAGGAGCTGGGCACATCAATCTGTGCAGCCAGATTGACAGGAAAACAGACCCCTGTCACCGCAGTTGCAACCCAATAAGTCGAGATGGTGGTCGGGGTGGGGTTGAGGTGGGCGACATTATTTATCAACGTAATTAAACAATGATAGCTATTTAGCTTAATATCTGAGCTACGTTCATAGCCCTGAATAACCTGAATTATTTTTAAAGTTGATGATGTGTAATACTGTTTGAATATTTGTATATTTTAGGTTGTATTGCAATGCTTTTAATTGTGAGCCATTTTGAATCTCTGTATGGATAGAAAAAGTGGAATAATAATAATAATAATAATAATAATAATAATAATAATAATAATGTTTTGAAGCTCAGCTTTCTGCCCAGTAGAAAAAATCTTCATTGCACCTGGATAAATGCTGTTCAATTAATTTCAATGAATTTTTCCTTTTTGGCCAAGAGTAACATCTACGTGTCACATTTTGACCCTTCATAACCTTTCGAGTAGTTATACTGGCATAGTTGTTAAGCCATAAATCTCAAAGAGCAATTCAAGCATTCCATTTTAGCTCTTTCCACACAAAATGTTGGACTCACATTATACTCACTGAAACTTATAGTATTCTGTTGTGTTTAAAAGTTAATATTTTCCAAGCCATGTAATTTTTTGCCATTTAATGAGACTAACACCTGCTTGTAGCTAAACTGATTTAACACTATGGTGTTTTTTTTCTTATTTTCTTGTTTCTCCATGATTCTATTACGCAAAAATGACAGTAGAGCCCATTTCAACTTTACAATACACAAAGTCCAGCTGTAATGTGTGAATCAGACTTGTTGATCTGATAATAAATACTAGAAGTTATCGTTTATTTTATGATTTACACATTTCACTTTGGATACTATTGTAAGTGCAGTTAAAGATTATGTCATTGATCTGTATAGTGCTATAGAGGTACAGCTTGAGGCTTCTACAATGTGTTATGCTCTCCACTGGTCACTCACCGGCCATGGAGGAATGGTACCTGCAATTTTGGTTTTGGGTGATATGAGGTTGGTTGAATGCTGTCCAGATTATAATGTCACAGCAAGACCTGCAATGGGAATGTGATAAATGGTCTAGTTTACTACTTTTCTCTCCCCACAACCCCTTGCTCAGAATTTAACTTTATTAGCAGACAGCTAGTATGGAGACAGATCCAAAATGTATTGGGGAAAATTATAAAAAGGGTAAGGGGAGGGGAAAGAAAGTTTGTGACTCTTTTAAGACCACAGGATAAGGATAACTAAGGATAAACTTTAGTGAACTATAGCCCACTTCTTCCAAAGTATCTGAAACTATGTGACTCAATATTATCTGTTGCTGGAGTGGAGGTGGAGTTTTGTCCCTTTAGATGTTTTGGAAGACATCTCTTACAATCCTTTACTATGGGATTGTATTGGTTGTGGCTTCTCGGAGTTGAATATAAACAAATTAGAGAAGCAATATTTTCATCTTTTTCTGCCCTAACAGCTTTTCTCTCAGAAATCAATCACAGATTTTTCTTAGAAACTTATCAAATACAGTCTTCTCTGTGTTTTCTCCTTGTTTTTACATGTTGCCAAAACCGAGTCCCACGAAGCACATCATATGATGCAGGGCAACTTCCGGCCAAACTCTGTGGGGCTCCATTTTGGCAATGTGCCAAAATGGAGCCCAGAATACCTTGGGAGAAATACAATGAGGAAGCAGAGGAAGGACAGGGAAAGGACAGGAAACCACATGGCATGGGAGGCCATCCCAGAAGACAGGGAAATACAGTCGAGAATGAAGGAGGACGGTTCCCTCCATTTCCCCCTCTTTTCCTCACTTTTCCCTTGCCTGCTGGATGATATCCTTAGTTCTAGTACCTAGAAATCTTTTATTTGCAATGGCCAGAAGTAATTCAACTTTCTAAGTGTAAAGTATGTCCTCTGTCAATATGGGAGTCTTGAGACTAGAAGGCAAAGCTGAGCTGGACTTTATGGAGTTAGCAAGTGAATAGATGGAAATGTCAGCCCCTCTGCTTCATGAACTCTTCTATAGGTAGACCAATTGTTAGAAGACCTCTTTCTAAACCTGTTTCAACAAATTGAATTTTGGTGAAATTTTCAGGGGCTACATTCTATTGGCTCAAGGACAAAACGATGGGACCAAAATACCAGGACATTTTAGTGTAAAGCTCTTACTGCCGGCAACGTTGTAGGCAGAGTACACCAGAATGGGAAAATACAAAAAATCAGGAAAACTACTTACAGCAGCACAGAAGAAGAAGAGAGCCTTCAGGGGAATCCTAGAAGGCTAGATCGGATGAAATTGGCTCTAGGATTTGTGACTCCCAACCACTAAGGTACATCATACTAACTGTATTGTGAGTGAAAACATCTATAGTTATGTGATTTGCCGCTTACCATAAGCAAGGCCCCATCTAGACTGCCATATAATCCAGTTTCTGAATCCAGATTATCTGCATTGAACTGGATTATATGGCAGTGTAGATTCATATAATCCAGTTCAAAGCAGATAATCTGGATTCAAAAATCGAGTTATATGGCAGTGAAGATCCAGTCTGAGATTATCTGATGTGTGTATTAGACTTATCACAGAATACAAGGAGGGAAAAGATTCGAGATTTTCACTCGCTTTGATAGGTTTCTCTTTGGAATACAAATGGTTAAGGGCATCACACCATAACAAATACACCACACATAGGAATCAAATGTACTTGTCTGATGGGAAAGGTTTTTTGTTTGTTTTTTACAGTTGGACCATGAGCCTAAAAAGATATCCAAATCTATCTCAGCCTTCTGGCTTTTGAGATCTCAGGAAAACTTGCAAAATTTAGTTCTCTCATGAGAAGCCTAATCCCTCTTTGAATCAGAGAGGCCAATAAAAATACCACAAAACAGTCTTTTTCACTTTCTTGTTCTAACTGAAAATAGGAAAAGCAAAATGAATTAAAACATCACAATCACTAGAAAAAGATGTATTTACCATATTTCACCAATTCTAAAGAGCCCTTTTTCTATTTTAGGGGCTCCAGAAACAGGGTGCATCTTACAATCAATGGTGCCTGAGATTCACAATTTTTTAATGTCTTCCTCTGAGAAAGGAGGAGGAGGAAGGACCTTCTATGTGCAGTTGGGGCCCCTTCTACACTGCCATACAATCCAGACTATCCACATTATCTGCTTTGAACTGGATTATATGAGTCTACCCTGCCATATAATCCAGTTCAAAGCAGATAATCTGGATTTTATATGGCAGTGTACAGGGGCCTAGGTATCATTTATTTCAGAGTAACTAGATACAAGTTTGCATATTGATAGCATAGTTACCATTAAACCCAATTCCATTTGGGTTTAATGTTCCCTTGGTCTCTGGTAAATCTCTTTAAAGGTGTAGTTATACATTCAACATTAAGTTGAAGGCAGAAGGTTTTCTCTTGGATAGATGCATTTAAAGAAGGGAAGATATGCACTCAGGGTCATCCCACACAGCCATATAACCCAGAATATCATCAGATAATCCATAATATCTGCCTTGAATTGAATTATCTGAGTCCACACTGCCAGATAATCCAGTTCAATGTGGATTTTATACATCTGTGTGGAAGGGGCCTCAGAGAACTTAGGTCCCATCTACACTGCTATGTAATATAATTTCTGAATCCAGATTGCCTGCTTTGAACTGGATTTTATGGCAGTGTAGACTGATATGATCCAGTTCAAAGGAGACAATCTGCATTCAGTAACTGGATTATATAATGTAGATCCAGCGTCAAAATCAATCTTAACTCATAAATGACTTTTTGTGGAGCTGCAACTCCCTTCAGCCCTCGCTAGCATAACCAATTGTGAAGGTTGGTGGGAGTTATCCCCCACAACGTATTTAGGGCTATACATTATTGACCTCAAATGAGCCTTCATTTAACCCTCCATCCCTCCATATAAATCATTTTAGATGTTGAGTTTCTTTAAGAAAAGTAGATCACTAAGAAAATATTATGTTCTATAATAGTTCAAGATGCATGTCTGAGCTGATCTCTCTCCTAGTGTGTCTTCAAACTTTATTCAAACACATCTTGTATTTTCTGGCCATAGATAGCCAGTTTTATGTGTCTATATTTGTTTTTTCCCTCAATTAAATGTAATGCTAAGTAATGGTGGCAGGTTTACAAGTTTGGAAAGTACAGCCCTGTTTTATAAAAGTACCTCCTGGAATACATTGCATTATAAGTCAAAACAGACAGATAGAGGTCATTTCAAAGAGCCACAGTTTAATCACCTGGGTCTTTTTTCTCAAGTAATTTCTTTTCAGAATTCATCTTCATCTTAGAGATTATTTCCCCAAGAATCATATCTTGGGAAAACTAAAAATAAAACTCACAGAATTCTTCATCCATCATGGCTAGTGTGGGCCGTGCCAGTTGGAGAATTCTGGGAGTAGTTGTCACCAAAGTCAACTCTACTGAGAATTCACAAGAGACTGGCCCTAAGACCAATCTCTTGGGAGTTTTAGTTTCTATCATGAAGCC
This sequence comes from Anolis sagrei, assembly GCF_037176765.1. Classification (NCBI taxonomy): domain Eukaryota; kingdom Metazoa; phylum Chordata; class Lepidosauria; order Squamata; family Anolidae; genus Anolis; species Anolis sagrei. The sequence goes on from NC_090025.1 coordinate 144,082,801, forward strand.
CCAGGTTCTTTCAGCCTGTGGAAAAAGCATGACTTTGTCATCTCAACACAGGAAAAGAAGTTGTAGAAAGAAATCATGTTGCTGCCAATGTTAACTTTGGAAGTGATCCTGACCCCTTGCAATTGTTTCCATTAGTTTCCATTAGTATGACTTCAGTCATTGTGTTCGCTTCATGAAACTCTCACTGAGCCATCCACAAAAGGTTCCCACAAGTCAACCTGCTGGGGGGAGATATGGCATGGGTGAGACTGGTAAGAAGGGATTCCTGCAAATCAACAATTAAGGAGAAACGTCATGTGGTTTCTGAACTTATGCATTCTACATCTTTAGCAGCAGCTTTTCAACACCCTGCAATTTTTTCTGTTGTTTCTAGAATTGTAAGAGACAGCTTTGGCTCTCAAACAGATCTTTTCTGCTAACTGGGCAAAATCAGTCGAGACAGCATTCACAGCTTATACATACCATATTTTGAAATCTGAATGGGAAACTACTTAACATACACATTTGTGCAACATCTGAATTGGCCAACACATGGTTGGCACAACACATACATTCAGCCTTGCACAGATGGAAAAGATTTGCTTTCCTGGAGTTGAAGCTCAGTTGGACATGATTTGGAGTAGCTCATTCCCCACCCCTATTCATTATCCATTGCTTACCAATGAGAAAATGATGAGACCAAGAAAACAGGATTGTGTACTAATCTTTCACTTTAAATGTGAGTGATCTGCAGGGGGAAGAGCTTAAAGTGGGTTCCAGCTGAAGCCAGGAGTCCCTACCTGACCTCCTCAGGTGCCCTTGGGTAAAATCCACAAGTTCTGAATTCTCCAAGTCCAGTCTTTTGCCATGCAAGAATACTTCCAAAGTAGAGGATTCTACCATACTGCAATGCAGCATATTCCACTATCAAACAGCTCTTGCAAAGCACACATGTACTTCGCCACCACTAGGCCCCATGATCCAGAGAGAGGAAAGCTAGAGACATCCCTTCAACAAATTGGGGTCTAATTGTGGCTACTGCCCTATCAATTTCCCTTCTGCCTACTTGTTATGGACAAGACACAAGTGTCCACTTTGCAAAATGAGCAAAATGTCCTGAACTGGCCCTCAAGAAACTCTTCCAAGCCCCTCAGTCAATAGGTATTTTGAAAAACCATGCATTTCCCTGCTTAATCTTTCTTGATCTGTTATTGTATGATGAGTGCAAGATGCTTATCTGCAACATACTGTGTGCTTTTGGATTAAGGCAGAAAAGAAAGCTAAATAATTTTTGGAAAGAGCCTGGTTAGCAAGCCATTGCCAAAATTGAGAGATAGTATGTGATTGAATCAAGAATGTAATGGCCAGTGGTCAATCCCCAAATTTGGCATCATGTGGAGTCTAGCAGCTTCCAGCATCATAACTTAGGGATTGTCCTTCAGATGCAATACTCCAACTAATAGGCCTCCAGTGTATCAAGGACACTTTGTCTGTTCTGCTTTCAGCTTTATTGGTTAGGGGTTTTCCAAAGTTCTAAAGTGCTTGATCAAGACCACATGGGACCATTGAAGTGTCAAAGGATATCACTGGCAACAGCCCAGTAACAAATCTCCTTCCTTGCATAGTCTATTTAATTGAACATCCCTGTCAGTGGCAGATGCATTGCAAAACACATTTTAAACTGTTATGTTCTCTTTCTCTTTTTTCCTTAGATGAAACTTGCATAGTTATATGTTTTAGAGACTTCGGCTAAAATGTTTTATTGTGGAAGTGGATAAGATTACTTTCCTTGAATTGAAGCTCAAGCAAAATGTTCATATTATGGACAGACTCTCACATTATGACTTGACCAAATACTCATATATTGTTTATACATTTATAACCAGATGCTGAACTGAAATACAGCCCTGGAACCTGAAATGAAACCAGCTTTCAACTCTCACAGGCCTGTAAATTTGACTCACACTAGCTCCACATAGCAAGTACCTATCTGATACTGAAGATCGAGCTATTTACTACAAGAATTCTGTCTTTTCTGACCCTCTCTTGCCATTGTGCATCAAACATGTCAAGTTCAAGGATTTTTGTGTGGATTGATTTGCGTGCATGTGGGAGTTTTTGAGAAGTCCCACCATTCTGGAATTCATATCCAAAGAAGTAACTTTTCCAAACTCTTGGATTGATTTGGCTTTCCAGCTTTCATTTGGCTGTATTTCCTTTCCACAAAATTGACATCAGTTGGGGAGGACCTCACACTAAGAAAAACAAAGGGAACATTTTAATTGACGTCAGTAAGAATTAGACCTGACTCCCAAATGAAGATTTGGGATTTGGCCTTATGTGTTCCGGTAGTATGAACTTCTGCTTACAAACACAGATGGATTTCATGAGAGGGGTCTTCCCAAATCAGTTAAGTTTTCCCATCTAAAATGTGTTGATGGAGCTAAACTAAGAATATCACTTCTGTCTGGAGACATTGGACTAAAATGTGCACTACAACGTCTGAATATGTATGCCGAATGCAAGAGCAACAACCATTTCATGATTGTCAGTATCATAAAAATCTGAATCATTATTTTCTATAATGAGAATCTAACAACATTTAAGGAAACAAATATTGTAAAAAGTTAGACATTCCTAATTATCAATGAATTTGATTCCCACCTTGCAGTGAAACATGGCTTCTTTTTCTTAATGGACACCAAACAGGTGTAAAGGAATTCATGGTACATTTTCCTTCCCTGCATTCATTCAGAAAAGACACCTCTTGCCATCACTTTGAATTTCTTTGCAATGTCATCATATAGATCAGTGGTTCACAACTTGTGGGTCCCCAAGGTTTTTGGCCTACAACTCACAGAAATCTCAGCCAATTTACCTGCTGTTAGGATTTCTAGGATTTGCAGGCCAAAACATCTGGGGACCCACAGATTGAGAACCACTGATATAGATGAAAGTGATTGATTTTGTAGCCATGTGGCCTGATTTAGTTGGTTAGAAACACATCAATAAGCAAACTTTCCCCCAATGTACATTTGATAGAGGGCACTACATTTCATCCAGCTTCAGCAATGTGGTAATGGTGCCATTTATTAAGGTGTGACCATTTTTAGGAGAATCAGCATAAGGATCACAAACTCAATAGAAGGATTTTCAGCCTTATAATGCCTATATACTGGACTACAGCACAGTCCTCTCACCATAGATAAGCTGTGCATTAGTCACTGCCATGTGTCTGTGAGCTTCTGGAATTTATTTATTTATTTGTTTATTTAGGGCTTTTATATCCCGTTCTATCTCAACCTCTGCAGAGGGACTGAGAACAGCTAACAAATCGGCAGCCCATGGCACCCACATCAAAAACATAGATACACAATTGACCAATATGACATAAGATGCTATGGCTTCCAAGTGCAGAATGGCCTTCTTATTCATGAATTCAATATGCAGAGTTTCACTTCAAAAATATCATCACTTTGTTTGTGGGCCTCTCCAGCTCCTCCGGTATGATTTATGCTATGCTTCCAGTCCAAATATAATAAAAAATATAGGGTTTACTATTATCCAAGGTTTCAGGTATCCTTGGGAATCTTGCAACTTGCCTTTCACAGATACAGTGGTCATACAGTAGTATTTAGTTCTACTAATGCATTTGTTTTAAAAATCAGGTATGCATTATCCAGTGATAATCTTTTCCAATGGCCATACTAGATAAAAGTAAGTTAAACAAAAGTAATTATAGCAAGTGATTGTTATCAGAAGCAGAAATGGACAAATCATAGCCATCCTGATATTCGTGGGATTGGAACTTCTTTCATTGAAGGCCAGCATTATCAGAGGTCAAGGCTGATGAAACTTGCAGTCCAGCAACCTCTGAAGATCACAAGTTACCCTTTCTTGATCTACAACAATTCATGTTTATTTGGTTGGCATTTGGCCAGGTTCTGTCACTCCTCTTTCTGCTGCTCCAATCTCTACTAGGAATGGGAAGAAAGTGTTGAAGATCTTGAGACTTTTTGGACCGATGCTCAGCCTGCATTACCAACTGGATATCAAGAAAAAATCATAATTAAGCTCAGAGACAAATCAACAAAGCTGTTTTCTGAGTGAAGAAATTGCTTGGTTTAGCGAGCCAAATTCTGAACAAAAACAAATAAATTATATTATGTTTGGAGGAGGTTTGCCTGTTGGAAAGTCCTGAGCTTTTGACCTGGGGGCTGGGTGTGGTCAGGTCGTCCTAGAAAGGGGGGATACATGAATGATACTTTCCGCATGAGGGAATAAGGATCAGTTTAAGAGTTGGCTTGTAAGTAAAGCAATCAGGATTCTGGGAATCGGGACTTAACAGCTGGACAACATGGTTTTCATGTTTATTCATTCACAACATAATAATCTAATTATGCGTGTTTTAATCTCCATTTATGTCCATTATTGTGCAGTAAAGGCAAAATAATTTCCTATTCATTATGTCTTTTAGACAAAGTTTCTTAGACCCAGTGCTGCATTTTAGGATATATATTTTATAGAACAATTTCCATTGATCCAGCTTTTCCCAAATGAAAACTGGGATACATGTTGTAAAGCAATATCAGAGCTCAAAATGGCAAACCTTAGCAAAACAAGGAAAGGCTGCAGTCGTTTGCTTTTGCTTGAGCTTAATAGGAAGGACAACATTCTTCCCCCTCTTCTCTTTTCTTCTTGTCTCCTCTTCCCTGGTGAGGAAAATGGGTGCAAACAACTTTTGCATTTTAAACTCGGTTTGCAGCAACTTAAGTAAACTGAGGCCAAAGGGGGAAATTGGAGGAAGAGAACAAAACTGAGACATTTTCAAAGCAGCTGAAGAAAGTGAGGTGACAGAGCATTAATTAACACTGTCCTTGCCATATCATATTGGATGGTATGCCATTGCTACATTGAGAATCAAATTATTAAGGTCACACTTTTTGAACAAGGGGCACCCAGGACTGTTATATACTGAATATATTCTTAAACAGATGAGCATCTCAGAAGAAAATATCATGCATTCTGTTACAGAATCACCCCCAATAGTTCATGATATATGCATAGCATTTTGCTGGGTGCTATCATGCTGGGTGCAGGATGTAGGTGAATCCCCACTTCTTAAGTATTCAAACTGACTGCTAGTGATTAGTACAAATGTCTTTGTGAAGGTTATATCAACCCTACTTTAAGGTAAGCTCAGGAAAATGAAAACCTAAGAAAACAGCACCAGCATGGACATCTGTTGGGGGTGCTTTGATTATGTATTCCTGCATGGCAGGGGGTTGTATTGGATGACCATTGTGGACTCTTCCTATTCTATGCTTCTATAGCTGATATTTCTTATGCATTTGCTTTCAGTCTCTGAACCAGGAACTGATGCAGTTGTCCTTGGAGGGAAAACTGATGCTAAACCTGAGCCACAGCATTGATAAAATATCTCTGAGAGGAGTGGATCCAAACCTTGGGGCCTCAGATGTTGTCAGATTTGAACTCCCATAGATACTGAGAACCACCACCCTAGATGAGAAATTGAGAACTTGTGGATCTCCAAATGATATTAGATGACATTTCTCATTATCTCTTCTCATGGACAATGTTGACTGAAGCTGATGGGAAATGCATTTCAGTTGGAGGACCACAGCATCTCCATTCTGTTTTAGATCCCAGAACACGTATCACCACTTTTCTCCAGAAATTCACTGCACAGTCTGCTGTAACCTCTGCAATTCTAAGATATAGGAAACTGCCTTTCCATCAGGACATATTGACAGGAACTGCCTTTGATTTCACTCAGCATTTCAACAGAGGCTGAAGTAGAGCATGCCAGAGTCTGAACCAGAAACCATCTGCAAGCACAGCATTTGTTTTACTATAGCCTCGCCCTATTATGCAGACAGCAAGTAAAAAACATATCTACAACTACTGAACCTAAAACATCTGTTGAACTAATTTAACCCTAGATCTATATAAATTACTCATACTTGTTTTGAAGGCTAAATTATATCAGTAAACATCCTCACTAGAGCAAAAACAAAATATCAGGATAACACCATACTTAATGATAAAATGGTGGCTTCGACAAAATAACTAATGCAGCATTGACGGGACATTGGAATAGGATGATGCATTAACTTTCCCAAAAGCAACTTTCTGCTCTGTTCAGACAGATCTATATGGTTCCAGGACATTGCTGTATTAGTCTGTTTCAGGACCAAAAATATATAAAGGATTCATGTTGGTGGTGGGGTTCTCCTCCTTTTTCCCTCCCCCAGTTTTTCCCAGGCTAGTCATTTTTTTTCTATTTATATTTTATTGTTATAGTTGTTTTTTCTTATTTTAAAAAACTGGCATTGTGCAATTGCTCTAAAAATAAAAATAAGGAGCAGAGATAGTTTGTGAAGTCAGGGTTATGAGGTTATGTGGAAATACAATAGCAAAATCATTAATTGGCAAATTGGTGCATTTATGCCATGGAAGAGAGGCACAATATTGAAGGGACTAAACCAGGTATATATTGACTATCAGTGATAGAGGGACTTCAAATGAATTAGAAGGTCCATGTGATAAAGTCCCAACTAAGAAAAATTGCGTTGTTTATACTCTCTGTATTTAGCCAGTTAAATAGCCCATCTTTTTAAGAAAAAGAAAAAAAGAAAAAAAACTTTTCATCTATCATACCTGCTCATGGGCAAATATCTCATGAAAGTTATTTCTACTGTTACTCTACTATGCTAACATACACAGTTTCATGAACAAATTATTTTCCAAGGTATGTTTAATTGCATAGTACTTTCCAATTCTTTTGTGTCTGCTGAAGATGATAAATGAACAGAGGGGGTTGATAGCATTTAACCATGACCAAAAGCACAATCCTAACTAGCACAAATCTGCACAACTCTTGGCTGTGTGTTCAAACCAAATGTAATTAAACAGCTGAAAAAAAACTATATTTGCATCAGACATAGTGTGCTACAAGGCTAAATTATAAATGGTATGTTTTAAAGCCATTAAAAAGTAGTAAAACATTTCTGAGAATTCAGGTCTTCTATTTGAAACAATTTACTTCCAGGGGGAAAAAATGTTTTTAATCCCATATCTCATCCCATTGTAGAGTGCCATCCGGTTCTTACATTTCACCATAGAAATAAAATTCTTACTGATAGCCGCTCTTTTCAGTTGTACAACTTTTCCCGAAGATTTTGTTCTGGGTTGCCTCATTGTCTTTTGATCCAAATTTCACTTACAAAGCACTGAAATTGGAACAGTAATTAATGGGCATTAAGATATAGTGGAAACTTTCTCATGCAACCATTCTATTCATACTCTCTAAGCAACAAAACAGGTATGCAAGAAAAGGATTTGCAGTTAATTACTGAATTTGTTGGTCTATGTCTGATTGGCACTTCTCAATTAGAGAAAATTGTTGAAACTTAGAGTTATACCAAGCAATTTAGCCAGGTGTAAATCATGCCAAATCCACTGTCACGGCCTCTGTGTTACCATGCCTAGCTGGCCACGAATCTGGAATCCACAAAATCCACATAAGACTGAAACTTTTATTGGCCAACCATAACAAAGAAAACACATTGTGCAACCTTGATCAGCCATTGAGAACCCTCCAAACCAACTAAACTATAGCAGAGACAACATCTAATACAAAATGTAGACCTGTGACTCCATCAGCATTATCTTTTCTATTTCTCCTGTATGACTTTTTAACATCTTTTGCATGAGCAAGCTTGCATAATATGTTTTGTATGTTATGATTGGCTAATAAAAGTTGATTTTTAATTTTGTTTTATTATGCTGTATGAACAATACAGTTATCCTGTCTAAAATACAGGATGAAGCCTGAGCAAATAGAAAAAAAAACTTAAAACAACTCTAAGGTGCTCTTGAGCAGAAGTTCTACAACAATTATCTTGTGGTATTGTAGTGCAAAAAAATGTTATAATTTTTAAGATAGACTTTCAGAAACATACATATAACAAATATTCCTCTTGAAGGACTTTTTGCATTGTAGACAAACAGTGACTTCTCGACCGTATCCCTATGTTACTCCATCTGACCAAAAAGCTCTATCTGCTCATTCTACTTGTGATTAAACATGTCAACAGAGTATAAGCCTTTCAGTTTCCAACTCTCATTAGAAATGAAAATATCTTTTAATATTGCAACATTTTGGGCAGCTGTTGAAAGATAGTGTTGAATGTGGGGGGGGGGGGCTAACAAAAACTGCAAAGATCAAAGATGCGGGAAGGCACAGCAATGAAGGGTGGAAATGCAACTTCCTATGGCTGCTGCCATAGAAATAGAACCTCGAATCGCAATTGATTATAAAGCAGTCAAATCTAAAGACTAGAGGATAATTTTGGATCCTTTTTTATCACAATGGAGTCACAGAAACAAACACAAAACTAAAGCCAAGCGTAGGAGGTGTCCCTGCTGTTTTTAATTATATTAAAAAACATGATTAATGTGATCTTGGGTTCATTCTAGAATGAAGTACATGATTTATGTACTAATGTATAAGTCTAGTAAACTAAGTTTAAAAAATCATCCCAAAAAAACATATCCATGGGTCAATGTAAGAACTATAGCTTATCAAAAAAGGAATCATTGGCTTCTCTGGGTAGAGTGGTGAAAGGTAGCAACACAGTCCTTCCCAGGAGAATCTAAAGGAAGCATTGACTACTTCTGTTCCCTCTTCCAGGGGACTGACCCTACGCTTTTTAAATGTCTGGACATAGAAATGGTGGTGGCCAGAGACTGCTGGCTTCTTGAGATAATGCTGCACCTGGCCACAAACCTGTTTTCAGCTTATACATGAGATAGATTTATACATGTATATAATTCTCTGTTGCATAAAGCTACTACTTTTGGGCTTCTACTTTTACAGTGATATTTTTCTAATCAGATAATTTTACTCAGCTATGTGGTAAGTTCTAATTTTTTTAAGTACTGTGGTTCAAATATACAGTGCCAACAAACTGGGAAGAAACACATTCTTTTTAAAATCTTATCTGGTTTAGTAGGGCATGGAAAAATATTGCCAAGAAGACCCTGTGATAGCTTTTCCATAGGTTCACCATAGATCAGTCAGAAACAACATGAAAGCACACAGCCATCATGTCACATAACGCTTTTGAACAGGAAAAAGAAACAAAAGCACCAACAAAGGGCATGTTATGGAAGTCAAGGTTAGTTTAATTAAACTGATTGATTAAAACTGAAAGAAACATGAGGTCATTTAATATAACGTGTGGAACTGAGACTGGTGATGAACAAATTGTCTTTGTGCATATTCAAAAGCTTATTTACTAAGCTTATCAATATAGCTAAAAAAAAAGATCTAGAACATTTCCTTATGTTCCCTTGGCAGGTGTTTGCTTTTTCCAAAATACTTATCATTGCCTCATAAGTATTTAGCCTGTAGTTGGATAGGCATATAATAACGGATTTCATGCAGTATTGTGTAAGAGAAGTCCCCAATTGAAAAACAAAGTGTTACTATGGGTTGTTGTAGGTTTTTCCGGGCTATATAGCCATGTTCTGGAGGCAGTTTTTCTCCTGACGTTTCGCCTGCATCTATGGCAAGCATCCTCAGAGGTAGTGAGCTCAGTGATTCCAGCCATGAAAGCCTTAGACAATAAAGTGTTACTATGCTACAGATCTCCATTAACTAAAGAACACCAGGATGATATATAACTAGCTAAAGGAAATGTCAAAGAAACAGTAAGAATTCAGGAACCCTCAGTTTAAAATCTAACGTCAATATAGGACACAAGCTACTGTACAGGACAAGAAATGGAAAGGCCAACCTATTTGGGGCAAATCTCTATCTGTCAATTTAACTTGCTTCATATCAAAATATTTCTGAGAACAAAATAGATTGGGATGAAACTGCACACCTTCCTGATTTTCTTAGGGGCCTATCATGCTTTTAACAGAGGCATCCAAATGACACCTCTGGGAAAAGCGAATTAATTTGGGACAAAGCAGGTAAACCCTGCTTTCTCACAAAATAATAAGAAACCTTGTAAGATGCCACACAATCCCTGGGCCCAATCCACAAATTATTTTTGGTTTTTCTGCGCTCCATGAGCCCAAAAAAACCGAGAGGGCACCTACCATGCCACCTTGATACTTACCAGGATGGCATAGGGACCCCCCCCCCCCCAGAAAGCCCAGGTTTGGGGAGGGGTGAGGGGGGGACTCAAATCCATGCAAAACAGATTTCAAAAACTCTCTTTGGTGGATTTGGGTGTTGTCTAGAAGTGCCCTTGATCAAGGAATGGCTACAACTGAGATCAATAAACAATAATTGTTGTATGTTGTATTTACTGTAATTGATTTTTAATTATCCAGCTAAATCTCTGACATGGTGAGTCCAAGGTGCGCATCCCTGATCATTGTTCTCCCAGATTTTATGTTGGGTATTGAGAACCGCCTGAGGTGTACATGCTGATACTCGCCTGATTGTATTTTCATCAACATTTCCCTATCCTCGAGGTGTGGGATAAACTTTGTCATGCTTCTGTTCCCCCCACCCCCAGCCATAGCTTTTATTAAGAGCCATTAGGGTACAGTCAGTTGTCTCTCTGTAGTCCTAACCTTCGACAAGTGGGATGAAAGCTAGAAAGTACCATTATCCATGATTGTTATGAAAAGTAACAGTACTGTTTTCTGAAAAGACATTTTTCTGAAAAGACATTTTTGTAATCTGATCTTGGAAAAGAAACCTTCTGAATTATAACATTCAGAGTGAACATGGATAACTATGTTGACTGGGAAACTCTGGGATTCCCTCCCCCCCCCCCCCCCCCAGCCTTTCTAATCTTTGCATACACATCATCCCTTTCATGGGTCCAGCACCAAAACTTTAAAATCCGTTCCCCAATATGATTTTTAATAACCAATGTCTCTGATAGTGTAAACATATTAAAAGTACCTAAAGGCAACTTGATTGAAGTCTTTGAAAACTCTTTGTGACTAGAGTACAATACTTGGCACATTTGGCATCAATGCATATGTCAAAAACGGCTTGGGTTTTATAACTCTTGTAAACAGAAGATTCTCCCCATCAGCATGCATCTGGAGTACAATTGTGCAGACACATTTGAGCAGAATCTAGTGACAAGAAATATTGTTGTTAATGCCTTTACAAAAGGAAATGAAGAATGCATCGATCAGTGGAAAATTACACGAACATTCCTTTCTACCCCCTCATTTCCATCACGGTTGTCCCTAAATAGTTAGAAATGAATGCTTCAGTGCCTGTGTATTATAGATATTTCCCTGAAAAGAGAAATCAAAAAAATCTAAATGAAACTATGTTGACAGTTTAAAAAATGATTCAATACTGTTGTATTCAACATGGAGAATGATTTCCTGAGGTTGTTTTTTTTTTTTGATAGCATCTAAATATGCCAAAACCTGGTTAAAGGTATTTAATTTCTACAGTACCTGATGTCAGTCAGCCTATTATTCCTCAGTTACGTTTCTGTTATTTCTGTTTTTCATTTTAAAAGCAAAGGAACATTTTCCTGGAAGCGAAAAAGAAAAAGAAAGAGCTAATATTTTTAACCATTAGTTATATTACTGAAAGGCTTACCTAAGTCCATGTTGTGTACCTCCTTTATGTCATGCTCAACCAAACCACAGATGTCTCAGCTTGTTACTTCAAAAACCTACTATCCCACATGACTGATCAGAGAGAATTGCGAAAGGAGATATGCAGTTATTAAACCACAAATGAATGTAATATCTTTGTAGAATACTTTATCTTCCCAGTTGGCCCTCATTTATTCTCATTTTCATGGTTTCCCGGGGGAAGACAATCAGACTTACAAACTTAACAGCTTTCAAATTCAGTATATTGAGAATTTGCCCACTAAATGCAGGAACATATTTTTGTGAGCTGTTGCCAATTGCTAGTATTATACAACAACCCGGCCAGGGCTTAAATTCTACACTGAAATTGGTAGTTGAGCCTGATGGCTGAAGGAAAATCCCCAGAATAGGAAAAGACTGCATTATGATGAAAAGAAATCTCTATTTCTGGTCCTCAAGCAAACTTCAAAAGGAAAATGGCAGAAATACAAATCCTAAATAATGGCAACTCTTCAAAATTGAACAAGTGATTTTGTAGAGAGCAATCAACCAAACATTAAACATAAGTACCTCAGAAGCAAGCCCAAACCCAAAGCAGACATCCTGCATATGCCCAATAACAGTACTGTACAAACATGGAGGTCATGATATTAACAAGATGAAACATATCAAGAGTAGGATGACCACAATGGTAAAAGATCTGGAAGTTAAGCCCTTTGAGAAGCAGCTTTGTAAGCTAGGTATGTTTAGCCTCGCAAGGTTAAGAGATGATATTATAGTTATGTTTAAATATGTGAAAAGATTTCATATTAAAGAAGGCTCAACCTTGATGTCAATTCTCAAAGTACTAGGACGTGGAGCAATGAATCTGAACTGCAGAAATTCTATGTAAATATCAGGAAGAACATCTGATGTTAAGAGCTGTTTGACAGTGGAATAGCAAATTCTGATTTTCATGTTTTCAACCAAATTCCCCATTAGATAGCTTTATATGTATCCAAATTGCCTAAGACATACTACTTACAAGATCAAAACCCCATAAAAATGTCCATACGCAGAACATGTGTAAGTCATATCTATACTCTGGCAGCATGCCTGGTAACAAATTCTATAAATGGAACTGAACTGATTTGGGATATAAAATAGTTATTAAGAAGTAAATGTCATGGTCCTGCATCCTGAAAAATAAAAATATCAGACAGACATTCTATGTTGCAAACAACTGGATGTGATACTTCCGTGGCAATTACAAAGATAATTGGCTTAATGTATATGACAATAATCATAACATTGAAGCATCTCATCTTGCTGGCTCTGTGAACCATATATCATCAACCTAACATATTTGCCACCACTATAAAATTGGATAATTATACCATTTGCTTATCTAACTGAAATAGGCTTTTCTGCCTGTGCTTCTGCCACCAATTTCCTATCTTCTACATACCCCTCTAGTCATGGTGGATCAAGCCAAGCTGCATCTACATGGCCAAAATGAAGAGGATTGCTCAGTTGCTTCAAGGAGTCCATGCAATGTGCAGCTAGATTCACAGCTGAAGTACTATATCTAGCTGTTAATACAAGTCGATGAAACACAAGGTTTATTCCGGAGGTTCCCGGAATCCCACAGTCTTGGAGATAACAACAGCCCGAGTGGACTAGATCTGGCCCAATCTACTGTCCGCGAAGTCAACAGACCCACCACTGCATTACCTCCACCAAACAGTTGCCTCCCAGAGGTTTGCTGGCAACATCACATTTCTAGTGAATCACACCAGATGGCTAGTCATGTAAATGACAATGTGATGTTGCCAGCAAGCATCTGGCAGGGAGCTGCTTGCTGGTGGTGATGCAGTGATGGCATCTCAATTCACCCTCAGAACAGCCATGTGCTTCAGGGTTACTCCCAGGCTGCATTGGAGCAGTTCTGGAACAAAATTAATCCAGTAGGCATTTAAGTGGCCCCAGTCACTTTTCACATAAACGTACTTCTGTGTATTTGCGAGATATGTAACGAGCAGGCCATCTATAGACTTGTCCAGGAATTGCACTCAATCTACACCAAAGGAGGCCCTGAGGCTCCTTTTAACTTATACAATACATCCCCTATATAGCATCCTCCTGGGCTTGCTAAACTAAGGCATAGCTTCCACAACAAGGGAACCTACTTATTCTGCATAATTATCATTGTCATGGGATTTGCAACCCCTATTTTCCAGAGTTCTCAATCACATGGGGAGCCTCCATTCCTATAACTTGAAAATTGTAACCCTTCGTTTACCTCAACCCTGTTGCACATATTTTACTTCATTTGGTATTGTTACATCCCCTCATGTAAACATAGATGAATAGTTTTCTTGGATAGATTTATTCAGACAAAGCTGGACATTGCTTCCTTTGAGATATAGCCTATAGCCACTGGAATTCCAGGTGCTTTCCCTTCCAGGATAGCCTGTCCCTGCTTGGCTATCTAAACGGAAAGTACCTGCTCTTCAAAGTGTTTAGACACTGACACTTTATTATATGCAGTCTTCCAATCTCCATGTAGCCCAAACAACACTATCCGGAGTATCAGCAAGTCTAGGGGTGCTTCTAGACAGCCTCTTTATTGAGGGAGTTACCGCAATAAAAAGGGGCTGTCCTGATGATGTCCTGGACAAACCTGAATTAATTCACCACAAACTAGGAAATTATTTATTTATTTATTTATTTATTTAAAACTTTTATATCCCAATCTTCGCACCTTCGTAGAGGGACTCAGACCGGCTTACAGCAAGGATTCAATGCTACTAATACAAGTTAAAACATCATACAACAATACAATATTAAAATACATATAGATAAAATACATATATACCAAATTGCTAAGGTAAAATCATGTTCAACTCAGTCCGCGTATGTGGTCACTCACTTTGGTCTGTAATCAGTCTCAGCCATTATTCTGGGAATGCTTCATTCCATAACCAGGATTTCACTAGTCTCCTGAAGTACAAGAGGAAAAGCCTGGTTTATGGTGAATTAATTTGATAGTGGGTTTATTCGGAGCCTTCTTGGAAGGCGGGGAATAAACCCACTACTTCCGGTGTCTGGACTGCAGTCCAGATAGTATTCCCCGGAAAACTGTGAGAATACCAACCCCCTCTCCAAAAGGCCCCTAAAACAATGTAAAAAAACAAAAGAACTTACCCGGCCTCCATTTGAGGGCTGCCAGAGCTCCTGCCCGCCTTCTCCTGGCATGTAATTTGTATGTGCCAGGAGAGTTCTGGCAGCCCTCCAATGAAGGCCGGGCAAGTTCTTTTGTTTTTTTTACGCTGCTTTTTAGGGTCTTTTGTGGAGTGGGTTAGAGTGTCAGGGTGTTCTGTGTCCGGGTGCTTTCCTGGAAAGTTCTGGAAGAACATCTGGACACCCAGCAGGGAAAGTTTTCTGGGGTGTGCGTGGATAGGAACATCCATGTTTTTTAACACTGATGCTCCAGGGATAAAGGACTGTGTGGAAGGGCCCTAGGGAAACCTTGGTATATGCAGAAACACAGAGAAGAAACTTTAAAGAAGAAAAATGTAAAAGAAATAGTAAAGCAAGACTAAAAATTGTTTTTGTATTGTCAATTTCTAATGAAACCATTTTTGTTACATAGACATGAATTCTGATTGGCAATTGCAGGAAAGAGAGAGACAAGAAAAAAATGGAAGGGATGAAAAGTAAGAACAATCTTTTGAGAGCTATGGCTAAATTGGCTGGAATCATACAGAGGAAGCACTCCAACAACCTTTTTTTTTTTCATCCTTACTTGCACCGCTTGTTCAGGTCATAGTACTTGTGCCACCTCCTGTTTACTCTCTGGGGCCATTTTGTAAAACTTATTGCACTCTTATCTCATGTTCAACATTTTGAATTAATCAGCTATTAATCAAGTAGGAGGGTATAATGAGATACTTTTTATTTTTTTTAACCAGGCCAGAATGAAATAACAATTCAAAAATAATGTATTAACCAGAGTCACCTTATTGGTCTAATATACAGGGTTAGTCAAAATGCATAGGCCAATAAGCCATTCAATTGAATGGCTTATTGGCCTATGCATTTTGACTAACCCTGTATTTTCTGTGCACTTTGGATAGCAGTTTTCAATAATATTTAAATGCATTTAAATAGGCATTTTGATAGTAAGCATTTAAAAGCTTATGCTATTTTCTTATAATCCCAAAGGGGTTTCTTAAAGTAATAAAATGTAATGGGAAGTGCACAACAAAACCACGCCCTCCAACATTTACAGATGAAAACCAAAACACATTAGGCCAAGTAATGCCAGACTGTAGTGAAATGGCAAAAGTCATGAATGAAGAACACATAAACTACCAGAGATTGCAGCTTTAATCTGATTCCAGCCACTTCTCTCTCCCAATTAAATGAGTACAAACTATTTTTGAAATTTGAATTCATTTTGAAGCAATTGAAGTACATGGAGATGCCAAAGCTGGAAACAATTCCAGCAGATAGCAAAGCTAGAAACAAAATGTATTAATGAATACCCAAATCCCATTATATTACAGTGGTATACTTATATAAAATGATAAAATTGAGCTTTACTTTTTGGAATATTTGGAGAGGAATATTTTCAAGCTATAAATGATTCAATCCATGGATGCAGAATCCATAAATACAGAGGAATGATTCCATTTATTTATCTAGCTAGATGACATATTTTATGGAGAAGACTGCCAAAAAACACTTACTGTTGTAAATGCATTAGCCTTTAAGAAGTCACATGATTTGCTGTCAGTTTTCAAGATCTTTGATGTCCAAATACTGTTCTATCATATGTGTAGCTTGGCAGAGCAACAAACCTGCAAAATAGATAAGGTTGAATTATTTATTTATTTAAGGTGTCATTTGATTTCTAAATTTGTATCCCAATCCGTGGGAATGAGTGCCATTACAGATTTATTATTGTGAATTCTTCGTATAGCCAATCCATAGCTAACATATTTAGGCTTTCTGTGTTTCATTTAACTCAAAGCTATAAATCTGTGGGGAAATCCCTTGGCAATATACAAATAAGCTTTACCATTCCTCAGAAAATGGTTAGTTATTTCTCTTTGCCTTTCAAGTTTTCTCTGAACAAGTCCAGTGGGATACTCAGCAAAGATAGTTAAATTTCTTTGGTTCATGTAGCAATTTTACATTTTCTTTAACCTTCTGGAAATGTGAAGAGACAGAAGAATCAGATCTGGAATCATAAAAAATAGCAGAACTAGCAAAACTATATACCAAAATATACAGTATCCCTTATCCAGAATGCTTGCTATCAGAAGTGTTTTGGATTTTGATTTTTTAAATTTTACATACCTGCATTTGCATATATATATACATACATAATGGAGTACACTGGAGATGGGACCCAAGTCTAAACACAAAATTCATTTCTATTTCATATATATATTAGGGCTGTGCAAAAAGTCATATCAACATCATATGTTGGATTTATTTTATAAGATTCGTAGATATGACTTGATATTAAGAAACACGGGCGGCGCCCACGCCAAAAACTTAAGAATTGAAACTCTCATGCAGTATTTTTCATAAGTTGCGTAAGCTTTGTAACTCTCTCCGTGATGCAGTTTTAATTTCCAGAGCAAGCAAACTGTACTGGGAGGCAAAGCCAAACTTGGTATGCCTCTCAGCCTATCAGGGCTGGGTGGGGTGGAGGGGGAGGGGGGGGAGGTAGAGCTGTGGCCATTTCCCTTTAAATTAAGGAGCACCCTCCATTGTGAGCTGGGGGAGGAGAGCCAGTGAGAGAGCAGAACAGTAGGCTAGGCCAAGGCTAGGCATGCAATAGGCTACATTGAGAGAGGCTAGGAGGACTTGTTGACTGACTGCTATTAGAAGGAATCCAGACTGCTGTGAGTCTTCTATATTTATTTTATTTTACTTTTATAATTTAATTTATGATTGATTCTGCTATGGAGTGACTGCTGGGAACAAATGTTTTTTTTCCCAAAACTATCCTGTGAGTGGGAAATGCATCTCACTTATTTAATCTGATACTGCATATGTTGGGGTGACTGGGGAAACAGTCCGAAAACTTTAGTAGTTTTCCAAACCAATTTGTGTTTACCTGACTTGCACACCCCTGGTGACTATCTCTTTTGAGGGTGGTGTGGCCACCAGTCAACCACTCCACCCCACCCCACCTAGCCATAGTAGCTAAGATATGTACATTATAGAGAAATAAAAGGAGATAGGTGTTGTGACTTTTTTAAAAAAATGACAAAAAATAATTCCCCAAAAATCAGTAGATGTGCGAATTCTTCTGAACCTTGGGGAGAATGATGCTCTGGTTATGTTGTGTTATTGTAGGGAAATTCAAAGAGATAGCTCTTGTAGTTATTTTTAAAACATTGTTCATAATTTTTTAATTCCAAAAAAATCAATGGATGAGTGAAACATTCTGAAACTTGGAGGGGGGTGGTAACAGTGATAAGTGTGCTCTAAAATTGTAACAAGTTTCATCCCAATAGCTCTAAAAAATGAGGAAGAAAGGAGACTGGGAAGCTTCCCAATTTGCAGAATTACATAACGAAATAACTAAAATTTTGTTACTTTGTAACAGTTGTGACTTGGACCCCTTACACTACTTTAGAAACACTTTAGAAATGAATCACAGCTGCCCCTCCGTAATGAGTACTGAAACATTTTTTTCTTTGATCACATACTATACGCACACACAGAGTATATCCATAGATAATCATGTCCCATTATACACAATAATGTAGTGAAACAGTATCAAACAACAACAACAACAACAACACATCTTATTTATAACCTGCCTCTCCTGTTGGCCCAAGGCGGAATATAATAAAGTAAAATCATATGAATATAAAATACATAAAATAAAATACATAGATTTAAAGCATACCATTTTAGAAAAACATACAACAAACACAGGATACAAAATTAACTTATAGCTGCAATAGAATGTAAATCAAAACTCATGATTGAAAGTTGACTGGCAAATTAAAGATTTTCTTTTTGGAATTAAAAAAATTGAAGCGATGGATCATTGTATTAATGAATATGGAAGACCAATTGTACATTAAGTTTGACATGTATGCACTGTCAAAAAAGGTCAATTCATTCAGTGAGGTGCCAATTCCAGACTTGATTGTAGGACTCTTCTTCCTGCGTTGCTCCATATTACTGCAGGGTGTGATACAACATTAAAGCCATTATTCAAAGTGAAAAAGGCCAATTCCTTTGCCTGGAAACTGGAGCTCCTTTCCCTCTCTGTCCCTCTTCTGAATTTAGCCAATAAGTCCAGTGCTTTCTTAGGTTCCCTATTAAACCAACACATTAGGAAGTAGGTCTAGAATTGACTAGGCATCAAAGGTTTCTAATGAGGTGACAAATGATGCCCTTTACAAGTTAATAATAGTTGAGTTTAGATGACTGACTCTTAATAATATTCTTAATTTTAATATTATTCTGTGACAGCATTCTTAGTCATGGCCTCTTTCAGGATGCATTCTTTTGTGGAAAAAGAAAACTTGTGGTAAAACCTGTGGACACTATGTTATGGTCCTGGTTGCTATGAAAAGTGGAAAGTAAGCATAGCTCAAAATTTGGCCATTTGTGAGATTACATTTTTTAGGTCTGCTTTTGAAATATTGTAATTCATAATACTTTCCATTTCTTTTGTTTGACTGCAATTCTAATTATCTGAGATGAATCCTAAGATACTTTTCCTGAAGTTTGAAAATTATCCTTATAGAGGAAGCTAAGACAAATGTCTGGAGAGTAAATCACTTTGAACCTGTAAATAATGAAGCAGTTGTGTTTTTTTCTTAAAATGTAATATCCTTTACAGAATCTATTTTGAAAGAAGAAAATAAATATACTCATTGCTTAGAAAAGGTAAAAGTTTCCCTTGACATTAAGTCTAGTTGTGTCCGACTCTGAGGGGTGGTGCTCATCTCCATTTCTAAGCCGAAGAGCCAGTGTTGTCCATAGAAATCTCTAAGGCCATGTGGCCAGCATGACTGCATGGAATGCCATTACCTTCCCACAGAAGCAGTATCTATTGATCTACTCACATTTGCATATTTTTGAATTGCAAGGTTGGCAGAAGCTGGGGCTAACAATAGCAGCTCACCCTGCTCCCTAGATTAGAATCACCAACGTTTCAGTCAACAAGTTTCAGCAGCTCAGCAGTTTAACCCACTGTAATTGATCATTTTATATGAAATTGATAGAAAGACTTCAGTGTTTCTAAAATCAAAAAGAAATCTTTGAATATTGCTTGAATTGCATTAATTCATAAAATTCATACAATCCAAACTTTAAACATCTTAATATTTGATAATTAAACTTATAAAGAGCCAGATTTTTCATTTGAATCATGGACGTGATTAAAATCTTTCTTTCTGATATGAGTAGATTCTCTTGAAGTTATATGTAAATCGTATACAAGGAATGCTTTTTTGTTTGCTTGGCATCTACTCAATCTTTTCCTGATTTAGTCAAAATCAGTTGTGACATTTGTTTTATGTGTTATCAGTAATTTACCTGGTGAAGCTATGCAGTAAAGAATTAATTGTTTAAGAGGAATGGAAGAGATAAAAATTAATACCCAAATATCTGGACAAAATATATGGTTGATAACAGCCATTAGAAAGTCATAGCTGGGGAAGAGAGATCTAGAAGGATCCTATAGTGTCCAAATCAAGATAAAACAAAATAAACTACATATAACCACAACTAAATGTTCCCTGTGTGGTATGTAGAAATAGACAAACAAAATGATTTAGTACACTTTTTGGCTTGATTCATCAACAGAGCAAAAATAATACTGGCCCTTAGCCCTCTTTCTTAGTTCTGAAAAGGTCTTTGCAAGACTTATTGGAATTCCATCTGAAACACATTTTTAAAGTCTTTCCTTTAGATACACTAAGGTCTCGCTTATCTAACATAAATGGCCCGGCAGAATGTAGGATAAGCAAAAATGTTGGATAATAAGGAGGGATAATAAAAAGCCTATTAAATGTCAAATTACGTTTTACAAATTAAACTCCAAAACATCATGTTTTACAACAAATTGACAGAAAAAGCAGTTCAGTACACAGTAACATTATGTAGTCATTACTGTATTTACGAATTTAGCACCAAAACATCGCAATGTATTGAAACAGCTGTGTATCCAGGTGGGAGGCAGACTGCCTTGGATAACACAGAATGTTGTATGAGTGAAGATTAGATAAGTGAGACTCTACTGTATTATTAATTGATTTAAATTATATAGTCAAAATCATAAGTCAGTGGTTCTTCAACCCTCTTTAAACCTCAACAATTTACTTGAAAAAATGTATTTTAGAAAAATAGTTACACAGCTCAAGATAGACATACAATATATTTTTCAAGTGACTGATACGCTTTTTAAAAAATGAATTAATCATTCACAGTCAAGTATTTCAAGAATTAGTCAATGATTTTAATATACAAATTGGGTTCCAAACAATATGGAATACAAAAAGTATGCAACAACGGTTCTACTTCAAAGCTGACATAAAACATTGCGTCTGAAGGACTACATGGAAATAGAATAAAACAAGCGATAGTTGCCAGAGAAGACTTTTAATCAGTGGGAAACTGGCACCAAAACCCCATACCAAATTGTGATTTTTATCCTTGAAATCTGCTCCTAGATTAGTTGATGATAAAAGCGGTGGAAGCCTTGTGAAATGAAATGCCTGGTCTCTGAGGAAGTCTTCCATAACATCAATTGGCTGACATACTGAGAAGTATAATTTGATACTTAGGAAGTGTGGAAGGGATTAGACATTTTCACTAGAAACAATGGCTTAACAAAAATAAAATTCAAGCAAGAAGAGTAACCAAGAATAGGGTCAACAATCTGATAAATTGGATTATTGAGTTTTGTTCTACACTTCTGTTTCAGCTTGGGCTGAGAACATTGTCTAGAAGCAGTGGTTTTCAACCTGTGGGTCCCCAGGTGTTTTGGCCTACAACTCCCAGAATTCCCAGCAAGTTTACCAGCTGGAAGTTGAAGGCCAAAACATCTGGGGACTCACAGGTTTAGAATTGCTGGTAGAGCAATGCTTCTTAAACTTTTCACTCGTGATCCCTTTCTGCCTGAGAAATTTTTATGTGACCCCAGATATTTAAGTATATAAACAAGTATAAAAATCAAAACATTTATTGATAATTACTCAGCATTTTCAAGGCTTGCTAAACAGCTGATTTTTTATATTTTTTTTGCAGAGTCCATTCTGAACACTGCATGTTGTTACTAACAGATTTGTGTAAATGGGTAGCATTCAGAAACCTTTTACTGTTGCCAAATTTTTCACGACCCCAACATGGAGTTAAGTGGAATCGGGACCCAGAGTTTAAGAAGCAGCAGTCTAGAGTTACAGTTTTTAGCAGTTGTCAAGTCCAAATTGAGCACTTTTAGCACAATGCATTTATCTAAATAGAAGAGATTTCTACTCTTAATTACACATTTAAATGGTTCCTCTTATTTTCAACAGAACTTTAGAATACTTAACTTTGGATGGGTTATGCCCTTCACAGAGCAGGCTTTACCAGGTGCTTATCCATGAAATTCAAATAAGGAAAAAGATAAGAAAATGCAGGATAGCTACAAGGAATCCATGAAATCATAATTTTTTTTTAAAAAAAACTCTCTCTCTCTTTCTTTTTCTCTCTTTTTCTTTCCACATTTGGTTCTTCAGTGTTCCAGCCTCATCTGAAAATGTCTTGCTTAGCACCTAGGAATTTGATAAAAACATTGTTTCAGGGCCGATGCCTAACAGCCTTATGATGGTGTTGGCTAAAAATGTGAAAAATGTCTCATTCCTGTCCATTTGACTGTTTGTACTCCCTTTTAAATGAGCAATATCGTGCTCAGATTTCCTTAGATTCATAAACACAATTGGAATTTTTGAGTCAGAATGTGCTTTACTTTAGTCAAATGCAATGAGAATGGAACTTACATAATGAACAGATTCTTTCTATTAAAAATATGCTACATAACCTAATTAGTCATTTTCATGTCCACAGATTTCTAGGAGAGAATTAAGAACATTTAAACTCTCTTTTATATAAAATATACTTTTTATATATTTTTAAATAACTATGGCTGGATTGTTCTCTTCAGTTGGGATTAAAAAACAAACAAACACCTAGTTCCATCTATTCACAAAGTCTCTGAGTTTGTTTCCTCAGCATCTGACCTCTCCCATATTACATGGTATACCGTTTTTGAAGCTTCCCAGGACAGTTTTTTTAAAAGGGCAAGACATGTGGTCCTCCAGATGTTTCATGGAATATAATTTCCTCCAGTCCCCGCAATTGGCTATGAATGACTAGGGCTGATTAGTGTTGCAATGTTACAACAATTGGGTGGCCAAATTTTGTCCAGCCCTGCATTATAGAAATCATCAGCATTATACTTAAAGAAAACTGTTCACATTCTCAGAGAATGCCCAAGACTGGCAAAGAGTATCCCTTTGCCACTCTTGTTGTCACTATCTATATTTCCACAAGGAAAGATGAGTGGGGAATTTGTTACACCATTTGCACAGCCATCCAAAATGGCACCATCCACACACACAAGGCATGGATCAGAAAATATGTTGGAATCCTAAGGTTTGGAAAAGGACCAAAAGAAAGTCAGGGGGAAAAAGTTCCCCCTTGTTTTTGTTGCTGTTCTTGTTGTATGACTTCAACTTGTTTCTGATGCATAGCAACCCTAAGGCGAAGCAATAATGAGATTTTTTTTCCCCCTCATGATTTGTTCAGAGGAGGTTTCCCTTTGCCTTCCTCTGAAATTGAGAGACTGTGACTTGCTCAAGGTCATCATGTGGGTTTCTATGGTTGAACAGGGATCTGAAAGTTGGTATGCAGAGGAAAGAGGACAGCCCAACACTCAAATCATTGCACCTTCTCTTGCAGGAGCCCCTGGTGGCACAATGGGTTAATCCCTTATACTGACAAGACTGAAGACCTACAGGTAGGAGGTTCAAATCTGGGGAGAGCATGAATGAGCTCCCTCGCTCTCTCTGTCAGCTCCAGCTCCCCATGGGGGACATGAGAGAAGTCTCCCACAAGAATGGTAAAATATCAAAACATCTGGGCGTCCTTTGGGAAGCATCCTTGCCAATTCTCTCACACCAGAAGCGACATTCCTGACATGAAAAAACCCCTTCTCTTGCCTCTTTCCTCTCCTCCTCCCCTACCAAAAAACTGTCTAGAGAAGAATGGACATGGTCAATAGACAGAATGGAGGCCAACTCATAGGAGAGAGGAATAGAAAACCATGCGTAAAGAGGAAGGGAATATGCCAGAAGATTGTAAGTATCATTGGCTAGGACATTTTACCAGAGCACTTTTCACTGCAATAATAATTTTTTCACAGCCTGTGTCCAAATGAACACCGAGAAAGAGCATAGATCACACAGTATAAGGGCTGCCTTTGAAAGACAGAGCAAGTGTGACTTTAAAGAATTTTAAAGCAAAGTAAATCCAAAAAAAAAAACCCTTTTCCACCCACCCTTGAAATATTCAGTCTGTCTGACTTCAAAGGAAATACTACGGAACCACAAACGTATCACTTGCTGTGCTCCTGAGACTTCAAGCAAGAATGATCAGTCTCCAAGTTACATATAGTACTTTGTTGTACAGTATACGTACAGCATTTTCAGACTGTCTCATAGCATAAGGACCTTTGAAAGGTTAACTAGAAATGAATTTTAAAACAGTTTGAATTAAAAATTAAACATAAAAGCATAAATTCAAAGGCAATATAAAACATAACAGCACTGCAAAACACAACCACAGTCCATTTCCTGATGGTTCTGGTGTTCCATCTGGATATTGGATCAGGCCAAATCAGATCAGATCCAGCTGTCTAGACTGTCCTGATGCCAAAGGATACTCTGGAGTTTCCGGCAAACTTCAGATTGTCCCTCGTGCCTGAGTTGAGGTAAAGCTGGTTTACAGCTAAAAACACCAGGATACTCACAGGAATTAACAGTGTGCCATGAAGACAGGCATTCTTTTATTCACGTTTTGCTAAGGATTTTTGGTTTGTGTGGAGAAGCCAAATTACCATTTCTTTTTAACCATAATCCCATGTACAACCTGCTGCACTGCTCCAAATGGGAGGTTATTAGATCACATGTACTTGTATTTCCAAGTCCTGTACTAGCAGAAAGCTATGATCTAGACTAACTACATTTAACTATTTTGTTGCCATTTTCCTCAACCTAGTTAGCAATATGCAATGGGTATGACTGGAGTTTTGGTCCAGGACTTCAGGTTGGTAAAAGCTTTTCTTTTTTGATAGGGTAAAATTGAGCATTAGCTTGTATAACCACATTATTATAGAGAATAAATGGAAGACTTAAGAAGAGTAGCGGGGTAAGGCAATGAAATTTATTTTTCTAATGGTAATTTCTCATTTGAGAAGATAAAAGCCAACTGATGATGAAATACAATATCTCTAACCCACTTACCACTTACCATTCAAGTCTACAGGAGAGCCCAAAGTACATCTGGTGGAAGAATGCTACAGCAACAGCACCTTGGAAAGTGATCAGTAATGCTTTTAGTCTTCTATAACTGTTTGATATTTTTATCAGATTTGGCAGTGAACTTTTGCTTTGTTTGAATTGTCAGTGAATATAAGAAATGCTTTCCAAAGAACACATGTGTTGGACTGTGAATGCTATCATACACATTTCTTAATAGCAGTATATATCCATTGCCCAAGAAATAAAGCTTCACAACTGAGCAGTAATTATAACTCTAAACAGGAGCACACTTTGGATTTTCCTCTGCTTATATCATGCTCATGCATTTGACCTGCCTTTCCACAATTCCAATTCATCTTTAAGATACTTCTATATGTATCAGCATCTTGTGGTAAGATAGTAGGAAGATAACTCTTACTGCATAAATTCTGTATCACTTTGCTATTCTGCAGATCTGCTGTGAGAAGATATTTCATTTTTATAACAGTTGTGGTTTAGGTTATTGTCCTGTCAACACTGATATAACAGTTCATGTCATCAGGCCTGCAGGTTCCAGCATTGGAATCAAACCATACCAAGAGCAAAAGAGTGGCATAACCATTATTCCAGGAACTTCAAGCATAAGATGATAACAAAATATTAATATCTTAACTACTTCATTAAGAGCCTCAGCTGAGGATAGTGTGTCTTCTCTGAACAAATGCCTGGAGGAGGTAATGGGCTGGATGAGGGAAAACTAACTGAAACTGAATTCAGACAAAACAAAGGGTCCTAATCTGGCAATGGAGATGTTTCAGCCAATTCTGGATGGGGTTTCATTCCCCTTGAAAGACTGTTTGAAGTTTGGGGGGTGGGGTGCTCCAGGATCTGCCTCTCCAAACGTTAGCCCAGGTACATGCGACAGTCAAGAGTGTTTACTACCAGCTTTGTTTGTTATTCCAGCTGTGTATTTATACGATAATCTTTACAATGATTATGTGTTTTAACTATGTTGTAACTTGCCTCGAGCCACAAAGAGAGGCAGGTAAGAAACATTATTATTATTAGGTTCTTGTGGGGTTTTTCGGGCTATAGGGCCATGTTCTAGAGGCATTTCTCCTGACGTTTCGCCTGCATCTATGGCAAGCATCCTCAGAGGTAGTGAGGTCTGTTAGAATTCCAACAGACCTCACTACCTCTGAGGATGCTTGCCATAGATGCAGGTGAAACGTCAGGAGAAATGCCTCTAGAACCTGGCCCTATAGCCCGAAAAAACCCACAAGAACCTAGTGATTCCAGCCATATGAAAGCCTTCGACAATACATTATTATTATTATTATTATTATTATTATTATTATTATTACTATTATTATTCTGACACAAAAACAGTATGTCACATCAAATGAGATCTATATGCTGGATTTCGTATTACAAAATCACAAGTCAAACACTTCCCAAGCACCTAGGACTGTGTGATGTATTTTTGAATGATGCGTGCAGATCCAAGTAAGGTGACCTTTTGCAGTTGACAGATCATGATTTTGTCATTGCTTTTTGTTTCCAAATGCTGGCTGAGATCTTTTGTATCAATTACCACTGGGACCACCTGTACTGGTTTATGCCAGAGCCTTTGCAGTTCACCCCGATGGGTGTCACCTTGTCATGGTTGGGAGCTTAATTGCTACAAGGATGCTGAGAGCTGTGCTGATGGTAATGTAACTACCAGCCGGTCTAACCAAGTCAGAGAGGTCTCAGCTGAGGAGTGGAACTAAGAGCACTCTCTATATTGCTTGTAAATGTTGCACAAAATGGACACTGAAACATTATTTGAGAATATTTGAAAAAGGGGTGAAAAAACTATTTCTCTAGCAATGGGGGAACCCTGAGGAATAGAACCCTGAAATTATGGGTATCTTTGCAGGTTGTGGTTAATTCTGCCCCAAATTTGTATATAGTATTTTGCACAGAAAACTGCACTTTCTGCAGAAATATTATTTTTGCACAGAAAATGCTTCCTATGGAAAAAATGATTTTATCACAAAAACCCATATGCACATTTTGTTTAGAACAAGTCCCAAACTGTGAATCGTGGTCAAAAAATGTGAAAAAGCTCTCACAGCAAGAATAAAATGGCTAAAATTACCCATGGTTCTTTCAAGAACAAAATCCCTAACATTACATCCCTAGCACAAAATAATGTGTACATTGTTAGTTTTCCATATTAACCATGTAATCTTGGAAGGGCATGAAAATTCTATTAAAACAAATGAGCAAGAAACAGAATTACAGAGCTGGAAAAGACCACAAGAGCAATCCAGTTCAATCCCCTGCTATACAGGAACACACAATCAAAGTGCTTTCAATAGATGAACATTCAGCCTTTGTTTAAAAGCCTCCAAAGAAGGAGACTCCACCACTGCATATTCCATTGTCAAACAGCTCTTACCATCAGGAACAGTTCTTACCACCAGGGGGTAGTTTAATGTAAGACTTTTTAAATGCAAGTGAAGCAGACCTCTTAGCTCTTATCTGTTAATGTTTTTTCAGAATTTATATACACTGGCTGGATTTCACTTAGGGACATATGCACACATACGTCACACTATGCATGTGAGGTCAAAAATTCACCATTGCACAACAGATATAGGATGGACATCCAAGAATAAGTGACTTAATGCCAGGGGAAAACCTTTACCTAAGAATAAGTGAGTGCTCTTTTGGGGATGTATGTAGACCACACATCTTTCTTTCCATTGCTCTCTGAGTCACCACCAGTTTTCCTTCCTCTAACTTTGTTGTTGTCGATGTTTCAGATGCATATAACATTGCTGGTTGAAAATATTTCACTAAAGTCAAAGAAAAATACTTTATTTTATTTTATTTCTATCCCTTTGAGTACAAAACTTAATTAAAACAAGATATAGCTATAATACTATCAGTACAAAACATAAAAACACAATTTTATTGAAAATATAAAATTAAATAATGTATTATAGTTCACAAAATACTGAGGAAAAGAGATTATCTTAGGTATGCTCCTAATAACTAAAATAAACAGAACATTGTAATTCTCTGTTGTGGATTTCTACGGGCATAGAATTTGACAAGATGGTCCTTTGGATCCCTTCCAGCTCTATATTTCTAAGATTGTAATATACACCATACAGTTTTCAGTATGCACTAATTGCTGCCATTCTGCCTCCTTACCTGCATTAGGACAGATCAGCAATCTTCCCAAGCATTTGTCTTAAGAACATAATATCAACAAAAGCACACTCGAAGCAAAATATTCCCAAAATACAAATTGGGATATTGATACTGGGATTTCTGTTCACATTCAGTCTTCATTAAGTTCACTATACTCCAGGTAGTGAACTCTAGTTAAGTTGAATGATTGTGTGTGTGTGTGTGTGTGTGCTGTCGCACGCTGGGCTTGTGCATATGACTGTAGACAGGACATAAATTCTGTGTGCCCAACGGGATGCCGGGGCTGCCTCAGATTAAAGGCCCTTGGACCTCCCCAAAACAAAGTTCTGTAGAGGCTTAAAGTAAGTTCAACAAAGCTCTTTATTGATGAAAACAAACAGGTACTTTCAAGCTTTCTTAACAGTCTATTGGCTCTTGCAATCTTGTTCACTGGGAACAGGCACTATCTTCATAACTGTATACTAACTAATGGGGAAATCCTTAACTTCTAATCTGGACAGTCTGTACTTGCCCCTGCACCCGGTACCAACTGCGTCCAGCTTCCGTGAGCGACCCTTATCAAGCAGAGCTTTGTAGACTTCCAGGGGAAAAGAAGGAGTTCAGGTTTCAGTGATGGCTGGCTGAAGTCCCTCAGCAAAGGACCTGTAAGGCTGCAAAATCCTCAGCCAAGCTATGGACCTTTTCTCCTCGGCCAAGCTGTAGTGCTGTATAACCCCGGCCAAGCTGTAGGCAGTATATCTCCCTGGCCAAGCCGTAGAAGACAAAGCTTTCTACAGGAGCTCTTGGTTTTATGTCCTGTGCAAAAGGCTTCTCTGTGTGGACTGACTCAAAAAGGCTCCTATTCCCTCCAAAACTCAAAAAGGGGCGGGACCAGGGAACCTATCGATAATTGACAGGTGGTTTGCCCTATGATTGCAAACTATAACAGGAAGCCACCCTGCTGCAAAATCCCAAGCCTGGGATTGCAAACAAACATTTAATGCAAAGCAAACAGAATTGGAGCTCCTGGTACAGCTGTACCAGCACAGTGTGTATGTGTGTGTGTGTGTGTATGTTTATGTGTATATGTGTGTATATATGTCTGTGTATATATGCCTCTCTGTGTGTGCATTCATTCCTGAGTGGTGAATAATGGAAATATTACATTCCATGCTTATATCACTAAAATCCATCATACTTTTTCCAATATTTTTGAACTAGTCATAAAAGCCAATGTTGGTCTTGCTCAGTAGGAGGTAGCAAAATGCTCCATAGGCAATTGATGATACTTTTAACTATGTTAGGGAAATATAAAATGGTCTCAGCATTTTCTGCAAAACTTAATATTGCATTTCACAGCAGTTCATTTTTCTTCCCCTAAGAAAAACTATTATTTGGTTTGGGGCACTGGTTCTTAAACATTTGCAGACTCTTCGCATTTGCGTTAAACTGGAATCCTTGCCATTCCTTGTTTGCTTTTAAGGCTTAGATCAGCATTCTCCAAAAGTCTGCACCTGAATCCTGTAACCACATAAACTCATTTGAGTATGTTAACTTTTATGGGATAGAAACGGTGGTTGGTTTTTACTATTTTTATTCATACTAAGCACTTTGTTTGAAGGTATCACTATGTGGTGAGAGCTGATGTTTCATATGTCATTCAAAAATACCCTGATGCGTTAAAAAGCAGCTCTCCCCACAGGATGGTGCCAAAAAAGAAATATTTACCATGTGAAACTGATTGGATAAAATGGCGTTTCATAATTTTGCCTTATTCCCAATCCAACTCCATTCTTTAGCCAAGAAACTTAATTAAATCAGTCCAAGATAGTTACATCATTGGGACATTTGACATGGCCACAAGTGACACAAGCCTTAGTTACTTCCTATTTGGATTACTGTAACATACTTTAAGTGGGGTTGCCTTTGAAGAGTGTTCAAAACCTCAACTGCTCCAACAGGGACTGACTACATTATTCCCTTTTTGAAACAGTTCCATTGCCTGTGCAATTCAAAGTGGTGGTTATGACCTATAAATCCTACACGGCTTGGATCCAGACTATTTAAAGGAATGCCTTTTCCCATAAGGGTCTTCCCATATTCTAAGATTTTGGGGAAAGTTTTTTCTCTGTCCTATCACTTTTACAAGCCCTTTTGATGGAATGTGGGATGAAGCCTTCTTTGTGATAGCACCCAGCTTTTGAAATTCTCTTCCAAGGAAGACTAGGATGATTCTTTCTTTGCTGTCTTTTTTGGGCAACAGGTGAACTCTGTTTTGTTAATTTAATACTGTCTTGATTTCAGCTTTTAGTGTGTTTTAAATATGTATGAGGGGTTTTTTTTGCCTATTTCAACCAGTTTCAATTTCATTCATTACTAGGTAGTCATTTTAAATTATTTTTATATGATTTTGTTAAGGTTTGGTTACAGATATAGGTTTTTAAAAGGGAAACTAGGATAGTCTGGGGGAGATAGGGATGGGTTATCGGGATGGGGAAGGGTGTAGAGGAAGAAAGGGGTGTGTTGAGGGATCTAACTTCCAATCATCTTCACATCGGTAGTTTGTTCTTTGAAGTCTTTCATTATCAGCTGTCTCTCTTACAGCATCTTCATAAGAGTGTTGAATTTTAAATTATTATCATTTTCGCTCTATTGAAAGATAACTGGAGTTCTACGTTGGGGAAAAATGGATCCTGTCCCCATCCTCATTTTTATTATTATTATTATTATTATTATTATTAAACTTTATTTGTACCCCGCTAGCATCTCCCGAAGGACTCGATGCAGCTTACAAAGGCCAAGGCCTCAACACACAATATAACAATACAAAACCTAAGGCAAATTAAAACAATTAAAGCAATATAAACAACAAGCAAGCAATAGACAATACACTAAGACACAATAAAACTGGGTCGGGCCAGAGTAATGGGTACAGGATTAAATGTGCTGATGTGACAGGTGGTATATAAGGCTTATAGGGCAAGTGCAGTGTGCGGTGTGCAGCAATCCTAGTTCTAATAAAGTGCTTATGGGACTTGGTATTGGAGATTTCCTATTCTGGGAAGGCACATCAGAACAGCCAGGTCTTCACGTTCTTTCTAAAGACTGCCAGTGTAGGGGCCTGTCTAAGATCTTTGGGGAGGGTGGCATTCTTATTTGATAGACTAGTAGATTGAAAAACAAACAAAAAAAGAGCTTTGAAACAGCTTCGCTGCTTTTCTTCATTAGTTTGTCCTCATCTATATGAGTATTTGCATATAGACATACATAGACTGGTCCAAGATTGACCATGATAGTGGCGAGACACACTAGGCTGACCAAGGGCAAGATGGATGGATGGTATCCTTGAAGTGACTGCTTGACTTTGAAGGAGCTGGGTGTGGCCAGGGTTGACAGGGAGCTCTGGCGTGGCCTGGTCCATGAGGTCACAAAGAGTTGGAAGCGACTGAACAACAATACACAAGATTGAACTTACTATAACATTGTGTTGATATCCAGACAATCCAGTTGGGTTGAGCCTGCATCAACCTGCGGGGACATCACCTCTACATCATGCCACACAGCTTTCTGCTAGTATCTGACCACCACCAGTCATTTCTGCTACTGTTGGAACTGGGCATCCATGCTACCAGCATTGGGGGAGGGGGGGCAGATTAACCTCCTCCTCCTTGCTTGTCATGTGGGAGCCCTGTTCTGAAATCAACAGACGTGACTGCAATGGCCAGGCACTCACAGGGAGATCCATGGTCAGTGGGAAGTAGCTTTGTTGACGTAAGCCATCCCCTGCCCTGCATTTATTCAACCTGATTTAGTTATCAAGAATGTCATGAAGATCATAGATACTCTGGAATTCCTGAAAATTCCAAAGTAGCTCCTAACTTTGTCTAAAGCAGAGCAAAGTAGAATTGATGGTAAAAACCCATGAGTACTCACCAGAAGTCGCTGAACATCATAAAAACAGTGATCACTGGGTTTGCAGAACTTTTAACTGCATGCAGATATGACTCAGCAGCCTATTTGAAAAGTAAATAACTGAGAGCTTCTGAGAATATTCTCTGTTTTTTTGCCAGAAAAAAGGCTGGGGATTCTTGAAGTGTGCGTATGGGGCTCCATGGCTGGACTTTACCCAGCCTATTGTAGATTCTTCTCCCTTTCCAATTTTACCTTTTAACTAATTGAATGGACCCTGACCCTTCTATACTGATGGCAAATGCAAAGCTGAGCCACCATCCAAGATGATGGATTGGCCCTGCATGGTGTCCTCTCAGGGAATTCTTCAATGACCACAGGAAGGAGTCTATACTGCCCATCTGCACCAAACACAGTTCTGCACCACCAGGCAGCCACCCTAGGTGTTCCCTCACTCTCTATACATGGCTGTCCCCAGCCTGATGTACCACCTCCTTACTCTTCAGCACTCTGACAGGTAGTAGCCAGAGAGCTGCTGTGCTAAAGGAAATGGTAGGGGGATGGGAACGCCCCTGTCTTCCCACTCCAGCAGTGTGTGGGCACTCAGGTTGAAATAAGCCAGAGTGGTGGAGACAGCTGTGATACAGTGGAGGATGAGCGTGGACTGTTATCCATGTCTCTGGGCACCTGAGCCTGGAAAATATGGGGTGGCCATGAAGACAGTTGTGGCCAGTTCTACTTAGAAACCAGCCCAATTGTCCTTCACTGTCCTTAAGTTGGGTGAAAGCCTGAATCCAAGGATAAGATTCAGACTTTCATCTGACTTAGGTCAACCCAGGGGAAGCCACATTAAGGCAGTCTTGCCCTGGACTAAGCTGGATCAGCAGCTTGCAGCATTTAGCTGCTTCAGGGCTGATCCACTTAAACACCAACCTAAGTGGTCAGTGTGAATGAGCCCACTTCTGCCGCTCCATAGAGGGTCCCTATCTAATTCTCCCAGCTCTCATGGACAGAGTTAGGAGCTGCCGTCTCAAATCACTGTGTATCCCTTAGAGCAGAAGTTTAAATGGACTCTGAGTGTCCCACATCCATAGGCATAGCCAGCTCAAATGGGAATTGCCACCTCAAGGAACTTAAACTGCCTTGGAGCAGCGGTACTTAAAGGAAGGAGATGCATATGTAACAGGTTAAAAATTTAGGAACAAGTACATGCCTGCCCACACACATATAGACATAAATGCATATGGACATAGACATATCAATTTTCTGACAATATTTCTGTCTTTGGCTTTTTGCCTATTTCTTTTGTTTGCATCTGTTGGGATGCAGAGGAGAAAATATTACTCATGACACTTATGTAGGCGCAGCAAATTTTTTTGGCCCAGAATACATACATTATTTGGGGCTCAGCAGCAAATAATGTTTTTTAAATGCTGAAATATCTGGGACTATGGCCATAGAAAGAGTTATAGCTATGACAGTGTAGCACCAAGTCATAAAAATACATTTAGCAGAGTTTAGAAATGAAAAAGAGCAGTGATTTTCCTACTTCAAAGTTTCTGAGTGAATAAAATCTTCTTTAAAAAGGTTAAGGTTTCCCCTGACATTGAGTCTAGTCATGTCCAACTTTGGGGGGGGGGGGGGGGGGTGTGTGCTCATTTCCATTTCTAAGCCAAAGAGCCGGCATTGTCCATAGACGTCTCCTAGATCCTGTGGTCAGCATGACAGCATGGAGCGCCATTACTTTCCTGCAGAAGCAGTATCTATTGAGATACTCACATTTGCATGTTTTTGAACTGCTAGGTTGGCAGAAGCTAGGCCTAACAGTGTGAGCTCACCTCACTCCCCAGATTTGAACCACCAACCTTTCAGTCAGCAAGTTCAGCAGCTAAGTGGTTTAACCCACTGCACCACCAGGGGGGTTAAAATCATCTTTAAAGAACTCTTATTTATCATACTCATAATATTTTCTTGTATTTTAAATAATTGGGGCATGTGTAGTCTTTTCAATGTATATTATCCCTGATTTTGTAATTATCCTGTTATGATGATATAAAATGCTACTGTTTACACAAACAGTAGCATTTTATATCATCAGAGCAGGATATTTACAATATCCGGAATAATAGAACAACCTATTTTCTCCATAACATCAGTAAATGTTGGTCAAATTAAGATCACATGCTCTGGACAATCAAGCATGAACCCTTAAATTTCACAGGTCTTAATGCAGAACAAGCAAATTATTGTATTGTCGAAGGCTTTCATGGCTGGGATCACTGGGTTGTTGTAGGTTTTTCTGGGCTATATGGCCATGTTCTGGAGGCAATTTTTCTCCTGACGTTTCGCCTGCATCTATGGCAAGCATCCTCAGAGGTAGTGAGGTCTGACCTCACTACCTCTGAGGATGCTTGCCATAGATGCAGGCGAAACGTCAGGAGAAAAATTGCCTCCAGATCATGGCCATATAGCCCAGAAAAACTTACAACAACCAAGCAGATTATTGGTTGCAGAACAGGGCAAAACCTATAATACTACAGCAGTGATGGAAATCTACCTAGGGATGGATTCATCATCATAAAGGAAAAGTTTATGCACCCCAAAGAGAACTTCAACCTCCTCTCTTGCAATTTTTCTTCAAATGGTCTTTTACACTTATTACACAACCTAAATTTCGTTTCCAGCTCATCTGATAACAGAAACTGCTGGTTCCTCCCTGTAAGGACTTAATCACATTAACCACTATTCCACTGCAGTTGTGTTATCATTGAGAGTGTCTACAATACAGGTTAAGGACTGACAATATTGTATCTGTCTTCATTTGTGAAATTGCACCAACTGGACAATTTGTGGTTCCATTATTGTACTTCCATATACCATTGGAACCCAACCCTCTTGCTCTTCAGCTGTTATATAATATTCTACAATAATTTTGCAATTTCAAAACAACTTGGGAATAGCGAGAAGAGGAGGAGACTCTCATTCCTGGAGATCACTTTTCTGCCAGCATGCTGACATAGAAATGGACAAATACATTGCACATTGTATTGCTGTTATATTGATGTTCTGATGTATTATTATATTGACTTAGTTGCTTTAGTTACTGTTTTTAAATGCTAATGCTAATGTTGTGCACTTTGTATATTGACCTGGTTGTAAACCGCACTGAGTCGCCTACGGGCTGAGAGAGTGCGGTATACAAATAAAGTAAATAAATAAATAAAAGTGGGTGATGGAAATGTTGTTAGAATATGAGTTACTGATGAGTTTTGCCCATAGATAGTGAGGGAATGGATTAAACAGGGAGAGAAGACAGACCAGCACAAGGATGATCATAACATTATGTGATAGAGACTTTAAACAAAGTTTTCCTGCCTCGTGCAATAAGTCAAGTTTTATGTTTTGAACTAAACAATACACAGTTGGTCTTATGTTGTTAGAGATTGGGGATAAACTACTAATTGTACATCTCACCAAGCAGAACACTTTTACTTTTAGCAAAGCTTTCATGCTTGTTCTTTCCTATCTTCTATTTTTAGTACATCATACAGATAGTTACAAGAAATCTTAAAAGTTCACATGTTCTTTGGAGCATTTTTGTAACATTTTATTGGTTCACTGGATTTTGTTTTTTCAAAGTAGACCACACAACAATCAGATTATGGAATGGAGATATCATATGAACACAGAAATTGTATCAACCAGCAGGGGGCGCTCATTCACAAGGCGGACTGCTTTTCAGATGGGCACCTAAAATCAAGCTGGGCTACAACTTAGAAATCAGTCAGTCCATTACAGCTTTATCATTTACTCCTTTTTGTTTGGTTCCTCGATGTCAACAGTTGCTTTGGTGGTATTTTGGATAAAGAGTCCATGTGTCTGTGCGAGAGTATGTGTTTTGCACAGTGTTCATAAAAGTTTCTTTTTACGACTACGTCCTTCAGTATATCCAGTTAGGGACAACATTGGTAGGAAGTTTTAGTCTAAATCCATATCCTGGGCTTAAGTACCTTAATTTAGTCCTTGTCACTTCTAATGTGAAAGGTCTCATACAAAAAAAAAAAATACTTCATGAGACTTTTGTCCAAGAATTGATGCCACTCAAATTTAACAGTGTTGAGCTCAATAGACAAATGGGTAATGGTGTAAAGGGGTTTCACATTCAAATGAATTTTAAAAACCTCACAAAATAATTTATATATTATTTATTTACTATGTTGTACCCCACCTTTCTCTACCCTGAAGGGAACTCAAGGCGGCTTTACATGTGGAAATCATTCAATGCCTTTGAACAACAAAGTTAAAATACATTAAAATTAAAAATCATATTAAATACACATTAAAACATATCAACAATTGTAGTCACTGTTAAAATCATGCTATCTACATTCAGAAACTGGCCCATTCTAGAGGTCGATGCACATAATTTTGTGGCTATCATTACACTATAGATTAGTCTCCAAAATAAGAGCAAACACAAAGCCTTGAAACTGAATTGTATATAAAACCCATTTACCCAGGATAAACCTTTGAAACTGAACTCACTAAGAAACTAAAAAAGTGAAATTTTGTAATATTAATTTTACTTTATAAATGTAACTGAGAAGCAATAAACCACCACTTAACCACACAAAATAATATTTACATAGTCAATTCCACTTCATAACCACATATAAAATACCCATGCATTATATGCCAACATCTTCCTACTATACTAATAAATGTATTTTTTTTTCTTTCAATTCAGTTTTATGCTTGGTCTTTAGTCCCCTGTGCTAGCAGGACTGAAGACTGACAGGTCGCAGGTTCAAATCCGGGGAGAGGCGGATGAGCTCCCTCTATCAGCTCCAGCTCCTCATGCGGGGAAATGAGAGGAGCCTCCCAGAAGGATGATAAAAACATCAAAAAAATCATCTGGGTGTCCCCTGGGCAACGTCCTTGCAGACGGCCTATTCTCTCACACCAGAAGAGACTTCTGACGCAACAAAAAAAAGTCCCCATTCTCACATGAGCTCACTGCTGCCACTAGAATTCCACCATACAAGACATACGCAATAAAATTTAAGTTTTTAATACCAAGCAACAGCACATACAACTCATTTAAACAATAAATAATAGCATATTTATTTTCCACTATGTTTGTTTCTAAACAACACACCTTTGTCTTCAGAGCAGTGTTAACCATAGCTAATCACATCCCCAAAAGAAAATGTGCTAATTTAAAGAAAGAATTTGATTCTCCTTTTGTTTTCCCCAAAAGTAACATGTTACAACATTTATTATTGTGACGTGTTAATTCCAAGCCCTGAATATTATTATATTTTCTTAGAAAATTGGGCATTCTAGATAATTGGGTCAAGAGATTTTTTTTTAAAATGGCACTGCATTCACAACCCTGTCCAGTTTAATTAGTGGGATCCATCCTTACAATAAAAACAACTGTATTGAACTATAAGGTCACTTTCTCACATTTTTTGCATATTTGGCAAAATCACTTGAAATATCATTTACGGAGGATTGAAAGAGGACTTAAGAGAGCTGTCCAAGACAATTATAATTTTAAAAAGTTTATTTGCAAATGAATGCTGATATATTTTTGCAGCTCCCGTGGAGGATAGGAGTGACCTGTGTAACGGAAAAATACTTCTGTCCTAAATGTCAGGATGAGCTCTCAGACCACAAATTGCTGTTGTCTAAGCAGCATGTAACTATTATAGCGGCATCTTATTCCTGAGATTTCACAATGAGTTGAATTGCAAAGTCACAATTTCAAACAATTCTTTCATTAACTTCAGTATCCCTGCTGGAAGATATACCAAGTGAACCATGCTATTGATTCCCTCCCCCCCCCCCCCCCCCCCCACACACACCTTTCCAGTTAAACCACCTCACTTTTGGTTCCTGTTCTACTACTGCAGAGATCAGGTTGAAGTTTTAAAAGTATACTTCTATGGAAAATGTTCTGTCTTTCCATGAAATCAATGCATTGTGAGTTTGTGGGGGATGTAATTATGGTAACTACTTTTTCAATGGGTGCCCAACACCATACAATATTGTCATTGTATTTGAACATTCCTCAAGGAGGTAATCTTATTTGAAGAAGATCTATTGATATAATACCCCAAGAATGATTCATTGAGTAACCCAGTTAATCACACACACTCTTTTAAAGAGCCTGGTTCTGATATCAGATTGGGTACTGTTTCTTTCAGAGGTGGTTAAATACAAATACAGATCCAAACTTCCCCCAGGATAGCAGTATCAAATTTTAAGGGTGTAACATTAACTGATAGTGAGAGGGCTCATTGTAATTATATTCCATTTTATATAGTATAGCATTCTTACAGACAGATTTAGGTGTTACTATATAGCCACATTGTTTGGGGGACCAACTGACAGGGCATCTGTCGTAGCATATTTTGGAAAGATTGTGAGGTTTTTGGTATCTTGCTACAGCCATATATATAAAGGAAATAGTCATAACTAACCTTGCCTTAAGGCCCCCCTGGTGGCACAGCAGGCTAAACCACTGAGCTTCTGAACTTGGTGGTTCAAATCCAGGGAGTGGGGTGAGCTCCTGCTGTTAGGTCCAGCTTCTGCCAACCTAGCACTTCAAAAACATGCAAATGTGAGTAGATCAATAGGTACTACTTCTGTGGGAAGCTAATGGTGCTTCATGCAGTCATGCCGGCCGCATGACCTTGGAGGAATCTATGGACAATGCCGGCTCTTCAGTTTAAAATGGAGATTAGCCTTGATCTAATTCCATGCCAGTATTGTGGTAGGAGGCTATTTCAGTTTGTTGTAACTTGATTTCCCCTGTGGTGCATCCTTTATCTGTGACCACCTCTCCTGCTCTTTGACTTCTCTGCTGGTAAACTTTCCTCAGCAGAGTAGTTTTGTGGACTGATGGATCTGTTGAGAATTGATGCTGGCAGAAGAGCATTTCTGAAAGATAATTCAGCTGGCAAAAGAACTTTGTGCCTAATTGTAACCCCCTATAATAGTCAGATCTTAGAGTTAGAATTCCACTGTTCTTTGTTTCTTCTTTTAGTGAGATACAGGTTTCAGAATTAGCATTTATGAAAATATGGCAAAAAATAGAAATGCTGTTGTTGCTAACTGCTGTCAAGTCAACTTTGACTTATGCAGAGCCTATGAATGAGAGACTTCCAAGTATTTATTTATTTATTTATTTCCAACATTTCTATTCTGTCTTTCTCAACCTCCGAAAAGGGGACTCAAGGCAGCTTACAATGGCAGCAATTCGATGCCGACAACATACAACAAATTATGTGCAACTTTATATATAAAAAATAAAACATTAGATTAAAATACATTTGAAACATTTATTATTATTATTATTATTATTATTATTATTATTATTATCACGTAGCCAAATCAAAGTCTGATTTAGTAACTGACAACCCAGTCTAAAGCCTGTCATAGTCAAAATTCCAACACTATCATTACTGCCAAACCTACTGTCCTGGTCTCAAAACCATGTTTTGAGCTTCTTTCTAAAAGAGAGAAGGGATGGAGCCAACCTAAACTCACTAAGGAGAGTATTCCACAGATGTGGGGGCATCACCTAGAAGGCTCTGTCCCTTGTCCCTGCCAAAAGCACTTGTGAAGAGGGCACGACCAAGACGATCTTAAATTCCAAGGTGGGACATCGAGGGAGATACGTTCAAACAGGTAAACTGGGCCGGAACCATACAGGGCTTTATAGGCCAAGACCAGCACTTTGAATTGTGCTCGGAAATGGACCAGCAGTCAGTGGAGCTGACATAACAGAAGGGTGGTATGTTCCCTGTATGTTGCTCCAGTTAGTAATCTGGCTGCCGTCCATTGGACTTGTTGGAGTTTCTGAAGAGTCTTCAAAGGCAACCCTATGTAGAGTGCATTACAGTCATCTATTTGGGATGTAACCCAAGTGTGGACTACCGTGGCCAGATCAGACTTCCCAAGGTATGGGTGCAGCTAGTGCACACGTTTTAACTGTACGAAAGCTCCCCTGGCCACCACTGAGACCTGGGTTTCCAGCTCAGTGATGAATCCAAGTTCACTCCCAAGCTGCGAACCCGAGTCTTCAGGGGAAGTGTAACCCTATCCAACATCCAAGTATCATGTGCATCATCAAGTGCCCTGCTCAGATCCGTGGAATGTGGTTTAACAGATTCTAAAAAGGAGAACAGACATAGGCTCTACACTGCCATATAATCCAGATCATTGAAGCAGATAATCCACATTGTCTGCTTTGAACTGGATTATGAGACTACACTGCCATATAATCTGCTTAGAGTAGATAATCTAGTTTTTATATGGTAGTGTAGAGGGGGCCTTGGTGCCTGGCAAAGCTTCTGGGGAAATATTTCTGGAGACATGATGTATGTGTGTGTGTGCCTTCAAATTGCCTGTTGACTTATAGTGACCTCTTGAATTTCATAGTCAAAGGATACTCAGAAATGTTTTTTTCCAATTCCTTCCTCTGAAATATAGCCCACAGCACCTGGTTTTCATTGATGAGTACAAACCCTGCTTATCTTCCAAGATTGGATGGGATCTGGTGCCTTTATTTTTAAAAAAGGATTAATCCACTACAGAGTACCCCAGATAAATGTTTCTGAGACAGAGTTTAATACAGAACTGACTTGCCTGGTCATAAGCAGATGCTGTCATGTCCCACCCCAACCCATCCCTCCTCCCGAAATACATATGTGTTGGATGTTTGCTCTACAGAAATAACAATTTGCTGACAACACTCCCCAAAAAGTATGATGTTGAATTTTAATAATTCAAAGAGACTGCTTTAAAGTATACATACTTGGCATACAGCACAAAACAAAGAATTCCAGTTCAATCACATCCTGCTTCTAGCAATTTTTTTAAAAAGAGAAGAAACACTCTAATCTTATTCAAAGGTTAATATTTATATTAGCAGCAATTACATAAAGGCACATTAATATATCACACTGTTCTATTAGATGATCAAACATGATCATGCAAAATAAACAATATTGAGGCAAAACATCCTTTTTTCATCCTCTCAATTATTAATCAAACTCCATTTATCAAAAGGAAGTAAAGATATCGAGTCTAGGCCAGTTTGAAAAGAACAAGGCAAGCGGTGGACTTTATACTCATTCTGAACACATGAAATATCAATTAGAACCCAAAAATAATGCAAATACTATTTCAACATACTTTAAAAAAATGTTTGCCTAGTTTCCTACAACTATGTTGGTATCCTTCCGCAAACTATACTTCGGCAAAGTGGTTGAAATACTTTGGCAAAGATTTTAGCTGTTCAAACATGCAATGAATGGCACTGCCTTATTGGCAAAGGGGAATGTATGGCATTCAAGGAACTGGCATGATAGAAGCTACTGAAAGGAGTGTCACTACTTGTGTCCAGCCAGGAATTTGTTTGAAACCTTATCTTATATTTTGATAAGAAACATATAAATTTTGCACCACATCTGGGAGTTGGGACCCCTGGGGGCGGGGGGGGGGGGGTTGCAAGGGGGGTGTCAGAGGGGTCACCAAAGACCATCAGAAAACATAGTATTTTCTCTTGGTCATGGGGGTTTTGTGTAGGAAGTTTGACCCACTTCTCTTGTTGATGGGGTTCAGAATGCTCTTTGATTATAGGTGAACTATAAATCCCAGCAACTACAACTCCCAGAGGTCAAGGTCTATTTTCCCCTAACTCTACCAATGTTCATATTTGGGCATATTGAGTATTCATGCCAAGTTTGGTCCAGATCCATCATTGTTTGAGTCCACAGTGCTCTCTGGGTGTAGGTGAACTCCAAAACTCAATGTCTGTGCCCACCAAACCTTTACAGTATTTTCTATTGGCCATGGGAGTTCTGTGTGCCAAGTTTGGTCCAATTCAATCATTGGTGGATTTCAGAATGCTCTTTGATTATAGGTGAACTATAAATCCCAGCAACTACAACTCCCAAATGAAAAAATCAATCCAACCAGTATTCAGTTGTGGGTGTATTAGGTATTTGTGCCAAATTTGGTCCAGGGAATGAAAGTGCAACCTGCATATCAGGTATTTACATTACAATTAATAACAGTGGCGAAATTACAGTTATGAAGTAGTAACGAAAATTACTGTATGAATGGGGGTCACCAAAGGAACTGTGTTAAGGGGTCACGACATTGGGAAGGTTGAGAACCACTGGTCTAGGTCCTCTAGTATGATCCTATGGATAACTTCCAGTGAATGTTAACCACAGAGCCAAACTTGAGGACCAAGTGACTCCTAGAAAGATGTTCCCTCAGTTCTT
This sequence comes from Anolis sagrei, assembly GCF_037176765.1. Classification (NCBI taxonomy): domain Eukaryota; kingdom Metazoa; phylum Chordata; class Lepidosauria; order Squamata; family Anolidae; genus Anolis; species Anolis sagrei. The sequence goes on from NC_090025.1 coordinate 144,125,324, forward strand.
TACTTTCATGGCAGTCCTGTGCCCCAACGCCAGAAAATGTGGAGCGCTGAAATGAAGATCTCAAGTTTAGGTGGAATCTTTTTTTTATACATTTGCTCCATGTCCTGGTCTCCAGAGCAGCAGAAAACAGTCTTGCCCCCTCTTTAATGTGATATCATTTCAATATTAAACATAGCTCTCAGTCCCTTCTCAGCCTTATTTCCTCTAAGCTAAACATACCTAGCTCCCTCAACTCTTCCTCATGGGACTTGAATTCTAAACCTTTGATCTTTGAATCTGTGAATGTTGAATCTATAGATATGGAGGGCCAACTACACTTAAGTATACAAAAGCTTGTGCTGCCAACTTCTTTCTCTCTTCTAAATGGTGCTGCAAAATCGTTTTGCATGCTGATACTTCAGAATGCTCTTGTGAGAGTAAAATAGTTACGGGAGCAATACAGCCATCCCACCACATTTGTGGTTTTGGCATTTGAAGATTTGATTATTCATGGATTTGATTTTAAAATATTCTGTGTAGGAATCCTCCAGTGTAACTACTGTGAGGTTAACTTCCCAGTCATGCTGGAGAACATAGAGAGAACAATTCTATAGGAATTTCTAAATCCTAAAATGAAATGTTATAGTTCAGCAAATTCTTTATTTGTGGTTTTTCACTTTCATGGGAATCCTGTCCCCCTAACCCACATGGGTCAAACCCAAGGCTCATGGGCCGAATCTGGATTGTCATGCATTTGATGTGGCTTCCAGATGCTGGACTATAACTCCTGTATTTCTCATCATTAGACATCATGACTAGAGGTGATGGGAGCGGTGATATCTGGAAGGCTGCAGTTTTTTCTGTTTTGTCAGTATAACTGTGTTTGAATTTAGATACAAAACTTACAGATATGTCTGACTTTAAAATCTCCTTTAACCTTTCCCAATCCCAGAGCAATAAGTTCTGTTGGGTTGCAATTCTTGTTATCCCCAGTTTGCATCACAGATCATCAAAAGGGATGGAAGTTGTTGTTCAATTACATACCTGGGGACCCAAATGGGGTAACAACTAAATAGCACCAACTAACACTGGATCCATGGATGGAGGATACAGAGTACCTATATGTGTGTATGTGTGTGTGTGTTGGTGCTGTTTAGTTGTAACCATACTATATATATATATATATATATATATATATATATATATATATATATATGGAAACAACTAAACAGCACCAAGTAATATATATACTAGCCGTCCCCTGCCACATGTTGCTGCTGTGGCCCAGTCAGATGATCTGGGAAATAGAGCAATGAGAAAGTGTTGATTTCTAATATATGTAATTTCTTTATGCTTCTGGGGTAAACAGTATTTCTTGCTGTTTCTTTGTCAGTGTTGATGTGAAGATGATCTGGTTTGCCTGCTCTGGAACATTCAACATATAATTGGCCTTCTTTAGGAGTCCTTTTCAAATCTACAATACTATATCTCTCTGTGTGTGTGAATCATATAGATCTATCTATATCTATGGCTAGATGGATCTTTGTCAGGGGGGCTTTGGTTACGTTTTCTTGTCCTGGTGAAGGGAGTTGGACTGGATAGCCTTAAGTATTTTCTGTTGGTCATGGGGGTTCTGTGTGGGAAATTTACCCCAATTTTGTCATTCGTGGGCTTCAGAATGCTCTTTGATTGTTGGAGAACTATAAATCTAAGTAACTACAGCTCCCAAATGTCAAGGTCTATTTCCCCCAAACTCCATCTGTGTTCATATTTGGGCATTTTGATTATCAGTGCCAAGTTTGGTCCAGATCCATCATTGTTTGAGTCCACAGTGGTCTCTGGATGTAGGCGAACTACAACTCCCAAACTCAAGGTCAATGCCCACCAAACCCTTCTAGCATTTTTTGTTGACCATGGGAGTCCTGTGTGCCTAGTTTGGTTCAATTCCATCATTGGTGGAGTTCAGAATGCTCTTTGATTGTAGGTGAACTATAAATTCCAGCAACTACAACTCCCAAATTGCAAAATCATTTTTTTAGTGATGGTCACTCCTTGGGTGAGTAGGTATCTTGTGGCCAAATTTGGCGGCAATTCGTCCAGTGGTTTTTGAGTTCTGTTAATCCCACAAACGAACATTACATTTTTATTTATATAGATAGAGGCCCTCAGTATCCTCCATCCATGGATCCAGTGGCCCTTTGGAGGCAATCATAAGGCTGAAGTGACCTTGGATGAATTTGACACCCCTGCCCTAATCCCAGCAAATGTGGTGAGCCAACTGTATGCTGTTATGAGCTCTTTAGAGACAGGGACAGGTCTGTGAACATACTGAACATGCAATACATTTTAGCTGTGAACATATTGAACATGCAACACATGATTAAAAGGACTGCTTTTCATTGCTAATGATTACTGGAAGGTTATTTCACACAGGATGAATATCTCATAATCATCCAAAGAGGGGTGTCATATTGTCATTTCCAAAGGATGGCTGCTGTGTTTATTTACTACAGATGGTGAGTGGGGCAGCAGTCTCACAGCCCTCCTGAAAACAGCCCCTCTAGGAGATTGCATCTGGCTTCCCCTTTCTCCTGCTTAGCTGCTTTCCTGTTGCAATTGGATTGTAATGTTCTACGATGTTTTAGTTGTGAGCCGTTTTGAATCTCTGTATGGCGAGATAAAGCAGGATGCAAATAAACAGGAGGAGGAGGAGGAGGAGGGGAAGAAGAAGAAGAAGAAGAAGAAGAAGAAGAAGAAGAAGAAATTCTTTGAAATAGTTGAGAGAGAGGTACACCTGCACTGTGGAATGGATGCAGTTTGATACCACTGGAATCTGTAGTTTGGTGAGGCACCAACACTCTTTGGTAGAGAAGGCTGAAGGTCATGACAAACTACAGCTCCAAGGATTCCACAGCATTGAGCCATGGTGGTTAAAGTGGTGCCAAACTACATTAATTTTACATTATTTTTCCTTGAAAAAAATGAGAGAGGTTCTGTATCACTGGCTTTTTCCCATTCAGGGTCCTTCCACGCAGCTGCGTAAAACCCTTCCTTACTTACACAAGCAATCCCTTGTTGTCTGAGTAGGATGGCCCTCCAAGTGTTGTGTGTTGGTGGTGGATATATAGGTGGCTGTAGAGCCCTATTCTTGACCCACATGTTCTTTCACAGTGCGGAAAACAGTTTCCAGGTGGAAGGTGATCCAGGTCAGGGTTGGCTTGACACACCGTCCTCTTGGCACATTTCTCCCTTTCACCCTCCATTCAAGCCCCTTCAAATTCCACAGTACTGCTTGGCCACAGCTAACTTCCTGTTAGAGCACTCAAACACCAGGACGTCTCAGTTTACTATCTATGCCACAGATTTAAAGGCTAGCTTTAAGGCCATCATTTAATCTCTTTTCCTATCCACCAACATTCTGTTTTCCATTCCTGAAATGGAATTCCACATGCAAAATCAACTCCACTGGACTGGCTGCATTGTCCAAATGCCCAATCACCTTCTCTTAAAGCAGTTACTGTACTGTGTGTTGTCGAAGGCTTTCATGGTCAGAATCACAGGGCTGCTGTGAGTTTTCTGGGCTGCATGGCCATGTTCCAGAAGCATTCCCTCCTGACATTTCACCCACATTCATGGCAGGCATCCTCAGAGGTTGAGGGGTCTTTTGGGAACTAAGCAAGTAAAGTTTATATATCTGTGGAATGTCCAGGGTCGGAGAAAGAAGCAGGAAGGAGTCGAATGCGCAGGCTCTATTGATGATGTGCCATGGAAACCAGGAGGACTTTTTCAACAAACTGTTCACACAAAATGAAAGCTGGGTCCATCACTTTGATCCTGAGACTAAAGTCCAGTTGATGCAATGGAAGCATCAAAACTCACCTCCTCCAAAAGAAGGCACGTGCACAACTCGATAGACAAGGTCATGCTCACAGTATTTTGGGATCAGCCTGGAGTAGTATTGATAGATTTCCTAGCAAAGGGTACCATGATCACTGGGGCATACTATGCTTGACTGCTGTGGAAATTGTGAGAGATCATCAAAGCCAAGAGACGTGGCATGCTCACCAAAGTTGTCCGCCTTCTGCAAGACTATACACCAGTTCACAACTCACATGTTGCCCAAATGGAAGCATGCTCCTGTGGCTTTGAAATTCTACTGCTTCCCCATTATTAACTTGAACTCGCACTATTGAACTTCCACCCCTTTCCAACAAAAAAGTTATTTTTGAAGAGCAAGCATTCTTCAGATGATGAGACTCTGATTTCCGAAGTCACAACGTGGTTTTAGGAGCAACCTGTTGACTTTGACAAATGAAGTGTTTGTTGTTGTTGTTTATTCCTTCAGTTGCTTTTGACTCTTCGTGACCTCATGAACCAGCCCACACCAGAGCTCCTTGTTGCCCATGACCACCACCAGTCCTTCAAAGACAAGCCAATCATTTCAGGGATGACATCCATCAATCCTGTCCTATTTGCCCCCTCTTCCTTTTTCCTTCCATTTTCCCCAGCATCATTGTCTTCTCCAAGCTTTCCTGTCTTCTCATTATGTGACCAAAGTACTTTTTCGTTGCCTCTAATATTTATTTATTTATTTAAAACATTTTTATTCCTCCCTTCTCACCCCGCAGGGGACTCAGGCCGGAGGACAACATATATCCGGCAAACATTCAAGGCTGAGACATAAATCCATAAATATATACAAACATTAAAATCACTTATATCCACATTAAAAGTTGCTTAAAAGCCATCTCAGGACACCATTTTGCCTCATTGCACTGCCCCAAAGGCTTGGTCCCACAGCTAGGTCTTCACCATCCTTCTGAAGGACAGGAAGGAGGGAGCTGATCTAATATTGCCAGGAAGGGAGTTCCATAACCTGGGCGGGGGGGGGGGGGGGGGGCAATTACTGAGAAAGCCCTGTCTCTCGTCCCCACCAAACATGCCTGCGGTGGTTTGTAAAGAGAGTGGTTAGTAAATATCCTTGCCTCCAGTGGGCAGTCGGACTTTATTTCCTGGAGAATGTACTGGTTTGATCTTCTTGTGGTCCAAGGCACTCTCAGAATTTTCCTCCAGCACAACAGTTCAAAAGCATCTATCTTCCTTCACTCAGCCTTCCTTAGAACTGTGTGTCCCTAGGTGGCACCTATGTAGAGAAAGACTAATACCTGTGCCAAGTTTCATTGCTCTCAATCCACAGGAAGGAGCCCCCGGTGGTGCAGTGGGTTAAACCCCTGTGCCGGCAGGACTGAAGACCGACAGGTTGCAGGTTCAAATCCTGGGAGAGAGCGGATGAGCTCCCTCTAGCAGATCCAGGTCCTCATGTGGGGACATGAGAGAAGCCTCCCACAAGGATGGTAAAACATCAAAAACATCCGGGCGTCCCCTGGGCAACGTCCTTGCAGATGGCCAATTCTCTCACACAAGAAGTGACTTGCAGTTTCTCAAGTCGCTCCTGATATGACAAAAAATAAGTCCACAGGAAGTGGGTCAAGGGAAATCTTTAATGAATGGGTTATATGGCTGTGTGGAAGGGCCCCAGGCTGCACCTGTTGGATTAAAGCGCAGCATCTCTGCCCGATCTTTGATATGGTAGAACAGAAGCTCTCTGAAGCTCTAGGTGCTCTTACTGCCCATTACAGGGGAAACCAGCTGATCCCTAATCCATCTAAAACACAGACATGTGCTTTTCACCTTAAGAACAGACAAGTATCCCAAGCTCTGAGGATTACCTGGGAAGGAATCCCACTGGAGCATTGCAGCGCACCCAAATACCTGGGAGTCACTCTGGACCGTGCTCTGACTTACAAGAAGCACTGCCTGAATATCAAGCAAAAAGAGGGTGCTAGAAACAATATCATACGAAAGCTGACTGGTACAGCCTGGGGATCACAATCAGACACAGTGAAGATATCTGCCCTTGTGCTATGCTACTCTGCTGCTGAGTATGCATGCCCAGTGTGGAAAACATCTCACCACCACACTAAAACAGTGGATGTGGCTCTTAATGAGACATGCCGCATTATCACAGGGTGTCTGCGCCATACACCACTGGAGAAATTACACTGTTTAGCTGGTATTGGACCTGAAATCTGCCAGGAAGTAGCAGCCAATAGTGAAAGGACCAAGGCAGTGACATCTCCAGCTCATCCCCTGTTTGGGTATCAGCCAGCACATCAACGACTTAAATCAAGAAATAGTTTTCTAAGATCTACAGAGACACTCGCTGGAACACCTCAGCAGGGCTGTAGCCAGAAAAAAATTCAGGGAGTGTTGAAAATTTCGGGGGGGGGGGGGTGTTTGAAACCTGCCTCCTAGCTCACGCTGAAGCAAAGAGCACAGCAGGGGGCAGAGCAGCCTTCAATAGCCTGCAGCTCCGCCCCTGTCAACCACCTCCACCAAGTCTGGCCTCCTTAATGAGAGCATTCAACACCCCCCACCCCACCAACTTGGTTGCTTCGCTACATCAGCTATTGCTGCAAGTAATGACAGTGTGAATAAATTGTCAATATTCGCTTGAGATAGTGCTTGCCGTTCTGGAGGGACTCTTAATTTTTTGCGTCTCATAGACTTAGCATGGGGATTTGGTTAACTAGTTAAAATTCATGAGTAAACCAGGTTTTTTTAACCTGAAAAAATTCGGGGGGGGGGCAGAACCCCTACCCTCACCCCCCCCCCCCCCCGCTACAGGCCTGCACCTCAGCAAGCGAGAGTCCAAAAGTGGCAGGCTCAAACTCAGAACCTCAATCAATGACTGATACCAAATGAGAGACTCCCCTGGGCACACAGAAAACTGGGCAACTTGGAAGGTGCTGAACAGACCAGAGGCAGAACAGACTGAGCTCCGGCACCACGAGATGCAGAGCCAACCTTAAGAAATGGGGCTACAAAGTGGAATCCACGACATGCAAGTGTGGAGAAGAGCAAAGCACAGACCACCTGCTGCAATGCAACCTGAGCCCTACCACATGCACAATGGAGGACCTTCTTGCAGCAATACCAGAGGCATTCCAAGTGGCCAGCTACTGGTCAAAGGACATTTAATCAACTACCAAGCTTGCAAACTTTGTATTTTACCTGTTTGTTAAAAAATGCAACGCAACTGTTCGCTCCTGACAGGATAAATAATAAATAAAATCTCTGCCGGAGGTAAAAGGGCGGGAAAAAGGGGGGGTGCCACCTAAGTAAGAATAAAGTTGCTAACTAATGACTGGGAAAGTGACAGGTGGGATGCGCATGAGCGCGCGCACACACCCCTCCCTAGAGAGAGAGAGAGGTATGAGGCGAAAGGACCACCTTGTTGGCACGGGAGCCTTGAAGCTCCTTTTTTTCGGGTGGAAGAGCTCCGCCTCCCTCGGCAGCTTTGCCCCGCCCCTTTCAACCCACCCTCGGGGAAATAAGAGGGGAGGGGGAGGAAAGAGAGAGAGAGAGAGAGAGCCTTTAGGGGCGGCGACGACGACGCGTTTCAGACTCGGGCTCTTTAAAAACGGCGCGCGAAGCGAGATGCGCACAGAAGAGGCGCAAAAGCGTGCCAGCAAAGGCAGGGGAAGCTCAGTCTCCTGAAGCCACCAGAAGGACGACAGGCAACAGCAGTCCCCGGGCTTCTCTCTTTGGACTCCTGAGAGAGAGAGCGCCTCTCCGCCTTGGTTGCGTTTCTGAAGGGCATGCCAGTCTCCTTTCCTCGGAGAGCTTCCTTCCTCCCGCTGGGCACCATGCTGCTTCTCGCCCTCCTGGGCTTATTGGGCTCCGGCTGGCTGCCTTCGCCAGCTTCAGCGGGAGGCGGAGGCTGGTCGGGGAAGCGGCCCCGGAGCTGCCCGGCCGCCTGTCACTGCGAGGCCGACGCCACGCTTTGGAGAGCGGACTGCGCCGACCGGGGCCTGGACGGGGTCCCCGCCAACCTCAGCCTCTTCACCTCCTACCTGTGAGTCCCTCTCCTCGCCATACTCAGGAATTAGGGGTTTGTTGACAAGGGAGCAGGGCAGCTCTATAGGACAAGGCTCAGGGATGGAGGATCTGGAGGTTGGAGGTGCTTCTGCAAAGGGGCGCATAGTACTCTCTCCTCTTCTTTTGCAGCTAGGCAGGAGATAGGAAGTTGGGAAGCCCATGCTTGATCTACACTGCCATATAATGCAGTTTCAGAATGCAGATTAACTGCATTGAGCTGGATTCTATGAGTCTACACCAGGCATGGGCAAACTTCGGCCCTCCAGGTGTTTTGGACTTCAACTCCCACAATTCCTAGCAGCCGGTAGGCTGTTAGGAATTGTGGGAGTTGAAGTCCAAAACACCTGGAGGGCTGAAGTTTGCCCATACCTGGTCTACACTGCCATAAAATCCATCTAAATGCAATTAATCAGTATCTTGAAACAGTCCCCGAATTACATGCGTCTAACTCATAGTTAAGAACAGGGTGAGACAACAAGAATTGAGAGAAATCTCCCCTTAAGAGGGGAAAATTACTCCTGAAAGAGTTATAATCAGAGGAGAAGGGGGTCTCCAATGAAGTTTTCTCACCAGTCTTTGCTTCCACAACAAGCCACATTTTTCATAACCCAATTCTCACAGGGAGAGAAAGTGAGGTGAAATTTTCTGATCAGGGGCACAGGCAGCTAAACAAACACCACAGGGGTGTTAACCCTTTCCTATGCTATCCAAAGCATATGTATTTATCTATGTTTGGCTGGAGTGACATACAAATTCAGCTATCCAAAGCATGCACACACACACATACACACATTGATATAAATAAAAATGTAATGTTCGCTTGTGGGATTAACGTAACTCAAAAACCACTGGACGAATTGGCACTAAATTTGGACACAATACACCTATCAGGCCAACAAGTGACCACCACACATAAAACACTGAAAAACACAGTGAAAGGGACTTAAAAAGCCAAAAAACAAAATACATTACAATGCATGTGCAAAATCAAAAAATATACACGCAAACATACATAGACATATGCACAAATATATATACACACATTTACACATATACACACACACAAAACACATATACACAGACTGGGCACAGCAATGTGTGGCAGGGGACAACTTTGTGTGTGTGTGTGTGTGTATCCTAGCCATCCCCTGCCACACATTGCTCTGGCCCACTCTGGTGGTCATGGGGATTCTGTGTGGGAGGTTTGGCCCAATTCTATCGTTGGTGGGGTTCAGAATGCTCTGTGATTGTAGGTGAACTACAAATCCCAGCAACTACAACTCCCAAATGTCAAGATTCTATTTTCCCCAAACTCCACCAGTGTTCATATTTGGTCATATTGAGTATCCGTGCCAAGTTTGGTCCAGATCCATCATTGTTTGAGTCCACAGTGCTCTCTGGATGTAGGTGAACAACAACTCCAAAACCAAAGGACACTGCCCACCAAACCATTCCAGTATTTTCTGTTGGTCATGGGAGAACTGTGTGCAAAGTTTGGTTCAATTCCATTGTTGGTGGGGTTCAGAATGCTCTTTGATTGTAGATGAACTATAAATCCCAGCAACTACAACTCCCAAATAACAAAATCAATTCTTTGAGTGAAGGACATACATTGGGTTGTTAGGTGTCTTGTGTCTAAATTTGGTGTCAATTCGTCCAGTGGTTTTTGAGTTCTGTTAATCCCACAAATGAACATTACATTTTTATTTATATAGATATATAGTGTGTGGCTAGAGTTATACTTTTAAAATGTATGTGTTCCAATTTACATACAAATTCAACATAAGAACAAACCTTAAAGAGCCTATCTTGTTCATAACTTGGGGGCTGCTGGTATATGGCAGTGTAGATTCAACCCCACTTACAGGTTGAGCATCTCTTATCTGGAATGCTTGGGAATATTGTGCGCTGTTTGGGATCATTTCCGATTTTGGAATATTTGCATATGCATAGTGAGCTATTGTGGACATGGGGCACTAGTCTAAGGAAGGCATTCATTGCTGTTTGCTGCATATTGTAGACCAGGCATGGGCAAACTTTGGCCCTCCAGGTGTTTTGGACCCCAACTTCCACAATTCCTAACAGCCTACTGGCTGTTAGCAATTGTGGGAGTTGAAGTCCAAAATAACTGGCGGACCAAAGTTTGCCCATGCCTGCTGTAGACTCTCAATGTACATCTACACTGGAGAATTAATATAGTTTGACACCTCTTTAACTGCCACAGCTCAGTTGTATGGAATCACAGTAGTAGTAATTTGGTGAGATACCAGCACTCTTTGGCAGAAAAGGTTAAAGACTTTTTGAAACTTCATCCCCCAAGATTCCATAGCCTTGTAATTAAACAGGAGAGATGCACCCTCAGTTATCTGGAACTCAAGCAACTAGCAGAAAAAAATGGAAGAAATCTTACTTTAAATAGAAATTAGAATATATATTAGAATATATGTATAGCGCAGTAAAACTGTGTTACATTAAGTTAAGTTTGTCTTTGTTTTTTAAATGTGCTTTAATTACTGTATTTCAATGTTAATATGAAGTCAATAGAGAATTTAAGTATTTTATAATATGAGTGATAGTATTAGTTAGAGCTATTTTTAATAGTAACTCTCAAGCAACCAGAAACTACATTTATCTAGCACCTGCCAATCCCCATGGGGTTGGCTAACTGAGATTCTACTGTATTTACTTATACATAATGTATTCCCACCATGAAGATGAGACCCCAGTCTCAACATGACATTCTGTTATGTTTCATATACACCTTCCACACACAGCCTGAAGGTAATTTTATAGACAGTGTGTTAATCATTTTGCATATAAAGTTTATGTACATGGAACCACCAAAAAGCAAAGGTGCCACTATCTCAGCTACCCATGTGGGCAATTGGAGTGCATTTCAGAATTCTGGACAAGGGACACTCCACATGTATAGATAATTCTGTAATTAAGTAAGAGGTTGTACAGTCTGTGCATCCCAAATATTCATTGAGAACTGCAAGTTTTGTTTCTTTAAATTCGTCAGAAGTGTCTTTTTTTAAAAAAAAACACACAGCTTTTAAAAACACTTTTTCATATTAACATGTTCAGGGTTGTCTCCTACTTTAGACATTAGATATGCACTATGGAAATTGGGTCTGTTGTAAGGGAACCGGGGAGTTCTGTATGACAAGATGCAGCTATGCCACAGGGATGATCTGGAGGTAGGAGATACTTCTGTAAAATTAGGGATATCCAACAGCCTTTTTCTCACAACACTATGGATGAGAAGAAAGGTCATATAGTAACTCCGCCATCCAGTGTTCTAGAATCAGTTTTGCTGATGCTTTGCTCTTCCACTTCAAACAAAAATCCAGATGCATCATGGACCTGAAGCAGCCCTTGGCACTTTGCACATCTTTTAAAGGAGAGAATGGAACATTTCACCACCTCCTTGTTGCTATGCCATAAATATTTTTTGAATTTGTTAGGCGTAAGCATTATCCATGTCTGCAACAAAGTTGCACACTACAGTTCCCAAGCTATGACACTGTTCAGTGATAGCACTGCAGACATTTCCAGAGATGGGGGCTATTTCACTGCACGTCTGCAGTATGATCAGTGTGTGTTCCATATTATAAATTGCAAGGTCACATATGTGGTATTTTTGGGAACATGCATGTTGTATTAATGCACATTGGGAGATATGATTTAAGCCAGTATTTAAGCTCTCAGAGATTTGTTGATGGTAACAAAAAAAAATTCTTCCCTTTGCAGTAAACAACTGATCAAATGAATGGGATTATTATGATTTCTGTGGTTATGGCCAATTTGTATTGTATCTTTATGGTATTCTGACTGTATTAGTATATTATTGTTTTGTCACAGGGGAAGGGATGTTACAGTGTTAGTATGCCTGTCAGAAGTGGGTTTAGAGAGCTTTGGTGGAAAAATACAGTTGAGAGGCCCTCTTCATGTCTAAACAGAAAAGTACTTTCTTGTGGGAATTAACCTATAACCTGTTGTTATCTTACATGCATTTCTGTGTGTGTATAGGGAGGTCCTGATCATCTGTAGAATTCCACTTCGTGTACATTGGCTAATCTTTGCTTTATTCTGGTATAGTTTAAGCTGTTGTGCAAACAAGCATATCAAATCAGAGGCAAATCCCCTTAGATGCAAATGATAGTTAGAAGAGAATTACAACAGACTTCACATAATGTAGATCTGTATATTCCACAAAAGAATATGCAGTGTGTCAATTCCCAATAATAGTATGCATATTTTAAACATCTGTACATTGGGAAATTAAATATATGTCATGTATAGTCAGTTATAATATTATCTATTTAAAATTCATCAGATAAAGTTACCTAATATGCTATATGATGTGTATGTTCTATTGTATACAAAGAAATGTATTTTATCATTTTGATTAGGCCAGAAGGATGCTGACTTCATATTTCCTTCCAAAGGATTGGCTTTGAACTACCAAATTTGATTTAATATTTAACCAATTTATATATCTAGACTTAAAGAGTTAAAATAGAGAATGTGTTCATCAATGTTGGTAATGCTCTGTTTGCATCTTTGGAGAAGTAGTACTCAGTCTTGGACAGGATTGTTTGCCTTGGACAGAATTGTTTGGGGATCTCTATTTGGATAGTTGTACATCAGAATGATGATCCTAACACAACAGTAACAATTTGAAAGCTAGTAAGGAAGTCAACTGAGCACTAAATACAGTGTTTGAATAGAAAGCAGCCACACTATATAATGTTTGATATGTTAATGTATACCCAACTTGAAGTTTTGTAGTGCATACTTCCTTAGCTGTCTAGATGGCAGAGAACAAATATATGAATGGGAAAGTGGTGGTTTCACATTATTGCACTGATATGTAATATAAATGCTGTTGCAAAAGCATGTTCTTTATCATAATGAGATGGGGGTATAGAATTGGTTATGATTATGTCCATATTCTGGCAAATTTATATTTGTTCAGTGTGTTGTATCATTGCTATTACCTATCTCTATGGTCATTTTTTTCTAATTAAAATATTTTATGGTGTAGAATTTTGGCTTTCTGCTTATTGTAGGTACATGTCACTATCTGTTAGCTAGAACTTTGATGTGAACAATTTTTCATTTCAATAAGCAGAATGGTATGAATTCAGAAAGTAGATCTTGTATTTCAGTGCAGTAGTAAGACTTAGTCAGCAAAATCATACTAACTACTACAATGTGATCATATCTGCTCAGAGCCACAAGATGCCAAGCCCAAGGAATTGCAACAAGCATTCCTCAAGCTACAGTATCCACCACATGACGTAAAACAAATCAACAGGGAAAGACTTGTACCCAAGATTAATCTTTTGGCGAACAGACTGAAGACAACAAATGACATACCAACCCTTTATTTGCCTACAAACAACTTCCTAATCTCAAATAGGTACTTATCTACATGAGGAATCACAACTGTCAGGATTTGGATATTACCTGGTCTTTTTTTATGTGATAGCAGAATTAATACCTCTGGCCTAACTGTAATTAGGGTGTGGGGGTTAATGCAGTGGGAATAGTATATAGGTTGTAGTTATACTGAATAAGTTTGATGAGAGTTGTTGAGGGAAGGATGTTGTTTTGGAGAATTGCTGCAGTAAGTAGAAGCTGTAACATTTGTATATTTTGTACATACTTTATGTACTGCTGCAACAAGGAAGAAAGAACAAAAGTCTCTGTGTGTTTAATTGTTTGGGTACACTTTTGTTTTTGGATACCTGCTTCCTTAACTGGAACTGATAAGAGTCACTTCCACAAGAACAAGAATTTTATGACTGCATAGAACCCCTGAGAGTAACATGGATAGGCAGATGGCTACAAGATCTTGTCACAAATCCAGATGCCAACTCTACCTATCCATCTATTTGGAGAAGTCATCACAGAACGTAATCACATCATGTAATCACTTGCTCTGTCAACGGTATTCTTCAGCACTCTGCATTGGGCAAGCAGGTCAATTTCTGCACCAAATGGACATAGATCAGACATTAGGAATACATTTACAAAAAAAAAAAAACCAGTGTCAGAATACTTTTGTCTCCCTTGGCATTCTGTCACTGATGTCAGAACATCTGTCCTGCCCTTGAACAAAAAAAAAACTACAAAGAAAGATTGAAAAGATAAGCAGACTATGTAAACTGGAATATATGCACAAACTCTAGTCCCTCAAGAGGAGAAATGGGAGAATTGTTTCCTTGCACACTACGTATATTATAATATTAATGTATGCCCCAGCATTATGAAGCCTAGTTTATGATATCTTCTTTCTGGTTTCCAATCAGCGTCATAATGTGTTCCAATAACTCCTTTCTCCTTCTATTTTCCCCAGCATCATTACCTTCTCCAAGTGTTCCTGTCTTCTCATTATGTGACCAAAGTACTTCATCTTTACCTCTAATATCCTTCCCTCCAGTGAGCAGTCGGGAATTTTTTCCTGGAGTATAGACCTAAGAGATAGTCCCATTTATTTTAGTGGGACTTCTGAGTTGATGCATAGCATTACACTATCGTGTTGGAACCCTTGAGATTTATTCAAGTATGCACTAGATTTGGTATGGGATCTTCTATATAGAGGTTCAGAGAAGCAGTTTGAGTATTACATTAGCAGACCAGAGTTTCTAATCCTCACTGGCCACGGAAATCCATTGGTCAGGGCACACACTCTCTGCCTCAAGGAAAGGTCATGGCAACCACCTCTGAAGAAATCTTGCCAAGAAAACCACATGATAGACTCACTTTAGGGTCACCATAAGTTGAAAGTGACTTAAAGAAACACAAAATCAGCACCTTAAATACCATGTTATTTACCGATTGAGACAAAAGAATACACCACATGGGTGTTGTAACAGCCAGGTCTGACACTTTAGGTTATTTCTGAAAACTAAATGTTCTTTAAGTTTAGCTTCATTGGCATTTATTATCCCCATTCAAACTTCCCATCTATAGATATTTGAAATTTTTTTAGAAGATCAAAGGCATTGTTCATGTTGATTATCTTTATTGGGAAGCTTATCTCATGAAAAGATAAGCCGAGATACAGATCAGATGTTGATACTTGAGGCCCTCTTGAAACTTGTTGATGTAGAAAATTGTTCTTCTGCACCAGGAGGGGATGCTGCAACACTGTCCTGCACATTTTAAGTCATTGATATACATCTCATGTAAAAATATTAGCCAAGTGTCCAATGATATATGTTCTTTCCTACATAATGCATTGGGCTAGAAATAGAATTTTGTAATTTTGGAGTATTATTTTATGAGGAATGCTGGTTTTCATCCAATTGAAATGAAAGTTCGAACGTTTTATTGTTGTAACATCAGGACTGTTTAATCATTCAGTATGCTGCTTGTGCTAATCCCTTATGCAGATGATATTTTGAAATATTGTGTGTATTGGTTGTTTTTTTTTTTGACAGTTGTATAGTGAACTTTCTCATTTTATTGAAATGAATATCTATTTTACGGAGGGTAAATATGCTTTGTGTGGGTAACAACTTTACTTACAACAAACAATGTTTAATGAATATAATATATATAAAAACTGTAAAAAGCATATAAGTAAATACATTTTATTGCATTTGGTATTAAACAATTAACACTGTTGTTACATCCTGCATTATAAAAAGGATAGGCAGTACATGTATGCTTCAGTAGCACTTCATCAGTAAAATATGAATCGAGGCTTTAAGATGTTCAAAGACTGATAAGCTGAACTTCCCCAGATAATTCAGAAGATATATAAGAAAGTTTTTATAGGAAACTCTGAAAATTGGACTTACAGGTACCTCATTTATAAGCATGTTATAGCTCAGTATATATAGCAGGCATGGGCAAACTAAGGCCTGGGTGTAGGTGTGGCCCCTTGGGTGCTTACCACAGGCCCTCCTCATTTTCCATGTTCTCTCAGCATAAGGACATGGTGGCCTGCCGCATCTTTGTGCAGAAAGGGGGAGGAAGGCACACAGCAGCTGAGAGCCCTCTGGAGCACTCTCAGCCACTGCATGTCTCACTCTCCTCCTGGCATATGGAGGTGCAGGTGGCCCCATCCTTATGCTGTGAGGACAGCCCAAGGAAGGCATGCAATGACTGAGAGCACTCTTGACTGTCGTCTATCTCACCCTCCTCCTGGCATAAGGCCAAAAGGATAGCCTGAAGATCAGTGTGAAGGATCAGGGAGGAGGATCAGAGCAGTCACCGCATGTCTCGTTTTCCTCCCAGCATAAGGATGAGGTGAGCAGCCCCATCCTTATGCCAGGAGGAAAACCTGAGGATGACCTGGGCCCTGCCTTGCCCCCTCCCAGCCCCACCCTCTCCCAGGCCCTCTCCCTCCCAGGCCCATCTCACCCAGCATGTGCCCGGCTGCCCTCTCTCCTGGCCCGGCCCTCTTGGTCGAACCCACAATGCAGCCGCAAGGCAAAAAAGTTTACTCATGCCTGATAAATAAGCTACTCTGTTTCCCCATGTGTTATGTAACCAACTATACGTTTTCCTCTGATATTAAGCATGCTATTTACTTTTCTTGTGTAGTGTTATTTGGCATAATATATGGTGAACAATAGGCTAATGGGGTGCATATTTATCTAAAAGTAAGGCTGCACGGATCAGCCTATAGCTGCCCTAGAAACCAAAGCAGGAGTGGGGGAATGTGGGCTCTCCAGCAATTGGTGGACTCCCAGCTTCCATCTGCCCTAACCAACATAGACAAGAGATCAGTGAAGTCCAGTAATATATGGAGGTTTGTTCTTAAATTTAAGGAGAATATGCATATAAACAAAGAACATTGATTTCACTACTTTAAATGGGATTTACTCTCAAGTAAATGGAATACATTTTTAGCATTAATCACACAAGACTGATAGGTCAGAACTGACTTTGAAGAACTAGAGAACAAAGGATTATGAACTTCCTCTTATGTTTTAGAAGTTGCTTTCTAGTAATTGGTTCCTCTAGCAGATGGAAAGTTGGTTCTCAGTTCTTTTTAAAAATGCAGATGCTTTATGGCAATGAGAAAGGATACAGAAAGGATATATTCACTCAGTCATCTAGCATAAACATTAAATATATTATTCAGTTACTCCACCTTATGTTACCATATGATTGAAACTGAAGTTTGACTAATTATGGTGTCAAAAATTGCCTTTTCTTTCATGTCTTTCTTATTGAAACTGATGGGTCTTGTATATGCTTAACTTTAGCTGGTCTATATTTTGTTTTTCTACTAATTCCAGATAGTTACATCATAAAAGTAATAAAAATTGCAGAGGCATCAACTACTTGGTTTGTTTCTGATTATTGTTCCTCGGGTGAACCTTAGTTCATCTATCACTACATATTTTTGTTACATACTATATCAAAAGTGTGTTTAAAGTATGATTGTTTCCTCTTCATGTACAGCAAATCAGTTACTGTTGATCTAATGGGAATTCCACATGCTTTTGAGATTAAATTAGAAACCTCTTTTTTTCAGTTGTATATATTGTGCTTTCTTATCGCTATGTTGTGAAATATAAGAGCCAGGATCTGCAAGTCCTTTACACGTGGAACTTCCATTAGATTTCTGCAGCAGTTTTCTACCATGTGAAAGCCTTATCTCTTTTTAAGGAAAGAGTAAATAATGAAGGCGGGAGATCCTTTATTTTATCTCTTTGAAATCTTAGCTATGCTTGCGGCAAAATCAAAATGCAGTTTCCTTATTTTTTAACATGTTGATTTTTGTTTGTGACTATAGATCAAACCTACCATTATTTATTTATTTATTTATTTACTGTCCTTGTATACCGCCGTTTCTCAGCCTAACTGGCGACTCAACACGGTTTACAACAGAATATACAGTACACAGTATACAATTAAAACCGTAAAAAACATAATACACCATATTTCACATAAATCACAATCCAATACATCTCCTAACTAAAATCGTGGTCCAATTGCATCATCCATATTACCAATCCGTAGTCAACACATTCATTGCACCAAATTAACCAAATGCCTGCTTGAACATCCAAGTTTTTAGTCTTTTTCGGAATACCATCAGCGAGGAAGCTGATCTTACCTCCATGGGAAGGGCGTTCTATTTACCATAAAATAGTTTCAAATATGTGTTTATTCTTATTCTATTCCCAAATTTGTCTAATTATGAAACTTTATAAATAAAGGAAATGTATTCAGTTGGAAGTGCCAATCAGAGTATAGGAGGCACATTGAATCAATGGGGGATTCAGTAAATTGACACATATGTAAATCCCATTGGTTATACATCAGAAGCGGTTCCTCAAGTTGCTCTTGACATGAAAAAAGGAAAAAAATGATTATATTATACTAATTGAGACCAATGATTAGATTTGGATCTAGAAGATGTTTAATTTAAGGCTCCATCTACACTCCCATATAAAATCCATATTATGTGCTTTGAACTGGATTATATGGCAATGTAGACTCATATAATCCAGTTCAAAGAAGGTAATTTGAATTATCTGGATTACATGGCAGTGTAGATCCAGCCTCTATTGTCATGTTATCTTGAGATCTAATGAAGAGGAAGGGTCTGCATAATCAGAAATAGGGCCCATCATGTGATGTGGTGGTTTCACCCAGAGTAATCCCTATGTTTTATTGGAAAAGCAAACAATGGTTGTTAAAGTAGAAGGAACAACAAAAAGAGGAAGACTGAATTACAGGTGGATAGGCTCAATCAAGGAGCAATAGCCCTGAGTTTGCAGGATCATAAATAGATTGTTAGTTTATAGGATGTCTCAGAGGCTTTATTGGTAGTGTTGCCATGTTTTCAAAATAGTAAAAAAGGGAGAGTCAAAATTCATGGTGTGTGGTATTTATGGTTAGGAAGTAACTATTAAGAAGAATGTGTTCTGTCTGAGAATCTCATCCCAACAGAAAATTTACTCACCCCCATCATACAGGATCATCTTCCCTTTCTAACTCAACCATCCACTAAATTTCTTATCACACAGGCTGGCAGTTGTCAGGCTGGATAGTTTTAAAATACTCCTTTCAATGGGATCTTCCCTCCATCTCTTTGAACTCCTCCTCTAGAGAAGACCAGCATACGTTTAAAACACTTCTTTCAGTGGGACCCTCACTGCCTTTAATCCACTAATGCACATAGTGATCATGGGCAGGCACTTCATAAAACAGAGAAATCCCTATCCCATGGAAAGCTACCTGTTTTTAGGTATTTCTATGTGCATGCAATGGAGTGGAGTTGATTGGTGCTTGGTGTTGAAATCCTCCCATTGCTAGACATTGAAGATGGAGTCCCATGCTGCAGCAATAGAGTCTCATGACTCCACTGGAAGCAGTCCTGCATCGTTTGATGAGCCCTGTGGTAGTTCATCTTTGAACCTTCTTTGAAGTGTGAAGAAATGGGGGAGGAAAACCATCTGATGCCAAGTTAAAGTTCAGATATTTCGGTTAATTTGCCCATGCATTTATTTGTAAAATTAATATATGGATTTCATAAATTACACAATTTTTACATTTCTGTTTTTAGGAAATAACCATGCCCCAAATATAAGATTTTTGGCATCTTGTTGCGTTTATACAATAGGAAATTTTTTTAGTGCTCAGATAGTCAAGATATCTGCCAATCCTATAAAATTCCAGCTTTCAACCCCTTAAATAAAGAACATCTCTTAAAATAAGAGACATCTGGCAACCCTACTGATTTCATGGGGTTTCCTACAAATGGAAGCCAACTTGTTGGCAGCTAGCAACAGTAAGAATAAGAATCGTTAGTTGATAGAAATGAGGAAAGCAATAAAGTTTGATTCTCTATTTTGAAATAATTTTAGTAAGTTCAAAAAAGAACTTAAGGAATATTTAAGGCTGGTAAAGTATAATGTTGCAATTTATTATGCCATGTCTTAAAGCAACTTTGTAATGGCTTTATACAACTTAAACTAACTATTCCTGGAACAAACCCAAAATAATTCAATGAAACAGCAAGAATAATATTCTAATGTGCAACCTAAAGCAAGCTCTCTCCCAGGCAATTATTTTTGCTCTTTCCATGCCTATACTGCTCATATTTTGATATGAACAGTATCACAGGTATTTTTATATTGCCAGATCAGCATTGCTTGGTATAAGTTCCATTTTAGAGAGCTCCCTACCTAACATTCAGTGTCATGAGTTGTGCTGTCTAGGGATTCGGGCATAATGAAAACCTACACAATATGAGGAGCAAACATAGATTGAAGTTTTATAAGGGCCCTTCCAGACAGGCCCAAAACTTGTGACCTGATGCAGTTTTTTTAACCCACTTTGGAGCAGTAGAACTAAAAGAAACAGACAAGGGAGGAATTTTATTTATTCCCATAATTTCTCGTAATGCTTTATGAGACATTTTAAGAAGATTATTAAATGGGCCAAACTCATATTAACATAATGCAGGTATTTAAAAATTCATCCTAAGGTTATTCTGCAGTTTAAGGGAATTTTAGATGTAAGAATAAAAGAGTGCAAGAAAATTTGAAGCTTACATAAAAATATGGGGAAGGAAATGAATAACCAGTTCAAGTTCTGTATGTTGCCTGTTGTTGTTCATTCGTTCAGTCGTCTCCGACTCTTCGTGACCTCATGGACCAGTCCACGCCA
The DNA here is from genome assembly GCF_037176765.1 of Anolis sagrei. NCBI lineage: Eukaryota > Metazoa > Chordata > Lepidosauria > Squamata > Anolidae > Anolis > Anolis sagrei. The sequence continues at coordinate 144,145,895 of NC_090025.1, forward strand.
GAGCTCCCTGTCGGCCGTCACCACCCCCAGCTCCTTCAAGGTCAGTCCAGTCACTTCAAGGATGCCATCCATCCATCTTGCCCTTGGTCAGCCCCTCTTCCTTTTGCCTTCCACTTTCCCCAGCATAATTGTCTTCTCTAGGCTTTGCTGTCTCCTCATGATGTGGCCAAAGTACTTCAACTTTGTCTCTAGTATCTTTCCCTCCAGTGAGCAGTTGGGCTTTATTTCCTGGAGGGTGGACTGGTTGGATCTTCTCGCAGTCCAAGGAACTCTCAGAACTTTCCTCCAACACCACAGCCCAAATCATCGATCTTCCTTCGCTCAGCCTTCCCTAAGGTCCAGCTCTCACATCCGTAGGTTACTACAGGGAATACAATGACTTTGACTAGGCGGATCTTTGTTGCCAGTGTGATGTCTCTACTCTTTACTATTTTATCGAGACTGGACATTGCTCTCCTCCCAAGAAGTAAGCGTCTTCTGATTTCCTGGCCACAGTCTGCATCTGCAGTAATCTTTGCACCTAGAAATACAAAGTCTGTCACGGGTATGTTGCCTAGCTTACCACTAAAATCATTATTCTTCCAAAAAATGTATTGCTAGATATTGATATAACTCCTGAACCTTGTAAATAGCCTGGACATAAATTTGCAAATAAAATTAGCATTAAAAAAAGTACCTTCAAATGACAGAAATTACATTTTATGGAGACAAATTCACCTCTTCAAGTCATGTTTCTTATTGATTAGTTTGTTTTTTGTTATCTGATTACTAATTGTATATATTATAAATTGTATAATCTTGGTACTCCTCAATATACAAGTTAATAAAATGTTTTTAAAATGCTTTTAAAGCTGATTCTGATTATACTTAATTAAAACACAACTCCAAACTATGTCTTTCCCTATTTGCTAAATTTCTGTTTGTTTTTCAGGACTGGATTCTTTTAAACAGAAGGTACATTGAAAAGACCTTATACTCATTCATATATGTGTGTGTGAGAGAGAATGTGTGACTGCTGTGTGGAAATGTGTACGCTGATGGAGGGGGGTGTTATTTAAACTACTTAAATGCAAGGATCTGGCAGAGCGAAAAGGTACCTTCAGTTTGGCTTAGTGTCTTGAGTGCGAAGGACAATTGGCCTGACAGAGGGAGCCTGACTCCAGCAGGGAACGCGTGCATGGAGGTGACCTACCCAGTCAGTATGTCAGCTGAGATTACACTTTCTTCAACTGTTCCCTTGTTAACAGAGCTTTTTCTTCAATGTGGTTTGTCTTTCAAAGGCTTGCTGCCACAATTGCAATCCAACTCTGGAGCAATCTTTTCATATTCTCTGTGATTCCCATCCATTCTTGTTTATGGCTCTGGTTTTTAATCATTTCCACTCAAAAGGATTGGATTTGCATCCAAAATGAGTATGTCATATAGGACTGTTAATTCTCTCAGTTATTTAAAATGTCACAGTACATTCCAGTTAAGCTTCTGTGTGGCTCATTAAGACAGGGATGAGGAAAGTATCCTGTGGGCAGTACAGGTCATTTTTGGGGCACCAGCTGCCCCATAGAAGTGCACACCCAAATGGATCTGAAATATTAACAATGTTTTTAAAAAGCTGTTACTGAGCTTAAAATTGTCTAATCTCATTCTCACAGATCTACCATGGGGGTATATTGGATCAAACTTGTTTTGGGGGGAAAATATGTATTCAGAATTGGCACTTGCAATGAGACACAACTTTTCAAAGTCTCCCAGGTGTCTCCAAGGAACAGGGAAAGTAGCCTGAATATCTTGAAGTTTAACTGTCTTCCTTCTCATCTCACTCACTCCTCTCTTTCAAGTTTTTTTTAAACCAAAAACAAGAACCAGGATTTGACAGATGGAGCTGTCAAAGTCAGGAAGTACTGAACTGTTTTGATATGTTGTACCTCTGGAATAACTGAAACAGTAGTAGAGTATTACTACTTTGTGGATTTTACTGCCTTACTGTTAACTTTCGCAGTTCTTTTCACCAGCTACCTCATCATAATTTAAATGATTGAAGCTGCACTGCAAATTCCTTTCTTGGTTGGAGGTACAAATGAATTATTCCATTATTAGAAAAAATGGTAGAGATATCTTTCTTCATCATCTCTTATTAGACATTTGTTTGTTTTTGCTTTAAATTCCTGATTTCATCCACTCTTTCTTTTGTCTTTTTAAAATTCTCTGTCCTTCACCTCCTTTAGTTCTGCCTCTTATCTTCTGTCTCCCATCACAACAATTCCTGCCTATGCTTGTCTTTTCCTAAGTCAGTCTTTCTCTTACTTTCTTGTCCTGTTCTTCTCCATATCACTACTTGTCAATTACTGGTTAAAGATCTTACATTACATATAGTGTATCATACTCAAATGTGTGTCCTTGTGTTTTAAAGATGTATCAAATATTTTGGGTGATATGTAATTTTTCTCTTAGTAGTCACAGCTGCCCCAATCTGAGAACTGAAGCACTTTTGTGGACCATGTATAATTGTGTGGATCAGGTATAATAGGCACATACAATCCTCCCAACTTTCAGAAATATTCATACATCTATTTGTTTCATGGCCACTGGGTCTTGTAGTCTTCTGTTCCCTGATCTGCATGCAGTTCACTGAGATTAAGTATTTTTGGCCAGTACAGAAAACGAAGTTTTGGCAATTCTACTCAGAATGAGTAATGTTTGCGTTTATCTTATAGTGAAAAAGTCAAGGTAAAGCTCCAAAGGCTCTGAATGAAAGGCCATCCTTTCACAGGCACTGAAGTCTAACTTGAAGGTGACTCGAGGTCAGGGTGTCTATGAAATGTACGCCTCCAATGCATACTGCAACATGCATCCAGCCAAAAAGAGCATGTTTTAAAAACCTCACCAGTAATCATGAATGAAGCCATAAAATACACTTTAGCCGAATACTGTATAAACAATGCAGAACAGGAATCTGGAAGCAATATACAGAGCATTTATGTGGATGGGACTAATGCTAGGACATTAAAAAAAGAACCCAGGTACAAACTCAGCTGGGTACTTAAAAAAATCTCTCCTGGAGAGGAAAACACAACGTTCTTGTTGAAACGCTTGCTTTTACTTTCTTGCTTTACTCTGAATAGCTCTAGCACTGATTCTCATCAGATAGGCTGTTTTTCACTGCATCATGCTGGGGGAGATAAAAAAAATATTTCTTGGATTGCACTGATCCACACTAGTAGATCTTTATGGACTCCATCCCAGTTTCCATCCAGTTCATGAGGTGCCTGTGTAGGCATTCCGAGCCACTTAAATCCACATCTTGACTCAGGTTAAATGGTTGAGTAGAAAAAGCCTATATTAATCAAAACTTAAATTCTTTTGTTAATGATTTAATGATTTCTGGCTTCAACAGCGCAGACATATAAAGCTATAGCAGTTGCCACCATACAAGCAGGTTTTTCATGCTCTCACAGTAAGTAGACACAAGTATGTGGTTTAGAAGTGTGCCTCTCTTGCCAAAATGTTAATATGGCAAACTGATTTTCCTAACAGTTCACATATAGAAGTGTTGTTCTTATGCCATTGAGTGAACTCTCAGGAAACCGCTGTGCTTCTCTGGGTTTCTAAACAGGGAGAGAGATCAGGGATGTGGGAAAGAAAAGAAACCTCAGATAAGGGGAAATACTATTATGTGTATATGTTACATCAAGTTGCCTTTGACTTCTAGTGACCACATGAATTTCATAGACTTTCTTAGGCCTATTCTGCACTGTGATATATTCCAGATTATCAAATCAGATAATCCATATTATCTGCTTTGAAGTGGATTATATGGTTCTACACTGCCATATAATCCAGTTCAAAGTAGATAATCTGGCTTTTATATGGCAGTGCAGAAGGGGCCTTTGACAAGGAATACTCAGAGGTGGTTTGCCTCTGCCTTCCACTGAATTATAGCCTACAACATCTGATATTTCTTGAGAGTATCCCATCCAGGTGTTAACTAGGCTGGCCCTGCATGTATCTCCACCATTTCATAGATGAAAACAATCTAGCATCATCCATCAACTACTTGTTCGTGACAGGGCCAAGTTTCTTTGAATACAGCCATTGCATTGTAGCTTATCCATCACTAGAAGGATGGAGGGTCAATTCATGTTTGCACTTATAAGTGCAACAGTGGCATAGAGAATAGACAAGAAAAGGCATCAAATACACATTTGAAATTTAAATGTTCAGTTGAACAATAACAGAAAAAAATATATAGAAAAAACCTACATGTGGCCAATACATTTATAGCATCGTTGAGCGTTGTTTTTAAACAGGCAAAAAAATGTTTATATTACGTGTGCATTTGTTTTCCTTTTTTAAGGAACAAACTATATTATCAGAATAAAAGTAAATGTATTTCAAATGCCAGCACTAAATCCAATGAAATGACAAAACATGGGATAATATGTTTCGGAATATGAAAACTATACCATGTAACAGATAGTTGCAGAGAGCAATATAAATACCAGACTTTATTGGTATACACTGCACAGGACACAAAGCATATGGTAATCTGGAAATTATACTGTCAGGCAATACAAGGACATATGATGTTGGACAGCTTGATAATTATCCAGTATCCCACTCTCCAAATATTTGTAAATGCTGCTGTCTCTGTAGGCCATTCATTGTACATGTTTCAACTCTGTGATCTTTTGAATCAAAGGAGTTGAGCAGAACAACAGACAACCACTTTTGACATTAAAAATATCAAAACAAAGCTTCCTACATTTCCTGAGAAATAAAAACTGTCACATTCAGATATCATTGTTAGTGGAAGATATGATTCTATTTCTGCAGGCAAGTCACAGTGAGTTTGCCTGTTTGTAACAATGAGCTTCTATTTTATGTAGATTTTTTTTTAAAAAATGTATTTGTTATACAGTATAGTTTTATTCATAAACTTTAGTGTGTGAGTTAGCATATTATTTTTTATAGAAATTAAGTATCTTCATTTCTGTATGTCTTAATATAATAAAACCAGACCAGTTGTGTAGCTTTTATAGACTATTCAGTGGTCTGTTTAGATATTACATTGCTCTGTCACACAAAGGAAAACCAAGAGTGATGGAAATCCACTGATTGCTGGCTAAACTCTGTAGAGAAAGAGAAGCAGTGCATCCTTTTACATTCTCCTGCCATTGCTACCTTGAGCCTGGAGGCTCTTTCACATCTACCTGTAAACCTCTAAACCTCCCTGGGCCATCATTCTTCCATATCTCAACACTGCAACCTATTTCAGACATTCAGTTTTTCAAGCATACCAGAAGATATTGGCAAATTATTATGAATTTTAAAATGATATCCCCCAATATATGAGGGATTGTGTGGTCATCCAGCCATTAAAACAAACTCTTGCCAGATCTAATTTTAGCTTATGAAATGACACTTCTGTCAGTACTTTCAGAAATATTATTGTTATTAACCCAGGAGCAAAAAATGTTGTGTTTCATATTTAGTCTGGTATGCATCTGCCTGGAGCAGCCCTGGATCTTGCAGATTCACGCTACATCTGGAGCCATTATCCATCTGCTCCACTTGACTGTGTAGTTGCCATCCCTAGATGGCCATGAAACTCCTTCCAAGCTCCTGACCATTGTGGGTGCCCTGGTGATGACCTCATCGACCAGCCCATGCCAGAGCTCCCTGTTGGCCATGGCCACCCCCAGCTCCTTCAAAGTCAAGCCAGTCACTTCAAGGATACCATCCACCTATCTTGCCCTTGAGCTACCCTTTTTCCTTCCATTTCCTCCAGCATCATTCTCTTCTCCAAGCTTTCCTGTCTTCTCATTATGTGGCCAGAATACTTCATCTTTGCCTCTAATATCCTTTCCTCCAGTGAACGTTTGGGCTTTATTTCCTAAAGTATGGACTGTTAGATCTTCTCACAGTCCAAGGCACTCTCAGAATTTTCCTCCAACACCACCGTTCAAAAGCGTCTATCTTCCTTCACTCAGCCTTCCTTATGGTACAGCTCTCACATCCATAGGTTGCTATGGGGGAATACCATTGCTTTAACTATGCGGACCCTCGTTGTCAGTGTGATGTCTCTACTCTTCACTATTTTATCGAGATTGGTCATTGCTCTCCTCCCAAGAAGCAAACGTCTTCTGATTTCCTGGCTGCAGTCTGCATTTGCAGTAATCTTTGCACCTAGAAATGCAAAGTCTGTCACCACCTTTATGTTATCTCCTTCTATTTGCCAGTTATCAATCAGTCTGGTTGCCATAATCTTGGTTTTGTTTATGTTTACCTGCAACCAAGCTTTTACACTTTCTTCTTTTACCTTGGTTAGAAGGCTCCTCAGCTCCTCCTCGCTTTCAGCCATCAAAGTGGTATCATCTACATATCCAAGGTTGTTAATGTTTCTTCCAGCAATTTTAACTCCAACCTTGGAATTGTAAAGCCCCACACTTTGTAACTGTATGTGGAGAAGGTTTTAAAATAAAGAGATTACCTCCGCATTTTAAGACCTTCTCCACATACAGTTAGAAAAACAGTTTTATGTAAAACTTACTTATATCTACGGCTAGGAACACTTGACCTATTTCTAAAGAACCATGATATATTTTTCCATTTTTTTTTAGTACCAAAGATCTTTATTATTTCATCATTGTAGCATCTTGTTTACAATTAGTTTCCGGTAGTGCACATACATATTTGCAATTTCCATTTAATTTTGCCAAAAAATATGGAAGTATTGGCAGATTCTTTTTTCCAATAAAAATAAAAAGGAAGAGTGTAGTATGAATGTTCTATTTATCTGAAATGGCATCCAGTGCCTAAAATGTCATTCAATTATGATAAAGCGGGGGGATAAAGCCCTTTGTTTATCTTCACAGACAGTCAGTGGAAAGTGTGAAGATTTTTTTAATTTAGATTGATATCAAACAAAACCAATCTTTGCTGTTTTTCAAATTACCTTGCTTGGATCTGAGTCTAATTTTTTGGTTGGTGCACACTCATAGTAAACTACATAATTTGTTATATAATTCAGACAACTCAGCCCTCTTCCTCGTCCATTCAATTCATTACTATTAAATCAACAACCTGGGCTTCTTTCTGTCTTTTTCTAGCAGGATTAATGGATCTGACCATGATTAGGGCATCTAGCAGTAAAAGCTCTTGCCGGGAAAGCTAGGAAGCTTGACTAATTCCCAGCGGTGCTGACTTCATAAACTTTTATTTCAAACATTTAAGTTTAATGGAAGATTAAAGATAATGACTTCATGCTAATATAGTTGAATATTGTGTGCACGAAACTCCCAAAACTCCAATGTATAGTAGAAAAGGTGAAGCATGAACATGAGCACCAAAAATACAAATATCCTATTTCAAACAAAATGCATATTTCTTGTTATATTTTTAAAATATACATGTTTGAAGAATTTGAAGCATCAAATATCAACAGAGCAAATGCCATTCTTATGAGAAGATGTCTTTATTGTGACAAGACCACCAATCTCTACTAACAACACGGTTATTGTGTCCTCCCCTCTCCAATTCATGCAGTTGCAAGAATCTGTATTCAGGGAAGCCCACAGAAAAGGGGGTGGAAACAAATAGAAAAATATTTTCAGCCTGTCTGATAAGACTGCATAATAAGCTTGTGATCAAAGGGTCTTAAATACATGTTACTGGTGTGACAAACAACATTTTTGTCCCTTTATTAGATTTATTTTTTTCCTTAAAAAACTCAAGTAACCAATGTATAGATTGTGAAAGAAGTCTGGCAGGGTTGTATTCTTTGATTCCTAATTAACACCTTCAGTCTCAAAGGAGAACTAACAGAAGTACCATAAAATGTTGCAGCTGCATTGTTATTCCGCTCCGTTGGTTTGTTAAAAGTCGGCTGGGCATTGGCAGCTGCAATAAAGGGAAAACTCAATGAATGTTTTGTATTGTGCTCAGTGAAGTGAAAGAAGGCAACAATTTTATTTTCAAATGGGCAGCTCCATTGTGACGTTTAAATGGATCTAAATATAAGATCTACTGTTAATGGATAGTAATTGACAGTAAATAAAGGAGCAGCATAACCAATGTGCATCTATTATGTTTATGGTGCACACAATTTAAGAAAACTTTTTATAAGGACACAATTTTTTTGCAGAACTTAATGAAAGTTCAGAGTGAAACATATTCAAAAATCAAAGTGTTTTTGAACCCATGCTTTAAAACACTTATTCCTGGAAAGGGGAATTATTTTTTGATGTTATACGTCTTTCTGTTATCTATCTTATTTAAAAATAAGTTAATTTTCCCTCTCAACAGAATAAATTGTCATACTATTTTCATTACATACTTTGGACTTCCTATTTCATCATAATACTAAAGGAAGGAAACATTTCAGCTTGGATCAGATAAGCTGGTCACACTCTCAGAAAATGCAGTCAGGGAAATATGGAAATCTAGAAGTTTCATCAAATGTTTGCTAAGGTTCCTTGTTCTTTTTGTGCACAACAACCAAACTAAAGAACTTCAGTGGCTGTGTAAGAACTATTGTTCTAGCCACAGCACTTGTTATAAACAGAGCCCAGACTGGCCGTGGGAAACACCTTCATATTTGACATAGCCAACGTTTTAAAAAGAAAAGGGTGGAATTGAAAGTATGGAGATTTTACTGCTGAATTCTAATCAGCCATGATCTGCCTAATTTGCTTTACTTATGAAGATAAACTAATTTCCCTGCAGCCTGAATAAAAGTGATTAACAAGCCTATACTTTCATGTTTTGGAGAATGGCACAGAATGGGAGAGCAGAAAATGTAATTGTGACAATAAAGTCTGACTTTTCAGCTCATTTGAAAACTTTATTCATATAAAACATTATGCCAGTTTAGGAGACACACTATAGCTAATGCTGGTATTTCAGATTGCTAATTTATTTTATATTATTTCACTTAAAGTATTTTTGTATCACTACCCAACCCACAAGGGCTCCTGAGGTGATGAACAAATAAAAACTAAAGAAAACAATATTTGTTATTGTTTTGTTGTGTAGTTGGCATTTTCTGTTATTGTTTTCTTGTGCACTTGGCATTTATGCACTTGGCATTTTCTGTGACTCAGTTTACATGCCTGAATGGGAAACTGAACCTTTTTCTCTAGAGCTGTAGTCTAATGCTCAGACCATTAAACCATGCTGGTTCTCAATTAAACAATGCAAAGATATTGACATTTTAAGCACATCTTTTAGAAAGTTCTCAAAGGTCTAAAAACAATAATAGAATCTAATTTTGAAGCACTTACAATAACATTGTCAAACTCTGAGTGCCATGTAGAACAGTACTGTTTTGGCTGCCCAATAGAAGCTTAAAGGAGATGGGGGCAGCCTGACTTAGTTTGGTAGGGGGTTTTATACCTGAGGTGCTGCTATAGAGAAAGCCATATTATGTGTCCCCCACCAATCTAGCTTTATTAAATGTTGGGACACACAACAGGACATCCCCTGAAGATCTCACCAAATTTCTGGCGACCTCCGAGAACAGGTGGTCTTTCAGGTATCTTGGCCCCAAGTCCTTTAGAGCAGTGGTTCTCAAGCTGTGTGTCCCCAGATGTTTTGGCCTTCAACTCCCAGAAATCCTAACCACTGGTAAACTGGCTGGGATTTCTGGGAGTTGTAGGCTAAAACACCTGGGGACCCACAGGTTGAGAACCACTGATTGAGAGGTATTTAGGTCAACATAAACATGGGATTTGGTAAGAGAGCTTCTATAATAGGAAAAGGTCACCAGTATATAGTGATGTATCTTATATCTCTCACACACCAGTTACATTTGTCAGTTCTTTGCTGGACTTCCTTATCTCAGTAACATGGCTTAGTATCATAGATTCTAGAAGTAATATATCAAAAGTAACTGTATCAGCTGTAATATACTGCTTTGAAGATAATGACAGCATTATGGAGAGTAACATTTACATTTGCTCCAAACATAATTGGTGGACATTTTTCCACATTTTAAATTAAAAATCACATAATATTAATTTGTTTTTCATGATGGTAGAATTCAAAAACATGGTCACATTAATCTGGAGCAGTTTGTAAAATGATCTTGCAGTACCTTTGAGACTGAAAAAAATTAGTTGGTAGCATAAACTTCATAGACTAAGGATCCATCTACAAGGACACCTAAGCCCAGGACTGGTTCAAGCTACATTTTTGAAGCTTTCAAATGATCTATAGAAGATTCAAAATGTTTTTGTTGACTTATAGAAGGCTTAACTGACCTGGTTGTTTCAAATCGCATGCATACATTGTTAGTTTTGTATTATATGTTTGCTGAAACAAAGGAAACTGCTATTATTTTTTGTGATGTAGGAACTTATCATTGTTCTTTGTCTATCATTTCTATATCAAAGGCCCCTTCCACACAGCTGTATAAAATCCAAATTGAACTGGAATATATAGTAGTGTGGTCTCAACCCATTTTAAAGCAGATATTGTGGATTATCTGCCTTGATATTCTGGGGACCCTTCCAGACAAGCGTTATACCCCATAATCTTATCCCAGGTTTTCTTTTTATCCCAGATTATCTGTCAGTGCAGACTCATATAATCAAGTTTAAAGCAGAAAACCTGGGATTGGATCCTGGGGTATAGGGCCTGTCTAGAAGGGCCCTGGGTTATATGGCTCTGTGGAAGAGCCCTAAGTCTTTGTTAAAGAAGGAAAGTCCAGGAACATTTCTTCCTTGTTTAACTGAAGCATAACTACAGAAATCCACATGTATATCTCAAAGCATAAAAAAGAAGTAAACATTATGGGTGTAGGCCACCATCACGTTCTGTTACAATTTTAACAGGACTTTCTCATCTCTGTTATGGGATTCATGTATCTCTGCAAACCAATATATGTCATTATGTGCATCTTTTCAACTAGTGATATCTGACCTGAGGTCAGGCACATGATCAGGCACTGAGAAGGTGAGAGTTGCATCACTAAAGGTGGCTGTTTTATTTATGGTTTACGTCCTTCAATAATGAAGGACATAATCCAGCCAAAGTTGTGTCATCAAAATCCATTGATTGCTATAGGGAAGATATAAGCAAAACTATGAATTCTTTCTGTCTGTTGCATGAAACAGGATTTTTCCCCCAAAAAGCATTATGTCCACCCTTTCTTATATAATAAACTATATAGAGAATGTGTAATATCCCCAACACTTTATCCTACAACGCCCATATGAGATCATGTTTCTTGCTTTATGGTGCTGCTTTTATCCTAAGTATCCCTTTCTGATTGACGAAGGTGCTTCTTCTGGAAATTTTCAACTTTCAGTTTATTATTTTTATAGCAGGGGAATATGTTTCTAACTTAATGAAAATTCATTTTTGCCTCTTTTATTTATAAAAAATTAGATATAAAAGTCCTAGAACACTCCTTGCATAATACTGTTAATTACATCAAGTATATGTCTAAAATGTTGATTTCATTTGGAAATGATAAAAGAACTTAAAAGCAAAAACATTCTTATTGTATTTTTAATCAGCATTACTACTAAATTAGAAGGAATGTGCTTTTTCATCTTTAAAAATAGCAGCGTAATTGTGCAATTGTCAGGTTAAGATTCCTGAAGTAAAACAGATCATAGATAATAAAAATAACAAGCCATTACAAATAGATTTCAATAATTCACTATAGTACGTCTCTACCAAGCCTTTGTAACAAATGTCTTGTTTGTAAGACAAATGTGGAGTTGAAATAACAACCCATGAATACCACTGTTGAAATGGCCTATGTACACAAGGTGAATGCTAAAGCTTTTCTTTCTGAATGGAGCTTTTAATCTAGGCATTATCTAAACTGAAAAAGCCCTCAGTGGCCTTACATACAGATTAATGGGAAAAGCTGAGACCCAGAGTTGAGCCATTTGAAGGAAAAGTTTTTAAGATTTACTGATGGTTGACAAATGCCATTTAAGTTTCAAAGCCGTCAATAACCTATTGAAAAAGATTTAACAGGGAAACCCTCTCTCTATAAAAAGAGCTGACTTTAAGTCATTGCTCTCCCCACCACACACACACTTCACTGCCTTCCTTCAGTTTTGGGAGCCCTGAAACGCGTGGCTTTGGGAAAGAGGGTGGTGAAGCCCTTTGCATATAACTGATGGTGGAAATCTGCTATTGTGCAGCCATGAGAACCGAACAGAACTGTTTCCAGCTGAAATCAGAGCCAGGCTTTCAAAAGCTTTTCTACTAATAGTTTTTTAATGTGGGAGCTGGGGATGTGAGAATAATAATCTGTTGAATCTGAAATTTCAATCACAGTCTGTATCATGATCAATTTAAACTGTCAAGACATTATTTTTTTCTTTGAACTTTCATTTTATAATAATAATAATAATAATAATAATAATAGCAACTTTATTTTTGTACTATGCCTCTATCTCCCCAAAAGGACTCGGCATGGTTTACATGGGGACAAACCCGAATAGACATAGATTAAAAACACAACACAATAAAATAAAACAACAAAATAGTCAAATTCCAGTTATATCCTTTGCATGGTATGTGCATTTCTGAAAATGTAGCCAATAAAACCTATTTAAAACAAGAAAATTAAAACACTGTAGGAGAACATACGAATTCATGACTTTATTTAAATATTTATATTACCATATATTCCGGGGTACTAGACGACTTTTTAGGCATGTAAAACCTTATAAAATTTTGGGGATCATCTAGTTCCCCGGGTATAAAATTAAAATAATAATAAAATTACCGGTAGAGCCTCTTGGTGTGGAGGGCCTTGGCCATGGGCTCCCCTCCTCCTCCGCCTCCTCCTCCACTGCCTTGGCTCATGGCAGCCTCCCGGGCATGCTCCCTGTCCTTCCTCTCTTCCTGGCTGCTGTGCTGGTCAGGCTGCTGTCCTTCTTCCAGGTCAGGCCTTGCGAGAAGCATCTCTTCTCCTGCGAGACAACATTGTCTTGTGGGAGAAGAGGAGCTTCTCACGAGGCCTGACCTGGAAGAAAGAGAGCAGCCTGACCAGTGCAGGAGGCCCTCTTGCTCAGGCCGCTCTCCTTCTTCCTGGCCAGGCCTCGCGAGACGCACCTCTTCACCCGCGAGACAACTTTGTCTCGCAGGAGAAGAGGCACTTCTCATGAGGCTTGATGGGGCTGGGAGGCAGAGATGCAATGGTGGCAGAAAGAAGGAGAGTGGCCTGAGCAGCGCGGGAGGCCCTGAGCAGCGCGGGAGGCAGCACAGGAAGCAGCCCAGAGGCCCAGGGGCAACCGCATGCCAGGCATAGAGGACAGAACCCACCTGGCGTAGAGGACTGAAATTGCGGAGTCGTCTTAAACGGCGAGTATATCCCCAACTCTCTATTTTGTGTATTAAAGTTGGGGGGTCGTCTTATAGCCCCAGTCGTGTAATATGGTATGGTATTACACAAGCAATATACGGTAAATATTGCTAGGAGCAGAGAAAATGTATGTAACTCTGTTGGACAGCTTCCCATAAACAATCAGTAATCACTATATGATCAAAAAATGACTAGATAGATAGATATCTGATCTGATTCAACATTTCTCCCCATATATTTGCAGGAGTATGAGACTGAATACTCCAAGGTTAAAAGAGGCACTAAGGCATGATGTTTATTCACAGACCTTCAACTAGTTATTCTCGTTAAGCTTAAGCACTGCTTACCCATGCTAGGGATGTGCATGATCTGTGTGTGAAGGAAAGGAGAAAACAAAATGCTTAGCTGGTTGAATAGAGCAACCTTGAGTTCTCACAATCAGTGATGTCATGAGAAACGTATGTCTTTCCAGCTTCTATCATGCACTGCTCTTTGAAGACTCATCCTTCAGGTTGACAAAATAAATGATATAGTCAAATTTTATTTAAGAATAAAATAAAATAGTATAGTCATTCTTCCTTACAACTGTATGGGGCAATTATTCATTTTCATGTCTTACAGCCCATTAACCAAATACAATGAGAGTCTGACGGGTGAATATGCTTTTGTGAAGTTGCCATGATAATTTATTGCTTACCATATAAATTATTACTACATGTTTGACTTGGAGGCTGTTGGGTTCCAAGTGAAATGCCATACGATAAACCACAGAGTGGGGAGTTATTTTATATTTTTTTCAAAAATATTTAGGAGCAGAGGAGATAAACATTATAGAAACAGCTTAAAATAGCATTAAAATGTCAAGTAGCTATCTGAACAAGAACAAGCATTGATAGACCTAGTACTGATTGATTCATTATATAATTTGATCCTTCCATTCCATATTGTGGCACAACCATTTGTTTAAGAATGATCCATAGTTTTTCATGATCTTAGAAACCAAAGGTTTTTCTATTCTCTATAAAGCATAGCTTGATTTCCTTCTGAAACCTTTGGTATGCCCACTATCCATATATCTTTGCAATATGATCATTTGTGGTTGTTCCTGTCCTGAAATCAGCTTGGGCATTTGGCATTTCTTGTTCTCTATATGCGAAAAGTTGTACTTGTAGAATGTGGAGAAGCACTTTCCTTGCATGGGAAATAAATACAATGGTCATGTGCTTACTGTAAACCTCACTGTCCCCTTTCTTGGGGATTAGAATGTATATTGAGCATTTACAATCTGTTGGCCATTATTTTGTTTTCTATATTTGTTGACAGATTTTAGCTAAAACTAGAGTAGGTTCTTTCTATGAGGCAGCTCTTTTGGAATGAAGCTCTTTTGGAATGCCAGAGATTTATTTCTCTGAAGTGCTCTCTATGCAGTTTTCACTTCACTTTCTATAATGTTAGGTGCATTTTCAAATGGTTCTTATAAAGGCTTTCATGGCCGGAATCACTGGGTTGTTGTAGGGTTTTTTGGGTGATATGGCCATGTTCTAGAGGCATTCTCTCCCGATGCTTGCCATAGATGCAGGTGAAATGTCAGGAGAGAATGCCACTAGAACATGGCCATATAGCTCGAAAAAACCTACAACAACCCGGTTCTTATAAAGCTCTTTGCTCTATTGTATCTGTTCAGCATTTTATTTGTACCTGATCATATAATGTCTTGTTGTAACACAGCATATAAAATAAGCTTAAACATTTTAACATATACCATGTGTGTTGATATACTTCTAACCAAATGTGTGCTATTGCAATATGTGATTGGTGGGGAGGGGAGTCAGATATCCTGTTTTCATTATTGGTTAGATGTCATGCACAGATGCAGTGTTAAGCATATAATGCTAGCAAGGCACTTAAGACAATCCAAAAGGCATCAGGACCTTGGACAGAACACCATGGGTACTGGTGGTAAGAAGGCTACAAGGGCCAACAACCAATAGGTTATTTTGAACATACTTTAGAAATGGTATGAACCTTAGGTTATTGGTAACCTGAAGTATTTGACTCAATATTTTATGCCATCAGTGGAGAAAGGGAATACTACTGTGTGTTGCCTTCAAGTTACCTGTCTATTTATGGTGACCTCATGAATTTCATAAGGTTTTTCTTGGGGAAGAAATACTCAAAGGTGGTTTTGCCAGTCCTTTACTCTGAAAAATAACCAATAGCTCTTAGTATTCATTGGTGGTCTTCCATCCAAGTAGAGATTGGAGACGATCCTGCTTAGTTTCCAAGATCAGATGGAATATGGTAGTTTTGGAGTATTCAGGCTAGCTAAGATCAAATCTTCCTAGGTAAAATTGTTCTTTTTCTATCTTTTCATGGGTATGTATATAGAAATATCCTCACTGTGTAAGATATAAATTACCTCCAGGAAGATCAAGGAGCTTTGAAAGCTAATGCAGGAAGGCACTGGGGCTTTATTATGCTACAGATAATGTAAAAGGGATTATTATTAGGTAAAATTTAGAAGGACGTTTCCAAGCACCAGATGCTGTCCCCATAGTCATGTAGTGGTTGGGAAAGGGCAAAGATGCCCAGTTCTGCAGTTGTAAGTAGAAAATGGTCATCACACTGCCATACTTCCAACAAAACACATCTGGTAAAGAGAGATCAGTTTGTGCCAGGTGCTCCATTGTGTGGTTTTGAACCTCAAAAACCTTTATTGTGGCCCTGTCTTACTTTTACATAGAGTTTGCAAACTGGATTTGATTTCATAGCTAAAATGTGTGTTTGTTAGTCTAGTTCAGAGCACATTGCTTAAGTTATGAAGTATTTATTAAAATCCATTATTGGCATATTTAAAAATACATCATTATTCAAGTGGCTTTATCTTATTGTCTCTCTATAATTAATTTGACAGA
Source organism: Anolis sagrei (assembly GCF_037176765.1). Taxonomy (NCBI): domain Eukaryota; kingdom Metazoa; phylum Chordata; class Lepidosauria; order Squamata; family Anolidae; genus Anolis; species Anolis sagrei. Next base: position 144,162,137 of record NC_090025.1, read on the forward strand.
TTATATTTCATTTGTTGTCGGTTTGTTCCTTTGCCAAAGAAAGCTCTTTGTTCCTTTGCCAAAATAAAGGGATAGTGGCCATCTACTGAAAAGAAAGAACAGCATGATTAAATATTAGGAAAAAAACAGGAAATTTAATAACTCTACTAGTGTTTAATAAATTAGCTTTAGAAGTGACTGCTAAACAATAGATTTCTAGCTGAAAAAGAGCAACTGTTAAGAAATATGAATAAAACTGCAATTTATTTCAAAGGATATCCAATATTGGATGTTGTCAAGAAAATAGCAATAAACCTAAATATGTACTTTAGAATGCCAGCTAAATGCAATATAACTCTAAAATATGAACAGCCAGCATGATTAAAATTTAAAAGATAGTAATAAAATTTAGATCACTAACTTATAATATTATTGGTACAGCCAGCAGTAAAGGAGACAGCAAGGAGAAAGAAACATTAAACAAGCCCTACAGAGACACATTGCTGGAGTCAAACTGGTTTATTGGTTGTAGTTATTAAAGCCTGACTTTTTCGTGTCAGGAGCGACTCAAGAAAATGCAAGTTGCTTCTGGTGTGAGAGAATTAGTCGTCTGCAAGGACATTGCCCAGGGGACGCCCAGATGTTTGATATTTTTACCATCCTTTTACCATCTCTCATGTCTCCACATGGGGAGTTGGAGCTGACAGAGGGAACTCAACCCACTCTCTCCGGATTTGAATTGCTGACCTGTTCGTCAGCAGTCCTGCTGGCACAGGGGTTTAACTAGATTTGTTGTTCCTTCTGCCATCTGATGAAAACCTTATTCCAGACAGTCTGCTATGAAAACCATTTAATTCCACATAGGGATACGCCACCAGGTACTAAATCTGGCCCAATTAAACACTGCAAAGTCCTAAACTAAGCCTCTTCTACTGCAGGCAGTGATCAAACCCATGCTGTGTTGCTTCTATCACATGTGATTCAAAGTGTTGGTTTTGACCTTTAAAGCCCGTCATGGCATCCATTCAGATTACCTGAGACATAGGGTTCCTTTATACACACCAGGGAGAGCATTAAGATCAAGTGGGGGAATGCTGGTGTCCTCAAGCATCCATGACATTCTTCATTTGAAGATCACTAGAGAGGGATTCCTTCTTGGGAGTGTCTCCTTCATTTTGGAATGCTCTCCCCAATTAGATCTGCATCTTCTTTGTTAGCATTCAGGAAGATCCTAAAAACCTTCAAGGAAAACTTCAGAAAGTATTAGTGATATCCGATGGTTAGGAAGGCCTTACACATTATCAGAGTGGTTTTAAATTTGTTTTATTGAGGTTTAAATTTGTGTTTCACTGCATTTGCTAACATTTATGGTTTTAACTTTTTTTAACTTTCATATTGTATGTTTTTATTGGCTATAAGCTGCCTTGGGCCCTTGACTGGGGAACGGCAGGGTATAAATTTAACAAATAAATAAATGTGGTAAACACATGCTTACTGTCGCAGGATGGCTCAAGAACATTTATTTTTACCTAAGCTTGAGCAAAAAAAAAATAGCTTTGTTGCCACACAATGAAAGTGTTTTCTCAGGAAACAGTTGCAGCCCTTTGAAACTGGGGTGATACACTCTATTGCACAACGGATTATTTTGGCTTAAGGCTTCTTTCTTCTTCAGGTGGTCTACAGGCTACTGGCTCACTAGTGGCTACAAGTGGTTCTCTGTTATTATCGTCTCTGCCTTTCTCTTCCTTAGTGTTTGAACTACTACAACAACTACTTATTTGATAATGACAAAAGAGCAACTTCTGGAGTGGAGAACACTAAGGGAAAAAACCTTAGTGTCCTCCACTGGGTCATAATAAATATGGCCTTTTTTGCATCTCATCTCAGCTGCTGCAAATGCAGGAAGGCACCTTGGGTCCTTCTCCTCTGCCAACTGGCAGGAACACCAACTGGAACCAACTGGTCTATTGTGGGAGGGGGGATTCAATTGCTCCCTTCCCGCCCTCCAGTTGACTTCTTCTGTCATAGGGTATGTGTTTTTTCTGCATCTCTTCCCAGCTGCTGCAAATGGGGGCTCAATTCCCATACAATGAAATGTCTTCTGCTGAATCTACATACAATATCATTTAAGCTTTAGGCAAGTGTTTCTCAAACTCTGCTTCTTGGTGTTTTGGGCTTCAGCTCCCAGAAATCTCAGCCAGCTTACCAGCTGTTAGGAATTGTAAGAGCTGAAGCCCTCCAGGGGTAGTGTTTGAGAAACACTGCTCTATGCAATCTTAAATGCAAGTATCCCTGTTCACATTAACATAGCCTACATTGTTGGTGTGTTTAGAAGACAGCCATTTCAAATAAATAAAGCAGCAATTAGAATAGCATGTTAGGATTTTACAAACAGCTTTTTGATACATTAGAATTTAAACTGCTTTCAGAAATCAAAGCATTGCAATGTAAAATGATCTTGTAGAAAGCCAACTAACTGTGCCCCCTTTCCATGTTAACCTATGCTAAATCTCTCCCTTTTGGTTTTCTGCTTTTTATAAATGTCATCCACTGCATTATCCGTTCTGCATCCTAATGAACCTTCCTCGCCACTACCATCCCCAGCAAGAGTTATAACATACACACACAATAGCAAGGCACACACAATAGCAAGGTGGTAAGTTGCCTGGGTTATCAAAGCCTGTCCCCTTCCCTGTTGCTGGTAACATAGGCTGCCCCATCCTCCCCCCTCATAGTCTGTGGAAGCAGGTGCATGTACCAAAACAGAAAGGAATGGAAAAAACATCCTTACCACCTGCCATTTAATGTTTGCTGCAGTGCTCTTGTGTCCTGAGAAAGCATCACCCTGGAACATGTTGTAAAAGGATTCCTGAGATATTGTGGAGGAATTAAATGGTGCAGAGTGCATGCAATGGTTAGAGATCCTGTTTAAGGAGAAAAGACACCAATGACTTGGGGAAACAAATTAAAAACTTTATTGTGGTAAGTCCATTACAAGATAGGAAAGGAATATAAAGAAGGGAAGAGGTGGAAAACCATCCCAGAGAGTATCAGTTTACATCACAGAGGAGTTACTCAAATTATCTAATCCATGTAACTACTGCTTGGTCTGAGGCATTCTTGACTTCTATGAGTTCTAATGATTATTGCACTTTTAACATTTAAGGCAATAGCTGCTGCTTTGGTGCTTATGAACAAGACTTTGTTGTTGCTTGACTGCTGATGTCCAGTTCAGCAAAATAAACTGTGGTAAAGGGTGATGAACTGCTTAGAGCTTGAGCTCCAGTAAATGCTCAAGAGTGTTAAGCATGGCACTTAAAGAGCTGAATTAATGATTACTGCAAGCATATAGGATAAATCATATACCAAATGTTTCACTTGGCATTCCTTTTGATGCCTGTAGTTATCCAGGAAAATCTTATTGTGGGGGTTTTGGAATTGCATACTGTTCCATGCTAGCATAGCTTCATTCACATGAAGCATATGCAGGAGGATCTCTCAGTAAAGTTTTGTGCATTATATAGGCAGAGTTAATTTATATTGTTGGATGGCTTCTATGTGTTTTAATGGTGTCTCTCAAAATAAATAATGAAACTTTCATAGCATGGGGAAGGCACTGGCATTTTTAAAAAGTCTGGTTACATGGAATGATGTCTAAAACAGGCTGATTTGAGTTAGAAAAAGCTATTGATTTCATGTGCCAGGAACAAATGTGGCATCCACCAGGAAGTGTGTTAGTGGGGTCACATTGCACCCTTGTTTTATGGTTCATTTCACTTATTTAATGTAATCTGAGAATTTAATGTGCTAAGAAAACATAATTAAAGGAAAAAGTTAAGGATATTTGTATCATTTATGTGAAGCTAAATACATGTTATTGCAGTTTTAAAACAATAATAAATGACAAAAGTTCTTCCGCTATATTAAATTCTACAGCTAGCTATATGCATATCATCTTGCTTTTTTCTAAATATGAGTAGACGTTTAAAGATTATATTGCAGGCTATGTGCTACCTGACACTTTTTTTCTTTAAAAAGAAAAAAAAACAACTCAATCATGCCAGCTGTTTTGTTTTGTTTTATTTTTAGTGTATTGACATAGAAAAAAGATGGCTGAATAAGAAAAAAGTAAAAAACAATATTTCAAAGGGCCTATAACACCATGGTTTAAAACACCAGATCTAAAATTATTTTTGTCCAAGTTAACCCATGGGATGATCTGAATAGTATAAGGGATTCTACTTAATTTGTTAGCCTTTGTAGGGTAATATAACTTCATCTTCCTCCTCCTCCTCTTCCTCCTCCCAGCATCCCAAATTAAAACAAAAGGAAAATGCATTTATGCTTTATTAAAACTCTTGTCTTTTTTGTCTTTACAGTGATCTCAGTATGAACAACATCTCTAAGCTGCCTTCAAATGTTCTGCATAATCTTCGTTTCCTGGAAGAGCTGTATGTATCTTTTTATTTAAGACTGGTATAGCTGGGAACTAAACACATTCCTGGGTTTCTCTCTCACACTTACACTGGAAACCAGTTAACACAGCACAGAAAAGCTGTGAGTTTTGGCACATACGGAAACATTTAGGGCGGGGGGCCCAAATGCTTGTGATTCTGATTCTGGAAATGGACTTACTTTTCTAAGCAGAGACAAAGCCATACAAATTAATTTTTCTAAGGTTGTTTAAAGAGCTGGATTGCTATTTGGAAATAGTTAGGCAGCAGGATATTAAAAGTTTGAATGCTGGCTTGTGTTTATTAAAATAGCAAGTAAAATCATAATCAAAACCAAAACCTGCTGCCTCACTCTGCCTTTGTCAAGGACACTTGCATTCATGTTTCCTTGTACTAAGTTGTTTCGTTGTAATCACTGTAATGACTGTTTCCTTACTCTTTAGCTCTTAGCATCCCTCAAGGCTGACTATAGAACACAGAAACCTATATAGCTTATTTTCTCAAATTTGGTGTTTGTTGTTTTAAAAGTGTGCTATAAAAACTAGTTAATTAAACACAGGGTCATGAATGAAACACTGATAAAAAAGAGATGATGGCCAGCGATAAAAAGGAGGCAGTCTTTGCCCATGAGAGGTACAAAGTGACCAAAATAAATACTAAATAGCAAAGGCTTTCAAATCCTCACTCTTTATAACAATACCGATAGGGACACTGCAGGTATTCCAACACAACTCACAAAATCAAGATTTAGTGGTCTCATTCCTCTCATTTTCATACTCTGCTTCTAATTCAACAGTATCACTTCTAATAGGTAGCAAACTGTTTATCATGGAAAGTGCAATTAATTTAAAACACCTAAATTAAAAATTCCCTTACTTCGGAAGAACACCATGCAATAGGAGTTGTTTCATGTGAGGATTAGGCTAAGAAGCTGAGCCGCAGTGACACAATGGATTAAACCCTTGAGCTGGCTGAACTGCTGACCTGAAGGTCGGAGGTTCAAATCTGCGAGACAGGGCAAGCTCCCATCTGTCAGCCCCAGCTTCTCATACGGGGACATTAGAGAAGCCTCCCACAGGATAATAACACATCCGGATGTCCCCTTGGCAACATTTCTGTAGAAGGCCAATTCTCTCACACCAGAAGCAACTTGCAGTATGTTCTCAATTTGCTTCTGACATGATAAAAAAAAGGCCAAGAGGGATTGTATCTCAACCCTCCCTGCACTACTGAATATCTTCAGTCTGGAATTTGGCTGCAAATTAGAGATTTGATCGCTTGTTATTGAAATGGTCTCTTGAGCCTCAATCATGTTTAACATCTAGAAAAGGATCTAAACTTTCACTACCTGGCACTGTATAATACATAATGCCTGATGATTTGAAGAAGTCCCAATTAGAATCCTGATAATTTCCTGCAATCCTGGTGCTCCAAATGCCAATACATTGTGGTGCTGCACAAAAAGTCGCCAGCCAGTCTCCTGGAAGAGCTTATAATTGAGTGAATAGCATGAAATACAGAACCTATAGCCTCTTGATTGTTTCTGCAGCTTTGAAGGAGAAAGACAGTAAGGCTGCTGGAGCTAGTTACAGCATTGTTCAATTAGACATATCCAGTTACTTCTCTAAGACTGAAAAGCTGGCCATTTCAAACAAAAGAAGAATAGGCGAAGCATCAGAAGGGTTTTTAGTGCATTATTATTAATCAACAATTTTGCAGCAGGTGCTCTTAACAGAATAATACACAGATAAATTCGGTTTCGGACAAAAGTGCTCTTTCCCCTTCCTTTTTCAAAAGAATTAGGTGGGATTTGGTTTCAGATAACTACTGTTCTGCAGATCAAGTGACAGAGCTGCCTCAAAATTTATTTGTGCCTTGGGTACTTGTACCAACTGACAAAACTAAACCTTTTTTTAAAAAAAGACGACATCGAACTCTTACATACTTATTTGGGCAGTATCAGTAGCAAATAATTTCCGAGATTGTTCAGTGATTTGGCAGTACATTTCAAAGAAACACAGCAAAAATATACAAGAAGCTGTTACATTTTTCAAAGACAAATTTAGATTTTTAAACACTAAGAATTTAACAAAGGGAGACGAGTAGAATGTAATTTATCACAAATTATAGCTGAATGTGATAACATTTATGGAAATAGATATTAAGGGTTACACTCTCTGTTGCATGTGCAAACCCTGCTGTGTTCAGGACATTCATGCATAAATTAGTTGTATACCTAGTTATATATTTTCCCCTCAGTTTAGAGAAGTACGATAGTAGGAGGCCATTTACTTGCTATTTTGCTTAGGTTTCAGGCAGAGCCATCTGGGTAGGGTTACATTGCTATGACTGTACAATAGTCTCCAGTGGCACAATGGGTTAAACCCTTGTGCTGGCAGGACAGCTGACCAAAAGGTCGGTGGTTCGATTCTGGGGAGTGGGGTGAGCTCCCATCTGTCAGCTCCAGCTTCTCATGCGGGGACATGAGAGAAGCCTCCCACAGAATGGTGAAACATTCTGGCATCCCCTGGGCAGAAGTGACGTGTAGTTTCTCAAGTCTCTCCTAACATGGAAAAAAAGCACCAAAAGAAGACGCAATGGAAGTAGAACCGAATGAGATATCTGTTCAGACTAATCGTACAACACACTACACATATGCAAGAAGGCTAAGATAAAACCAGCTGGAAATGACATTCTGTCTTGCAGTAAAGTTTTGCATAGGCTTTCAAAATCATGCTCCTGCTATCCAAAATTTCCTAACCTGTCGATATAAATGCAGAATCAACTAAAATTCATATTGCAGTTATATCATGTAGGTACATTATCATGATAAATAAGATAGAACTGAAAAATGTGCTTAGAGAAACATTAACAAGAAAAAGATTGCTGGTATACATAGTATTTGACAGGCTTTGTGTTTTTTTTTACTCATAAAAGAGAGGACATGGACACACATTGAAGAACATTGTTCCCAGTTCCATGAAATTATAGGATAGATTAGCTGTAGTACGCAGCATTGCTTGAATATATTGCTCTAATGTGGGCACAGGCAAACTGTTAGGAATTGTGTAAGTTGAAGTCCAAAACACCTGGAGGGCCAAAGTTTCCCCATGCTTGCTCTAGTGGATAACTGGTTATATCTTTGTCAGCCCAAATATTTTCAGCATTAGATCTTAGCTTCAGCTTCCTATAAGGAAGCACTCTGCTCTCAGTCACCTGTTAAACACATTTTAAAAATGAAGTTTTCGCTCAAAGCCGCTCCCGCTAATCGTTGCTTTCATATCTGCCATGTACCCTATATTTTAAGTAAAAATTGGTGAAAAAATATCCATCTGTTTTTGCATAATGATGTGCCAAATAAATAGAAGAAACCTAATTAACTTATATGGTATATACACATTGTCTGCTTAAATTAATATGTGATAAATTGTGGGGGGGGGGGGGAGAGCAAAACCTAATATTCTCATAACATGCACAAAGAAGTGAAATTCCCAGCCTGGTGCAAAATTAATGGTATGGCAATAACTGGAAAACAAAATTTTGTTTTAAATTATTACTAGTTTATTAGAGAAAATGTGTAGGAATTATATACAATCTCACCTAGATTGTCGAATTGTATTGTTTTCCTTGAATTTCTGGAATGTAGCCTAGCAATGAAATTCTCTTTTACAAACATCCTCAGGAATCTGTAACTGGCCACAATGACCCTGGGTTTGATGAAATGTAACTGTTCTTATGTATTGGCATGCTGCTCAGTACAAACAGCAGCTTTTGACTTTACATATGGTCTCAACATGTGCCTTTCTTTTGTGGTTATGATAACTTATTTTTACAGCCCTGCATTGATGGAGATATATACAATACAGAACATTAGCTGGGGTTTATAGCTTAGTAGTGCTTATTGATAAGACATGTCTCTCCCCATACAGGCAAACAGCCAATAGCACATTGTAAATTCCATTGCTACAAGGCAGACTTTGCCATTAAACAAGAACTCTACTGCAATGAGTAAAATAGAAAAAAGTGGTAAAATTCCACTCAGTATTCCATACTTTAAAGTACTAAATTTCATCTAATTGCCATATTTTGAAGGTTTATTTACTTGGTCTTGTATACTGTCTACAGATGTTTCTTTTAGGCAAGGCTAAATATTAAGCTCTGCAAAAAAAATAAGCCATGATGGCCATGGCCATGTGTAAACAGACCAAAGAAAATGGATTCACCTTGCAACCACTGCAAATATCCAAATGCTGTGAGGCTAGTTTTGCAACAGAGGTTTTGCTTGCAGCCGTTCATCCAGAAGCAGAAGAATTTGCCATTTATTTCCAGGGCTTCCTGGAGGCTCTGGAGTAATCTCACTGACCATTCTTGCAGTTTCAACTCATTATTGGAAAATGTGGTTTTGCTGTACAGTACAGATGGTTACATAGGAAATCCTGGAACCAGTTTGAGGCCTGAATGGTTATTGAAGAAACCACAAAGCACTGATGCACATCAAGGGTTTTCTTCTACCGCTTTGATTGGAGTTTGCTGTTGTGCTACCATAGTTTGAAATCAGCTCTAAATTTCTTCTTACTACCTAGCTTCAAGCTGCATTAAATGGTCAGTGTAGATGCAGCCTTTGGCTAGTAAAGTGGTGGCCCCTAATGCACCAACAGCCTGGCCAGCCATCTGAACTCGAAAAGAGTTTGAGGGTACCCTCATGTTGTATCCAGGGTAGCTCCAGAGCAGTTTGTTTCAGAGAGCTTTGACAGATGGAGATGTATCTCATAACACAAAAGCCAAAATCAAAAGTCTTTTTCTAAAATGGTTGACCAAATGGCCAGAAATGTGTAGCAAGCTTTTGAGATCTCAGTAACTCTTCATCAGACAGGATGTTACAAAACGAAGAGATGGAGGTCTAGATTGCTGACCTGACAGTGAAATAATGGAGTCTGCATGATCACAGTCTTGATATTGAGATCTCTGCAGACATTCAAAATAACGCACTAGCATGGTGTTTTTTGAAAAGTGCATCCAGAGTGACTCTTGACTGGCTTGGCTCTGAAGGAGCTGGGGGTGGTGACGGCTGACAGGGATCTCTGGCATGGGCTGGTTCATGAAGTCACCAAGAATCAAAAGTGACTAAATGAATAAACAACAACAAAGCCAGAGGTTCAGTGAGTTTAAAAAGCAAGATCTTATAGTATCCCAAACAGTAATAAAACAATGTGGGGAGTCAAAGATATGTTTTCATCATCATTAATACGTCTATTCAGATAATTATGTTATGTATACTCATCTTCTGTGATGGTATATTCAAGCTATGAGCCTCTTGACACTTACCTAGGAGTCATCTCCATGGAATTCAGTGAAAGTTACTTCAGATCAAACATACATATGAATGCATTTCTTAGTTATTTAGCAAGTTCCCAATCTGTTCACCCTTCAGTTATTTGGAGGAGATACATCAAAGTAAATAAGATGTGTATTATGGCTTAAATCTACTTTTATGCAATTATGCCAGCAAAAAACAAAAAACAAAACAAAAAATAGAAGCATTGCTTCAGTTTGCACATCTTCTAAATCAATTAATGGCTATAGGTTTATGCCCCCTGCTTATTAGTATAGCAAATTGTGGGTGAGGTTTACCATTTTTTTCTACCAATACACTAAAGAAGGTTTCTGAAGCCTTGACAAGGTAACAGGTAAGAAGAAATGTAGTGTAACTTATGTTTAAAGTATGACCTGTATGTGTTTGTGTGTGCCCCCTTCAGAAATCTGTAGGCTGTTTCTATACAGGTGCCCATCCCTATTTTATTCTATTTATGTGTTTGATAGTGACATTCCTGCTGCAGTTCTGCACACACTTTCTGCAGAGACATTTGCATTTATATGTTACACTCAGTGGGCCTTGCTTCTGAGTAAATAAGATTGTACTGTAAATCACTTAGATTATGTGATTACAAATTCAAGGACTTGGAAAGAGTTGTAATCCTCTCAGTTCAAGGAGAACGTAATATATAGCCTGGTACATGAACTTGTTCAACTTCCATCCTTTATTCATTTCTTTGATTGTGTTATGTTGAATCTTCCAGATGGACATTTTAAAAAGAAAAGAAAATTATCAGAGTGAAACTAGATCAGCCCAAGATTCAAACTTTTTGTCCTGGTGGCTGAATCATACTAAAGTGACTAATAAAACGATTAAATAATCCACGGAGTGGGTTAAAATAGCTCATATATTTAGCTGACAGCACTGTCGTGTGTGTGACCCAATCTCTATTATCTCATTGGCAATAATGTGGATTGGTTTAGGATAAGAGTTACATTAACAGTCCATGCAGCATTCTGAAGACATGATAATTTAAACAAAACAAAATATTATAATCCCAGCACATCTCCTGATGAAGTGATTCCTTCGGAGTAGCATGTTACACAAGTCATAACACCATCTGTAACATGTTAGTTTTGGAAATAATGATCCTTTTTCAAACAACATTTTTTGGTTCTGGTTCTGCTTACTAAGCTATACACCACTCCCACATGCACAATCACTTGAGGCCTTTCTGATGTTTTGGAGTACAACTTCTATCATCCTCATACTAGTGTGTGTGTGTGTGTGTGTTTGTGGTTTGAGGTTTCATTTATGATATCTAGTAGAGGTGTGCAATTTTTTCATTAGTCTTCATAAGTCATATCATTTTAATGATTTATAGGATTTTATTGTGTATTTTATATTGTATTTAATAATCTGGAGTTCATGTATTTATTTATTTGCCTTGCCTTGTATGTGAAAGACCTATGGTCTAAGCATCGAATAAACTAATCCAATCCATAAGTCATATCAAATTCATTAAATTCATACTTACAATGTGATATCCAATGCATGGGTGTTGCCCCTTGCCAAAAAGTTAAGAATCAAACCTTACTCAATACTTTTTCATTTGAATTTTGTAAATCTCAGAAGCCTACCAAATCAGTTTTATTTTCAGCACAAGGAAGCAAAGCAAAGCCAAAAAGGCTCCCTTTTCTCTTTAAATTAATGGTCTCTCACCAGTAGGAAAGGGAAGTAGCAGGGAGAAAGCAGAGTTCACTGGGAAAAAGACTGAGAAAGCACAGAATTCTGGGAAATGTGTAGTTTGGGAAAGTGAGAAGCCCTCTGCTAGAGAATTCAAAAGGCCTTGCCCTAAACTACATCTCCCAGAATTCTGCTCAGCATCAGAAAGCCCCAATCAGGATAGAGGAAAGATTTATCTCTCCATAGCAGCAGCCAGACAGAGTTCAAATAAATTGTTGAATCTACAAGGAGGAGGACTGATACTTCTAGTAAGAAAATTGCTGGGCTGGGCTAGGAAGAAATCTCTAAATGGAAGTTCTATTGGTTAATATGAAGAACATTCAATGAGATAGCTGTTGTTGCTTTTTTTAAAAAAAAAAACACACATTTGTCAAAACTTTTAAACATTCCTTAAAATCAGTAGATGTATGATTATTTCTGAAAGTTGGGGTGTGATCCCCTTTTATCTTGTGTCATTGTATACAAAATTCATGGATATAGCTCTTGTAGGTTTTTTAATGTTGTTTATAAAACCTTTGAAAATTTCCCAAAGATCTGTGGATATGTGAAACATTCTGAAACGATGGGCTAACAGTGGTAAATGTGTTCTATCATTGTAGCAATTTTCATCCCAATAGCTATAAAAATATGCAGCTTTAGTAACAAGTAGCTTACAGAACATGAGTGCCTGTCTTAATACTGCCAGTGCTAATGTTAAGATGGAACTGAAATGAAATATAAAATGGATCAATCTCTTCGGGTAGATCTACTTTTGGTGGACTGACCCTGGGTATGAGTCACACATGACTCCCCCAGCCACTGTGAGGTAGGAAGGGAGTCCTGACTGACCAGGAGTGCTCAATGCAGTTTGGCGCTGCTGGGAGGTCACCCTAATCACCCCCTCCTGTTCTCTATGTTGCTGCAGTCTCTGAATACAACACAGATCCTGGTTGTCCACTGTCACATGCAGTGAGTGGAGCAACAGGGCAAGTAGGGATCCTGCCTCTTCCCCTCCCTTCCCAGAGTGCCCTGGGTGACATGAAGGTGAACATGAAGGTCAGGAGAATGGGAGGGGACAGTGACTGCCATCCTTTTTCTCTGGGCCACTCAAGCCCAGAAAACATGGTATAGAAGTGGGGACAAATGCAACCAGTTCAACCTTTCTGACAGGCCCAAAGTTGAGGGATAGTCCAAATTCTGGGCCAGCATTCAGATTATACTCTGACTTTAGCTAATGTAGATTGAGTTGAAATTAAGGTGACCTTGCCTTGTGTTATCCCAAATCAGCTTCATGTGGCATTTGGCCACCAAGGACCTGATCTGGCCCTACACCAACCTGATTGCCCTTTGTTACACTTCTAGCCCAGAGATTGTGAGATTGTAATATGTTTTTATTTGATTGCTGTTATTGATTTTATTTTAATAAGTTTTTTTATTTGTAATCTTTGGGCTTGTCCCTTTGAAAGCCACCCCAAGTCCCTTTGGGAAGATGGTGGTGGGGTATAAGAATAAAATTATTATTATATTATTACTTGTATGTATTTCCTTACATCATCCATTCACACTGTTTTAAGAAATGCATCCATAACATAATGAAGAGGGAAGTGTGTTCCTTCTAATTTGCTTGTGCAAATTGAGACAAACATAAACATACTTGAAACTGACTCCATTCTGCTTCTAAGAAGATATGGATTAATAGGCAAGTAGAGTTCTGAAAATTAATGCATCATGCCAAGAAACACATTTTTAACTAATATGCAACATTTTTCAGTCACATGACACAATATTTCTGGATGTATCATTGTACATGTGGCAGTTGCCTGTGGTGAAGATGAGACTTCCACTTTCTTGTTCAATGAGGTCCAGGTGCTGGATTGTATAAGCAAAGTATGGTTTGATGGATTAGGATCCTGGCCATAGCCTCCTATAGCTAACGAGGGGAAGCTATTTGTACATATGCTTCTTGTGATTTCTACTGGGGCTGGTACAACGTTTTAAAAATGATATATTGAAGGTAACCGGTCTATAATCTGGAATATTGTTTATTACTGAAGCAGAACATCCCGAACAATTACATGGGCATATAAATTGGATTAATTGAACCAAATGCATTTGCTAAGATAATGGACTGAATAGTTATATGATGTTATGATCAGAATATTAATTATGACTAAACAAGTCTCTTAAACCATTGCTACTGGTGCTGATGTTTCCAGCATTGTTGGTCTTGTACAATTTCACATACCAATTAATTCCACATGAAATGAAATTGATTTATCTTCTTTGTTTTAAACCTACAGACGTCTAGCCGGAAATGGCTTGACACACATTCCCAGAGGAGCATTTGCTGGGCTTTTCAATCTCAAAGTATTGTAAGTAGGCTGGGCATTTTTTTTCAAACATTTACGTTTTTTATTAAAATCTTGCAGGATCTAGTATTGATGTATCACTTGTGTATTTAAGTACCTTATTACTTTGATCAAAATTTCCAAAAGTAACGTTATATATGTTTTGAAATCTCCTTTGCTTCATTATGGGGAAGAAAAACTGGGCTTGAATAGATGAGTGATGTCTCAAAAACAGTTCGCTCATCAGGTTAAAGATGTCTGGACAATATTAATCACAAAAGGAATTTCATGTAATCATTTCTTTAACCTCAAAAAGAGGGCAGATTTTAATCCTCAAAGTTCAGAGACATTTCAAATGGTGATGGAAAACAGGGGATCATTTTATTTCCATTTTAATGGGTAGGTGTGACAAGGAGAAAATGAACAGATTAATTACTGTAAAAATTGAACTTGAAAAAGCTGTAATCACCCCTGATACCAAGGAGCCCCCGGTGGCACAGTGGGTTAAACCCTTGTGCTGGCAGGACTGAAGACCTACAGGTCACAGGTTCAAATCTGGGGAGAGCACGAATGAACTCCCTCTGTCAGCTCCAGCTCTCCATGCAGGGGCATGAGAAAAGCCTCCCACAAGGATGGTAAAACATCAAAACATCCAGGTGTCCCTTGGGCAACGTCCTCATAGATGGCCAATTCTCTCACACCAGAAGCGACTTGTAGTTTCTCAAGTCACTCCTGACACAAAAAACAAAAACCCTGATACTGATCTGAGGTAGCCTACATCTTGGCAAGGCAGTTACCCAGTGCCGCTCTGGAGTAGGCTACTTCAGATCAGCATCAAAGTAATAACTCATTACAATGCATGATTGCTATGCCAGCAGCCCTTGAACCAGCTCAATGGTTGCACAGCGGCTGCTTGAGTGAGCAGGGGGAAACTGGTTTGCTGTAACTTGACTACTACCTAAACTTGCCCTCTCTAACTTACCTTTGCTACTCCTGGTGGCACCAAAATGGATACTCCTTGGCACCTGGAATAATAATGTCTAGCATGCTAGGGAGAAAGGGGAGGGGGAGAGTTAGAGAAGGAATTCCTCCTCCTCCCCAATTTCCTCAGTGTGCTGGATAGCATCATTCCAGTTGCCAAGGGGCAGAGGTGGCCCTAGGTAATTTTCAATGGTAAGCAAACAGTATTTTGGCACCCCCCCCCCCCCTAACCAATCATTGATATATATTTTCTGTTCGTCGTGGGAGTTCTGTGTGCCATATTTGATTCAATTCCATCATTGGTGGAGTTCAGAATGCTCTTTGATTGTAGGTGAACTATATATCCCAGTAACTACACTTGCCGCACTTGCTCCCTTGCCTGGCCCAATTTGGGTCCAGAGGCATGCCTGAAGACCCCGGCGTGTGCACCAAAAGTCATCTCTTCTCCTGACTTTCTCCTCAGCCATTGGGACCAAGAGAGAGAGAGAGAGAGAGAGAGAGGTGGAGATGCCCACCTTTCCTGAAGGTACGTGCAAAAACAAAGGAGGGAGTAGAGGTGGGAGATACCTCCAGCCAGAGGGGCTCTCTCTCTCTCTCTCTCTCTCTTGGTCCCAATGGCTGAAGAGAAAGTCAGGAGAAGAGGCGACTTTTGGTGCACACGCCGGGGTCTTCAGGCATGCCTCTGGACCTGAAGCGGGCCAGGCGTGGTGGCTCCTCCCCTTGGCCCACCCGCGGATTGGGGAGAGGAGGCGGGTGGAGCGCCGGAAGATCGGAAAAAGGGAGCTGGTCATGGGGAAGGGATCGAACGTGGAGAACGATTGAGCGCCGGCTCTGCTCGTGCACCCGGTGGCCGGGTGGAGCAGGAACAAGAGGGGCTAGGCGAGGCTCAAGGGCCTGTCCCCTTTGGGAAGAGGATCGCCCAGCAGCGAGGCAAGAAAGCCGAGGCTTCCCCTGGATTGCTAAGGCTGTTGTGAGCTGAGGGGGCACTCCTCAAGTGGTGGTCAAGGGGCATTTACAGAGGCGCCTCTGCGCCCCTGGCAAAAAAAAAAGTGTTCTGCGACCGCTTACTTCACGTAATGGATGAGCCGCCCCTGCCAAGGGGTGACTACTTCCATTGTGGGGCCCACCAGGCTAAAGTAGGTTAAAGAGGCAAAGCAGGTGCTATCTCTTTCCCCCAAATTGGAGGCAGCACAACTGATTGGATGGCTCTGAAGTCACTGGATATTCCAGAGGTTTGGGAAAGCTCCAGAGCTCTAGAATCAGTCCCACATACTTTAGAGGAAAAAAAAAATCAGAGAACACATTTGTAGTGTTCTGCTAGACATCTGCTGGTTGATTTTCCCCCTGATTATCACCTTACTGATATTGTAGTGATATTGCCCCTCCTTACCCACCCCCATGCTATTTAACATGTACATGAAACTCCTGGGAGAGGTCAGCTGGTGTTTTGGAGAGCAATGTCATCTATATTTAGATGATACCCAGCTCTATTACTACTTTCTACTCAAAGTCAAGGAAGCTGTCCAGGTTGTAAAGTAGTGCCTGTCATCCGTAATGGATTGTACAAGGACAGACAAATTGAAACTTTATCCAAACAAGACAGAGATGCTCCTGGTCAGTCAGAAAGCAGATCAAAGAATAGGGATCCAGCCTGTGTTAGATGGGGTCACACCTGCCCTGAAGATATAGGTCTGCACCAGTTCTCATACTCATGTGATTAAAGTATCATCTCTAAAACCCAATTTCATGATAGGGGTAATTAGCACCATGGTACATAGTGATGGTATAATCTTTAAGAATATAGTAGAGCTCCAGTTTGCCTTTTAATAAATATTAAACCATGAATAATATAACAAAAATGACTAATCTAAAAGAATGTTGTTTTCTCTCCCTTGCCCCTCTCTATATGTATGTCTGTGAATTTATATTTACAAATGCAGAATGCTTCAAAACAATCTGCTAAAACAAGTTCCCTCTGAGGCCCTGCAGAACCTCCGCTCTCTCCAGTCTCTGTAAGTATATGCATCTTTCTTATACAGTAGTATTGCACATTAATAGAATAACACAGAAAGACGGTGTGTGTGTGTGTGTTATAAATCTACAATTACTGTGTTGTGCCACAAAAGCATGCTTCTTTGTTTCTAAAACTTCACAAAAGATCAAATAATAATGGGTTTGAGATTAAATATTTTACTGCTTTTTTATTATAATATTTCTGGCCTGAACACTATCTTGCTTTTGCCTTTCAAAGGAATGATTAAAGCTATCGAACAGATTTAAGCAACATATGGTCCATGCATAGTGTCGGCTTTAGAGTTCTAAGTTCTGAAACATTTATTTTAAATAAAAGAAGAAATAGTCCTGAAAAATATCACCAAACACATATTAAAACAAAAGTGGAAGTAAAAAGGGGGGGATTTGTGTTAGTGATATTTTCCAAATCTGGGGATTTGTGAGTCCATGTGTTGACCTCTATTGCTTTCAGTTCCATACTCAAACTCCAGAAGAAACTGGACCTGCAGAAATGATAAACTATAGAAACAAAAGGTTCTTTATCATGTTGAGAGTGAATTGAAGTTTCAACTGGTTTTCAAAAGGAGCTCTCTCTTTCTCTATCTTTTACTCTTTGAGGCAGATATCTTTCCAGAAAGCCAGAAAAGAGGAGGCCAAAGAAAGGAAGGAATAAAATTGAGGAGTTGTGTGATCTGTTTAAGAGCCTGGTTTTTGGTGACAGAATTAAAATAAAAAAAGAAAAAGTGCATGGTCAAATAGGAACTTTAAACAGCTGTGGAGCCCACAGCAGAGACAATGATAAAAGCATGTGCAGAATAGCTACAATCACTTGAAAGAGGATCATTGGCAATTGTGACCTCTTTGGAAAAAAGAAAACCTGTTTTCTAAATGAGTTGTTCCACTCTGATAAAAGTGCACCCTCTGATAAAAGTTTCTTATTTCATACTACCTGGTAATTTTCTGTCCATAAAGTGATTCTTGTCTTGGTTTCTGATTTAAAGTACAGATTACTTTGTAACTATTGAAAACAGGAAATCTTTTTTTTTAAGGAACACAAAGCTTTAAAACAAGCAAGGTGTGTCTTACAAAATAAAAGCTTTCTTGAAGGTATAACAAAGTTTAGAGCATAGTGTCCCGTATGAATATTGATGGTTCCTTTGTCTCATTTTCCTTGTGTTTATTGATGGCTAACCAAACTAACTTTAGTGATGCTCTACAAGTTGGTTAGGCAGAACTATTTTTCTTTCTAGTTTAAGTATTTGCTGAATGGGTTTCCCTGAAAAATATTCTTTATTTCAAAATGTGGGCAAATTTCATGAATTACCATAGAACACTTTATTTTTCTTCTTTCATCTCCCAACCCCTCTCTCACATATTTTAACAATTAGAATTAGGATAAATGGTCAGTTTCTTTCAGCCCCCTGATAGTTATGAAGCAGTTGCCTCACTGTGAATAATGGTATTCATCGATTGTGTTAATTTTAGATGGATTCAGGCCAGCCCTACCATTGAGTGGAGTGAAGCAGCTGTCACATGAGATAGAGAAATGATGGCTCCCCATGCCCGCCCCCCCCCCTCCCCCAAAGCTCTTCAAGTAATCCCCTTTCTTGGGAAACAGGACTATGGGTCATAGATCTTATCCTGCACCTCTTAAAGCTAGTCTTCTGTCTTCAAATGAGATGGAGGAAGCCATCCTATTTCCAGTGCTGATATTAGATTTAACTGCTAGTTGAGTTGATTGCATATGACACATTTTGCCCTTTGGCTCTAGATAGCTTTGTGACTAGCTAAATACTAATTATTCTTGTAGATATTTGTACAGTTCTGGAGGGATGCGAGAACAACCTTTGTTTTCACTCTCAAAGACTTTAGATTCCTCTCTTCTAATCCTAACTCATTTCACCCAGTAGTCTTGGTCTAAACTGTAACCATTACCCTTTCCTCACAGTGCCTTTTCATTTCATTCCATGTCATGTCATTTCATTTCTGTGTTGCCTTTCTCCAAGGGTGGAACTCAAAATACTCTTAAATGAATAGCACTCAAGAAGAAAGTAATTTGTTTTGTTTTTCATCAGTCTTTGCTGAACTCTATTATTGTGGAAGCTGTTCATAACAAAGGGAAAATAATCAACAGCAGTTGATAAGGAGAGCCATAAAGTGAAATGATTGGCATATATGATGGGCTGCTCATAAGCTGTTTTTGCTATCTATGTTATAGTTTCCAAGCCTATATGGCTGGCTGTCAACACTTTGGGAGAAATTAGTAATTTCCCTGCCTTGCCCTCTAGAAGATCATAAAAATGTGGCACTTTTGTTCCAGTTAGAGAAACGTTGTCTAGCAGAGTAGCAGAATAAGATAGCCCAACATCCTGCAGAATGTACTTTTAGTTTGATGGCAAGAGCCAATCAAGTTCAAGTTCACTTTATTGAACTTGAACTTGAAGAGCCAATCATTTGAGAATAATGCTTAGCTTCACTTAACTAGAAACACTGAATATTTAGGTCCCTCATTGTGGATCTATCCTTCATTGGTAATAGACCATTTAATGTAAAAAATAGTGAAACAATGACCTATCTTTGTAGAACAAGGGTAACGATGAAGGCCAGAATCAGATGGCATCCAGACACAATAAAGTGTTTATGGTTGTTCTAATCCAAAGTCATAGGTTTCATTTCAGAAGAACCTCTTCTGATTATCAAAATATCAGTTCTGTACAATGGCGGAAGGGTGTCCCGTCCACCCCCCCCCCCCCAGTTGAAGGAGGAGAAGGCTCCTCAGGTCATCCTCGCTTTCAGCCAGCAAAGTCATATCATCTGCATATCTAAGGTTGTTAATGTTTATTTCAGCAATTTTAACTCCAGCCTTGGATCCGTCAAGCCCTGCACATCGCATGATGTGTCCTGCATACAAGTTGAATAGGTTGGGTGAGAGTATACAACCCTGCCATATGCCTTTCCCAATCTTGAACCAGTCTGTTGTTCCATGGTTAATCATTATTTTCTTCTTAAACACTCTTTCTCAGACACTACATTCATATTTTCTTTGAGATTTTTTTGTGTGTGTCAGAAGTGACTTGAGAAACTGCAACTGGTGTCAGAGAATTGGCCATCTGCAAGGATGTTGCCCAGGCGATGCCCAGATGTTTGATGTTTACCATTCTTGTGGGAGGCTTCTCTCATGTCCTCACATAAGGAGCTGGAGCTGACAGAGGGAGTTCAACCCACTCTCCCCAGATTCAAACTGCTGACTTGTCAGTCTTCAGTCCTGCCGGCACAAGTGTTTAACCCATTGTGCCATGAAAGTATATCATGGCTGTAACTCAGAGCATACTTGTATCAAAATAAGAATTCAATATTATTTTCTTACATAAGCTTTTTTTTTTTTTTTGCTTATTCTAACTTTTTAGGCATAAAAAATTGTAGATACACTGTAATATATATGTGCACAGTACGTTTTTTAATGTGGCACTGGATTAAATTCCCTGTGCTACATGAATTATGGTTGATGTTTTACATGTTTCAAGTTGTATCCTCTTTTATATGTTGTCTGTAGTAGAAAATGTTATGCCCCTAAATTGGCCCTCTTTTGATCATAATAGCTCCTTTTAAACTTCCCATGTTATCCATATGTGTAAATTATAAATAAGATATTGTTTGTGGGCTAATGGACTTCACTTTGAAAGTGCCAAAACTTTGATCAGCACAACTAGAACAACTGAATGAAAATGTAACATTTCATTGCATATTTTATAGATCAGTGTGCATTGTTTACATTATGACAGGAAGCATAATCACTCATGAAATGTTTTATTATCTGCAAGTAGGAAAATGGTTCCTAAGAGTAAAAGAAAAGATTAGATAACAGAGAAGTGTTTGTGGCGGTAGATTTTAAGAGTACTTTGTGAATGTTTTAACTTGGTTACATAGTTTGTAATATGTTACATAGTAGCTTTTTAGTCCAGCTTGTTAAAAATAGATTTTCTTGAATTTGAATCAGAAATCAATATTGTTACTTCTGCATTAATAGGCAATGCAAGTTTATTTTAGACTTGGATCACAAAGATTAATAGTCCGCACACAGATTTACAACTATTGCTTTTTGTAGGAATAACTCCTGCTTTAAAATACATTTTACACATACAGGCAGTCCCCAAGTTACAAACCATATAGGTTCTGAAGGCTTGTATGTCGAAACAGGAACATTTTAAGTGCAATTCCAGCCAAAGACATATATTTCTTACTTTGGATAGCATAGGGAAAGGCAAACACCTCTGTGATATTTGTTCTGATGTCTGTGCCCCTGTTCAGAAGTTTCATCTCACTTTCTGACTCTGTGAGAGCTGGATTTTGAAAAAATTGGCTTGTTGTGGTGATAAAACCTTTTCCCCATGATAACTCTTTCAAGAGTGAAATTCCCTTCCTAGGGTAGATTTCTCTTACTTCCTGTTGTCTCACCCACTGTTCTTAACTATGAGCCTCTTGTAAGTTGGATGTTTGTAATCCAGGGACTGCCTGTACTACTATCTATAGGCCTTCAACTAAATAAACTGTGAGAACTGTGTAGTCTTCCAAGTATTGTTGAACTGCAATATGCAACATTCCTTGCCAATGGCTGTTTTGAAGTATTGCACAGTTCCACTTCCTGGGCTCCATTCACTGTGAGTGATATGTAGACCAAACCCAGTGGAATCATTCTATTTATAACAAGTTCCATTCATTTCAATGGTGTTATTAATATTTGATTTAGCCCTTTGTCATCTTCTATATAAATTGAATTCCAAACACATGGTCAAACCTTTTTCATCCTTTCCTTTAGAATAATTGTAATTGAACTCAATGGGACTTTTATGAATGAGTATGTATAGCCTTATTTATATAGTGGAACCTTAACTTAAGAGCACCCCATCTTAAGAGTGTTTTAAGTTAAGACCAGTCACTCAGCCCTGGTTTTGCTTTGACATACAAAATTGTTTTGAGTTAAGAGGTAGTGGCAGAGGGAATGCTGGTGGTGGAGGTAGCCCTAGAATGAGAAGGAGCACTAGCGCAAGAGTATAGGGCTTCAAGGATTCAAGGAAGCAGTTTCCATGCCTCATACTCTTTCCTGCTTTGGGAGATTGCCATCTGCTTTGCTGTTGACCGCTTTGAGGAACTTTGGGTTCATTGATTTTGTGTGGTTTTTATTCCTGGTATGTTTGGCTTTATGAAGAGAGAAGGTGAGAGAAAGCAATAGAGGGAGGGAGGCTGGAATGAGCACAGTATAAAAGGTTACTTTATTAAGACCCAGCAGTTATCCCATTTACAGTTAATGAAATACCTGTGGTTAAAGTACAGATCACACTTCAGAATATTAATGGAAATTGTATTCTGTGTATCTATGAATCAGCTGCCCAGAATTTCTGAAATTTGCTGGAGCCAAAGAGAAGCAGTGGTTTGTAATATATTGAGTGATTTACTGAGTTTTCATTCCCCTGTATGATATAATTGTAATTTTTAGTCACCTAGGCTAAGTGCACTGTGTGCCAGTCATACTCAGACATCAGGTTTTGCTTTCACTGCCAAATTGTTAAGTATCTGACTAAATATAAGGAAGAGTGAAACCTGATAGAGATTCCTGGACTGTAATTCACCAATGGCTGTCCTAGTTAGGATGTCTGGAAGCTGCAGTTCTGCAATACCTGGAGGGTCATGTTTTCCCAACTCCAGAATTAGACCATGCCAAACAGATTCACCATCAGCACTTTCCACTTTCAGGAAACTGAGAGATCACAAGAACTTGAATTTGGTGATTTGGACCACTATTGTTCAGTTTTTACCATGTAACTGAGTCTGTGAGCTTTTTTTAGAGATTATATTTTCATGCAGTGAGAAATTTAAATAACGGAAAATGTAAAACAGCTTACTGCTGCCCATCACAGAAAGCTGTTTGGCCAATACAATAGCCATTTGCCGGGAAGACTCTTCATTCTGGAGTTGGTCCTGGAGCAAATTATTGCAAAATATACATGTTCTATAAATTATTGTTTGATATGACAGTATAACATTTGCATATTTATGATGCGTAAGAACTGTATGGGTGCAATCTGTGCCTGTTGATCTTACCCAAGTCATTCTGTAGGCAGAAGCCTGCCTGGCATCTTGCAATCCTTAAATGTAATAAGCAATAACCTTGGAGTTAGATGCAAGACTGTAAGATCTAGCCCATATATATATACATCAGGATGTTAACTATGCAGGAGGGAGAAAATGTGACTTGATTAAAGCCTTTTCCCCCTCTCCCTTTAATCAGTGTAACTGTCAAGCTAGTGCAACTCTTAAGTCCTTGGCTTAGACAGAAACATCACACAGACAAGTAGTGTATCTCGAACTAAATGACAAGCAACACCATCTTTTCTTTTAAAGCATATACTTAAAACATAGCACAAATGATGCAGTTGCATTTTTCAGAAAACTGATGCTTAAGGTGGACATTTCTAAACATTTCAGCTTTTCCAATTTGTTGACAGTCTTTGTGAACTTTTTTTTGGAAGCTGTGTCCCTCTGGCCTGCCATGTCAGTTATTGTATTGAAAATTAAATTGTGAAAAGGTTTTGACACTGAACTTTAATAATTTGTTCCGACTGACCTTGTCTCAGTTATTTGCCAGCCTGGCATGGAGCCACAAAAATTGTTATTTGTTCTCGTGCAGTAGGTAGAAATCCTGAGAACAATGATATAAAATGGACCTGACATTTTATGTGCCTGGAAATGAAGAAATGGTCTTTAAATAAAGAGATTAGCGTGCTTATCACAAAGCCCTATTTCTTTCAAACGAGCTAGATTTGGTTTGTGAAGGATTACTTTCAGTCTCCTTTCATCTTCCATCTTTTTAATTCATAGAAGACAAATATTTAAGCATATTTCCTTTAAGCACTCTTTTCCTGGCATACTTTAACGGAACTACAACTGATGTGATTAAGCTGTAAGCGGTTTCCTAAATCAATGTCTCATTGCTGACTTTGTCTCTTGTCATCATTTTGCTAAATGCTGAGCTTGAATCATATAATAATAAAGTTGGAAAAGACGGCATGGGCCATCTAACCCAACCCCTGCCATGCGGGAAAAGCACCCCCAAAACATGGCCATTCAACCTCTATTTAAAAGCATCCATAGAAGAAGCTTCCACCACCCTCCGAGGCTGAGATTTCCACAGCTGAACAGCTCTTATGGTCAGGAAGTTCTTTCTACTGTTCAGTTTCCTGTAATTTGAATCCATTGCTCCCTTCTCCATATGATATCCTTTCATATATTTATACATGGCTGTCATGTCTCCTCTCAACCTTCTTTTCTGCAGGCTAAACATACCCAGCCCTTTGAGACGTTCCTCATAGGGCATGATCCCTTGTTGCCCTTGTCTGGACACCTTCCAGCTTCTGGGGGGGGGGGGGCTTTAACGAATATCCAGGGCAAGATAAGAGGTGGAAAAAAAGACACCTGGGGGCACAGGAACATGTTCTTGTTGCCCCCAGGCAGTCTCAGGCCATAAATAGTCTGGATAACCCTGGAGTCAAGTCCCCTGGGTTAAAATGTCTGCTGCTTAATGCCAGGATGGCTCTTGGGCATTTTCCTGTCTTCTCAGTAGGTGATTCTGTTGAAGCTCTGACTGACCTCAGGAATCAGGATATCGGCAGGGCTAATTTATACAATTGCTTTTGAACGTCTCCTTTCACAAAGCAGAGCCAAGTCAGCTCCCTGGTTTTCCCAAGAACTGGCGGCAATGAAGCAAGTGAAGCTTATCTATTCCATGGCAATGAAGGCAGCACAGAAATCCTATGCTGCTGCCAACATTGCATCTGCAAAGAACCATCCAGCCGAACTGTTTTGAGTGGTCAGAGGATTATTATACCCTGTCTCTCAAATGGGGGACCCTGACCACTTGACAGTTCATTGTGAAGAATTTGCTGGGGGGGTTTTTTGTTTGCAGATAGTCACTAAGATCCAACTTAGAAGCCAGTGTTAATGCAGGTTCCATTGATATAACCTGGGCTCCTGCTTGTCCTATTTTATGAGATACTTTTTAATCTACTTCACCTAAGGATATGGAAAAGATCTTTGGAGAAAAGAGGGTGACCACCTGTATCCTTCATCCTTGCCCATCATGGTTACTCAAACAAGCCAGAGGGGCCCTGGCAGAGTGGGTGAAAGGGCTGATGAATGCTTCCTTATTTCAAGGTGAATTTCCATCTAGCTTTAAGGAGGCAGTACTAAAACACCTGTTGGAAAAACCAGCACTGAATCCCACTCACTCAATTAATTAATTATTGTGTCAAATCTCCCATTTTTGGGCAAGGTCATGGAGAAAGTGGTGGCCCCTCAGCTCCAAAGTTTCTTGGAAGAAACTAATAATCCGGATCCATGCACAGTGTGATTTCAGTTCTGGTTACAGAACTGAAATGGCATGGGTCTCCTTGGTTGATGATCTATGAAGAAAACTAGACAAGGGGAGTATATCCCTGTTGGTTCTCCTGGACCTCTCAGTGTCTTTCAATACCATCAACCATGGTATCCTTCTGGGCCAGCTCTCCAGGATGGGCTTGGGAGGCTTGGAGGACTGAACTCAGATGGTGATTCTGTGTGACTCCTGTTCAACCCCCTGGCCTTTGGGGTCCCTCAGGGATCTATTCTGTCACCCATACTATTTAATATCTACATGAAACTGCTGGGAAAGATCGTCCAGAGGTTTGGAGCTCAATGTCATATTTATGTCGACGACACCCAACTCAATTACTCTTTTCCACCAAAAGCCAAGGATCCCATTCTGGTCCTAGCTGTAATGGACTGGATGAGGGTGAATAGATTGAAATTAAACCCCTACAATACAAATGTGCTCCTGGTCAGTTGGAAGGTGGATCAGGGTGTGGGATTACAGCCTGTATTGGATGGGGTTACACTCCCCCTGAAGACTCAGTTTCGCAATCTGAGGGTGCCAGCTGAGCCCATACCTTGAGATGCCAGACTTGGCCATGGTAGTGCATGCCCTAGCTACATCTCAACTGGACTATTGCAGTGCACTCTACGTGCGACTGTCTTTGAAGAGCGCTCAAAAGCTTCAACTGATGCAAAGGTCAGCTGCCAGGGTACTAACCAGAATACTGCAATCAACTCCCATGCTACAGCAGCTCCACTGGCTCCCAGTTTGTTACTGAGTGAAATTTAATGTGCTGATTGTTACCTTTAAAGCCCTAAATGCTTCGGGTCCAGATTATTTGGCCAACCGCCTCTCTTCATACAAACCTGTTCGGACACTGAATCATCAGAGGAGGCCCTCCTCACGCTCCCGCCTCCATCTCAAACCTGGAAATCAAAGGAAATCAAAATGGCCCCCTTGCTACTCTCCTTCAAAAAGCAGTTAATTTTTTTTTGTGCTCCCAAGCATGTGGACAAACAGATGGTTAAACTAAGGTTCTAATGTTTTTTAAAGGCTTTTAAGCAATGTGGAACAGAATAAGAATATGGCTTTTAACACTATAGGCACTGTTTAGTGTGGTTTTGCATTGTATTGTTTATTATGATTTTTTATTATTATTATCAAAGGTGGTTGGTTTTAAATGCTTTTTATTTATGTCTGTATGTATGTACTTTTTGGCACTAAATATTTGCCTTTTATGTTATTAGCTACTCCAAGTCTTGTCCTGGGAGATGGGACGGGATATAAATAAAGTTTTTTATTATTATTACTTCAGTTTTTGAAAGGAGTAGTTCCAAACAATATTATCACATCAGATGTGTTTCCTGGTGGATTTTGTTTGGAGAAGGGTCTCGTTGGGGCTGTACTATGTTTGCTTTTCCTCTGTCAATTTTCTGCTAAATCCAATCAGTCTGAAAAAATAAATTGTAATTGGCAGAATTGAGAGTTCACATTTTATTCTCCCTTCTCTAGTTTGGTCTGTGTTGCACATGGTAATCAAGTGTCACATGTGAATGAGTGGTTTTAGTTTTGGCTGCCATGGCTAATAATGAGCACTAGACATCTATTTCATGGATTGCTGTTGTTGTGTGCCTTCAAGTTGTTTCCAGTCTAAAGACACCCCTAAGGCAGGGTTTTCTTGGCAAAATTTGTTCACAGGAAGTTTGCCTTTGCCATCCCTTGAGGTTGATGGACTTGCCCAAAATCACCCAGAGGGTTTCCATGGGTGAGCAATCTAGCTCTTTTTACTATATTTGATAATGTTTGCTTTATGATTTTTAGATTCATGTGGAATAACTAACTAATAAATTACTTAATTACCTGCCTTTCTCCCAATCTGGGGCCCAACTAAAATGGTTTGGGACTGCTTCATGCAGGAATTTTCGTTGCACCAAAACAGATGTGTTTTTAATAAATGTGTGATGAAATATTTCCACCTACTTTTTCTCACCCCTGACAAAGTTTTCCAGAAAAAAATTAAGACTATGCTTATTCTACACTTCATTTATATTTGGTTCTTGTGTGTAAATCTTTATTTGATAGTTGTTTTGAACACTTGAAACTTCAGATCACTGATGGGAATTTTATAACTCTCTAGATATGGTTGGA
Organism: Anolis sagrei; assembly: GCF_037176765.1. Lineage (NCBI taxonomy): Eukaryota > Metazoa > Chordata > Lepidosauria > Squamata > Anolidae > Anolis > Anolis sagrei. The sequence goes on from NC_090025.1 coordinate 144,189,503, forward strand.
CTGCAAATTCTAGCCAGAAGATATAATGGGGAAGGATATTGAAAGCTGAAGTTCAGCAGTGTATGGGGAGTTGTCTGATACTCACCACTGCTTTAGAAAAAGTGTAGACAATCATATCCTCCGCAGGATGGAATACAAATTTTATCCAGCTTTTTAACCTACTTCCATGTTACATGTATTCAAATACTATTGAAGATTTCAGCTTTTCTGAAGTTGTTTTATGAAGCACCTGATTTTGTACCACCAAATCTAAACTTTATATACAGTCACCATTATTTTATTAATCAGTAAAAGTGGCACTAAACCACATAAGTAAAAACGGTGAAATACTTGCTTGAATAAAAGGAACAGAATAGAGGGGACAAAAATTAAGAAAGAAACCAAATTAACAAATAATGTATATGCACAAATACTAGGGAGCATAAGGCAATGTTCTATACAACAAATTTGCTTACTTTCATGACTTAAGATCACAGAAATCAGTTTTTCTGAATTTAAGTTACATCCAGTGACCTATCCTTTTGTTGCTATGCTTTTAAAAGATCATTGATAACCCTGTCAGTGTGGGGAGTTCTACTGAATAGGCCTGTTTGATCAAGAAAAAATTTGTTTCTAAAATCGATTTGTAATTGGGGTGTTTTTTTGTTTCGATATTTAAAATATTTACAAAACTTTCCAAAAAAATGTTTTGTTATTTACGAAATTTCGTAAATATTTACAAAACATTTTGTAAGTGTGAATGTTGCAGTAATGGTCACCTTGATTAGCATTGAATGGCTTTCATTTCTCCCACCCTGGACATTCCATAGATAAACTCCATTTGCCTAGTTTCCAACAGACCTCTGAGGATGCCTGCCATAGATGTGGGCAAAATGTCAGGAGAGAATGCTTCTGGAACATGGTCATACACTCATACAGCCCTGAAAACTCACAGCAAAAGAGCCTGGATGGATGCAGCCTTCAATTTGTGGCAATCAGATGGTATTGGTCTCATCTCAGGCGGGCCACGGAGGCAGAGCCGGCGCTGCAGGAATCCCCTCCCCGGCTCCTGCGCTCCGGCTCCGGCTCCTGCGCCCTCCTCCTCCTCCTCCTCCTCCCAGCTGTGTTGCAGGAAGTGCCAGGAGGAGGAGGAGGAGGAGGAGGAGGGGGAGGGCGCAGGAGCCGGAGCCGATTGGATGGCGCGCGGAGGCCGGTTGTAAGGGTGAGCGCGCGCGCGCCATCCAATCAGCTCCGGCTCCTGCGCCCTCCTCCTCCTCCTCCTCCTCCCAGCTGTGTTGCAGGAAGTGCCAGGAGGAGGAGGAGGAGGAGGAGGGCGCAGGAGCCGGAGCCGATTGGATGGCGCGCGGAGGCCGGTTGTAAGGGTGAGCGCGCGCGGGCCGGGCGCCCAACAGGCAGGGGCGGTGCTTGGCTCACTGGGTGTGCGCTCGCGCCGCCCCTTCGCCCCGCCCGCCCCATTTACAAAATGGGCGAAAGCTCGTAAATACTGTGGGAGTTGCCGTTTCGATATTTAAAAACCCTTCCGGGTTTGAAAATATGTTTTGTTATCCTACCGTAAATGCAAAAATTAACTAATGTTTTACGAATTACGAAATTAACGAACGAAACCGCACAGGCCTACTACTGAATGTTTCTGAAAGTATGTGTCATTCATTCTGGCTGCAGAGTAAAGTGGTGTTTTGCTTGTCTGGCTAAGCCATTACAGAATATTTTAATGGAATTCATTGTTTTAGGTACTTTGGAAAGTTTTGGTAGAAAGTTGGGATATAGTAACAAAAATGCAGAACTGTGTCACTTTTTCCTGTTAAGGCCATTCACTTACAACACACGACAATTCCCCCTCTCTTCTAAATTCTACTCTTATGTTTCACTTAGACGTCTGGATGCTAACCACATCAGCTTCGTGCCTCCCAACTGCTTCAGCGGCTTGGTTTCACTCAGACACCTGTGGCTAGATGACAACGCTTTGACAGAAATTCCAGTACAAGCTTTCAGGAGTTTGCCAGCACTTCAAGCAATGACACTGGCACTGAACAAAATATACCACATTCCAGATTATGCTTTTGGAAATCTCTCCAGTTTAGTTGTTTTGTAAGTTTTTGGTTCTTTCGAGTAGGAGTGGATTAGTATTTCAAGACATATCACAGTGAACTGACTATTTCAAGAATTTGTGGCTGTTGCCATCTTGAAGTAATTTAATATTATAAACCATGGGAAAGTGAATGTACTTTTAGTAGAAGGAGTAGCAAAATGTGAAATATTGATAGGTCCAAAAACTGGGCAATGGTGCCAATGTAATGTCACCGTGAAATGGAGGAGGTTGAGGCTGTAAACATTAATGCTTTCTTTTATCCTTGTATGCAGTTTAAAAGACATAGCATAGCTTATCTACATCACATAAAAGGATTTAAAAAATTGCTTGCAGCCTAATCCTTTTTGTTTTAATCCTTCATTAAGAAAATTAATCCTTAATCCAGAAAATTAGAATATAGTCACCCTGGGCATGCCACAAACTCCAAATTTTGCCAAAAGTAATTCCTGGACATCCATGCAATATTCAGTCTTCAGACCACTCACACAAGTAAGACTGGTTAACCTGATTTTACCCTACTTTAGAAGAAGTCAGGGAATACTCCAGAGCTTTTTTCCTGAAACTTCAAAGCAGTCATAAACTTGGGGATTGGTGTGAACAGCTGGTCCAGCTGTTCATACCAGACAACCCTACTATCCTGTTTCCCCTGTGATCCACAGTGCAGGGGAAAGGGGATGACACTTTACCTGGGCTCTTGTTCGTTGCCACAGCAGCAGCCATATGGCTTTAGAAAGCTTATGCCCTTTGCTGGGCACTTTTGCTGATGTCAACCAAGATGTCCACATGACCTGGTGAAAAGAGGAGGATTACCCATACCCCTTTGCTCATTCTTTCCCTGGCCATCTGCATGATTTTGCTGAAATCGTCCCATGCATCCCGGGGAAAGGAGAGGGATCACCCCCCCCCCTTATTTCCTCAGGTCATATGGGCACATTTGTAAAATAGCCAGGATATCTCCAGAGCTCAGAGGCAGGTGTCACAGCAACAAGCAAACAGCAAAGGTAAGGGTGACTCTACAGCCAGGCCAAACCAGATTCAGCCAGACTGGGTAGTGTGTAAATTCCTACGTGGAATCCGGGCCCAGTCTGAAACAACAGTACTCTAGATTAGCATCAGATTTAGGATCTAATGTAGATGGGTCCTTTGTATCACATGACTAACAGTATTATATTCCAAAGAACCCAAAACAGCCAACCTAGCTCACCAAAATACTGGCACTTGTTAAACAGATCAATTAAACAAATCTAGGTCATGCATGCTGGAATTGAGATGTGATTCAAAATTGCTTTTGTGCTCAGATGTACAACCTGGGAATGCCCAGTTGCTTTTTGTTACTAGACACACTAAATCAGAAGCAGTTTGTTTGGCTGTTAATGGAAATCCCGTTGTGATGTTAAATTGCCAATAACCAATGCAGTTTTGAAAAAAGCTAGAACAAAAATGAATTGCTCCAGAAGATGAGATTAATGAAGATTTGGGGAATGTTCAAAGATACACGTCATATCACTCATGCTCTATGTCCATGCTAGTCGTTAATATTAATATGCCCCCCCCCCAAAAAAAAAAGGTTAAGAAAAGAAAATGTAATTAGGTTAGATTCTGTTCAGTCACACATACCCAATTTTTATGTCTGATCTCATTTTCTTTTGTGAGTGCATGACAAGTTTTTTCTGTATTTTAGTCACTCACCAGTTTGAAAATAATCCATGCCTTCTCTCCCCTGCTCTGATACTTTGCAGTTGAGTCAGTGTTATTACTAACTGTGCCAGGACCTAAACAGCATCACTTTATTGTCCCTGTAAATATCTATCTATCTATCTATCTATCTATCTATCCATCTATTTACCATCACTGCCTGATGAAGAAGCCTATGAAGTTTTGAAGTCTAGTTTGAAGTATTTTACACTTTTTCATTTGCCTATGAAGTTGTTACAACAGAATGGATTTTGGATCTTATTGAGTTTTTACAGCAAGTTATATAAACCCTTAGGTCAAAGGAAAATCTGACACCATCTTCAATGGGCAAAAGAAACTAGGTTGATAGTCAATAAAATGTAAATAGAATAGCAGCTTTTGGATATGCTAGTTTTGAGGAAAATAGCTGTAAGACTAATATGGGAGAAAGTTTTACTTTCCATTCAGGTTTGAGTGGGTGTAGTTTAAAGTAGTTTTTCTCATTTCTCAATATTTCTACAATGTCTGCAGAAATGTACATTTATTTCTGATATTCTTGTTTCTAAAGAAACCAATATGCAACAATCATGTTGTAGATAAGCAAAATGTTAAATCCCTGTCCCTACAGTTGGAAGCATGATGAAAGGATGAACAAAGCTTTTGAATGGCAGTGCTGGGATCCAATTCACTTTAGGCTGTGCAATTTGAGTTCTAATCCCACATAACTTCTGATCCTGCAAGAAGATGCAAGACTTTTAACCCAACTATAATAGACCCTGTGTTTTTGCAGGAGTTAGGGACATAAAATCCTCATAAAACTAGAAAACTTCAAAAAGAAATCCATTATGTTTTTAACTTGAGTTAATGCCTCTGTAGTTCTCTTGGGTAACTCTGTGATCACCTTTTACTTGGAACCATAGACTTATTATAGATGATCTGCAGATTTCTAGAGAAGTGTTTTTTCTAGGGGTTTCCAGTTCCTTAAGCATCACTTTGTGGTCAACATCTGGTGAAAGTTGACCATAGAGTCACCCTGGAGGACTAGAGAACATATTAATCCAATTCACAAAAGTTAAACCCACAAATGTACTCACATGCAACTGTGAGGTGAACTATTCCATAGCGAAGTCTACAACTGACTGAATTAATCAAACCTTTAGGTTTACTTGAATTACTCTCAAAAGACATATTGTTAATTGTGTGTCCTCAAGTTGTTTCCAATGTAATGGTGCCCGTAAAGTAAACCTAACATAGGATTTTCTAAGCCCAAGCAAGGATCCAACCACTGGTCTCCAGTCATAGCAAACTTAGACATGCTTCATTTCATTTTCACTACTTCTCCAATCCTGAAACATGTATTGAATTGCAGAGTTAGCCTGCATAGTTGCAAGAAGCACAGCATAAACCCATTTAAGGATTGGAATTGCTGTATTGCAATTATACCCTTATATTTGTGGTTTTAAAATGCTTTTTTTAGAACACGTAATTCTTCTCAGCTTGAAATTCCTTACAATGCAAATAACACATTTTGGCGTGAGGAAGGGGAACAAGGAGCAAGAACGGAGCTAACTAGAAGACCAGGAGATAAATAAAAATAAAAAAGTAGATTGCAGTTTAGATCACAGGAACATGGAAATTAAAAAATTGTTAATTGAGCAATTTTAAAGAACCAACTGGCAGGCAGTGCAAAGGGGTAGAAACAGTCTGTCCCATCTACAACCTTGTAAATGCTTGACTTGTATATAATCATGCCTGTGGTGGTGGAGGGAGGGGGGCTTTCTTTATCTTCTACCATCAAAATGTGTTTCTCGGTTCTACTGTGTGTACTTGGTTTTCTGACTTTTGTGATGCACATTCTATTGCAGACATCTCCATAACAATAGAATCTACTCTCTGGGAAAGAAATGCTTTGATGGTCTCCACAGCCTAGAGACTTTGTGAGTTGACATTTTATTTTTCGTGCTTTGTTTTCTTTAGCTTTCTAGAAAAATAGAATAAAAACCAAACGTACTTTTGGAATTACCACAGGCTTGGGATAATATTTTATGGTGACTCTATAAAAATAAACCTTTGGTGGTTGAATTGGATTTTCCCTCCAAAAAATAACATAGCCCAGTAGTAATATTTGCATTATACTCCTAATATCTGTCAATGAGTGATTGCTTAACATTCTTAATTTTGTTAGATTTTTTCCAGATTTTTATTTTGGCCCAGATTAAATTTTCAGTTGATTTATTATTTAAGACAGAGTTTAAAGCACATGATTAACATCAAAAATAGCATAATTACAATATCTTCCCCATGCAGGACAACAGGAATTAAGAAGTTTAGAAATTGTAAGTGTAGTCTGATCAATATAGGAACAAGATTTAAAACTATATCTGGGTAAAATCTAAAAAAATAATGAAAAAGATATTACTGCAAATATCCATACATAATTTGTGCTTCTGGAGATATGTAAATATAGGTATAAACTACAGTATAGATAAAATGTACATCATGTGATAATTTATTCCCTTGTAAATCTGAATAAGTATTTAATTTAGTGATACATAATCTGGTTTACTATATTTTTTTTATTTTGATCCAGGGATCTAAATTACAACAATCTCGATGAATTCCCTATTTCTGTCAGAGCACTCAGAAACCTGAAAGAATTGTAAGTAACATAAAATTATAAGGATTCTGTGTTCTAAATTATTACTTTATTTCAGCAATGGCAGCATCCATAAGTTGCATATTCTGTGTATTTTAGGAATATCTAAGAGAGTAAGAAGTAAGTATACTTCTAACAGTGTTTTAGACTTATTTGCCTATTTACTGAGGCCTAAAACGATGAAATAAAAATACAGTACTTTCATAATATACTGGGAAACAAGAAATACAAGTTACCAGTGGCAGCCAATAACTTCCACATTGGTGGTGCAGTGAACTTGTTCTTGGTTTTATTCCAGTTGTTAAAGAAGCTATCTAAGGTGCTGAATGAGGTTCAGAACCATGGATAGCTCCTTTAAAGTCTGCTATCAGACCCAGAGCAGATTCACTGCATCCATGTTATAGAAACCTCTGCTGCCATTCAATGTTACATATTGGCACCATTTTTAAGATAGCATCAGCCATATTGGCAAGAGAATGTGATGTGTGAAAACTGAATTTCATAATCAATAAAATGCTGGCATTGAGGGTTATCATATGACTTTTGCTCCATGAGCATATCTTAATCTAGCAACCCTCAAATCCAATAGAAACATGATACCTGAAATACAAAGAGCAAGAAAGAATATCACTTGTCTATGTAATTTTCCCTTCATCTGGCATCTCACTTTAAATAACAATCATCAGGTCTTTACATCTAGGTACAAGAGGTATAACTATTTTGAACTCAGATACTATACCGATATACTAACACTGGATATAGAAGTAGTACTGGGCTGGTACAGAAGTTTGCTGGAAACTTTTGCTTCAGGTTTATGCTGGCTTCAACAAGTGGTGAATATTTTATTGTATTTTATTGGCTGGATCCAGATCTGGCTGAGCACAACAGTGCTGGCAGAAGTAGACTTCCCTTCTCATTTTTTTTCTAACACTATTTTCTCCAGCCCCAACCCCAAAATGATGTATGGAGGGTTGGAAGATCCTATCTGATTGAGTAGATTGCTGAAGAAACTTTCATGTAAACAGGAGGAGTAAAAGAAATCTGTGTCTGCCAGGACAGTTGCAGATCACTAAATCTTGATTCAACTTCCTTATTTTTACTGGTTTTACTCTGAGATTAAAGACTGAAAAATGGCCCCACAATATAAAACTATATTTTGTCATTTAAATGCAGCCTCACAGGCTTTGTAGTAATGGGATAAATACAGCAAATACATATATAAATTCATAACTGTATCATCTGTAATATACATTGAGGAATAATATACAACTGTTTTGGTTCGCTCCTGACACAATAAATAAATAAATAAAATATTGAGGAATAAAGTGGGCAAACTCTGGGAATGATTGTACTTGCTGTGAATGTAAATTATTTTTATTAATTGTTTTGCTTGCAGATGTATGGGACCCATAACAAATCCACTAGGTGGCTTGCAATTTAATCCTTAGTGTCAGCAAAACAACTGATTTTTCACTTCTGGATGTGGGAGTGAATTAAGCATCTTTTAAAAAACGTAAATAAATGTTATAATGTTATTCAGACAAAAGCTTATATTTAATTGTATTATTTCAGTGAGCTGTCTACACTTTTAACCTTGAAACATCATCTTCATTTGGCACTATATCACACAGCCTGCAGTGATCATGGAAAATATTTTGTTGTTTTTATTGGACATTAACAAATGGAATTGACAACTTTTGTGGTTTGGCATGAATTATTGATTCTTCATTTTATAATGTAATGACTGAACTTTACTAAAACAGAACTGTGATTTCAAAATTCTACAAGTTATCAATGCTGAAAAGGTGGCTAAAGTGAAATGGACACCATTCTTTGAGAAAATAATTTGTCTCAAACCAGGGAGCTATAAGAAGATAATAGCTTGATCTAAACCCATTTCAATTCACCTTTAGTCATTGGGAGGGCAGCAAAACCAGTTTTGGATTTCTAGACAGATTTTCATTGGTATTTATTTATAGTGTCAGAAGCAAATTGAGGGTACAGTTATAATGTATTTAAAAATGCAAAAAAAGTTTAAAATTTGGCATTATATTAAATGTCCTTTCGCCAGAAGCTGACCACTTGAAGTGTCTCTGGTGTCACTGTAAGAAGGTCCTCTGTTGTGCATGTGGCAGGGCTCAGGCTACATTGTAGTAAGTGGTCTGTGGTTTGCTCTTCTCCATACTTGCATGTCGTGGGATCAACTTTGTAGCCCCATTTCTGAAGATTGGCTCTGCACCTCGTGGTGCCAGGGCGTAGTCTGTTCAGAGCCTTTCAAGGTGCCCAGTCCTCTGTGTGCCCAGGGGATAGTTTCTCATCTAGTATCAGCCATGAACTGAGGTATTTTCATTGGTAGCAAGATAGGAGGTGAGGTTGGCATTTCATTGTTTCTCCTGCTATCTCAGTTAGATTCACCGCCATTGACCACATATATTACTATTTAAAGTTTGAGAACTAGAGATACACTGTTAGAAATGTTTCCAGTACTACTTGTAAGGTTTCTAAAAGAAAACTGGGATTTCCGCTTGGCTGTATGTTGCTACCTATCTATCTGTCTAGTAATGGTAAACTCAAAGGCCACATAAAAACGAAGGACCTGAATATGAGCTTGCCAAGGTGGTAAATCATTGTTGACATAACACAGTGATTGTGCATCTGGTATGTAGTTTCCAAGTACAATATACAGTATTTTGCATTACATTACACTTCCTTTTCAGCTATCATTTAACACATTTTGTAAAAATTTATGCAAAAATATTCTTATTTTCTTATCTGAATTTTGTGCATTGTGACCATGTGAAATATGTTTCTCTTGATCTAAGGGAATAACCAAAAATGCATCCTGAGTTTAAACACATACTGTAATTATGGTCTGAATGAATAGCGGTTACACTGGATGCAAGCTTTCTCAGTCCTAGGGTTTTTAAACACAAATTATGATGCCATCTGGAAGAGCTGTTAACAAGGCTACGAGTCACAATCATTTCATTTGTATTATGTTTTCTTGTATAGTTCCCAGAATCTAGGCAACACTTCTGACAATATTACTCAGAAGTCTTCAAAAACTAGTTCATTTATTCACATTGAGATTTTAAAACTGGCATATGCTTAGTATAGAACTTGGAAAAGCTGCTTTTGAGACTGTACTTCCTTGAATCCACATCTAGCATAGCAACAGAACATGTAATCTGGAAAATCCAGAATTGTAGTCCAAAAAGTAATGCTTCCAAGCTCTGGTTTATCAACTCTTTTATTTACAATGAACTCCTCTGTTGCTGAGCACCATGGAGGGAGAAAAGGCCTTCATCGCATATGTATGTGTTAAGCAAAATGCCAACAGCTTTCAGTATTCTCCTTGCAACAGCTGTAACCATAAATGACTAGTTGCTTTTGTAACGATAATGTTAACAATAACTGCTAATGGGTATTCAAGTTATTGTTATTTTTTTAAAGTAGTTTGTGAAAGTCTGGTCTGGAGAGACAATTTTCTTTTGTAGCCAGTTTTCTGAGAACACTATGTATGGTCACTAATAGCATTTGAAAATCTCACTGAGGCAATGCATCAGTGAACCATCCAATACTTCAGTTTAAATCTGGGAAGCTTTGTTCATACCTGATTGAACAAATGAACATTTCCCACACAAGTCATTACTTTTCCTGCTGAACACTTTGTTGCTCCCTTTGTTTTTAACAATAGATTATTACTCATGTGAATAAAATGTGGTAATTAATTTAGAGACAATTTGCTTCCTCCTTAAATGGCTGTGATTACATTGTCTAGCTTGTTCATTTAAAAAAATATTTTCATAATGGAACTGTGTAAAAGGCTAAAATGTACAGGATGTGATTTTATGTATATTCACTTTCATTAGCACCCTAATTACAAACACATTGGAAACCCTGTTCAGTTTAATTGAGACTTCATTTAAGAAGAGGCATCGGAGAATAGGCTATGTTTACTTACTTGGGGACACATCCTTATGAATGCAGTGCTACTTTAAACTAAATATGTATGGAATCAGACTGAGAATCTCATTAGCAAAAATAAAATAAAAATCATGTATCAGTTGAAAATATTCATAAGATTGACCATGCTGGCTACTTTACTGGAGTAGCATCACAAAGCATTTCACTTCATTATTTACTAGAGGCATGGGTATTTATGCAGATATTTAAGAATTTAAACATCTGGAGGAAATGGGCACTTTGATTACCACATTAGGAAAATGTCTCATCTGTCCACCCATTTAAGTCCTACTTATCCATCCATCCTTGTATTTATTACTATAATTACAAGGAACAAAGATTTCCATTGTTGCATCTGCCAGCATTCTACTGAACAGACCTTCTCCCAAGAAACTGTGTATTAGCATCTCTCTGAAACAAAACGAAACAAAAACGTTTGTCATACATTTTGTTGTTTCTTTTCTAGAACATTTCATAACAATAATATCAGATCAATACCTGAACAGGCATTTGTGGGCAATCCATCACTTATAGCAATGTAAGTACTCTGCTTTTCATAGAAAAAGTGAAAATAATTTCTGTATATATCACTATCTTTTATGTTTGGGGACCTTATACTAACAGACCATTACTTCTCAAACATCATGAGAAGTCACCTTCTAATCTATACACATAAGTAGGTATTCAGCATCCCAATCTAGAGAACATCCAAACGCCCAAACAGTTCAGGTCCAGGTTATTTATCTAATTGCATCTCCTTGAATAGACCATCACGTGCACTGCAGTCTACAGAAGAGGCCCTCCCCTCAGTCCCATCCCCATCACAATCTCAGTTGGTAGGAATGAGAGAGGGGGCCTTCTTGGTGATCACTTCCATCTCTGGAACTCCCTCCCTAAAGAAATAAAAATGGCCCCCACCCTCCTGTCCTTTAAGAAACTTCTAAAAATGCACCTATGCACTTTAGCATATGGAGAGGAGGAGGACTAGAACACTTTAAATGCTGGCTAACCCACTTGCATTTTATGGCTGTTATGATACAACTTAAACAAGGTACTGGTGTCAGCCATTTTAAATGTAATGTCTCTTAACTTGCTTTTAGGGTGTACGGAATGCTTACTTATGTTTTAGTTTTTGTGTCTTAGTGGATTGTGCCTGTTTTTATTTTATTTTGATGATTTTTATTTTATCTTGTGTTATTTTGATGCTTAATTCCTTCATTGTAAGTTTACTATCCATCATTCTGTATTATTTTGATGTGTTTGTATTCATTTTGAGGCATTGAATGTTTGCCTTTTTATATGTAAACTGCCCTGAGTCCCTCTGGGGAGAGAGGGTGGTCTAGAAATTAAGTTGTATTTATTATTATCAGCATGCTATATTTTTTCCAACTTGATCCTGTCTAATTAGATCCCATGTCTCAATGTACCTTCAAAATTTTCTCAAACACTCACAATTTCTTCCCCTGATCTTCACACATATTTTCCTCATATCACTTCATTTCCAATCGGATATAAAGAAACCACAGTCAGGAAACCCCAACTGTCAGGAAATGGTAACAGTCATTAAACTACAGTCCTCGTTTTCTTTAAACTGATACAGAATAGCACATCTTCACACTTGTAAGTCCTGAATTCTGATTATTTAATGGTCCTGGTATCAAACAAAAAAATGTTTGCATCCTCCTAGCCTTTCCCCTCTGCACTTCACTAGTGTTTCATTTCTCCACTGCTTTGTCACCTAATTCTAAGTTTGGGCATCAAATAGGGTAGAATCCTTGAAGGAGCTGGGGATGGTGATGGCCAACAGGGAGCTCTGGCATGGGCTGGTTCATGAGGTCACGAAGAGTCGGAAGCGACTGAACGAATTAACAACTTTATTCCATGTAGAGATCACATAGACTTCTAATGCAGATTTCTCTGGCAAGTTATTCTCTCTGGTATTTTTTTGATTACCAAGTCAATTGCTCCAAAATATTAAAGTGAGCTTAATGAAATATTTTACTATGTAATTGTTTTATTACTTGGTTTTATTATATTTATTGTGACACATTAAAAGAACTAGCCCTTGAAAAGCAGATTGCAGACAAGGTCATCAAAGCTTTGATGTGAGCCTCCAGTTTATTATATAAATATTTGAAGATATTAGTCTTGAGTGTTAAAATTGTCTTCATCTTCTTCACAGCCATTTCTATGATAATCCTATTCAGATTGTGGGAAAATCAGCCTTTCAACACCTACCTGAACTCAGAACCTTGTATGTACTTACATTTTTTAAAGCACTTCATTTTCAATGTTTGCACCCGCTTCAAGAAAGAGAAGGGGAAAACTATCCACTAATTATGTTGTGTTTGCAACTTTAGGACATTAAATGGTGCTTCACAGATAACAGAGTTTCCTGATCTGACTGGGACAACAAGTCTGGAAAGCCTGTAAGTATCAGGAATATAGTTCATATTACCTCCAGAACAGATGGTATTAATTATAGCAGATGTTGAATTGCTTTTAAGTGGCTTTTGAACTGTCCTTCAGCTAGCCATTTGCAACCCAGTCTGCAAAAAGTTTAATAAAAAATAATGGAATTGATCTAAGTTGATGCTATTGTCACTGTGGGTCATATATTTACAGGCCCGGGAACTTGTGGTGGATTTGTGTGATGAATAAATGGATGTAAATACAGAGAATAACACAAAAGTATGATTAATATGAATGCTTCCAAATCCCATTCCATGTTTGGCCAGAAGAGGAATCATGCACATGTTTGAATACACCATTTGCATTACTTCACCTGTTAATAGAGTTGAATAATACAGAGAAGAGAGTTCAAGCATACTATTTCACACAGAGATGATGGCCAACCCAGTAACCTACAAACTTGACCTACTGACACTGAATGGGAATGAGTCTTAGTGCTTCAGTTTAATATATTTATGGATGAGATTGTTAATTGTGTGTAACTGTGTACCTAAACAGGACTCTCACAGGAGCTCAGATAACATCTCTTCCAGAAACAGTGTGTGATCAGCTTCCTAACCTTCAAGTACTGTAAGTATAAAGATTTGTTTACTATAAGTAAAGTGTATCAACTTGCAATAGACAATATTAACATGAATGATACTTGAATAGTCATACAAAGAGAATGGAATTCACGTAAACACTATATTTATGTATGTTGCAATTTAGTACATATAGTACAGTATTGAATTTCTACTATTGGTTGTTGTCATGGTTTTTATAGGCATATTTTGACATTGCCTATATGCCTACATACATATATACATATACATACATACACACACACACATATATATAGACATATCCTTTTTCAAGACTTTTTTGTAATTTATTTGAGAATTTTTCTGTGATATATGCTATAGGTTATATTGTAAACCTGCTCAAGCACTTAGACCTCTAAATGCAAGATGTTTAAACAAACATGTAACTATAAATGAAGATTGTAATATAAGGGTCACACATGACTGATTTATTAGTAGTGTTACAGCCTACATAGATCCAATTCTTAAAATTGGTATACAGTATGACTATTGTCCAGAATCCTATCACAGCTACCTAGTTAACTATTCTTAACCCACTCCCCGCAAACTTGTTGGAATCATTATTTGCCACATTTCAGAGGGTGGCAGAATGGATCTCCTTCTCCCCCTGCAGCTGATGCTCAGTAAAATAGGTTTAGAGGAGAGTTTTGATCATAACAATAGTGCCACAATCATGAGTAAATAGCAGCCATGAAATCAAAACAGTTACCTGGATTTTCCCATATGTAACTGTTTCATCTTCATGATTGCTACTTAATCACTACTTTGGTACAATTGCCAGGATTATAGCTCATCCTCCAGCCTACACTATCAGGCATCAGCTGCATGGGGAGAAGCACATGCATTCTGGAAACTGGAAAATGGGTGAATTACATTTCTGACAAATGTGGATCAGGCCAGGAAAAGGTATTACTCCAGTATATTTAAGTAGCCAATACAGGATCCTGGCCATTGACCATAAAATAAATAGTGGACTGAAATACACCCTAAAATCTTGCAAAAAACGGTAAGGTTTCAACATGCATCTAAAGATAAAAGATGTTGGAGCATTCCTGATATCTTGATGACTGTGTAGCAGAACTAATAGAAGGACTTCTTGAAATGACCTCGAAGATTGAGCAAGTCATCAAAGATAAGATCTCTCAAATTACTAGACTCTGATATTTTTTAGATTTATGCAAACCTTTTATTTTTCAGATTTCATTTTTAATTGGCAGCATCTAGACACAATGCCTAATAGTGTCATTGAAGGCTTTCATGGCTGGAATCACTGGATTGCTGTAAGGTTTTTGGGCTGTATGGCTATGTTCCAGAATCATTCTCTTCTGACGTTTCGCTTGCATCTATGGCAAGCATCCTCAGAGGTTGTGAGATCTGTTGGAAACTAGGAAAATTGGGTTTATATATCTGTGGAAGGTCCAGGGTGGGAGTAAGAACTCTTGTCTGTTTGAGGTAGGTGTGAATGTTTCAATTCATACATGTGTCAATTAATACAGCCTGAAAAGCTTCCAACAACCCAATTCCTAATAGGTCGAAGAAATATTACTTCTATTCCTTCTACCTAAATTGATCTGGGCTCAAAAGTACTCTACATAGTTCAGAGGATCCGTCACTCCTTCTACTCTATACTGGATCTTAACATAGAAGAGAATTGCTTTCTCTTAATTTAAGCATTTTGTTTGTATAATTCCACGTTACTACCTTAATGTACCTTAATGTTCCATGACTTAATTTTCCCTCTATGCCATTTTTCTTTAGTTGGACTCTTGAACAATATTCTTGAGACATTTAGGAGACCTCTTTTCTTATAATGATTAACCAGTACATTACTGTAGCTTGCAAGAATGCTGGAGTGTAAGTTTAATTACTATCAAAAGTAATCATTCTGTCTCTTTCTTTGTGAATGGGCCAAAAACATGTTCCTTTAACAATTACATCATGGTGAATATATGTGATATTAGCTTTTCTGGGCAACATTTTAATAGCACTTATTGTAACACAAAGTAATAGCACCCAACTGGTCTTATGCACAGTTAGTTGAAACTTAATTACAAATTTTGTTGGATTAACATGAATTATCCTTCAGGCTATTGCTAACAGAAGTAACAAATGAAGCATCTTTCCTTCAAAGCATGGGCTAGGCAAAAAAAAAAATTCTTAACCAACCCCAAAGCAACAAGCAATACTCACTCTGCTCTGATCACAAGCCAAAGATGAAAGAGAGTTTGTGAAGGGTAGAGTAGCCCTCCGTACCCTCAGCTCTACAAAGCTTACTTATCTTGGGCATCTGTTTACAATCAAAACACCACCTTACCTGCAGCATTGTTTGCCACCAGATCTCAGAAACATGTTGTGAAAGGGATGCTATCCATTCTTGCGCAGCTTGATCTGGTGGATTAAAAAAATCCCTAATTCAGTGGTTTCTTATGATTTGCATTTCCATAGCCATGCCTCCCTTTGTCTAAATCCGAAACATATCTATCTTATTTGGATTTGGAGTTTAAAAGGTGGGATATACTCCTGTCAATAGCTGCCCATTGAGTTCTCTGCTCCATAGGTACAAATTTGATGAAGCTACTAGGACATGCAAATATTCTTAGACCTAAAGTATGATGTATTATGGGAATTCATTAATTTAATGTCCCTGCTTTCTGCAACTTCAGTGCATTGGCTTTTTGTGTTTTTTCTACCTTACTTGTGGGTTAGGACACTATTTTTCCACACTGAATTGGACTCCTCATTCGAATATTCTCTCTGGTATCTAGAGGGGCCTGCTAATACTTGTTGTAGCAGTATTTATTTATTTATTTATAGGCCACCCTGTCTCTGCAGGAGGACTCCCTTGTTCCCCTACAGCTTACACCTCAGGAGAAAGTTACTTATTAATGTATTTTACTTTTCACCACGCTAAAACATTGGATATGGCTCTTAATGAGACATGCCATATTATCACGGGGTGTCTGCACCCTACACCACTGGAGAAATTACACTGCTTAGCTGGTATTGCACCACCTGACATCCACCAGAAAGTAGCAACCACTAATGAAAGGACCAAGGTGGTGACATCTCTGGCCCATCCCCTGTTCAAATATCAGCCAGCATGCTGACAACTTAAATCATGAAATAGTTTTCTAAAATCTACAAACACACTTGCTGGAACACCTCAGCAAGCGAGAGTCCAAAAGTGGCAAGCTAAAACCCAGAACCTCAATCAATGGCTGATACCAAATGAGAGACTCCCTGAAAATGGGGTGAATTGGAAGGTGCTAAACAGACTGGGCTCTGGCACCACAAGATGCAGAGCCAACCTTAAGAAATGGGGCTACAAAGTGGAGTCCATGACATGTGAGTGTGGAGAAGAGCAAACCACAGACTACCTATTACAATGCAACCTGAGGCCTGCCACATGCACAATGGAGGACCGTCTTATCGCAACACCAGAGGCACTCCAAGTGGTCAGCTACTGGTCAAAGGACATTTAATAGAATGCCAAGTTTGCAAACTTTGTGTTTTGTTTTTGTTTTTAAATATAATACAGCTGTTTGGTTCACTCCTGATACAATAAATAAATAAATAAATAAATACTTTTCATAAACTGCATGTGTCATTTCTCTTTGGCCCCAATGGCACTTTTTGTGAGGGAAATTGGGGTTGTGTTTTTGCCCCCTTTTCCTGCAGTTTGTATGCTATACTTTCTAGCAAGATCACAATCGTACAAATTGAAATTGACTTTGAGAAACATAAATTTAGCTCTTTGAAAGCATATTTCTCCAGTTAAGAAAAATGAATTTATTAACATTCTGACTCATACTTGAGAAATGGTAGGATGATACTGAGAGAGACCCAGAATACCCTACCATTGTTCAGTTATGGACATCATAAGAATTATAGTTTTCATCTAAAAATAACATTCCAAACTCTACATAAATTTGAAGTATTAGCACAGGCATAACATTTTCCCATTTAAGGTTATAAAACAGAACAAAAGTCTACGTCCCAGTGTCTAATCTCATTTCTTTCTTTACAGAAGTAAAATTTGTATTGAAGCTGATGGGAGTTTTCCCTGCAGAAAGGAGTACAGGATGCAAATCTATTTCCTTTTTTCTTTTTACAATTTCTGCAAATTACCGTGGCTTGTTTTTGATTAGTTATATTATACTTTAAATGAGTCCAGATGTTTCAGTTATTCTGTAATTTGTTGAGTTTTGGCTCAGATCATTTGAAGAGCTTTTTTTTCTTCCTAGTGATTGATTTTCAAAGTTAGTTCTAGTTCATCAAACCATTTTCCTCAGCTAGAGATATGGCAGTTCTAAAGGTCAGAAGCAAGATTATTTAATTTTGAGTGTAGTCTGGGAAGCTAATTAAATTTCACTGTGATTGCAGCTAAAAGGATGAGATCCTCTTAGAATATTTTCTTAACCAAGTATCTAGTATATTATTTTAAACAATTAATAGAGGACTTGTGTTTTATCTTTCAGAGACCTCTCATATAATCGCCTGGAAGATTTGCCCCATTTTACTGCTTGCAAAAAACTTCAGAAAATGTAAGATTTCAAAAAAAAAATCTATGAGCATGACGGAGTATACTTCTCACTCTCTGTAGTGTAAAAGACATGTGTTTGAAATGTGTGCCTGTACAGTAGGACCCCAGTTTCCATATGAATACATTACAAGACTTTGCATGGATAATAGTGATAATAGTAAACCTGTGGATAATAGTGCACCCTATTGAAATGAAGGACTTCTGGCTCAAGATTATCTAGAGCCATGTTGGAGAACCTGGAAAATGTCAAGAGAAGACATATCTTGCCGGGCATGAATAAACAAAATTGTGGATATCAATCCCACAGATACAGAAGTTGTATTGTTTGTGAAATGTATATTTTTGCTTGGTGGTGAACCATTTTGTCCCATCATATTATACATTTCTTTTTTTATCTTTAGCGAAATACAAACCTTTTCAAGATGGACAGCACCATATAATTATAATGGACTGTGTAGTAGAAACAACTGATGCTATTCTTTTTACTCATTGGCCTTTCAGTATAGTCAGAAAGCTCCAGATATTTATAGGAGGTTCCTGGTAATTTTAGATCTTATTTACTGTTTGTTCTTCCCTCAGGCTCCTTCCTTTTTTGTTCTGTACCTTGAAAATAGAGAGACAAAATGAAGGGTGTGAACCTCTGTAGAATTTTTTCTGTGTGAACAGATTATAAGCTCCTTTTTTTGTAATGCAGCATGTAATTCTAAAAGATATCTACATTGTGACCAAGATCCAAAGAATAATACAATTAATTCTGCATATTAACAGACTGAAGTATATCACTTATGAATCTAAGGGCCCTTCCACACAGCCATATAACCCAGAATATCAAGGCAGAAAATCCCACAATATCTGCTTTGAACTGGATTACCTGAGTCCACACTGCCATATATTCCAGTTCAAAGCAGATTATGTGGGGTTTTATTCAGCTGTGTAGAAGGAGCCTAAGAGGACTTTTCAAAAGCAGTTCATGATATGATACAGAGATCTAGAGGTGCCCAAGTGATGAACCTGAAAGAATTATTGGATCATGGGTGGTATATGATGTTCTCCCAAAGTTAAATGAAGCTAATTTTTATCCATTACAGCAATTTACATCATAATGAAATATATGAAATACAAGTGGATACCTTTCAGCAGCTGGTTTTTCTGCGTTCACTGTGAGTACAGCCATAAAACTATTTACCTTGGTACTGAGAACCATAGAAGCTCACGTTCCTTTTTTCTGTCTGCTCCTACATATTTTGCTTTTCATTTTTTGACTTTGATCATTCAGCTTGCTGGGTTAAATTTGCCAAAGCAAAACAAATATTCTGACATTGAGCATTTCCAGCAACACAGCCATGGGGGAAAAAAAACCCATTCTTGAAGTAGCTTCAATTTGTAGACTTCTCTGAAGAGATGGGAAGTTTATATTAGTCATATAAATTCCTCTTCATGGTACATTTGAAATGGAAAAGCAAAATCCTGTTTTTTTCTCTCTAAAGGAATAGGGACAGACTTTCTGGAGGTACAAAAGTAGATGCTGCTTGCATGTAACAAGAATAATGCATGAACACAATATTCTGGAAACAGATAAAGCCATGCATATATTGTGATTGTGATTGCAATGATCAAACCTTGTGCCATATAACGCATGCAAGTATAGGTAGGATGTAGGGGGGAAAGTTGCAAAAAGGAAACAATCTTAAACCAAAAGTAAGGCAATAGCAAAGGACATGTAAGAGAGGATATGACAGAGTAATCCATTTGAGATACTCCCAACAATATGTGGCTTACTAGAGTGTCTATGAAATCAAATGATTTTTCTTCCTTTCTTATGCTTTTGTGAGGACACTTTTTAAGTTTTTCTAAAATGAATGCAGTTTGAGACAACTTTATCTTCTTCTTTTATAGCAGTTACATATTATTCAACACACTCTTTAACATATAATCTTATTATTCTGCTTAAGCATTTTTTCCCTTTTTTCCCACCACTGTGCTCCCCTCCCCCCATATCAAGCCACAACTTTACATATCGTCTGTCCAAAATCTCAATTCTTCTTGTGGCGGTAACTTTCCTTCTTTGTTTTTTAAACCATTTACAACAAATTTTCCCCATACATCAAAATCACTTTGTTTCCATATACCTTTTTAAACTTTTAATATATTGCCAGTTTCCATGCTTCGAGACCACTTTAACTTTTTTGGCTCAATACTATGGAGCCTTGGGATTTGTAGTTTGGTGAGGCAAAGGCTAGAGACCTTCTGAACTACAGTTTGTCATGATTCCATGGCATTGAGTCATGCCATTTAAGATAACGTCAAACTCCATTAATTCTACGATATAGATGCACCTAGGATTATGTTTGCTCTTGGTTTACAAACTAGCATGGTGGATAGTTCTTAAACATAGCTTTGTAGTTCGGACCTCTAGTTGACATCTAGGAAAGTCTCCTTTCAAGCTGGATATGTGAAAGAAGGTAGAAAGAGCATTGAAAGAATCCTTCTTATTTACAATCATTTTCAGCAACATTATTTCAGAACCAGTTCCTTGGTTTATACTAGATTTGATAGATAAGGTGGTGACTCAGGAAAAGGGCTGTGCACATTCAAATTTACTGGCTAAAACACTGTATTTACTGTAGCAACTTTGTTTGTCTCTAGGGTCTTTTGAACTGCAAACATATTTCATTTAACTATGCTTGCCCTAAGATCAACATACTGGAAGTCATTTGATGATCTATTTTTTTATTTAGAGATTCAAAGTCATTCTCCATGTATTACTAAGCACATATCATTTTCATCCTTTTTGTAGGGATTTAGCTTGGAACAAACTATCGATCATTCATGCCAATGCATTTTCTTCTTTACTGTCCCTAGTTAAACTGTAAGTGCTTATTTTTCTTTCTTGAATGTTCAGTGGAGCCCTGTTGGGATCATCCAAATATCCCTTGGCAAAAAAAACCCTGATTCAGTAAAAAGTGAAATATATTGGGACAGTCGAAAGAACAATGGAATACAAAACATCAGTCCTTAGACTTTGTCCAGGGCAGTAGTTTTGCTGTTCTGTATCGTATGTGTATCGATTTTCATTACCGATAGAGCAGGAGCCTAAAAGAAAAGTGTAGACCTAGTGTCTGCTCCTGTTTAGTTCAGCTAACATTCATCCCAGAACACAATTGAGTTCATCCTAATACAGATATATTTCACTCACTATGGCATCTGAGTTTTCATATTTTCTCACCTTTTACCTAATTTACTCAGGTTGTAGTGAAGTTTCATGTTTATTAAATGACATTAAAATTTTTCCAACAATAAGTATGGATAGTAGATTCATAGCTACTTGGATCCCAGGGAAATATTGGTCTAATTGCCTTTGTTTTCCATGGTTTCCTATATCACTTGATGCTATAGTGCATACTTGTGTC
Source organism: Anolis sagrei (assembly GCF_037176765.1). Lineage (NCBI taxonomy): Eukaryota > Metazoa > Chordata > Lepidosauria > Squamata > Anolidae > Anolis > Anolis sagrei. The sequence goes on from NC_090025.1 coordinate 144,210,894, forward strand.
ATTAGAAAATAGGAGGTTTTTTTTCAACACCAGATATGAATTTTCCTACACAAACACACCAGTAATTTGGAGGCAAGCAGGGAATGGTAGGGAAAACTGTCAGTATTCTTGTTAGACCCAATCTGCTGTGGACACAGTTCATATGCTGGATCATTTTACCAATATGTGAGGAGTGTTTCACAAAACAATCTGAATTCCACAAAGAAAATAAATAAATAAATAAATAAATAAATACAATTGATAGAACAATTAGAGGTGGGAATATTCAGTCATTCACTTTGCCCAATTAAGAGACCACAAGCACAAACATCACAGGGTGTGAATAGGAATATTGGGATTACAAGGTGAATTCAGATTTGTCCTCAGTGCAGAACCAATGATTTCAGTGCAATAATACAAACAATGAAAGGCTAGAAATTTCATCTATTCAGTGGTTGCTGTTGGTTCATCTCAGATGCTAATTATCATTTTGTTGCTACAGATAGAAGAACATTTATATATACCCTATTTACTAGAATCTAATGGGTTGCTGTGATTTTTCCAGGCTGTATGGCCATGTTCCAGAAGCATTCTCTCCTGATGTTTCACCCACATCTATGGCAGGCATCCTCAGAAGTTATGAGGACTTCACAACCTCTGAGACGTGGGCAAAACGTTAGGAGAAAATGCTTCTGGAACATGGCCATAAAGCCCGGAAAAATCACAGCAACCCAGTGATTCTGGCCATGAAAGTCTTTGGCAAGAGAAAGCTCACCTAATGCTCATCTTTTTTGGCTAAATGACCCTGCCAAAATGAGAATGTGCATTAGATTCCCATCATGCAGTTATCTTAGTGCTAAGCCGAAACAAAAGGCAAAGCTGTTTCAGTAGCACCTGGAACTCTTGTTTGTGGGATGTAATCTCTAATTTAATGGCCATGACTCAATGCTATGCAATCCTAGGATTTGTATTTAGGTGAGGCATCAGTATTCTTTGGCAGACTAGGCCCAAGACCTTGTCAAGCTACAACCCTCAGGACAACCCTGATACAACTACCTGTTGCACTTTAAGAACTTGGTAGCGCTATTGATAGTGCTTAACATCTATCTACTGCACTTTAAGAACTGTGAGGTTGATACAACTACCTGCTGCACTTTAAGAACTTTGGTAGCTCTGTTGATTGTGTTTACCACCCACCATTCATGCTGCTCCCGATTCTCTGGTACCTGCTGACCCTTCTATTAATTATCTGTGGGAGAGGTAAGGAGGGGAGCGAATCGGAGATTTCTGGAAATAGCAGAGTCCGGGTAAGAAATGAATGGAAGGGAAAACTAGAACGAATTGTATCGGTAACAAATCAGATAACCAGCAGTGAAGCATGGGGTGAAACTATGGATGTGAATTGCGTCATGGAGGAGGGAGGGTGTTCCGTTAGTCGGGGAGCCCCCATAGAAGTCGTGGTGGGGAGGGGGAGATATGGGAAAAGGAGACCCCGAATTCGGCCTAGGGACCGTACAACAACTTTAGTAATTCCAAATCGGTCTCCTGATACGGTAAATTGGTGTAACCAGGATGGCGGTCCCCCCGGATTGAAGGTGGTGCTGTTGAACGCCAGATCTGTCAATGGCAAAACAGCCTTCATCCAGGACTTAATCCTGGATGAACGGGCAGATCTGGCGTGCATCACAGAGACCTGGCTGGACGAAGCTGGAGGTGTGAATTTGACCCAGCTTTGCCCGCCAGGTTTTTCTGTGCAGCACCAGCCAAGATCCGGAGGGCGGGGAGGCGGGGTTGCAGTGGTCTATAGAGATTCCATTCTTCTGACCAGGGCCCCCATCCCGCAGTCAACAAATTTTGAATGCGTCCACCTGAGGGTGGGTGACCGGGACAGATTAGGGATTCTGTTAGTGTACCGTCCACCTCACTGCACTACAGTCTCCCTGACTGAGCTAGCGGGGGTGGTCTCGGACCTGGCATTGGAGTCCCAGCGGCTGCTTGTGCTGGGGGACTTCAATGTCCACGCCGAGACCGCCTTATCGGGAGCGGCTCAGGACTTCATGTCTGCCATGGCAACCATGAGGCTGTCCCAACAGGTATCTGGCCCCACCCACAGTGCTGGACACACATTGGACTTGGTTTTCTGCCAGGGATGGGAGGAAGGTGGTGGTGTTGAGGAGTTATCCATCTCTCCGTTGCCATGGAACGACCACCACCTGGTCAGCTTTAGACTAACTGCGCCCCCTAACCTCTGCAGAGGTGGAGGACCCATTAAGTTGGTCCGCCCCAGGAGGCTTATGGATCCGGATGGATTCCTGACGGCTCTTGGGGAATTTCCCACCGCCTCGGTTGGTGATCCTGTCGATGCCCTGGTCGCTCTCTGGAATGGGGAGATGGCTAGGGCAATAGACACGATCGCTCCAGAACGTCCCCTCTCAAGTAGCCGAGCTAAACCAGCTCCTTGGTTCACTGAGGAGCTGGCAGCGTTGAAGCGAAAGAAGAGGGAACTAGAGAGCGTGTGGCGTTCGAATCCGAGCGAGCCAAATCGAACACGGTTTGTGTCCTTTTTAAGGGCATATGCCGCGGCAATAAAAGCCGCAAAGAAGACTTTCTTTGCGGCTACTATTGCGTCTGCAAAGAACCGTCCGGCTGAACTGTTCCGAGTTGTCAGAGGCCTTTTAAAACCCACCATGCAGGATGGGTGCCCTGATGACTCGGCAGTTCGCTATGAAGCCTTTGCTCAGTTCTTTGCAGACAAAGTCGCTTTGATCCGCTCTGGTCTGGATACCATATTAACGGCAGTCTCTGAGGATGTAACACGAGCATCTGCTTGTCTGGTTTTGATGGATTCATTTCAGTTGGTTCAATCCGAGGATGTGGAGAAGGTGCTTGGAGGAATGAGAGCTACCACATGCATCCTAGACCCCTGCCCATCCTGGCTTCTGAAAGAGGCCAGAGGGGGATTGGCCGAGTGGGTGAAGGTGGTGGTTAATGCCTCCCTTCGGGAAGGCAAAATTCCAGCCAGCTTAAAGCAAGCTGTAATAAAACCGCTGTTGAAAAAACCATCACTGGACCCCACTCAATTCGTCAACTTTCGGCCTGTTTCCAATCTCCCCTTTTTGGGCAAAGTCCTGGAACGTGTGGTGGCCTCACAACTCCAGGCATTCTTGGTAGACACGGATTATCTGGATCCGGCACAGTCTGGCTTTAGGCCGGGGCATGGTACCGAGACAGCCTTGGTCGCCTTAGTGGATGATCTGCGCCGGGAGCTCGACAGGGGGAGTGTGTCCCTGTTGGTGCTGCTGGACCTCTCAGCGGCCTTCGATACCATCGACCATGGTATCCTTCTGGGACGCCTCACAGGAATGGGTCTTGGAGGGACTGTTTTACAGTGGCTCCGCTCATTCCTTGAGGGCCAGTCTCAGAATGTGTTACTGGGAGACTCCTGTTCAACCCCACAACCTTTGTCTTGTGGGGTTCCTCAGGGTTCAATACTGTCTCCCATGTTGTTTAACATCTACATGAAGCCGCTGAGTGAGATCATCCGGAGTTTCGGAGTGCGATGTCATCTGTACGCGGATGATGTCCAACTCTGTCACTCCTTTCCACCTGCTACTAAGGAGGCTGTCGAGGTCCTGAACCGGTGCTTGGCCACTGTGACGGTCTGGATGGGGACGAACAAATTGAAATTGAATCCAGACAAGACAGAGGTACATCTGGTCAGTCGTAAGGCCGAACAGGGTATAGGGTTACAGCCTGTGTTGGATGGGGTCGCACTCCCCCTGAAGACGCAGGTTCGCAGTTTGGGTGTGATCCTGGACTCATCGTTGAGCCTGGAACCCCAGGTTTCGGCGGTGACCAGGGGAGCATTCGCACAGTTAAAACTCGTGCGCCAACTGCGCCCGTACCTTGGGAAGTCTGACTTGGCCACGGTAGTCCACGCTCTGGTTACATCCCGTTTAGACTACTGCAATGCTCTCTACGTGGGGTTGCCTTTGAAGACGGCCCGGAAGCTCCAATTAGTCCAACACTCGGCAGCCATGATACTAACAGGAGCGGAGCGCAGGGAGCATACAACTCCAACTCCTCTGCTGCACCAGCTCCACTGGCTGCAGATTTGCTACCGGGCTCAATTCAAAGTGCTGGCGTTGGCCTTTAAAGCCCTAAACGGTTCTGGCCCAACTTACCTATCCGAACGTATCTCGGCCTATCAGCCCACCAGGACCCTAAGATCTTCTGGGGGGGGGGCTACTCTCTATCCCGCCTGCTTCACAGGTGCGGCTGGCGGGGACGAGAGACAGGGCCTTTTCTGTGGTGGCCCCGCGGCTATGGAACGCCCTTCCCATGGAGGTAAGATCAGCTCCCTCATTGATGGTATTCAGGAAAAGACTAAAAACGTGGATGTTCGAGCAGGCGTTCGGTTAACACAGTGCAATAAGTGTAATGATTGAAGGACTGGCAATCTGGACGACGAAACTGGATCACGATTTTAGTCAAGAGATGAATTGGATTGTTTATTGATATATGTATTGTGGATTATGTTTTTATGCTTTTAAACTGTATACTGTTGTTTGTTATAAGTTGTTGTAAACCGCGTTGAGTCGCCGGCTAGGCTGAGAAACGGCGGTATACAAGTATAGCAAATAAATAAGTATAGCAAATAAGGACTCCATAGCACTGAACCAAGTCAATTAAAGTGCATTCATTGTACAGCATAGATGCACCCCAAAGTTTTCTTTTCAATTGCTGTAAGACTTGGCATTCTAGCATTTGTTTTGAAGAAGCAATTATAAATGTGCGGCAACTTTAATGTGCACTTTTTTTGGCCAAATGACAAAAAAATCATTTTTTGCCACTGCACGTTATATTCTAGAGCAGACACTTTTTTCTGGTTTCAGTATTTTGAAAATTGAGGTGCGTATTAGATTTGATAGCGCATTAGACTCAAGTAAACATGGTATCTTCTCAAGCATGTCTGCAGAATTTATTATTGTTTGCTACTTCTGTGTTTGTAGGTATACATGGTTAATCTGTTTTCCACACTTTAGAAATGCATTCCTACTGATAATAGGACTGTTTCAAATAAGTCGTTAAAAAATCTTTCTCCTCTCCTCTGAGTCATTTTCCTTCTCTTTAGAAAACAGCTGGCCACATAATAAGGGCATTGCATTACTTTAAGCCTGGGAAGACATTTGCGACATTTGGTTTTAAATTGTCCATGCTTAATTTGTGAAATTGTACTCAAAACTTTATAAAATTGTATTTATGTGCATGGTTTGACACTTTAATGTCATAATTTATTGTGTATTCACACGTTAAATGACTTCATCCTATACATAGAACTGTAATTTTTGAGAAATGAATGTGGTTTAATCTAAAAATAAAACAAACTTGTGAAAATAATTGCAAATATTTATTCCCCCCCGAATACATACATAGAACTGAGAATAGTAGCCTGAACTTAAAATCTGAAAACAAAAACAAAAATCATAAGGTAAACCATTTCCTCAAATAAGAATTTTTTTAAAAGGAAGAAGTCTACAAAAAAACTTGTTAACCTGTTGCAGATACTAAGAATAAAACGAGTTTTATCCCTTTAAACTTCATAATTTTTTTGCTATGCAATTATTTCAGATATTAAAAAAGAACCCTATTAACGTAAAAAAATTTTTGACAGGAATGTAACCATAATTGTCATTTTAAATCTATTTCTAAATGACAAGTTGCAGAATTAAATGGGAGTATATGAACTCTTTATATTAGTGATTTAGACTGGGTATTCCTTATACAAAATGCTTTGGACTTTATCCGAAATGCTTTGAACTAATAATACTAGAATGGACACAAAATTTCATACATTTTAGGTTTTGGAATGCTTGTATTTGTATATGTGTACATAAGGAGATATATTGGATATTGGATCCTAGTCTAAATGCAAAAGAAATTCCGGTACTGTTTCATTATCCGGCCAGAAGCCACTAGGGGACACCAGGGAGAGAGGGATAGTACATTTTATCGGGTTGCGGGGAGTTGAAGAAAGTAAACCATTTTCCCCATTTTTGCTGGTTATTCCCCCTCCCCCCCTTCCCATATCGTAACCAAGGGCTGTTTCCACGATGGGGACATGGGTGGAGGGAATAACAGGAAAACAGGAGGAAATAGTTTTCCTTCTTCAACCCACCTTCCACCCCCATAAAATGGACCATAATTCTCTCTGTGGTGTTCCCTAGTACCCTCCACCCAGATAATGGAACTGTAACATAATCCCAATTTCAGAATTTCAGATAAAGGATATATTTGTTTCATATCAAAAGTATTGCCTAAATTAGTGTAAAATGATAAAAATAGAAGGAGCACAAGCAGCTAAATATTTTTTTTGACCAAAAACAGGCAACAGCAATTCTTTAAACAATTTTTCCTCTGTACATGAGGCAGGGCATTGTGGACAATCATACAGTCTCACAAGGTGGAGGATTCTTTTAGATAGTGCCATTTTGCCAGGTTGTCTATTGATCTGCCCACTCCACTTCTGAGTCTGTTCAGGGATTTCCAAGTAGCCCATTCTTGGTTTGCCCCAGGAGGAAGACCCTCATGGGGGGGGGGGGGCATCCAGTTGGGATTGCCTGATTTTGCTACCACAAGGATATTCTTGCTGTTGCTGGAGGAACATTAAGAAGAGCGGTGGTTCTCATGAAGCTTTTCCTTGATTTGAGTCTACTGGGAGGAGGCTGATAACTATGCAGTGGATGGCTTTCACAGTGTTCAACCTTACTTTTCTCACAGTTAGCAGCAACTTCCCATCGCACATGCGGGGGGCAATGCCAGTTAGCTTTGAATGCTCAACCTGCATGGATCATTCTGAAATTAAGATTCTGTGATAGATCTCAAAACTGAGTGCAGAGACATTCTCTTGAGCCATAGTTTAGGCAATCTCTTTTACAATGCAAGCAAAGCATGAGAACCGGTACAAAACCTCTTCCAACAGTAGGTGATTTCCTATGTGTTTTAATCACAGCATTAAAGTTTTCTGCTTCTTTGGCTCCACAGCAAGACGGTATATATATATATTGCAATTGAAAGTACACTTACTTGGAAGTAAACCTATTTAAATAATTGGGATTGGCATCCAGGCAAACATAGCATTGTTGTTCTGTGCAAAATCTGGCAGAATTTATTCAGAGTGGGTTTGCCCTTTCCTTCTTCTGAGACTGAGGAAGTATGTATGATTTACCCAAAGTCACATCATACGTTTCTATGTTGAACCCTTGTAACCTGGTGTTCTAGTCTAACACTCAAATGACTAGTTATTCACAGCTGGTGCATTTTTGTCTAATTGTTGTTTCTTTTTGTTTAATAATCTATGACAGCAGCAGATAACCTCAGGTGGAAAAAAAATCCATCCTTCTATAGTTATACACTGATTTTCTTTGTTATTTTGCAGGGATCTATCATCCAACCTTTTGTCCTCTTTTCCTGTAACTGGTCTACATGGTTTAACTCATCTAAAATTAACAGGAAATCACAAACTACAAAGTTTGATATCATCTGAAAACTTTCCAGAACTCAAGTGAGTACCTCATTAAAACTAATAAGGCACACTTGTGTTCATGTGCAATGGAAGGAGTGTCACTGTATAATGTTTGTTACTTCCTATACAAAGTCTTTGAACCACAGCATCGAAAGAAAGACATATATGGTAAAAATTATAGCCTTATTACATCCTTTTTTATCTCACGAAAATATGATTGATTTTGAACACCCGTAGTAGCCGCACACTCTGAAACACATCTGCTTCTAAGCAGTACATTTTCAAAATATATATCCAGCTTCTTTTTAAATTTTACTCTCTCCTACTTCATATATATATATATGGGTGTGTATATATATACACACACACTTTTATGTCGGCATGCTACCCACTGTTTCATTGTTCCTTCACGGGGTACTGCTATAAAATAACTACAAATAAAAAATTGGTAGTTTGAAAATGGATGTAAAAGATTCATTAAATGCAAAAATGCTATAGTTGAAACATCTGATGGTAGAGGGTTTGAATTAGCACATAAGAATGAGACTCAAAGACTGCCAAAGAGATAAAGCATCACAATTTGTTCCATGTTACCAGTTTAATGAAAAAAACCTGGGGGTTTAGAGCTGGCACAAGTTCATAGGTGGGTGATTACTGTATCGGCCAAAATTGCCATCATCGCCTGTAACAGATGCAACACAAAATGCTTTTAACAAATGCCCATTTAGCGAAAACAGGCTGTTGAATGCTGCATGCGTGAATGAGTGTGCCATTCACAACCAGAACAGAACAAGTCTTGCAGTATGTGGTGTTTCCATTGAGGTTTCCCACACTGTAGTCTTGTTTCCCAATTTTGTCTAGCCTTGAGGCATAGCAGGTTTTCATTGGGCTATTTTTTTCAGTGGCTGCTCTCAAAATCTGGAACTCTCTCTCTCCCTAGAGCAGTAGTTCTAACAGCTGGAAAACTGGCTGAGATTTCTGGGAGTCACAGGCTAAAACACCTGGGGCCCCACAGGTTGAGAATCACTGCCCTAGAGGGACCAGGATAGCTCTATCCCCACTTGCCTTCAAAGGCAGGTGAAAACGTACCTTTGCCATCAGTCATTTAGGGAATGTTGAGAGGCAGCCAGCTCAGAAATGGTGTGATTGGGATTTGGTGGTGGCTGTGTAGCTTTTCTAGGGTCCACAGTGGCGTAGCGGGTTAAACTGCTAGGCTGCAGAACTTGCTGATCGGAAGATTGGTGGTTCAAATCCATGTGATGGGGTGAGCCCCCATTGTTAGCCCCAGCTTCTGCCATCCTAGCAGTTTGAAAACATGCAAATGTGAGTAGATCAATAGTTACTGCTTCGGCGGGAAGGTAATGGCTCTCCATGCAGCCATGTCAGCCACATGATGTAGGAGGTGTCTATGGACAACACCAGCTATTGGAGCACCAGTCCCCAGAGTCAGACCCAACTAAACTTAATGTCAAGGGGAAAACTTTACCTTTTAGTGCAGTTTTTAATGCATTTTAACTTTATTTTGTTGATTCTGTGCAATATGTAGATTAAATATACTAAGGCTTGCTAATCTGTATCAATATATGTTGTCTGTTACTCTAAAGGGTGATAGAAATGCCTTATCCCTACCAGTGCTGCGCATTTGGAGCTTGTGACAGTTACTACAGAATCCAAAACCAATGGAATAAAGATGAGAATAACAGTGCAGATGAATTTCAGATGAAAGATGCAGTTATCTTCCATTCTCATGGTAAGTAGACTCTTGTCCTGAATATAGGTTACACATCAGTCAAATAATGTGGCACAACTTGCCATGCCCCCCTCTGCACAGAACCAACATATATTACTTATGTTGCCACTGACTTTGTCTCTGAGAGTTCCTCTGCCAGTGACACATATATCTCCTTCCTCAGCAAAAGTCTGTCTGATGTGGAAGACCCTATAGCAGCACTGCTACCATTATCATAAACTTTTCCCTCACAGGAGCATGCCATTTCACCACCATTAAAAAAAATGGACAAAGGGTGGTTCATAACTATGCAGAAAAGCTTATTGTTAGTATAAATGGCTGAAACTTTGTGGTGTCCTTCCTACAGATGACCATGACTTTGAAGATTTTCTTCTTGACTTTGATGAAGATCTGAAAGTTCACCATTCAGTACAGTGCACTCCTTCTCCAGGTAAAGATTAAAGCAGAACTTCTGTTTTAGGTTTACTTTTTAAGATCATTTCTTATGAAATGTCATGTTTTCTAGAATCTAGAAGCCAATGCTACATGGAGAGTATGAGTATAGCTTGGTTACGCTATGTAGCACTGACTTTCCATGCAAAACAGTCTGTGTTTGGTTTCAAGGAGGAACTAAGAAAGAGTGGAAGAACTTTCCCAGGCAGACCACAGAGAGCCAGTGCCAATCACATTAGACAAAATGAATTGAACAGTAATCTGACTTGATCTGAGACATTTTTTAAAGTTTACATGACCACAATTTAGCCATGAAGTGACAAAAGCACACATCATAGGATCCTTTAACACTATCCAGTTACTATGCTATAATTACACTTTTACTGTTGTAGTATCATCTTGTGGAGTCTTAGAAATTCATTAATTAAACTTTAAATTAATTCATTTTTACCTTTCTTGTCATTTCAGGACCCTTCAAGCCTTGTGACTTCCTTTTTGGCAGTTGGCTAATCAGACTTGGCGTTTGGACCATCGTGGTTCTAGCCTTTGTTTGCAATGCATTAGTAGTTGTAACAGTCTTCAGATTTTCACTATTCACCTCCTCCATAAAGCTGTTAATTGGACTAATAGCCATTGTGAACACTCTTATGGGTGTGTCCAGCAGTGTACTTGCTGTTGTGGATGCACTGACTTTTGGAGTCTTTGCAAAGTATGGGGCTTGGTGGGAAGGTGGAGTTGGTTGCCATGTCGTTGGCATTCTTTCCATCTTTGCTTCCGAGGCTTCAATTTTCTTGCTTACCTTGGCAGCTCTTGAGCGTGGATTCTCTGTGAAACATGCCACAAAGTTTGAGATAAAACCCACTCTTGCTAGTATAAGAATAGGCATTGTCTTTTGCTTTGCATTGGCTTTAATTATTGCTGTGATTCCCATATTGGTCGGAAGTAAGTATGGAGTTTCTCCTTTATGCATCCCATTACCTTTTGGGAAGCCAACCGCTGTGGGCTACATGGTGGCTCTAGTTTTGTTGAACTCTCTCTGCTTTCTTGTAATGACAATAGCCTATACAAAACTCTACTGCAGTCTGGAAAAGAGAGAATTGGACAATATTGTGGATTGCTCCATGGTTAAGCATATAGCCTTATTGCTATTCACTAACTGCATACTCTATTGTCCTGTGGCCATTTTATCCTTTTCTTCTTTATTAAATCTTACTTTTATTAGCCCAGAGATAATGAAACCCATACTTCTCGTGATTGTCCCCTTACCTGCATGTCTAAATCCACTTCTGTACATACTTTTTAACCCCCATTTCAAGGAAGACTTAGGGAGTCTTCGAAAGCAAACATTTGCATGGAAATCAAAGCATGCCAGTTTGGTCTCTGTTAATTCAGAGGATGCAGAAAAGCAATCATGTGATTCCACACAGGCTCTTGTCACTTTTGCAAGCAACAGAATATCATACGATATTTCCTCCAACAATTTACTAGTGCCAACATCCTATCAAATGAGTGAAAGCTGCAATCTTTCCTCAGTAACATTTGTTCCTTGCCGTTAGCTTCATCTCAAAGGTACCTTTGATGTTTACAAAATTATCAATTCCAGATTAAGTGAATGTCTGTGCATTTCTTATGCTGAAAGAGGAAAATAATTCTCTGTTCAGACTGCTTGTGTCAAAAATGGAAATTGTCATCCTGAAATGTTAACAGATATTATCTCAGTCTGCTTTAAACTGTGCACACAGATGCATTTCTTTGCATTTGATTCAAGTCTTAAAATCACTGGATTTTACAACAGTTGCTCTAGTGCTTTGCAATAGCTTGAGAGGGAGAAAATAAGATGATGTTCCAAAGTTCCCAAGAAAGTAATGGCACACTCTCCATTCCTGGGTCTTCTTGCTATCATCGTGAAACCTTTTCCAGGCTGATTGGTAAAGGATGGGAAATATTAAGAAAAACTATCTTGCCAAGTAAAGACCACTAAACTCAGTGGGACTTTTGAACGGAAACATGTGAGGTTGAACTGTAAATGAATCCAAATGATACATTACTTAGAATGACTTCTCATCCTGACACAACCTGTTAGCTTTACACTGGGAAGTCTATTAACATTAGTAGGCATGTTTCACAGAATCGAGAGAGCGACATTATTTTCACATACAATCTTAGGAGAATAAAAATGAACAAATGTAGAAGGTATTCGTAAACAAGCCGGTTGTGTGGTTATCATACTTTTTAAATATCTCCATGAGTTTTGAAGCAATGCAGCCTGCAGGTGGAGAATGATTAATAAAACCACTTTAGATTAAACAAAAGATGGCATGACCATTGCACAGTACTTATTGCTATGTTTATTTACCTTTATTTTTACTCTGGTACAGTTATGAGAGTGCTGCTTAATGTCAATGAAATTGTTCCTCACATCAGTATGAGGGTTATCCGGAAAGTAAGGTTACAAAGCACGTAGCTCTTGTGGGGAATTTCGCAGGAGAAGTTGGTATCACTGCTGTGTAGTGGGAATCCAGCGGAAGCGAACAAGCAGTGCCAATCGTCAGTAGCTCATCAACTGGCGTTGTGGTGAGGTTAGAGATAAGTGTCTCCATTCCATTTCCCTCCAAGTGTGAAGTTCTCTCTGTATGAGGGATATCCAGAAAGTAAAATGACAAGATTTTTAAAAAATACAAAGTATGAAAATATTTTAATAAAACTTACATGAATTATATCATTGCTGCTATTACATTATTTTTCCACATAATCACCATTCAGTTCAATACATTTTGTCATCCATGGAACGAGTTTTTTAATGCCTGTGTCATAGAAGACTTTGGCTTCCTTTTTCAGCCACATCATCAGTCAGAAGGGATGTTCGTGCCACTTCTGTCTTCATCATAATTTTCTGTCTTTCTGCAATTGAAATTCCATACCCATTTTGCTACATGCTGTCTTGACATTACATCATCTCCATAAAAAATCTTGCGATGAATCACAGTGGAGTTCATGCCCTTAGCCTTTAGGGTAGTGGTTCTCAACCTGGGGTCCCCAGATGTTTTTGGCCTACAACTCCCAGAAATCCCAGCCAGTTTACCAGCTGTTAGGATTTCTGTGAGTTGAAGGCCAAAAACATCTGGGGACCCAAGGTTGAGAACCACTGCTTTAGGGAGTGTATTACCACGCAAAGTTTGCACTTGGAGGGAAATGGAATGAGGACACTCATCTCTAACCTTCAACACAATGCCAGTCGATGAACTACTGATGACTGGCACTACCCATTCACTTCCGCTGGCTTCCCGTGATACCAACTTCCCCTGCAAAAATTCCCTGCAAGAACTACATGCCTTGTAACCTCACTTTCTGGATAACCCTCGCACATTTACTGTAGTATATATGTTTGAGAAGTGAATCTGTCTCAAGGAGATTGTTTTCTTCTAAAAATGAAAATTGATAAATTGCAAAACAAAACTGCCTTCTATGCATATTATTTTTTATAAGCAAATTCAAAAACTTGGATGAAAATATTTTATCTTGGAAATGTTAAGATTCATTTCAGAGAAGGTTTTTTCTAAAATAGGATTTGTAAATATAGAACTGTATATTTATTATTACAATGGAATTATACTAAAAGAATAAGTCATGTACAGTTTCATACTGATATATTTGCTAGATTTCTATTTTCTATTCATATATTTGACTAAATTCGCTCTCTGTATATAATATATGTAAATGTGTAGTGACTGTAAATATGTAGATTTGTGTTTTCTTTTCTACTGTTTCAAGTATATGTGATTTGTAATAAAATCTGCAATGAAGCAGAAAAAGTATTCCACTACCTTATATTCACTAATGAATAACAAGAATTCTATATATTTTATCTTTAACAGAACCACTTTAACAGAATCACGTGCTCAAATTACTACTTTTTCCTTTGAAGAAGGAAAATTAACCTAATAGTTTCTCTTGGTAAAGTGACTATGTACACTTTACCAAGCCTAATCAATCTCTCACACACAAAAATACCAGTGTTGTCAATCTAATCAGAACATAGGGAGGAGACACCAGGCTTGTTTTCTGCTGCCCTGGAGACTAGGATGCAGAACAATTACTTCAAACTACATGAAATGAGATCCCACCTGAACATCAGGGGAAAAAATCCTAACTGTGAGAGCTGTTCAGCAGGGGAACTCTCTGCCTCAGAGTGTGGTGGAGGCTCCTCCTTTGGAGGTTTTTAAACAGAGGCTGGATGGCCATCTGTTAGGGGTGCTTTGAATGCAGTTTTCCAGCTTCTTGGCAGGGGGTTGGACTGGATGGATTCTATGTTTATAGCTTTCGCACTATAATACTGTATTACTATAACTTTCTAATTACAACTGCATTAAATTCTACAGTAATACAGCAACAGATCATTGTATTTGCAAACAAAAAAATTCTTGAAGAGATAAAGATTACATGTTGTGTAAAGGAATGTTTTTTAAAAAACCCTTAAGAAAACATTACCATGTTCTCCAAACTTACATTATTTGTAGCCACAAATATAAATCAGAGTTTAATTTTCAGAAGTAAACACACTGATGAAGGTAGACTGACATATTAGCTAGCTATCGCCAAGAATAATCTAAGTTCCTTTTCAGATACATAGCTCATCCATCATTTTAAACAATTCAAATTAAAACTCTTACATTGTTTAAATACAATCTAGTTCCTTTCACAGTTATCTTTAATGATTCATTGGCGGTATTTGATCCAAGTCTTAGAAATGATAGATGAGGTATCTAATTGAGTTTGGTGAACTTGTTGTTTCAGAAAAAATGCCAAAAGTACTAAACATCTAACAGGTTAAGGTGGGCTCATGCTACCTTCAGCCTCCAAACGTGGTAATTCCAGCTAGCACAGTCAATCATCTGGAGTGATGGGAGTTGGAATCTCAAAAAATCATGAAGACTACAAAATTGGCCCAAAGTTAAGGGGAAACTTAATTGACTATGTACAATTTTAAAGAGATAGGCCAGATCATTTTGGAATGTCAGTGAATGCGTGCAGTCCTCTCAGTCATTCCAGACAAGAGAATGCACCAGTAATATATTCTGCAGCTGCATTAAGTATTCATTTTGAACTCAAAAGCTGGTGGAGGGTATTGAAGAATGTAGCCAAGTTCTAAATACAGTACATAAGAGCAAAATTACTTTGTTGGTGTAAAGCATACTTAGAAATCAGACAGTCCTTTTTCTTATTAGCCTATAAAGCCCTAAGTGGTTCTGACCCAGCTTACCTGTTTGAACGTATCTCCCTTTATGAACCATATTGGAGGCTAAGATCATCTGGGGAAGCCCTGCTCTTGCTCCCGGCTCCTTCACAGGGATGATTGGTGAGGATGAGAGACACGGCCTTCTCAGTGGTGGCCCCTCATCCGTGGAACTCCCTCCCAACAATATTAGATCAGCACCCTCCCTCTTGGCCTTCAGAAAAAAGCAAAAACATGGCTGTGGAATAAAGCATTTGAGCAGTAAGAAGGACAAGAAATGAACACAAATTATGTGCAATAGTTATTTGATACTGGAACGGCTGAGACCATGCTTTTGGATCATGTGATTTTAATATTTATATTATTATTATTAATTCCTTGTTTTAATATTTAAATTTAGTTACATTTTATGATTTAATTGATAGTTTTATGCTACTGTTGTTTTATGTTTTCATGTTTTGCAAGGCATTGAATTTTGCCATGAATATACATGTCAGCACTGAAGTGACATCAGGTGGTGAAACTGTTCTCTTCTTCCAATCTTGAAATGATCCATGGTTTACAGTTATTGTTTTTATTAAAAAAAAAAAAACAACAACAACAAATTAAAACACTTGCTGTAATAGTGAAATTGGTTTTACAAAAATATTTTAAAAAATATTTGAAGCAGTGGAATTCCAGGATGGTGAAGTTACACTTCTAACTGGAAGTATGGTCACAGGACCACAGACTGACAAATTATTGCAGTAATGCAATGATAGAGAGATACAATAGTAGGGCCGACCACCCTGGTAAGTTGCATTTATCCCTGACTCTGTGAATGCCTCAGAACAGCAACTTACTGCAATAAAGACTTTAGTGTGAAGCAAAATGCAACCACTCAAAGTAAGGTAAGGAATGCAGCTTATACATTGAGTACTTCAAACATTCATGAATATATTGATTTCTAAAATATCAAGAAACTGGTGTATGAAGGTGTGAGGGGAGGGATCCTTCAGTATTTATGGGATATTGGAGATTTCATTTAGATGGGGAGAAAGAAAATGAAGGTAAGAAGCTTGGTCTGCTTGAAAACCTCTCTTATTGCGAATATAAGGTGGTATTTTGCACTATTGCTCTCATAAATCCAGCAAGAAAATTGTACTTCGAAGTATGCAAAGGGCACCGGCTTATTTACTCATAGTTCATAGTAATTCAAGAAGAGATTATAGTAAATGGATATGGATTATGTGATGAGAGACTTCTCATTTTTCCAGAAATCCCTCTCCCACACCTGTACCCCTTCCTCCCTTGCATGGGAACATGTTATAGCAGTACTAAATGTTTCATTGAAATTTTGGCTTGCAGTTCCACCTATTTGTACTTGATAATAGTAGGATGCTAAGAATTTGTCAAAGTAATGCAGCAATGTCTATTACTGTACAAGACTCCAGTCACATTTCAAAAGATTCTGGCCTGGAGACTATATCTATACGCTTAAAGACACTGGACTATAGACTAGTATGCTGAATATATACAATAAGTTTGTTAGTAAACCTGAGATGTTATTTTTTTAAAAGACTGCTTTGGCCTCTAGAGTGCATATTTCAAATAAGAGGTTTTTAACAGAGAGTAAATGGGCAACTTGAATTTCAAAGAATCGAACATCCTCTGCCAATCAAATATATTTTTGTAATGGCATGTCTTTATCCTTGGCAGCTTAAAGGCATGGTTCTTCAGTTTAACAGCTGAGTTACTTGTGTGCCATTACATGAATGCTTATGAATACCACTTGTTCAAAGGGTTGACTTCTAACAAGCTCATGCTTTTCTTGACTAGTAGTTTTCATAAGGTGGTCTCCACATGTTCATGGAGATTCACATTTGCCAAATGGATGTGACATCATTTTTAACTTTCCGGTAAGGTTATGGTGTAGTTAATTCCAATAGGTTATGGAATTCCCAATAGTATTATCCCTTATCAGTCCAGAAGACCACTAGCATATAGAGAGCCTAGCAGAAAACAGACAACTCACTTTGCCATGTAGGTCAGACCTTGGAAAAGTTAGTTTTGGGAGTTACAGGCCAGAATTTTCTGCTCTTAAAGATAAAAGACCCAATTATTGGATAAATGAACGATTGAAATAAAACCAGCCATAGGCCCTTTATGTATGCTCTCATGTGTCATATAGATAAAGACCACATTCCTTGCTCCAGTGAAAGGCAAAGCAACTGGATTAGAGAGACAGAGCGGAGACTGTCTGTGCAGAAGCCAAGGATCCCATTAAAGCAAAAACAACCACAAGCCCAGGCACGCTTGAGCTCTGGTACCTCATGTTTTTGAAATTAAACACACTGTCATTTTATTTTCCAACAGGACACACTGAGAATTCCTGATATTATTAGGGTAATTAGAAAAGTTTATACAATTCTAGATTGCCCAGTAAATTCCCTGGCAACCCTCTGGATTCAGGTCTTCCAGGCTAAATCCCTCTGTCATACGGAAGACATTTAGAAACACTTTAACATTTATGATTTCAAATCAAGTGCCAGCCAAGGGTGACCGTATCTAGCGAGCGAAAGCATCTCAAGGGAATGCATTCTAAAGATTAAATCTCCATCTTTCCCTCCAAATCAATACATTCTTATGACTTGGCATAAGACTTTTCCAAATGTGGGTTACAGACGCCACGTAATAATTGAAAGAGAATGTGTGTTTTCTTTTTGAAAAATGCACAAAGGGAATATTTCTCTCCGGGGACCATGTGTAAGTGAAACATGACTGGAAACAGAATGCCTATTACGGACGATAGAACTCATGTGTGATTAGAGCATCATTCTTACTTAATATTTCTTGGAATTACAGAATATATAAATTAACCTGAAGTATTGCTTTAAAAGAGATATACAGAGATTAAATGTGTGGCTACTTTCCTCCTTAAAAGACCTGTTCATTCAATCTTGGTTTCCATCTTGTGTTAAAAGTAAAAATGGTTCCCATTTTAAAAATTGGATTGTCTCTCATGGCTGAGAATTTACTTGTATCCATTAAAGATGTCTGCAGGAAGAAAGCTGCATTGAGCACTTCAAACTTTGATGAATAGATTGAGTTCTAAAATATAAAGAAATTGTTGTGTGAAGGTGTGGGGGAAGGAATCCTTCAGTATTTATGGGATATTGGAAGCTCTATAGAACATGTGGTCGCCTAGCTATTGTTGGACTATACTTCTCATGCACCCTATTGTCAATTTACATGAACCTATCACAGGAAAGTACTTTCATGAGGAGACAGCAAAGCCTAGAGAAGACAATTATGCTGGGAAAGTGGAAGGTGGCCAAAGTAGGCCATCTTTATCTCTCAATATCCAGTGAGCAGCCGGGTATTATTTCCTGAGTATGGATTGGTTTGATCTCCTTGCAGTCCAAGGCACTCTCAGAATTTTCCTCCAACACCATAGTTCAAAAGTTTCTATCTTCCTTTGTTCAGCCTTCCTTATGGTCCAGCTCTCTCACCTATAGGTTACTATGGGGAATACCATTGCTTTAACTATATGGGTCTTCATTGCCAGTGTTATGTCTCTTAACTATTTTATCGAGATTGGTCATTGCTCTCCTCTCAAGAAGTAAATGGCTTCTGATTTCCTTGTGTCTGCAGTAACCTTCGCACCTAGAAATATAGTCTGTCACTGCCTCCGCCTTTCCTCCCTCTATTTGCCAGTTATCATTCAGTCTGGCTGCCATATCTTGGTTTATTTTTATATTTAATTGTAACCCATCTTTTACATCTTCTTTCACCTTGGTTAGAAAGGTCCTCAGCTCCTCACTTTCAGCCATCAAAGTGGTATCATCTGCATATCTAAGGTTGTGAATGTTTCATCCAGCAATTTTAACTCCAGCCTTGGATTCATCAAGACCCACACATCAGGTGATGCGTTCTGCATACAAGTTGAATAGGGTGAGAGTTTACAGTCCTGCCGTACTCCTTTCCCAATCTTGAACCAGACTGTTGTTCCGTGGTCTGTTCTTACCGTTGCTACTTGGTTGTTATACAGATTCCTTAGGAGACAAACAAGGTGACTTGGTATCCTTATACCACCAAGAATTTGCCATAATTTATTATGATTCACACAGTCAAAGTTGTTAGAAATAGTCAATAAAACAGAAATAGATGTTTTTCTGAAACTCCCTTCCTCCCTCCATTATCCAGCAGGTATTGGCAATTTGATCTCTCATTCCTCTGCCTTTTCTAAACCCAGCTTGTACATCTGGCAACTCTCTCTCCATGTATTGCTGGAGTCTCCCTTCCAGAATCTTGAGCATTACCTTACTGGCATGTGAAATAAGGGCCACTGTACAGAAGTTTGAGCATTCTTTAGTGTTTCCCTTTTGTAGTATGGGGATATAAGTTGATTTTTCCCCAGTCTGATAGCTATTCTTGTGTTTCCATATTTGCTAGCATATGGCATGCATCACTTTGACAGCATCATCTTTCAAGATTTTAAACAGGTCAGCTGGGATCCTGTCATCTCCTGCTGCCTTGTTAGTTATAGTATTAGCAAAATAGTATTATATTATTATATTATATTATATTATATTATATTATATTATATTATATTATATTATATTATATTATATATGTATTCTATGTTGTATAGTATTAGCAAAAGCAATATTCCTGAATTCATTTACTCACAGTTTCACTTATTCACTTAGGGCCTCCTGTACTAGCTTTACCCCTCCTTGGTGCTTCCATTGTTCACCCCATTATAAAGAATAGGATTTGCTATTATCTGTGGTTTCATACAAAGGCTAGGAAATAACTCTTAATGGAAAGGGGGGGGGGCATGCTATATAATGGTTTGAGGGTTGATGCTGCCTGCAGAACACCAGGATTGGAATCCCCATTGAGCAATGGAAGCAAGATCATAAGTCAGAGCTGTAACAACAGTAACAAAGATTATTTTTGAGAGCAAATAAATTTATCTAATCATTTTAAAGCTCTCCATATTAGTTGCCATAACTATATCTTATGGCAGTGACTGTCCCCGTTTAACTGTGTCCTGTATGAAGAATTGCCAGCTTTTGTCAGTCCTGTATCTCATACCATTCTGTTTCATCAGATGACTGAATTCTAGCATTATGAGAGAAAGGCAGTTTAAACTGGCCTTTCTAAACAGTTTAAACTCTGTCTTTTGACACCATTTGACAGAGGAATCATAAGTATTCTTAAACTATTATTCAGAAGTTGGATTTCTATTTGTGGAGCCTACCATTTGATCATAACTGACCTGATGAAACCCCAATGAAAAGCTACTGAATGCTAGGTTCTTGGAAGATGTCCCTGAATAGGGGATATAAACTTAAGTTTTATATGTCTGTTTAGACTTTATAGTCCTCAACTGACTTAGTTCTATGAATAAAGTTGTTGTTCAGATTTGGAATGGATCCAGGAGGATATTCCCCTTCCTGCAACAAGGTTATTACAAGTAGTTCAAGACAGGGTTTATTAACAAGACTTCCTTTTAGCTCATAAGCAACATTTGTGAGTGAAGACTTGATTTGCCAGCTGTGCCCATACACCGATCATGGTAATGTTGCATCAGTTGCCCCTGCTTTAGTACAAATTGTTCAGGTTCCTTGTGCATACGTAGGTCTGAAAATGGTGCCCAAACCAGTGGCCTCGTTCTTCCCTCTAGCTCTGAAACTCCAGAAGGAGTGAGGAAATAACTCACAGCATGTGGAGCTCAGGTTGTCCCAAAATGATCCAGTGGTGCTAGCTATTTTCCTTATGAATTACATTCTGTGGGCTTTGGGGATATCTGTTTCAAAATCTTTCTCAGATACTAGGGCATAAATACCTTTGTTTTTATATTAAGCAATAAAAAGTATTCAAACACTTTTGTAGACTGGCAGCATGCCAAACACTTAAAACAACAACCCTTCAACCTACATTTCCCTTAAACCAAGAAAGGATATTGAATGCAGCACATTCAAGCTGTAAACTAGCACCTTCCATGCAAGTGTAACCACATACAACACGGCCATGGCACCTTCTACACCACCATACAAAATCCATATTATCTGCTTTGAACTGGATTATATAGCAGTGTAGATTCAGATAATCCAGTTCAGAGCAGATGTGGATTATCTGCTTTGATAATCTGGACTATATAGCAGTGTAGAAGAGGGCTGGATCTCTTTTCCTGATCTGTTTTGACTGACTCGAAACATCTGTCTTGTCTGGAACAACCAGCTCACCCTGAGTTTTAGTGTTCATGATTTTGTCCTAACTGGTTTGAACTGTTGTTGTTGCAAAGCTTATCTGACTATCCTTCATTTTTCCAAATCATCTTTGGGTTGCAGTCCAGACATTAAAGAAAGCATTCAAGGTGCTGAATTCTTCCCCTCAAACTGGGTTCAGCACCATGGATAGCTCCTGTGAAATGTCAAACTAAAAACCTGAACATTTTCACCTCCTTGCCAACCTTGGAGCCTCCAGTCATACTAGGGCTACATTCCCTTCTGTTCAGACTCACCCTTGTTCAACATATCGAGGAAGGTGCTCCGTTCTCCCTTGGCCAGGCCTGTTTCCTTCCGACAGGTGCAACCATGAAAACTTTTATGATCAGAACCTACACTCCCTCCAACGGAAAAGTAACTAAATCTCAGCATTGCTTGCCAACAATTTCCTCAGGTCTGATTTCAGTTGAAATATGTCTCTTTTTAGTAGCTGATAGCTAGGCAGTAGAGTTATTTACGATTACTTCCAAAAGTAACAAGTTCTGTTGCAAGCATATAAGGTGGATGTTGAAGCTATTCAACCTGTCTCTTGGGCCACTCTACAGTCACAACTGCCCTTCTTAATGTTATTTCACACTGTGCCGTTATAGCACTACGATTTCTCTTCAGCTGTTATGGTAAAAGCATTTAGCCATGGCCATTAAAGTGGGGTCAGACATTTTAATTAGTGTTCCCTCGCTACTTCGCAATTCGCTTTTCACGGACTCAGTTTCGCAGATTTTTGCCTCCCAGTTTATGAATGGTTGCCATTGCCCAGAGCAGCATTCTAATCCTGCCTCCTGGCAACTATGGAGTTTGGAAGGGGGTTTCACCCTCCCCCTCAAGAGAGAGGCAGGCAATCAAGAGATTGCAAAGCAGAGATAGCTAGCAAAAAAACGTGTGCAGTGCCTTTAAATCTCTCCTTGCTTCTGCCTCACCCTTGAAATGCGATATACATATATAGTGTCCCTACTTCATGGATTTTCACTTTTCGCAGGTGGTCCTGAAACGTAACACCCGCAATAAGTGAGGGAACACTGTATTGTTGAACTTTACTAGTCTTTCACCAAACATCACCAAGGGCAGCAAGGGCATTTTGCCTTCCGTAACAGTGTAGGATGGAAAAAACTACACTTGATAATATTCCCTCTTTTCCACAAGGGATAGGTGCCTCTCGTCCAGTTTATTCCAGCCAAGGAGTTAGGTTAGAAATGAAAAAAGACCAACTGTCTAGGTACACAAGGTAGATTTGCCAAAGAGGGATACCAGGCTTTTGCTTTGATCTTGGAGGCAAGGCAAGATAACACAGGTGCCTAATAGGTCTGTTAACCCAGACTCAGGAAATAGAAGAGAAATGCAATTCTTCACACCTTTTTTTACAAAACAGATGCCACCAGCCATATTTGTCAGATGAAACTCTTCCACATGTTAAGTTTTTAGTGTGTGTGTGTGAAGTCACTTGTTGACTTACAGCTACGTGAATTTGATAGGGCTTTCTTAAACAAGAAATACTCAGAGGTTGTTTGCCATTACCTTCCTCCAAAACATAGCATACAGCACTGAGTTAGTATTCCTTACCAGTCCTCTTTCTGAGTACTGTGATGTGACTCTGCTTAGTTTCCAAGATCAGAGCAGATCTGGTGCCTTCAAGGTATTTAGACCATGGTAGTTTTGTATAAATTGGAACCGTTCCCCCCCCCCCCCCCCCAAGTGTCTTGAAGTAAAGTGATGCAATGGTCATCCCTGGGCATGCTGACCTTCCCCTTGACTAAGTGAAGTTACAGGTGCTGGCAGCCATTGGTACATCTGTTGCTAAGGTGAATCCCATAAGAAATCACTATGGCTTTGGGGAGAGATGTACACCTGTCCCATTTCAGGTATCCAGGGCTGCATCTATAGGCTTAAACCTTTGGTTAAATCAGAGAAATAGACATTAGTATAGATGTGCCATCTTGCTTTACAGTTATGCTTTGTATTATGGCAGATGAGAAATGAACCAAAACACTGGTTAACTGATGGTCTAAAGTATCAATGAAATAAGAGCAATGACTGATCTGTTTCTAGCTCATGGGTCTTTTTGCCATCTATCCCTGCAGTGCTATGTATATTTACTGTGAAGAAACAATGACTCAATGGGACTTGGACCCAGATCAGTGTGCATAGGATTGTAGCCGTAATTATATTTACTCTTCGCAGATGCAAACATCATACTTCTTACACAATAAAATATCCTATTCTTTGTAGTTTTCATTCCACATGCTGGTTAGAAACACACAGCAAATGACATGAACATTTTATTGGTGTTTCAGGTGAAACCTCACACAGGAAGGCAATATTGATTCTTGGTGATAAATGATCTGAGTTGTGCAAAAGTTGCAGCGATTCTAGACCCACCCGTTATTGTGTGCCTTCAAGCTGTTCCTAACTTATGAGGACCTTAAGATGAGCCTAACATGGTTTTCTGGCAGGCCTATTTTGGAATAAATCCCACTGAGTTTTATTTCTGAGTATTTCTAAGAGTGAACAGGAATTCTAAATATTGAGAAACATATACTTTATCTGTAGCATTTGCTGTGACTAGACTACTGATATATAATGTAAACACTCTCAGGAATTCATTCTTTTTCACTGTACTGGTCTGCTCTTTGAATAAGTCATTTCTATCACACATCCGCCCGCCCCCCCCCCCCCCCCCCCGGTGGTGCAGCAGGTTAAACCACTGGGCTGCTGAACTTGCTGACCGAAAGGTTGGTGGTTTGAATCCGGAGAGTGGGGTGAGCTCCCGCTGTTAGGCTCAGCTTCTCCCACCTTTGCAGTTTGAAAACATGCAAATGTGAGTAGATCAATAGGTACCTCTTCTGCAGGAAGGTAACGGCACTCCATGCAATCATGCTGGCCATGTGACCTTGGAAGTGTCTATGGACAACGCCGGCTCTTTGGCTTAGAAATTGAGATGAGCACCCCCTCCCCCGAGTCACACGCAACTAGACTTGATGTTAGGGGAAACCTTTACCTTATCACACGTGTGTTTGATCCTTGGCAAGTTACTTTTAAAGATGTTTTTCTTTGTTAGCCACACTGCCTTTGTTATTTGGGTTAATAAAGTTTAGTATTTGCCTGAGGATCAGTTACTTGTTCTTAAATTGACAAGGATATGAAATTGAAGTCAAAACTTGTCAAATAGGCTCTGAAGGCAAACAATGTTTCAACCCTATACTATTATATTGGTTTCATATAATTTCAAGTTATTGTTCCTTGTAAAATAGTGCAAACAACTATCTACTGGGGATGTGTATACTGTTTAAAATTGCATTTCAACTATAACCAAAATGTCTTGTTTAAGAAAAGGAACCAACCAACCCTTGCATTTCAAATGAACTTGGACCACTTAATGAAAGACCACAAAGACAGCAGATTTTTAAAAATGTATATTCAAAATATCTTTATATAAACAATGTCAATACTACAGAGTAGTATTTTAATACAAATCAGTTCAATATTATTAACTGTTAAACCTTTATTATAAATTAAAATTTCTTTACAAAAATTGCACATAATAAATTGACCACTCTTTAGGTCCTGATGCACTGGCGTTTGCAAAAAGTAAATTTAATCTTCAAGTTTAAGTCTCTGCCACAAGTCCAGAATGCAGAAAGGGCGTTAAACCACCCTCCAAGCTTTCAAGTGCAAAAAGCATACTTGTGACCATGGCAGTTACTTTCCTTAAGAGCGACTGCTTTTGTTTTAAATCCTGCAATGAAAACTAATCTCCAAAATGAAACAAAAAGGGATTTGGGGAAAGGGGGTGGGCAGGAAGAGAGGACAAAGTGGACTCTTTTTAATGTAAACACAACCCCCTGTTGTGAGCTCCGGACACAGATCTCTCAGGCATCAGTCGAGTGTCAAGTGAAATCAGGAAGAGCACACACACACAAAAGAAAAAGAAACATTGAAAATAAAAAATTGAAAAAAGAAATTAACATGTTAAGTCTTGTCATTGAGGTGAGCTATACTTACGTATATGACGTTATGAGAGTCTGGCAGGGCCCAGAAGCAGGCCACATTGGGAATTCGTTTATCCAAGGAGGCGGCCATGTTAATTGTTTCCAGGTTCAAGGAAAGCAGACCAGAGAGACTTGACAGGCTCAGCACTGCTCATCTGCTTTACAGAGGCCTAAAGCCAGAGATCAGCCTGGAGAATCACTGAAATGATTTTGGCATTTAATAGGACTTAGCACTGACTGCACCCAGCGTTCAACGTTTCGTGCTTTCTGTTCTGTAAGTGTTTAAACTTAAAAGCTCATCTAGGCTGACTCCAACCTCTTGGCACTTGGAAACTAGTTTTCTCAGGTTATCAGTTTTACCTCCTCCGGAGGCTTCAAACAGGAGCTGCTGTAAGAGATGGGGAAGCAGACATAAGATTTAGCCAGAGCCTGAATATCACCACATCGATGGACATGGGATATGCAGAAAATTGAAATGAAACCTTAAACGGAAACATAAGGAGAAAACATTACATCTTTCCACAGGGTTGCACAAAGAGGTAACTTCTGAAAGGCTCTCTGATATAAGTGATGGACCTGTGAAGGAGAGACAAGAACCAATTCAATGTTATTTCAACATAAACCAGTTTCTGAAGCTTCAAAATCACTATTTTTCTACCTCATAAACATATAACACAGGCATAGGAAAATTACTGCAAACAACCATTCAGCATGATAGAATTAGGGCTATTTTTGCAAACTGCTAAAACTGGTAAATTATGCCATCCATGCCCAACCATTAATTGTCTTTAAAGTATTGCACTGATCAAGCAGTTTAAGAATTTTTGATCAAGCTATTCAAAAATTTCTGACCTGTCTATACAAAATGGAGTATTTTCTATATGAAATACTAAGATATTCCTGATGTTTTTGGACTGTGTGTTAATGATGCAACCCTATATCCATCCAGGTGACTATAAGTGTCATGATAATTAACATGGAATAAGAATTTGGGTTAGCATGGCACAGAAAGGCTCTGCAGAACCACTTTGGGTTACAACTAAACCAGGTCTCCCCATTAACTTCCCTGACCCCAAAAAGGTATCTGTGGCTTAAGAAGAAAGAGAGCCAACCAGAAAATATTTTCAATTCTGCCCACAATGTGAGGACAGACACAGTGGAGTCATTTGCATGCAGTTTTTAAAACCAGGCTTTAAAGCCAATTTCAGGAATACTGGAAAGAAGATAGCTGACTTTTCTGTAAAAACTAACTTGGCTATAATAATGGTACAGGCAGTCCGCAAGTTACAACCATCTGACTACAACTGACTCCTAGTTAAGAACACGAAGGGGTGAGACAACAGGAAGTGATAGGAAATCTGCTCTCAGAATGGAAATTCACTCCTGAAATATTTATCATAAGGAAAAGGTGTCTCTACTGAAACTTTATCACCAATCCTTGTTTCCACAAGTCACATTTTTCAAAATCCAATTATCACAGGGACAGAAAGTGAGATGAAATCTGAACAGGGCACAGACAACAAAACAAACACCACAGGGGTGTTAACCCTTCCCTGTGCTATCCAAAACTTTAAAAAGGTTGGAATTACACTTTTAAGTTGTCTGTGTTGCACCTTATTCAACTTAAGAACAAACCTACAGGACCTATCTTGTTCGTAACCTAGGGATCGCTTATATTTGTCTACTTAAAACACACATACAGATACAGAAAACATGCAGGGTAGGAGATGTATGATCTTCTAAATGTTATTAAACTGCAACTTCCAAGATCTCCATAATAAGCAATGCTAGCAAGGACAGAGGACAACTGCAGTCCAAGAACATCGGGGGGGGGGGGGGGGGACCAAAGGTTTCCTACTCATGAAGCAGACTTATGTACTGGATTGAACATCTAAGACTAGTTAAGATTTTAGGTAACTTTTTAAAATTGGTTTTCTTGACATACCTCCTTCTTTCCCTTTAGAAAGCACTCGGCAGCAATGGCTCTGAGGGAATAAATAAAAATGATTTATTTTTGCAGCACATTCACTATCTTTATCTGCAGAACACTGAGTATGGAATGGAACTATAAAAGTCCTGGAAAGTAACAGACTAATTCCCAATGATGGTAATCTATAGTGAAGAGACAAAAGAAAAAGATCCATTTCATAAACAATCTTACATGAGCAAGACATTTCAGTTGTTCCCTTTATGTACAAATACTGCAGACAATGATCAGTTCATCACCACTGGATATTGCTATTATGGTATACAAAGGGGGAGGGTAAAAAGGAGGAGGAAACAGAAGTCAATTTAGATAAAACATGCCAAAGTAGAAACAAGACAATTTATCAATACATTTTCCTTATTGATACACACAAGAAATACTTACTTTCTGAAATACTATGGTATGGGAAAGCAAAGGTCTTCATGTTACATTACTGTCAGGTATCTTTCTAAATCAAAGTTTGTTGAAAGACTGCAATAATGAAAAATACTTTCTAGCATGAAACCAATTTGACAGCTATTTAGATTTATCTTAGGAATCAAACCTTAATCTTTTTAATATAAAAATAGTATCTATGGTAACAGGTGTATGACTGTTGAATTACATTTTCCAGATGGCCAGGCATGTTGGGATATTATAGGTAAACATCTTGGCTTGGAGTTTCAGAATCTGGACATTGCTCTCCTCCCAGTGCTGTTGTAGCAGCCTGCAATGACAAAGGAGTACACAGGGAAGCATGCAATAACTGCTAAGTGAAGATGTTAAACAGTACTAAGCAATGGAAAACTTCAGTTTTAATATAGGTTTCAAATAGGAAAGGTGTAGTTTTAAAATCAGAAAATAGCATTGTGATCTCCTTCCAGTACAAGTAAGAATCCAACCCAAACTGCTTGCCCCCTTAACTCCACTGAAACCTCAACAAGACAAACTTTTCTTTGGGTCTTATCCAAATTGTTCTGGAAGACACTTAAATTGTATAATTATATCAATCATACATTGTATCGTATAACAACTGTATCATTTTAAAGGTTTAGAGATGAAGGTGATATATTTAATTATAATTTTAAGAATGTTCTTATTACAATGCTGAAGATTTTAGGCTGTTGACGGATACTATTGATTTATTACTTTCCTTAATACAAACGAAGAAGCTGGAACCTATCCAATATACATGACATTCCTATATGAAATAATAATTCCTAAAAATTCACCTAATGGAGCATTTTATAAATATGGAGATGTCGTACTCTGTCTGCCAGAAGAGATAACATTCAAATAAAAAGGAACTGTATCCTAATTAAAGTATTTCACAAAGGAACATTAATGAATTAACACTAAGCTCTTCAAAGTTTCTATCACATTTATCACAGAAACATCATCTGTTTATTATATGGAAATTAAAGTGAAGTCATCGCCTGAAAATTCATGACTACAAACAGTACAGATATATTCTTTTTCTCTCTTTGAAGCGGTAATCCTAACTATGTTTCTCAATTAATATAGATCGGATTTCTAGGCTTTCTTAAAACTTGAAAGCAAAATACCAGTTAAATATTTGCTCCTTTTCTTCTGAACCAAATCATATATCTGAAAATCTCTACTTGACTACTGACCAGTAAAAGACAAAGGGAAAAATAAATGCCTCCACAAACTTTTTCTTACCTGATTGCAAGCCCCGGATTAGCAGGCATGCTACAGCAAAATCGTTCCAAGACTTTGGAATGCTGAGGCTTTGGAATACAACTCAGGTAAAAGGAAATCACCTGTAAAAATACATTTTTGAGAAATCAGATGGGTCTCTTTGCTGGCTATGACAATCAGACACCAACCAGCATATACTCTTTGTCAATTCAATCTGTCAGTCATCAGATCTGCAAAGAAACTTGCTGGGAAGCATTCCCTCTCAAGTTTAGACTGTAGTGAAAAAGAGACAAAGAAGTTCTCATATTCATGAAAACTTTGATGACTCTTTTTCATTCTTGCTGTCTTTTGATAGAGGAATTTGTGCATATTTCCTAAGGTTAAAGGTAAATCTGAGTAATGGCTGTTGATTCCCAATTTTCACATAATTTAATTTTCTCAATAATTTAAACAGAAGCTAAATGGCCATCTGTCAGGGGTACTTTGACTATGCTGTTCCTGCACTGCAAGGATTGGACTATACGGCCCATGTGGTCTCTTCCAACTCTATTATTCTGGGTGTAGCCTCGAACCTGTATGGCACCTAACAAAGAATCGTTTGGTGCCATACAGGATCCATTTATTGGAACTTTTTTGACACTGCGGGTCAAATTATAAAGGAAAAAAAATGTAACTGCAAGTTATGTCTTTAAAGCAGCTGGTAGTTTGAATGCCAATGTCTTTTCCTGAGCTCTATCTTTACAACCATTAGACCTTGGTCACTTTATAACTATTATATCCTTCCCACCTAATTCGAATGTTTGTTGTAACACCTTGCCAAAGATTGAGAAAGCTTACGTATTCTGTTTTTCTTAATATACAGTATGAATTGACTATGGATTTTGAAATACCTTGTTATGAAACTCATAGTTGGTCCAGTAATCCGCAGTGCTAAATGGAATAGGATATCGTGTGGGGACGGTAACAAGGCATCTGTTTATAAGATCAGTAAAATGCTTGAACTCTTGAACTTGATTGTTGGCTCTGACAACTTTGCCATTGAAGAAAACAAGGTAACTGAAAAAGAAGTGCCATCAAAACATTAACATTTCTGAATATTTTACTTCCACAACAATAAGACTTTTTCATTTAAACTTACTCCATCCAAATTTGCTGAACTATCTCCTCTTGCATAACTGCTCCCAGAGCTGCCTCATAAGCATCAGTTGCTTCTCCACAAGTTCCATGAAGAGACTGGTATAAGCTATGGTTTAGAAATGAAAACAAGACATTTGTTTTCAAACAAATGTATACCTTTTCTCAAAGAGCAACACAATTGTATATACTAAACAAACAAAAATGGTCATGGATACAAATATTACTAACTCAATGGAAAGCAGCTTCCAACGATTTTGGATAGCCAGACCACCTTTCAGAGACTTCAGAGGCATCTAGAATGTGGGGCATTTTAATTGTTAAAATGCCCCACATCCCCTGCAAGTTTATATTCCTTAGTTTGAAGCAACATCTCCTTCTGCTTTAAAAGAGCCACAGGCCTCCAAAGACTAAGTAGGCTAACAACAGAACAACATCCTAAAAGACACTAGAACAAGGGCAGAAATGACAACCCCACATTGCTAAGATTTACTTTGCTAAAAGGTTAATTTCCCCTCCAGAAAACCTAAGTCCTCACATGAAACCTGTTCATTATTAAACATTCTCAAGTCTCCAGGAAAACTCACCAGTATATTTGCCACAAGTAAGGAATTTGCTGGTTTAAAACTTCCTCCGTAAAATTTCCCTTATACAAGGGTGGTGTAAATTCAATTGGCATTGGGAAATTCAAAAAATATCTAGAACAGAGAGTGCTTTTTCAGTGTGAAAATTATTACTACACAGAAACAATCCTAACCTCCTCTATGTAACAAGAATCAACAATATGAGAGTGCAGCATTTCTACTATGCTGAACCACAAGGCAAGAGGTGTCTGAAGAAGCCTTACACTGCTTATGGACACTTTATACCTCAACAAATGTGCGCACTGGACCCTTTAACGTACTGGTGGTAAGAAATTTAGGGGAATCTAGCTGTTGCTGGAGTCTATCTCTCCTGCTCTGGCTGCTACAGAGATAAATGCCAGCATTTGCAGCATTGTACACAGTCACTCTATATGGATATGTCACATAATCATCTCAATTATTGCAAAACAGTTACAATAAGACTCGCAAATTGGCCTAGGACTACTTTCAATAATATCAAACCTAGCATTAACAGAACAAGCACAAAATATAGTTTCATCCTGGTAATAACCAGACAACTACTTGTAGAACAATTATTACAAGCAACCAATAGGTGTAAGAATTTGAAAGTGGTGGAACCAGAAATTACATTCCAATTTCTACTAAACTGCTTCAGTCCTAAAAGTCTATGTTTAAATCATATTACCACCTGTTGCCTTCTACACATACAAGCCACTACATAATATGTAACTCAAATTCGTAAAGTGCATTTTTATTACACAGTACTATCTACAGATATAATCATTATACACACCTTA
This sequence comes from Anolis sagrei, assembly GCF_037176765.1. Lineage (NCBI taxonomy): Eukaryota > Metazoa > Chordata > Lepidosauria > Squamata > Anolidae > Anolis > Anolis sagrei. The sequence goes on from NC_090025.1 coordinate 144,242,238, forward strand.
GAAATATGCAAAGTATCAACATTTTACAAACATCCTGACAGCAGAACAGTCAATCACATCAAGCAAAGTATTTGCCAAACTTACCGTAACAGATCCACAGGATTACTCTCTTTGGGTACGCACTCAAAGAATGCTGCAACAAAGGCTTGCAAGAGAGGTGGTATACTATCTGATCTATTCTGTTATAAAAAAGAGCAAAATTGACATCAGATCTTTCACATCAGATATTTGCGGAAATACATGGAAGTCATTCATTCAGTGTTACAAAAAAAAAAAAAAGATAGGAGGCATGAATTACACTTATTTAGATGTTTAACATACAAGGGCGAACTTTTATGTAAGAACCCAAATTCAATGACATGTGATTTATTTACTTACTTTATTTTTACCCCTCTCTATCACACCCCGAGGGGGACTCAGAGCGGCTTCTAATTTTGGCAAACTTTCAATGCCACAAGTATCCAAAAATTGAACAAAACATACACAATTAACCATTAAAATCAATTAAACATACAAAATACAAATTAAAACCAATTAAAACATGTAACGCATATAAGCCATAGCACCAATCCCAAAATCATCATCCAGGTTGCTTCTTATGTTGGTTTCTGTGAGTCTATTGCACCTTAATTTCTACTCGCCAAATGCCTGTTTCCACAACCAGGATTTCACTTTTTCCCAAAAGACCAGGAGGGAGGAGGCCAATATGATGTCACTGGGGAGGGAGCTCCACAGCCAAGGTGCTACCACAGAGCCCCTGTTTCTACCAGTTGCGCCTGCGAAGGAGGTGGGACAGAAAGCAAGGTCTCCCCTGCAAATCTTAATGTTTGGACTGGCTCATAGAGGGAGATACTGGACAGGTAGGCTGGGATGGAGCAGTTTAGGGTTTTATAAGCTAAAGCCAGCACTTTGAATTTTGCTCTGTAGCAAACTGGCAGCCAGTGGAGCTGACATAATAAGGGGGTTGTGTGCTCCCTGTCCATCACTCTGGTGAGTAACTTGGTTGCCGCCCATTGAATTATTTGAAGTTTCCAGGCAGTCTTCAAAGGCAACCCTACGTAGAGCACGTTAAAGTAGTCTATTGGAGATGTAACGAGAGCCTGACTTTCCAAGGTATGGGCACAACTGCCGCACAAGTTTTAATTGGGCAAAAGCTCCCCTGACTACCGCCAAGACCTGGGGTTCCAGGCTCAGTGAGGAATCCAAGAAAACTCCCAAGCTGCAAACCTGCGACTTCAGGGGGAGTGCAACCCCGTTCAGCACAGGCCGTAACCCTATGCCTTGTTCGGCCTTTTGACTGACCAGGTGTACCTCCATCTTGTCCAGATTCAACTTCAATTTGTTTGCCCTCATCCAGATTGTGGCAGCTGCCAAGCACTGGTTCAGGACATGAACAGCCTCCTTAGCAACAGGTGAAAAGGAGTGACAGAGTTGGACTTCATCTGCATACAGATGGCATCAAACTCCAAAACTCCCCCAGTGACTTCATTTAGAGGTTAAAAAATATTGGTGAATTAAATAGATTACTGCAGCTTCTTTATAATGTTTTGTATTACAGAATGAACCACATTGTTCATTCTATTTTTTAGCATCCTATATGCAATATGAAATCTGAGATATCTTAGTCAGCACAATCAATGGAAGAGATTATTAGAGTGCTAGCCTGAAACACCCCAGAGACCCGCATTTCTGATTTAATGGGTTTAAACACTATAAGAGACGCAAGGCCGTGGTATTTTACCTGCATTTTGAAGAATTTGCACATATGGTAGAAAACCTGGGCATTCCGGGGGTTCTTCTCAAATGCTGTGAGCCACACATCACAAGCTCTTTCAACCTGGCCTGTCTTCAAATATAAATCAACCAGAGTTTCCAAAAGCTGACAGTCAAGAGGGTTTAATTTTACAAGTGATCTGCAAAGCTCAGCAGCAGCTTCCCACCTTCAATAGAATAGTAAAGAATATCTCATTGAATAAACAATCCAGTGGATGATGTTAATAAGTTATTCTTGTGAAAAATAATAGATTCTAGTGAATGATTTTTATGCTTTAGATGTTATTTCTGACCACACTTTTATGTTAGGTCTGAATTACTTCACTCTTTGGTTGTTAATATCAGGAACAGTTCAATCAAATGAGTGTGTGGATTAAGAGGAAATTGTTATATTATAAAAAGCATGGTTTACAGTATACCACTTAGGCATGTTAACAAGAGCATACACTGTATAAACCTTTCAGTGGGAAGAAACCCTTACCTTTCCAGCAGCTTCTGCAATGAAATCATGTTTTTGTATAATGGGAGACAGTGAACCATGTTTTTATCAGCTGAATTATCCTCGCCACCACACGACTGGATGGCATCTTTTAAAAAAGACAAACATAGTGACATTAAACATTCAAAACACTATGCCTGAAAAGAGCTAGCCAGGAAAGAATTATTTTAAAGGGTGGAGTTGCAAACTCTTAAGGCTGACAATAAATGAAATTATTTCTAGGCATGTTTAACATGTATGATCTTCACAAAAAAAGCCCCCTGGTAGTGCAGCAAGTTAAATCACTGAACTTGCTGACCAAAAGATTGGCAGCTCAAATCCAGGGAGTAGAGTGAGCTCCCGCTGTTAGGCCCAGCTTCTGCCAACTTAGCAGTTCAAAAACATATAAATGTAAGTAGATCAATAGGTACCGCTTCTGCAGGAAGGTAACAGTGCTCCATGCAGTTATGCTGACTACATGACCTTGGAGGTGTCTATGGACAATACCAGCTCTTTGGCTTAGAAATTGAGATGAGCATCACCCCCCAGCTGGACATGACTAGACTTAATGTCAGGGGAAACCTTTACCTTATGATCTTCACAAAAGTAAGAGAGAAACTTATTTATTAGGTGATTTAATCCTGTTACCTTAGTTTGTTTGCTATTGTACCATGATATACTTATTATTATTAATATATTAATAAATAAAATGATTATTTAAAAGATTGGTGACTTTGTTTGATAAAAAAAATATCATTACAAAATATTGTTCAATATTTGTAAGTAATGTAACTAAACACAACTTTGGGAGCCTGTGCCTATTCAAAGTTTGGATTCTCTGTAAGAAAATGAATTTTGGATTTCACAGGATTTCCAGATACATATCTGGGAGATCCAAAGTAAAAGAAAATAAACAAGACTGTAAATTCTTATGACACCCAAGACATAATTTTGTATTTTAATCCTGAAAAGTATATATGTTTATTTTAAAAAGCAGACACTTAAAAATCAATAAACATAGTTTGATCCCATTAAGTTAAATCATGTATTAAAATGGTTTGTTACAGCCAACCATTTTTTACAAATAAGTAATCCTAATTTTCCTCCAAAGGTTGTTTCTCTAAAGCACCTATGAATTTAAACAAGCATCCAAGGATTTAACTTCCTAGAAGTGAATGTTTTAATTACTAGGATTTTTCAGTAGTCACTGAAAGTTTAGACAGAATATGCAAGACCTTCCACCAATGCCAAATAGTTCTTGACATATAATTACGATTTTTATTATGACCTATGAATGAACTTCTATGAAGTCGTATTATCAATATACAAATACAATGTAGCAGCAATATAAACATTTGGGACTAAAACTATAGGTGAAAATCCAATATTTTGGAATGATAAAAATAGATATTTAAAAATGACCACACAAAGCAAGCCTTGCCCACTCCTCATATCTTGGCAAGATGTAATTTCCAGTATTCATTGCCACTGGCTAAGCTAGGTATGGCTGGTGGAAGCAATGTGATATGGAGCAGAAAAAGGTTCAATGAAAAACCTCTCCATGAAGATAGCCATTTTTAAAAAAGCATCTATAGTCCAGTGATGAACATTGTTTTAAAACAGTACAATGCAACGCATATATTCTCAGAAGGGAACCAATTGAGTTCAATAGGATTTATTCCCTGGTACTTGGACATAGGTGGAACTAAGGTTGCAATCTTATTAATAACTAAGTACAGGGTGAGGCAGCATAACTTCCTTTTTTAAAATGCACACCATTCAGTTGGTTGAAGACGTAGCGGAGCACCACTGGTCTCGTTCGAGAGGTGGGAGTATAAAGTTTTGTCCTGACATAGTTCAGTCGCCATCATGCGTTGGAACAGTGAAGAGCGTACTTTTGCTGTTGAGGCCTCCTTTCCGAGCGGATTTGGAGTGGCCGGCCTGCTATCCAGATTTGGCCCCTTGTGACTTTTTTATGGGATTTTTTGAAATCCCGTGTTTACGTGAACTGTCCATGGACCCTACAAGATTTGAAGACCAACATCCAGGAAGAAATTGCCAACATAATGCCTGCTATGCTGGCAAGAGTCATGACAAATGCCAGAAATCAGTTTACTCAGTGTATGGAGAATCGGGGATGTCACCTACCTAATTTGATCTTCAAAACTACGTAAAACATTTCAATCAAAAAATTTATATGGGCCGGAAAGAAACCGAGAATAAAGTACGAACACTTAATTGACAAGAAAGAAAAAGGAGGACTGGGATTGCCAGACTTACAACTTTATCATGATGCCTGTGGGTTATTATGGGTAAGAGAATGGGCTAATATCAACAAGTTCAAAGACTTAGCACTAGAAGGCCACGACTTACGCAGTGGATGGCATGCATACTTGTGGTATGCAAAAAGAAAAATAGGAAAGAAAATTGGCAACCATTTTATTCGGTCTTCCCTAATTAAAATTTGGGAAAAATACAAAATGAAATTCTATTCAAAAACCCCTCTCTGGATATCCCCGCTCAAAGCGCACCAAAGAAGGGAATTGGGATGGGAGAAGTGGCCCCGCTATAAGGATATGCTAACGAAAAATAGAGGAGAATATAGAATCAAGACACTAGAAGAAATCAAACAAACCTACGGTGAGATTACCTGGTTCCAGCATAGACAATTGGCGGAAGCCTTTAACAAAGACAAAAAAGTGGGCTTTGAGCCAAGAGAAAAATACTGGGACAAAATAATGTGCACAGAAAGAAAAGGTATCACCAAACTTTATAAAATACTGCTGGAGTGGAAGACCGAGAAACACCAAAACAAAAACTGCCTCACAAAATGGTCAAGAAATATAGGGCGTATGATAAGAACAAAAGATTGGGAGGAGATTTGGAATAACAAATTGAAGTGGATAAATTCATACGACCTGCGAGAGAACTGGCTAAAGATGATGTGCCGTTGGTACATAACACCCAGTAAACTAGCAAAATGGTACAAAAATACACCGGGACTATGCTAGAAATGCCAGAGGAAAAAAAGGAACCTTTTTCCATTGTTGGTGGGCATGTGACAAAATTAAAAGATTCTGGAAGGAGATACATACTATAACAGATAAAATCTTAGAAGTCAAGAAAGAAATGAAGGCGGAATACTTCCTCTTAGGCATTTTTGATTTTGAATTGGACAAGAATAAAGACAGGCTGCTCTTTCACATGATGACTGCAGCAAGGATAGTGGTAGCTAAAAAGTGGAAGCACAAAAAAATCCCTACGATCGATGAGTGGACATTTAAATTATTAGACATAATGAATATGGATTGCCTAACAGAACACCTGAAAAACAAGCAATCAAGGATGACTAGCAAAGTAGACTGGTCCCCAGTCAGAAATTATTTCAACATCAATCAACTATAGCACAAAGAGGAAACTTGCGAAGAAAGAAAAAAAAACCCATACTATATCCAACATGCGAACCAGGCTCTAATCATTAGATAACATAACTAACCTCTCTTCTCCTCAACCTTCACCCTCTCCTAACCTTTCCTAACCTTATGCACATCCCTTTCCCCCCCCTTCCCCCCCTTTCCCTTCACACTCCTGAACCCGATTCACTATCTATAGATTTATTTTATCAACGATACGTCAATGATTGACACTCTCTTGATGTACCCCACCAAAAACCTTCAATAAAAATCATTTAAAAAAAACTACGTAAAACAAAAATTTAGGTATGCGCCTACATTATATAAAAAAATTCTGATTCATACAATGGGTTTTATTAAGTTTTGAAAAAAGGAAGTTATGCTGCCTCACCCTGTATATAGAAATGTCTTCTTTAAAAAATTAATGGAAGCTATAAAGACCCTGGATTTTGAATTTACCTTCAAATACAGCTAGCAACGTATCTGGGTTAGCTTTCACATCTTCTTTTGTTTTCCAAGGTATAAAAAAGGGCTCCTTCTTCATTATTTTTGAAGAGTTGCTATTGGCAGGATCATAGAACTTGATTGGCAGCTCACCAAATTCAATCAGATGAATGTAGGAGAGCCAAGCTAAGCAGCGATTGTCTATGGTGAGGTATTGCACAACAGCCTTGCCACTTTCTGACTTCAGAGCATTCTACGGAATGGAAAATGACAGAATGCTTACACCAAGAAACATAAGACATTATACCTAGCCCTACAGACACATTCTAGAGATACAACTTTGATCAAGCTTACTATTACGTAAGATAAATCCCATGGCCACTGCCATCAGGGCTCCTTGACAAACTACATATTAGAAATAGAAAGTTTCTATACAAAATTATTATATTATTGTTGCTGTTATTATTATTATCATCATCAGATTTATTTATATCTCATCTTTCTCCCCATAGGGATTCAAGTCGGATAATAACCACACAATCTAAAAACAATTTAAAACAAAACAAATACAATTTTGTAAAAAAAAATTAAATATTAGTGCAAGGATATAGAATTAAAATACAATTAAATTTACATATGAAGCTCATAGTCTCCCCCAAAATCTCTCACACAATTTAATAACAACAGCAACAACAACTTTATTTATAACCCACCCTCTCTCCCCAAAGGGATTCAGGGTGGTCTACAAAGAAACAAAATAGAGATAAACAGCAGTAAAAGACAATTAAAACAATTAATTAAAATTCACAAATAACACAGTAATCGTTAAAACAAGTAATAAGTTCTATAAATAACATAGTGAATTAATAGGATGAACATGAGAAGTGAACAATAAAACATGATATTATAAAGTTGCATATATTTTAAAATATGGCATATAGAAGTCTATTTAGTCTGGCTATTTGCCGTAGCATCAATAAGACAAACGGAATCAACAGTGGAAATCAGAGCTTTCCAATTTGTGAATCGTGACATGTTGGTGCGTTGGCGCATCACACAAACATAATGACAAATGACAAAAATATTGGAAATGTATGTCATTATCTTAGAAATCACGTATTTTTTTAAATGAAAGGTTTTCATGAGATATATTGTGTCTCCCAAGATTTTGTTAGTATGATTTAGCTTTGTGTTTATATCTCTTATAAGGAGTTGTTTTAACCTTGGTTTGCTAGTAAAACTTAATTATTGTGTTGCAAAAAATACATGACTAAAAAGTTTGTCACCAACATGAAATGTATGGAAGTCTCTGGTGTAAATTAACACACAAAATACATTTCACTTCCGAATATTGTACCCTTTATCAGATTCTTTCCATTGTACATAAAAGGATGCTCCTCCACAATGCTCCTTTCTCCTGTGTTCTAAGGAATCACAAACTATCAATATACAATAAGGCTAGAATCACTAGATTATATACCAAATGTAGCTTGGCGTTTAAAATAAGCAAGTACCTGAAATAAGGCAACAGCATTTTGATATTTTCCAGTGAAGAGGCTTAAGTGAATTCTATACAGCAAGATCTCCAGCAAGTGAAAGGACCAAAGATCCACATTTTCTTTTTCGTCTGGAGTTTCTGTGAGGAACTGCAGCATTCTTCCACACACATAATCCTTCCCATCAAAAGAGCTTTCCAGATTCAGAAACTGGATGAGAATTAAGCAAGAAAATGTTTTCAGAGTAAGCTACGTGTAAGATTCACTCCCTTTCTACTGATACAGATTTGTTATACTAGTCTGTAGTTTATGTACACTTTCAGATGTGTCCATATTACCTCTGCCCACTTTAGAAATAATACACCCAAACATACCCATTTAGGAATTTATAATATAAAGTAATAAGAAATGATGGTCAGAGTTTAAAGGAAGAGGACTGCAGATGCAGAACCATTTCAGATTTTTGTGTCCAATACAGTTTCTTCCACTGTATAACATGCTATTCTGGGACCCATTGCACTGGGCAATGGAAAGTGGACATTAAGAAAACTTAACATATGAATCCTAGTATCCAGTATAAAAAAGCCAGTCCAAAAAAGTAAAGACAAAGTATTTACTGGAGGAGGGATCTTTACATTTTCTGTAAGAACTCTTCAGTTTGAATCCCTTGAGTCAAACTTGACACAGAACTGGTTTACACAAGAAAACAAATCAGAATGCCAGAAGTGCCCTGATTTCCTTTGTACGAATAGTGGGCTAGTGCTCATTGTCTGACTGCTACATCTTTGGCCATAGCAAACCAAAGAACGCACCCACTTTTTCTTCCTCGGCTTTTTTTCTGGCTTGCAAGACATCCACATTTGCCTATAGAGAAACACTCAAAAATATGCAGCTTTTCCAAAGGTTAAACTTACTGTCCACCAGATCTTGTAAGTAGGGGCATATTCCACTGCCGTCTCACACATTTCTTGCACTTCTTCCTTTGTTCCTCTTTTTGAAAATAACTTGAGGTAGTGACACCAGATTTCAGAATTTTCCTTGTTATTTTCTAGTGCTCGAGCCAAAACATTTAAAGCAGAATCTAAGCATTCTGAAGATGATCTTCAATAGGAAAAGAAAAAAAGAAGATACTGCACATTCATTTTCATGTCATCAGCGTCACTATACAATCCTAGGGCTTACACAAAGAGTTTTCTTTTAACAGTCCTCCCCATCCCCCTACGCCATGACCTCTATTCTTCTGAATTTACAAGAGTTTGAAGGGCTCTGAAATGGGGAGCGGGAGAGAAGGAACACAAAGGAACTTATGGATAGCGCTCTGCAACTGTGGTTTGCTGCCAATATTTTCAGAACACCTGCTGATTTTCTGCTTGAAAGATAAAGACTTCTGTTTCTGAATCACCTTGCTGTCTAAAATGTCCCTCTGAAATCATCACCATCATCAAATGGATCTTTCCTTACAACTTCCATGCTGCAATGAAGCATAACTTGGCTTAAAAACATCAAAATATTTTATTACCCTTACTCTGGATTGTAGATACAGCAACAGATCTAACCGCATTTCTCAATTGCTTTTACAACAATAACCTACTTGTGGTTTGGCCAAGAAACACAGAGGCCTTTGATGGGCTGGATTACAGCTGCACAGGTGAGAAACCTCAGATAAAAACTGTAACTGATTTGTTTGCACAGGAAGAATTGCCTACCCTTCATTTTGATTCAGGTATTTATAGGTCAATTTGATCCAAAGCTGAACATTAAGAGGGTTCTCCAGTACGCTTGCCTCCAGGTTTGAAATGTCATCAGTCTCATTTGTAAAATAGCGAACGTCATCTGGAGTCACAACAGCATCCAGAGCAGGAATCTTGATTTTGTTTTCTACTGTGGAAGCTGTAAATAAAAGCATTTGTTACCAAAACCACTACATTTTGCATATCTTCAAACAAAAGATTCAATGCTAGAGAGAGGCCAAGCCAAGACAAGTAAAAAAAAAAAAAAGCCAGGAGCAAGGCAACCAGACTGAAGCACCTCTCCACAGCCAGGACATAACTGAGAACAATGGAAGCGCTCGGCCCATTAAATAGACACAGCTTGAATAAGACACGTCACAGTACTCTTCTATTCTGATTGGCCTAACAGGCAGGGCACACAGGGTAACTCCATGTGAGCATGTGGCAGCCTCTTCGCACGCCTCGTGACGCCAAATAGGAGGAAAAGGAGCCATGATTGGCTGCCACATGGCCCGATTTGGTCAAAAGAAACATGGCAGCTGGGCCCTTACTGTTACAGCCAGTCGAACAGGCCGGTTTGGCAGAAGAGAACCAACCAAACCGAATCCATGCACAAGCCTAATCTGCAGCATCTCTAACATCCATTGAGTAGTTTTATGTGTAAATATTTGAGTATCTGAAATCATTTTTATCATTGTAGGAAATATTTAAAGGGAAAGTCCAGTATGTTGCTCCATTACAATGTTTTACGCACCATTTCTTCGTCACCAACACTGGCAACTTAATTGCACTATTACCGTATTTAATAAGACCAGGGGACTGTTCTTCTTCACCACTGCTATCACTGTTCAATGGAGCCTTTTTCCGGTACTTAGGCCTCCATTTCCTTTTGTCTTTCCATGTTGTATATGGAGGGGCTGTTGGAAATGGAAAAAAATCAAATTGTAGTTGGAAAATCTGTATAAATAAACTGTATAAATAAAAAGCATGTCAAGCTACTCAAAAGTTACTTACTGTGGCCTTTGCTCTCATTGACTTTGCTAACAAGAAGCACAGCCATCTGATCCATTGCCATGCGATCTCTGTTTACTCCAAAAAGTTTTTCAACATATTTTTCTGAAATGAGATGATAGCAATGCTTGAGAAATATTATTGACAATTTAAAATGGATTCACATATCCAGAGAAATTCCCCCAAATCTTTGGAAATTTGTTAAATGTAGCCTAAGATAATTAGAAGGAATACATTGGTTTACATAAGATTGTTGTTTTTTGTTTTTGTTTTTTTAAACAGGAACAAAAATTAGTTTCAAAAAAAGCTATCACAGTGTTGTTAGGTCTAAGGTTTCAAGTAAAACGTGCTTCAAAACATCAAGAGCTTGTCATCCAAATGCCAGTAATACTTATTTTTTTTAAAATAAATTAAAAGGTTAGCAAACTAAAAAAAAAAGCACCCCTGGTATTTCAGGTATGAAGTTCAACATATGTGATCAGATGTAAAAAGCAGAGGTGTCCAGAATTTATTTATTATTTATTTACTGCATTTATATACTGCCTTTCTCACCCTGGGGGGACTCAAGGAGGTTTACAATAAACTAATGGCAAAGATTCATTGTCAACATACAGTAAAACAAAAAAAAATCATAATAACTAATTTATACATATAACTTTGACTTAAAATTACTAAAACCATTAAACATAAGACATAAACAAAATTTAAACATGAAAAAGGATTAAAAACATCTTAGTATAAATATTAAAATCACATGATCCAAAAAAATTGCGCACCATTGATTGTTACTGCACGTTTCTTAATTATTCTTTGTACTACAATATTTTACTAGCCAAAAGCTTGATCCCACACCACGCCTTTGTTCTCTTTCTAAAAGTCAAGAGGGGGTGCGCTGATCTAATCTTGCTGGGGAGGGAGTTTCAGAGCCAACACTGAGAAGGCTGCATCTCGTCCCCATCAACCGCACTTTCAACCGAGGTGGGACAGAGCAGGGCCTCCCCCAGAAGATTTTAATCTCTGTGATGGTTCATCGTAATCTACCAGCAAACTTGCGCCACTGCTGGGCATCCCACCCTCAAGCATAAATGAGAATATATTATAAAACACTCTTCAGTTATCCTTAATACTTTTTAGACTGAAGCAAGCTTTAAAGAAAAGCTTCCTTCCTACACCATTATTTTTAAAAATGCTTGCTGTGATTAACCAGAATAGGTAAATGGCCATCAAATTAATGATCGCAAGAAGACACAACACCTGTTGCAGTGCTTATCTCTTCATCAGTGTTTTTTTCTGAACAGCCCACCAATGATAAATTGTACGAAAGAACATCCTCAAAGAGCTGACTTCGGCTGAGAGTGCAGTCCTTCATGTGCTGCCTAGAAAGAAAATCCAGGAAAAGCTACTATGAATAGTCTATCAGAAGTACACAAATGCTGCTTTTAAACAAGTGTGTAAAATTACACAGTTAAATTGACAACACGTGAAGAAAATGTGTAGATAGGGAATGAATAAAATGCCAATGATAAGCTCTCCAGAATTCTGGACTTCTTTTTATTTTACTTTATTATTATTATTATTATTATTATTATTATTATTATTATTATGCAGGCAAACAATAATAATAGAGATCTATTGGCCCAACTGCATCTTGAGTCATATCATATTGCCCAACAGATGACTTGTTCAATCAATTCCCAAGACTTATCAAAATGGATCCATGTTCCTTACATAAAACTTCAGGAAACTGATTCAACTGTTCCTGTTTAGGTGGCATTCTGTGATTTCAAATTTCTGCTGCAGGAATTTGGCTACTGCGTAACCAAGAATTTGGGAATTTATTTTTTCAATTATATGAGTTATTATTTATGAATGAGGTATTTTAATGAGTGTCACCATGCAATTTAGTGACACTTCTTTGTTTAAGAAAAAAGAACATTTTTTTTCGGGAATTTTTTATTGTTAAAATAATTATACTCTGATTTAGTAGTATTCAAAAGAGATAACAAATCTGCTTGGGTTCCTGGGGCAGCAGCCCCTTCAGCGAATACTGCTCAAATTAAAGGAACACACTTTCGGACTATTAAGGGAAGGAAGAAATCACTCACCACTGGCAACCGTCATCATTGCATGTGCCTGTGAGGTCAAAACGGCAGAAACACTGTTTGGGTTCAATCATATTGCTGTGGGATACTGAACTGAGGTAAAGCTTTTCTTTTGTTCGAAAATAAGGACTAAACCTAAATGGAGTAAGTAAAAACAAGGGATGATAATGTTTTCAGGCCAAGAAAATCAGACTTAACAATGTAAAACAAAACACCCTAAAAGTAGTAAACCTGACTCTGTATCACTGCTTTTAAAGATAACAATAACCAGCCGATCAGCGCCACCTGCTGCTCAGACCAAAGGAGGACAGTGACTTGTTTGCCCTTCTTGCACATATGAGATCAAGCTAAATAAAGAACTGGGATGATATACAAATTTGTATTACATTTTATCTGAATTAAACCCTACACTGCCATCCCTGCCTATGTGATTTAATCTTAAAAGGATTATTAAAATGACACTATGGAAGGAAGTTTATCATTGCTATTTATTATCAGAATATTGAGAGTTTTGTTATTTGAGGCTACCACACAAGTAATAACAACCATGTTAAAGTAATGTTTCCTATGTTCAGAAGTTATGTTAAAACTTCAATCAGCACAAATCAACTGTTTGATTAACTGAATCGGGTGAGAAAAACCCACTCCGATCCCATTGTCTTCCATCCTATGGCCTCTAGTGATTCCCACTCATACTTAAACCAATTCTACAGCAGTATGCTGTTTCTCGCATAACATTTTTATTAATGGAACATACATACCTATAAGACTTAAAAACAAGAAGAGGGCTATGATATGGTCCAAATGGATATGGCTTTCCCTCTGTTTCTTTATTAGGAGCAGCAAAAGGATCTACATCTGTGGTTATTTCCTAAGAAAGAGATAAATACGCATTATTTTTAAGCACATAAAAACTTCAGCCAATGAGCCATCTAAAAACAAAATATTTTAGATTATTTAGTACACAGAATTACCTTCCCATATAAATTTTCTTCATTAGCAACCATAAAAGTTCCATTTTTTTTCAAGACATCTTCCAAGCCATCAGCTTTTACATAGAGTTTTTTCAGTTCATCAATATTCAGACCCAGAAAGAGTTCCGGTTGTTCTAGTGCCTTTTTAGAAAGTTTGTTCACATTTTCCTGTTTAGGGGTGTCTATGTGCTTAAGATTTGGTTTTGTAAATGAATTTGATTCTCTGAAAGACCTTCTTCGTTCTCTATTGGAGTTGTTCAGAATTTCATCATCAAAATAATTCTCCTCAATATCCAGAGTCAGTTTGTCTTGGGTTAGATCATGAAGAGATGGTTGAGGTAGTGCAAATTCGGGTTCTTCTTCTGTAACAGGGACAATAATCAATCGGTCTTTAATCTGAAGTGCTTGGGCCTCCTTTAGTTGCTGAATTTTGAGAGCATATTCATACTGCAGTTGCTGTAGCCTTTTTTTCTCCAGTGCAATCAGCTCTGCTGAATGTTTCTTGGGGCTTGATAATGGAGATTTATCCAATTTCAAAATTTTGTTTGGCTGCTGGGAAACAATTATGGTTTAATTATTGATAAAATAGATTAACAAACATGTAATTTAACACTTTAAAATTTTGCCTGAGAACATACGCACACAGCAAAAAAATCATCATTTCCTATAGGTCAGGGAAGAGTCGTGCCACCTTCAAGATGAAAGGACTATATTTTTCATATTTAGCTATATCACTTCCTCTCCTACTCCACGCAAACCGAATTTTTTTTTAAAAAAATCACTGTCAAATCACAAACTGTGTTTCAAGTCATTTCAGACTTAGGTTGACCCTGAGTGAGGGCTGGGTAAATGACCTTGGAGGGCTGTATGTGGCCCTCAGGCCTTGGTTTGAGGAGGACCCCTGAACTAAAACAATGGCATGTAACTATATATTAAAACCATTAAGATCATATTAAACATAAAACATTTAGACCATTTAAAACTGAGAATTAAAACATCTTAATATTAACATTTAAAATCACATGATCCAAAATTGTAGTCTGAAGCCATTCCAGTTGTCAAATTGCCCTTATTTCCTATTCATTCCTTGTACTGCCCGAAGGCTTGGTCCCATGGCCATGTCTTTACGTTCTTCCTGAAAATCAGGAGGGAGAGGGATATCTAATTTCACTGGGGAGGGAATTTCAGAGCTGAGGGGCCACCACCGAAAAAGCCCTGTCTCTCGTCCCCACCAACCACGCCTGCGAGAGAAATGGGATGGAGAGCAGGGCCTCTCCAGAAGATCTTAATCTCCAAGATGGTTCATAGAGGGAGATGCATTTGGACAGGTAAGCTGGGCTGAAATCGTTTAGGGGTTTATAAGCTAAAGCCAGAACTTTGAATTGTGCTTGGTAGCAGACTGACACAACAGGGGAGTTGTGTGCTCCCTGTACACCACTCCAGTTAGAAATCTGTCTGCTACCCACTGGACCACTTGACGCTTTCGAACAGTCTTCAGAGGCAACCCCATGTAGAGCATGTTGCAGTAGTCTATTTAAGATGTAACAAGAGCATGGACCACCATGGCCAAGTCTGACTTTCCAAGGTATGGGAGCAGTTTTAACTGTGCAAAATCTCCCCTGGCCACTGCTGAGACCTGGGGTTCCAGGCTCAGCAATGAGTCCAGGATCGCTCCCAAGCTACGAATCT
Organism: Anolis sagrei; assembly: GCF_037176765.1. Lineage (NCBI taxonomy): Eukaryota > Metazoa > Chordata > Lepidosauria > Squamata > Anolidae > Anolis > Anolis sagrei. Next base: position 144,257,348 of record NC_090025.1, read on the forward strand.
GTGTCTTCAGGGGAAGTGTAACCCATCCAACACAAGTTGTAACCCTATACCCTCTTCACTGCCGATCATGCTTTCTGAACTAAACATGAAACAGCAGAAGTTTAATAGGTATCAGTGTTTCTTTAGGGCTAAATTCTCAAATAAAATCTTACCCCCAAATGACTGTGTTCAAGTTTTCGTTTTCCAATTTCTTTACTAGCCAATGCTTTTGCTCGAGCAAGCTCTTCTCCATATTTTAATGCCAGTGCTTTCTTTGCTGTAACTCGTTGTTGTACTCTATGGATCTGAAGCAATTCAACATTTTTCAAAAAATGAAACATTGAAGTAAGCTATGTATATAAAATACATCCTTAAATGTATCTAGTGAGATCAAAAGCCCAGATCACTATATACATTTCAGTATTTACACAGTAACAGGAATTTAACTCACTTGTTCTTGAAGCTTCTTCAAAAACACTTTATTAGCATTTAATATTTTTTCTGTTGCTTGCAGCTGTTCATTGAGTTTTGCAATCTTACTCTCAGCAAGACGAACTGACTCTTTCTTCTTTGCCTCTTGCTGCAGGAGATGCTTCAACACAGACTCATCCTTCATCAAAAGAAGTCTAATAGAACAAAGTTAAGAACTTAGAGTCATTGCTCCACATAAAATTATACAAAATCATCACCATTATCAAAGCTATTAGATATCTAGGTATTTTCAGTAGATCTTTAGTTTTATATTTGCAAAAGATTTCCAGAGTAGGATCATGGTACTAACAAAGTTAAATGCCAAAGAGTGAAGATATGTCACCATGAACAATTTTACAAGGCCCAACATTTTAGCATCATAACATTTTATCTAATACCGGAATACATGTACCAATCTTTGCAGAACACAGAATATCTAACAGAAAACAGAGAACACATATTTCAAGTATGCTTATGTGATAAAAAAAAAACATTCTAAAGTTCTATCACATACAAAAATAGCAACAAGCAAAAGCATCTACCTCTATGTGTTTTTCTGGACATTAACTAGACATGCTACAACAGAATTCATCAAATAATAATAGTAGTAATAGCAACATTATATTTTAAAAAATTAATTAAAAAATTCAACAGGCTTTCTGAAAAAGACTCATCTTTACTGCTGTTTTAAATTCAGATAGTAGATGCAGAGTCACAGCTTGCTATTAAAATGCTGCCATCGTGATATTATGTAATGCTTAACAATGTTTAGTGCAGATTCACTAATAGGCTACAAATGTCTGGGATGTTAGGAAATGACACATATAACTAATAAGCTATGGCATGAGAAAGGAACTATAATTCTGCATTTGCTGACATGTAAGCATCATATGCAAAATTAAAACATGTGGCTATACACTATACACTATGGATCCCCCAGAAAAAATCAGAAGAAACCATATAAAGATAGTAAATGGGTGAGAGGGCAAGATGTTAAAAATTCAAGTGAACTATTCTAAGATCAGCCAGAAGGAAATTTTGGAAAACTGGCCCATTAAAAACAGAAAGGTCTATAAAAAAGGTAACAGACTCAAGTAGGGAGATGCATATCAAATGCTGATTTTGCCTTTTCACACTAAGCATTGCTACTTGGGGTGAGTATTATAAAGAAGAGGCTTACTTGTGTTTTTTGAGTTTTGCCTCTGCATCTGTAACTTGTTTTGTGACTATTGCTATCCTACCAACTCCATCAACTTCAGCATCTGAGTTCACTGGTGGTGAACTTGCTTTCAGAGGTTCTGATATTACCAAACGTTGTTTCTCCCGGCTAAAAGATTCAAAACATATTATTTTCAAAGATTACATACACTTAGTCAAATAAAACTGAATAACTATACATACACATAGTTAACAAAAAAAAGAAACATGTAAAAAAATCTCTTGATTATGTAAAATTTGACCATTTTTCAAGATAACTTAAAAAATAAGTTGAATAATTTTAAATAAAATTATCCAAAATAAAGTTCAGAGCTTAAGACTAAGAGTTTTCCCCTGTTCCCCCCTCCCCACTTCCACAACAGCTGAAATGATTTTCTTGACTGTTACTATGAAAGATCAATATACCTAGCAATTTCTTCTTTTAAGAGTCTGTACTCCATTTTTTTATCTTCTGGTAAGGCCTCAGGAGTTCTCACAGGATTATTTTCTTTTTCAGACTTTAAAGGTGCTTTAGGTTTTGCTGCCTGTAACCAAATATTCAAGAATCCTATCAGATACAGGAACCGCAGTAATAGCTATTAGAAAATGCAAATCCCTTTTTAGAAAATGGGAAACCAAGCAAGATATGGTTAGTTCTTCATATGCAGAAGAAGAGAAAAAATTTAATGATCTCTACCAACTGTAACTTCCATGGAGTGGATAAGACAATCTTCAGCCAACGTATCATGGAATATGAATACTGACAGAACCAGTAAGGTATGTCATTGAAAGACAATTGAAATAACCAAGATGTTAAGACATCAAATTTATTTTAATGGAATACCTTGTCAACAAGACTTTTGTCCTCCCCCCAAAGTCACACTCCTGTTTACTCATATATTTGCATGTCCTACTTCATGCCTTTCCAATGATAGGCAGGAAAACATTATCTTACAGAAGAGATCTTTGTGATAATACTGTGAGGGCAGGCAGAATACTTATGTTTTGAAGCCATAATACATTTTAGAAATCCCCCAGAACAGACTTGTCATCTGGACAAACTTTCAAAAAGCCTGTACAGTGAAATGCAACTCCCTCCACTTAATTTCATGGGAGCTGTTTCAATAGTAACCACTGTTTGCTATTAGTAATTGATGGAAGAACACATCAAATTTAATTCAGATAAGACAAATTAAACTTAAGTCAGACAAGACAGAACTGCTCCTCAGTCAAAAGGCAGATCTGGGAAAATTTACATTTGCAGCTTGGATATACTCCTGCATTCAGCCCTAAGTCTAGGTGCACAGGTTTCATAGGAAGCTGGGAGTGCGTTTGCATACTTAAAACTAGTGCACCATCTGTTCTTAGATATGTCAGTAATGGCTATGACACATGCACTGGCTACATCCCTTCTGGATTACTCAAACACTAAATATGGGGTTGCCTTTACAACTAGGTAAGAAATCTGAGCAGCTCTAAAATGCCGCAGCCAAGTTGATAACCAGGCTTGTTATAGGAAACATATCATTCCACTGTTGTTGTTTTTTCGTGTCAGGAGCGATTTGAGAAACTGCAAGTCGCTTCTGGTGTGAGACAATTGGCAGTCTGCAAGGACATTGCCCAGGGAACGCTTGGATGTTTATGTTTACCATCCTTGTGGGAGGCTTCTCTCATGTCCCCGCATGGGAGCTGGAACTGATAGACCCGCTCTCCCCATATTCGAACTGCTGATCTATTGGTCATCAGTCCTGACACAAGGGTTTAACCCATTGTGCCAACGGGGGCTCCACTGTTCCACTGTTGCAATAACTTCATTATCGCCAGATCCCCTTCTGTGCCCAAGTGCTAGCTGTAACCCATACATTCATGAACGGCTGGCTCCCAGGTTATGTCTTTGAATCAAACATGAAAGATATTATTATTAATAGTAATCTTTATATCTCGCCTTTTCTCTCCATACAGAAACTCAAAGCTACTCACAACTAAAGCATTGACATAAACTTAATATATACAAATATACAAGTATTAAAACAGAATTGACCATCATTAAAACCATCTAAAATCAAAATAGTCCTGACAATCTTAAAAACCTCTTCTTTACAAGAATGCCTGAATAAAAAGGTTTTAACCTGCCACCTGAAGGAGAGCATGAAGAGGGTCAGTCTGGCTTCCCTGGGCTGGGAGTTTCAAAGTTGAGGGACAGCCACCGAGATGTCCCACCAACTAAGTTTGAAATGGAGGTGGGACTGAAAGAACAGCCCCTCCTGAAGATCTTAGGGCTTGGGCAGGTTCATACAAGGGAATGCGTTTAGCCAAATAGCCTGGACCTGAAGCATCTAGGGCAGTGGTTCTCAACCTGTGGGTCCTCAGATGTATTGGCCTTCAACTCTCAAAAATCCTAACAGCTGGTAAACTGGCTGGGATTTCCGGGAGTTATAGGCCAAAACACTTGGGGGCCCACAGGTTGAGAACCACTGGTCTAGGGCTTTAAAGGTAGTTTGAATTGTTTCTTATGTTACAAAGAATTAGCAAAAAAAACCTATTTAGCTGGCAAAGCAAGATTTTTTTAAAAAAAAACTGTCATAAAAGAAAGAACAGTCAACAGGTTTAATGGATAAAGAACTTTAGATTCCTGCATCATGAGCCCACTCACAGGGAATACCCCTGGGCACGAGATTGCTCTTTCATGGAATTTAGGGAATTATATACTATGCACTTCATTTGAAGAGGTTTGGTGCTTTTGCGTGTGTGTCTCCAAGTAACCTATCAACCTATGGTGACCCCATGGATTTCTTAGGCAAGGAATACTCAAAGGTAGTTTTGCCAGTTCCTTCTTCTGAAAAATAGCCTACAGGAACTGGTATTCATTGGCAGTTTCCCAAGTGCTAACCTTGCCTAGCTTTCAAGATCAGACAGAATCTGGAGCCTTTAGGGTACACACACACCTGCAAACATTACTTACCTCCACAGTTCTTCTAGCTTCTTTGATCATCGACTCCAGGCCACCAAATACACTCATAGTAGAAACAGGTTGCTCTGTATCTGACTCGCTATCATCTGAATCATTCAGTGTAACCACAACAGATTTGTGCTTTGGAAGCTACATAAACAGAATATTAATACATTTTTATTAGAGCTAACTGAATACCAAGCTTCAATTGAACATACAACCACATTTCTTTTTAAAATTGTACATAAATTTAATCTACTAGCTCTGCTGAAACCATATTGATTTCTCATTCATGCTGTAAAGTAAGATCTTCCCATATGTTCACAAATTACTACTGCCCATGTTGTTTACGATTTACTGAAATATGAAAAACCCAGAAGTCCCAAATCTCTGTTTCAACAAGGGGAGAGAGGAATGTTGACAATTAAGAATAGAGGGTTCATTGTCTTGTTCAATGGAGAACAAATCCAATCTAGAATCAGTACATGAATTAGAAAACTACTACCTTTGCTCAGAATACTACTACATTTGCTCTTTCCCTTGTGCCCCACTAACAGCAATGTTTACGTAAATAAAAAATAAATCACCTTTGCAAATGAAAATATTCAAAAGTTATTTTATTACCGTGATCACTGTTCGGGGTGGTCTAGGCACTCTAATAATCTTTGTATTCTTTACACGAGGTTGACACACTGTATTAATACTGACTGCGGAAAGATTGCTTCTTGTCACAGAAAGAGAATTATTTGGCAAAGGTGGTGATGGTGGAGCGCTGTTACTTGAATTATCCTAAATAAGAAAAAGAAGCATTAAGTTATGTGATATATCTGTGCACATTTTAAGATGTGGTGTGTCTGCATGCATATTCTTTGGTAGCCTCCTGTCCAAGTACTAAGCCAAGTTGACCCTGCCTGGCTTCCTAAATAAGACAGAATCCGGTGGCTTTCGAGTATTTTGATAAATTGTAGGAAATAGCTTATGATATTAAAGATAAGGTTAAATATTTAAATCCACAAATATTGCAAATAAATGTACATTTTGCACAAATCTGCTTATCTTGAAAGTGATCAGTTAGCCTATGCAAAGTTAAGGGTCTTATGAAATTAATGACCAAAGACCATACCTAACTTCAAATGAGTATATGACTGTAATCAAGTCACAACTCCATTTCAGCGATTTGAAATAACTCATAATTATTAAGCAAGTACAGCTGAGATGATAACCAAAATACAGGTGAAGCAATTTGTTCAATTTAGAGTGAATATATCCCTCAAATACAAGAGTTTATATGAAATTGTATGAGAATGTGGGGAAAGACTAAGGGACTCCCCACAACCTTCAGCTTATTCCATTTCTGGCCTACACGTCTTTCCAAACTTAAGAAAAGCCATAACACATTTTGGGTGAACTGCAGATTATGTACCAAGGATACCATCTAGTAGTTACATTCAGGAGTAGATGAATACCTCTGGTTTGAAAGATCTCTTGGTTGCCAGCGATTTCAGGAGCTCTTCCCTTAGTAACATTTCTTCTTCCTCTTCTTCATCTGCAAATGGAGGCTTTGGTGGCTGTTCAGGTTCTTCAGGTGGAAGAGGAGGAAGAGGAGGCAGAGATTCTGGAGAAGCACTAGAAATGCCTTCCACATACAACTGGTTAATAGGTGACAGAGTCTGAAATATATTTAAAGGAAGAAAGCAGTTCTAATTCTTTACTTTCTCAAGTAGGATATCAAGTAATTCAGGTGAACTATATTACATTTCAACATAGAAAATTAGTAAATCCTTTTCTAAGTGAAAGCTGTCCTGTAATGCAACCGACAGTACAATACTTACCTATTTTACACATATTGAGCTCAGTATGGCTTACAGTTAAGTCTATAAGCAGGGTTCCTCAAACCTTTAAAGCAGAGGGCCAGTTCAAGGTCCCTCAGACTGTTGGGATGATTGTTTGAAAAAGGCATGAATGATCTCCTATTCATACTGCGCATATCACATTTTAGTGGGGGGGAAACATGAAAAAATAGTGCAATATGTAAAATGAAGAACAATTTTAACCAACGTAAACTTAGACTTTAGAGGGCCATTTCCGACCCATGGTCCTTAGTCTGGGGATGCCTGGTATACAATTTCTGCCTTAGTTCTTCAAGCATCAGAAGTCCATGTATTATGAGATACCAAATGGTGTGAACACGATTGTTTACTATTAAGTGCCTGTGTAATTATTAAAGACCTATATCTAACATGTATTTTAAATCACAAACAGGAAAACATAGTGTCAAACAGGAAAACAGGACATCAAAGCCACCTATGCCGAGTGGAATCACGACCAGACAAATACCTAAGAACAAGGCTAAAAATGAACTAAAGTCACCTTTCCATGTTAGCTATGTATAGGAGTGCAGGATGACCACAAAAGTGGGAAATCTGCAAATTAAAAAATCCTATTTTTTAAAGCCGAGATAACACTTCTCTAGGAATCTCTAGGTCCTCCAGAGCAACCCCATGGCCAACTTCAACCAGAACACGGACACAGAGTTGCATTGGAGAACTAGTTTCTTAGAGAGACTATATTAATAAAATCTGTAAACAATCAAATCCACAAAGTGAATGCTACAAATGTGTTGGGCCAACTGTAAGCTAATTTCAATTGTTCTAAGTAAAACTTTCAAGACAGCCAAAAGGAATGTATCCACAAGAGAGAAGCTCACAGGAAGACACAAATGCTTCCAAATATACATAGATGGTCTAACAATACCTCCCCATTTCAGCTATTTCTACTTTATAATTCTTCAATCTTGCAAAATTACTTACTGAAACCTGTGGTGCAAGAGATAGTGAGATTTGTGGACAGGCAGAAGGAAAATATCCAACAGGACATTCAAAGAATGAAGGTTGAGCTGGAGAAGATGCTGCAAGAGGTAAAAACAAAGGACTGAGTTGAAACACTCACACAAATGCCAATGTACTTCCAACTCTTGCTGATATTATTTCTAAATATTATACATCTACTACTAATGAAAATATTTTCTTTTCTGCAACCAATGACTGACAAACCTTGACACCAAACAGAATAATTCAAACTCATATAATATGGTGTACACATAATCATCTCTGAGGTTGGTTTAGAAATCTTCATTGGTACAGAAAATGTCCAACCGATTATCAATAAAAGCAATGTGGCTAGACCATGCAAAATGTGAAGCCACATAAAAAGAATTGAAAATTATATTTCAGTTAATATTTGAAGCTGCATTTAAGCATATCTTATCCTTAAAAAAATAACAAGTACTGAATGTGCCCTGAGTAGCAAAGCCTTAGGTGGGAAACATCCCAGTGACAAATAGCTTAAAAATACGTATCATCTTTTCTTTTTTAATTCAGTGCATCTACGTCAACATAAGTATTGGTAGAAATACTGAACTTTGCGATGTGATGGAAGTAAAAAATGTGCCACTACCATACACTTGGTATGCTGAAAATGTAAGCTCAATGTAGATGCGGAATCTTTAACCAAATCCTTGAAATAGCTTCACATAAAATAACAATAATATTAATAAAATGAATAAATGTGATATATATATATTTAAAAGTTTTGTCAGAAAGACAGCGGAAGGGTTAAGAGTCTAAAGAAGTCAGCACTTACCAGGAGAATTAGTTTCACTTTCGGTGTCCATGGCAACTTCATCATAATTGTCATACTGATAGATCCCTCCAGCACTTTCATTAGTTTGCTTGTCTAATGACCGCCTCAAATCTTTATCTGAAGACTGTGCAAACATTGTATTAGTCTAAGATATTTTTATTTGCATTCTTGAACATTCAGAATGTTGCAAGCAAAAATACTACAAGCTACTTTCAGAAAGAAAAGCTACAGTAGAGATGATGTTTTGGATGTCTCCTGGCTTAGATTGGTTGGAATATTTCTGATAGTAACTTCTGTTGATTAATAGATAGCAACAAAAATATTTTAATTGGGACAAGCATTGTTTTTTATTACAAATTGACAAATCATTAAGATTTTCAGTAGAGACAAAATATGAAACACCAGCTTTTTACAACCCTCTAAATGGGTTGGACTGGAACTATGATAATTCCTGCCAGCCCGCCCAATAGCCATGGTGACTTGGAAATTGTAGTCCAACATAGTTAGAGGGCATGTGACAAGAGAAGAAGGATAATGTCTTTAAAGCTAGAGAACCATACTACAATAATTTCATACAGGTAGGAAAGGGTCCCTGAACAATGCCACTACTCCAACCTGCAGATAAATGCAGCTAGAAGATGCAAGGAAAACACAAAGTCATCAGATGGGGCCATCTTGCAACTCAAATACACAACAGGTACACCAGTTTCTGTGCTGGCATCAGACTTTAAAGCCACACTTCCAGATTTAGTGCTACTGATGGTCCTAAACCAGGAGTGGGGATAGTGTGGCTTGCTAATCATATGTCACTAACCAGGATTCTTTTTGTGGCTCAGGGCAACAACAAATATTTTTGGAGGGGAAATATTTCCCCAAAACAATAGGGCAGTGCTTCCCAAACTATGTTCCATAGAACTTTAGGATTCTGCAAAGACATCAAAGGGGTTCCACAAAAAATCTTTAAAATCAAATTTAAAATGGATTTTAAAATAAGACCACACAAGGCAAACTATTTTGTTTACAGTATCTAAAATAGCTATGTTGTGTAACAACTACTGATATCAGTTATGTAGTTACTGACTACACTTTTCAACATTTTACAAGAGCAATTAATACATAGTCGGATTTTCTCATTGATTCCACATTTCTTTTTTCCTTCTTGTACAACTTTTGGAATATTGGGGTGTTATTCATAAAATATCACAGTAAACTTAATTTTAAAAGTAGATGTTATATAGGATATTGGGTATTTGAATTAGCATAAAATGATCCAGAATATAGTTTGATTGAATAAATCAGGGATAGAGTTAAAGGTCCACTGAAAATAAATGACTTCTGAATGGTTCCATTACCACAAAGACTTATGAACTGCTGAAATAAATGGAAAATTCTAGAGAAGATGGGCATGGAAGTCTGCTACAAGAATTCGTCCAAGGCAAATAGACTCCTAACTGAGATAAGATTTCAGCTTCAGCCTTAAGATCTAATTCTACCAAAACTGTTGATCAACAAGGTGGCAAACCCTCAACACAGGATCTAAGTAAAACCTTCATTTTACCTGAAGCCACCAATATTAGTCCTACATTTCAGAAAAAAAGGCACTAATTGGGCTCATATAATTTCACATAATCCTTGTCAGAAAATGTACCTTGCTTCTTGATCTTATCTTTCCACCAACCAGCTTCATAAACCTGTTATACTGCTCTTCTTGATTTGAAAGATCACGAATTTTCCTGATTTCCTCTTCTCTTTTCCTTCTTTCCTCCTCTTCCTCTTGTTTCCGTTGTTCCTCCTCTTTTTGGGCCCTTTCTTGTTCCTTCTGCTGCTGCATTTTTTTCCACACTTTTGTTTGCTGTTTCCTCACTGCTTGCTTAGCTTTAAATAAAGAATATTACTTAATTTCATTGAATTTCTCCAAGAGACAAAAATAAATGTACTGAGAAAATAATTTTTTGAACTACAAACATCACATGAGTCAAATGAGAGCTATTGCCAACCAATTTAAATATTTACCTGCAGTGCTGGTTTTTTTGGCAGAATGAGATTTTGTACCAAGTTTGACTTTTTGTGTTACTGTTTTTCCCTTTGTTAGTTTTTCCTTGCTTTCCTTCATCACCTGCTGCTCTTTCTGCTGCCATTTTTTACTGGCAGACTGAAGAGCTAATAATCTTAGCTGCAATTCTGACACTTCCTCTTCTTCATCAAGCAGTTTCTATTACAGGGATAAGATGAGAAACACACATTTCACTTCTCAATTCATTATTGCGTTTATAAAGAAAAAAATGTTTCCAAAAATCTACAAAGATTAAAATTAGTGATATATAAAAGGAGAGGATTCTAAGAACTGAAAAATAAGTATTATTACTGAAGTGTTAAATCCCATTACACACATCCAAATTTCTATTTTAAATGCACAAGATTGCATTTTGCTAAAATTTGCTGAAATTTAATTTAAAGCTTTTGTTTGTAAGTCTTTCTCCACTTTATTTAACTTACCTTCTCTACTGCAGCATCTGAAGGGCTAAGTTTCTGGTCTCCTTGTTCTTTTTCTTCTACAGCTTGAGAAAGTAAGAACAGCATATTTTTCTAACCATAAAAAAAGTTTGCAAAGCAATACTAATGTTAACGTTTTTATTAGGGGTACTGCACAGAAAATCTAACTGTGGCCAAAAACAAAATCACCAAACTCCAAGTGTCCATCTGTTTTTTTTTTCTATATTACTAATGGGTGCAGTATATCTTGGGGAAAACTTAAAAAACCAATATCTCTTCCTATTCATATCAATTTTCCATTAATTTTGTGAATCAATCTCAAGCCTTAGAACATCAGCAGCACAGTGGAATCAGAAATCAGAAGGAAGCTTCTGGCCCCACACACTAGGATCAAATTTAGTTTATGGCCCGACTCCACAGAACTAGGCTACAGGCACTGCAGATTCCAAACCACCTACTCTAACTGTTACGGCAAATCATAATGAGTTGGCTTTGTCATATCCGGGCTGCATTTGTCTACAAATGCTGAAACACGCCCTTGGCTAAATCACACATGATATCAAGGGTAGAAATATATGATCACTTCCAAATAGGACACTACTCTTCTATTATCTTTTGGCACTCTAGTGCCGTTCAGCCTTCATATTTCTAAGTAAACAACGATAAAGGATCAGGAAGAGGAAAATACAGCATATAACACCTTGAACATAAGAGGACCAGAAACTGTCATTTAATTTGTAAGTTGTATCATGTAATCTTAATAATATTATTTATATTTTGATTAATTCTCTTGTTACTGATAACTGACTTTCCTTGGACTATACTCTGCTGAAAAGTCAGAATGTGGATAGATAGATATTATCTGATTAGAAGACTGTTAAGGTACGCTATGGTAAAAAAAGTTAATGTAAAAGTTAGGGCCCTTCCAGACAGGCCCTATATCTCAGGATCTGATCCCATGTTTTCTGCTTATCCCAGATTATCTAGCAGTGCAGACTCATATAATCCAGTTAAAAGCGGAAAACCTGGGATCGGATCTTGGGGTATAGGGCCTTTCTGGAAGGGCTCTTGGGAAAAAAAATAATCTTACGTCTTCTAACAATGTTAGAGGAATGCATGCAGAACTGAAAGGAACTTTGTTGCAAACAAAGAATTTCTATAAAGCCATGCTACTAACTTCAAAATGATCAATGATACAAGTCATATTATGTAACATGGTATTATTACAGGTACCTTGATTCACATCCAATAATTCATTTTTTTGTGACTGTTGTTTGGCTCCATCTTTCACCTTCTTCAGTTTGCTCCTCTCAGCTAGTGTTGGCAGTTTTTGCCTAAGTGGTTTCAGTTCAAATGCTTGAAAAGTTATCACTTTATTTTTCTCTTCAGGAGACTCTTCAGGGGCATCCTTTATAATACTGATATTTTCTACTATTATTTGGTCCTCTGGGCTTGCTGTTTCATCAGTGCTTTGCTGAACAGTTTCTTCTTTGTTATTTAAAGTCAGTTTTTCATCTTTATTAATATATTCAAGTTCTAGCTGAATCTGCTTATATTTCAACAATAGGTCCTCAAAACTCTCTTCAACAGAGTTATCATTTTTAGATGAGTAGTTCTGTTTTCGTGGCGGGAATTTTCCAAATGTTTTGGCTGGTCCTTTAGTTAAGAAAATTATCAAGTATGCATTTTCTTACACTATTATGACTCTTCCAGTAATATATTACCACTAAAATGTGTCTCGTGGCTTAATGTAGAATTACTACTGACATACACTCTGAAAGGCCTTATCCCAAACAATAATTGATGCATGTTTTGATATTTGGGGGGGGGGGGGGGTTACATATAATGTCAACATTTACTCACACACTTCCTCAATCTAAAGAAAAAAAATCCCACAATAGGGAAAGCTGTGTTCTCTCTTCCTCTCCATGTATTCCTGAGGCTTGTCAATAACACTCCTCTTCTTCTTTCAAAATAATTCCCAAAGACACTGCCATAACTACTCTTGACTTTTCTCACTTGGAGTTCATCTTTTCTTATGCAACATCTACTTCACAAAATTCCTAAACGTAGTTTCACAGATCCTTGAAACTAACAACACACGCCAAGATACATTATTAAATCGTTGACCTCTCTCATAATTAAACTAAGGATCAGATAAATCTTGATTTTATTCATTTTGTTGCTTTGCTTGTAATTCATGACAACCAATGCTGAGTTTTCCAATGCAAAAGGCATACTATTTAATCCTTTCAGAATTGTTGTCTTGTTTATAATGCACATAAAAGTGCCCTTCTAACACTTGAAAGCAGTACAGAAATGTTAGGCATCTACTATGAGCATAAAATAGTTGTGTAATCTGTAACAATTGGTTTGCTAAATTACCATTCTAAGTCACTTCAGTTCTTCAAGGTGCATTAGTGAAATGAAGTCTTATTCCACATTTTCACACTTGGCTCTTTAATCCAGAAAATATTTCAGAAAGCAACCAGGTAACATTATTTTTTATCCACATGTTAGTCTAGCTATTACCTATGGTAAGTGTGAGAATCATACTATTTCCAGATGCTGTTAGTCTGCAACTTCCAGCAATTCTTGCCAGCGCAGCCAACAGTGAGGAATGCTAGTAGTTGCAGTCTAACATCTCAAGCCTCAATGACTCCCTATCCTGACCAAAGGTATAATTCAAAAGCTGTGCATACCAGCCAGCCATGGGGCAAAATCAGCCAAAGCTGGTCTCTACAAGACAGCCATAGGTTGGTACCTTTCCACTCTGAATTCAGGCTGGTAGGTTCACATAAAATGGACACATTTCTGGCTTCTTTCCTGAACACAGATAGAAAAACTGCAAATAAGCTATTTTGCCATTTATAAAATGGCTGTATTTCACTTTATATGAAAAACGAAACCAGAATGCAGGACAAAACCCACACCCTGTTTAATGTGCAACAAAAGTCAAACTCCACAAGTTAAACTAAGTCAGAATAAAGTCTACTTGCTCCAATAGTAGATATATTCAAGTTAGTAACCATTGAAATAATTTAACAAAATAGTATAATTATTCAACTAACATTGACTCCTTGAACATACATTTCCATTTCCGATCAATGTAAAAAATTTCCTGTTAAAACAAATATTGGTACCCCATGATTCTACACAATTTTGCTCTAAAGCCCTATCAAGTTAAATTCATTTATAATACATCTCTAGAAATCTTCGTTCTCATTAATATAAATTGAAGTAAAATCCTGTGATTGTCTATTCATAAACAATACTGATCCCCTACAGACTTGTTCTTAGGGATGCATATAACTGCAGCATATGCTACAATTACTATATAACAAAACCGAAAGGTATTTATTGCTCCTAAGAGACTTTAAACCAATTTTAGTTAGCTGATATTTAAAGGGGGGGGGGTATGGGTTAGGGTTCTTACATCTTACTATCACTAGTTACACAACTGAGGTACACAACTGAGGCCCAACTATAACTGCATATCTAACATGCAATGGGATCATGTATGTACCACCACATCTATTTGCATACTGATTCAGAGTAACACAGATATGTCTTTGTATGGCTAGCAATTTTGTTAATATGAATATAAGTTCTAATTGCTTCAGATGTTCAAGGCATCACATCTGACTCTAACTAGGTCATATCTGAGATGACAAATAAGATGTTATTTTCTTTGCCCTCATCACAACTCCATGAGTATTTTAAAGTCTCCACGCCTTCCCAAGTAGGATGATTTCTAACAAAATGCCTTCTTATATTCCATCCCTCTTAAAATGCAACTGTTCTTAAACCGTAACTGTTCATTAAAGTTCTTCTATAACAAAGTGCTGGCAACACACTTTGCCCTTCACATTATCATCACTGTACCCTTGACCCATCCCTGAGCAAAACAAGACAAAAAGATTTATCTGAGGACCTATCTACACTGAGCACTGAATGCCGTTTGATGCTAGCTTCAGAGCCCTTCCAGACTGGGCCTATATTCCAGGATCTGATCCCAGGTTTTCTGCTTTAAACTGGATTATATGAGTCCGCACTGACAGATAATCTGAGATAAACAAAAACCTGGGATCAGATCCTGGGATATAGGGCCTGTCTGGAAGGGCCCTCAGACTGTGGCAGCCAGAGCACAAACTTCCACAAACGTGTGTGAAAGAAAGCCCTTAATTCACATTGGTGTGGTTTGCATAATTACCATCAGGCCGTTTCCAAGATTTCCTATAGAATCATCTGCAGTGAAGCTACTTTCAATATTGGTTTGAAATTGCATTAAATGATCAACAAAGATGGGGCTTCAGAGATCTAGACTGCAGGGGCTCCTAATGTTTGATCCTCTTAAGATGATGTCTCAGGCCCTTTCCACACAGCTGAATAAAACCCCACCTTTTCTCCTCTGAACTGGAATATATGGTAGTGTGAACTCAGATAATCCAGTTCAAATCAGATACAGTAGATTTTCTGTGAAAACCTGGATTATCTGACAATGTAAAAGGAGCCTTAGTCAAGTCTTCTTAAACTTTTCCACTCAGAACCCTTTTATATCCCCATTTTTTTTCATGACAAAAGTATAGAAATTAGGTATAAAAATCAAACATTTCCTGATAACCGATCAGCACTTGCATGGCTTGCTAAACAGAAGACAGAGGGCCCTTCCACAAAGCCATATAACCCAGACCATCAAGGAAGAAAATCCCACAATATCTGCTTTGAACTGGGTTATAATAACAACAGCAACAACAACAAAACAACAACAAAACTTTACTTGTACCCCGCCCACCATCTCCCCAAAGGGACTCGGGGCTTCGCACAGAAGTGCCACATGCAGTTTAAAAACAATGGCATAAGCATAAACAACAGCACATAAAATCTCACTGGTAAAATTATAAAAATATGAAAATTATAACGTTCCTAAAATGCAGTGGAACCTGCGGGCTGACTATCTGCCATAACAATCAGTCAAAGTGCAGACCAGCACTATCATGATTCATCATGTTGGCCATGGACTGCTCAGGATCAAAGGCCTATCTGAAGAGCCATGTTTTTAGACTCACTCGGAAGGTCTGAAGAGTGGGGGCTAATCTAATTTCTTTAGGGAAGGTATTCCAGAGCTGGGGAACCACCACTGAGAAGGCCCTCTCTTTCATCCCCACCAACCATGCTTGAGATGGTGATGGGACTGAGAGAAGGGCCTCCCCAGCAGATATTAATGCCCACGATAGTTCATAGAAAGAGATATGGTCTTGAAGATAGGTTGGACCGAAAGTGTATATATTCCATATATGCCATATATTCCAGTTCAAAGCATAAAATGTGAAATGTTATTCAGCTGTGTGGAAGGGGTCTGAGAATCCTCTGGAACATGGCCATATAGGCTAGAAAACTCACAGCAACACAGACTGATTTCCCTTTTTATGGAGTACAACAGAAGCATCTTGTGCAGAGCCCACTGCACAACTGATTTGCGTAAATGTCTGAAACAGACACTAGAGGCCCTTCCAGACTGGCCCTATATCCCAGGATTTGACTGCAGCTTTTCTGCATTAAACGAGATTATATGAATCCCCACTGCCAGAGAATCTGGGAAAAACAGAAAACCTGGGATCATATCCTGGGATACAGGGTCTGTCTGGGAGGGTCCCAAGTCTGCACTGCTGGAGAATCTGGGATAAACAGAAAGCCTGGGATGGGTCTATCTGGAAGGGCCCCAAGTCTGCACTGCCAGAGAATTTGGGCTAAATAGAAAGCCTGGGATTAGATCCTGGGATATAAGTGCTGTCTGGAAGGGCCCCGAGTCTGCACTGCCAGAGAATCAAGGGGCCTTTCCGCAAAGCCCTCATATAATCCAGTTTAAAATGGAAAACCAGGAAGACAGCCGTGTCTGGAAGGGCCCTGAGAGAAAGCAACTTGCTCATAGTTACTCAATGGATTTCCATGGCTGAGTGAAGAAGTGAGCCCTGGGGACCTTCCACAAAGTCCTACATCCCAGAATATCCAAGGCAGAAAATCCCAAACTATCTGAGTGTGGACTCAGATAATCCAGTTCAAAGCAGATATTGAGGGATTTCCTGCCTTGATTTTCTGGGATACAGGGCTGTATGGAAGGGCCCCGGGATAAACAGAAAGCCTGGGATCATATCCTGGCATATGGGGCCTGTCTGGGGGCCCTTCCACACAGCCCTATATCCCAGATTATCCAAGGCAGAAAATTGCAAACTAAGTGTGGACTCAGATGATCCAGTTCAAAGCAGATACTGTGGGATTTTCTGCCTTGCTATTCTGGGATATAGGGCTGTGTGGAAGTGCCCTGGGATAAACAGAAAGCCTGGGATCATAACCTGGCATATAGGGCCTGTCTGGGGGGCCCTTCCACACAGCCCTATATCCCAGAATATCAAGGCAGAAAATCCCACAATATCTGCTTTGAACTGGATTATTTGAGTCCACACTTAGGTAATGTAGGATTTTCTGCCTTGCTATTATGGGCTGGGTGGAAAGGCCCTGGAAGAACCTTTGGTGCTTCCAACATTGAGCTAAGGGGTTGGGGCCTGGGCCCAAGGTTTAAGAAGCAGTGTTCTGGGCTTCAGATCCCAGAATCCCTGGCTGTTAGCCAGGCTGGCTCGGGCTTCTGGGCATTGAAGTGCCCAGAAGCTAGAGGAGCAAACATTGAGCTAAGGGGTAGGGGGTTGGGGCCTGGGCCCAAGGTTTAAGCATTGTTCTGGGATTCAGATCCCAGAATCCCTGGCTGTTAGCGTTGAAGTGCCCAGAAGCTAGAGGAGCAAAGGCGAGTGACTCTGTGCGAAGGATACATTTCCGAGGCGAGGGTTCCCTCCAGCCGTATCCCCCTCCTCCTCCTCCGGGGGGCCTTCCAGGGAGGCAGGGCCCTCGGCTCCTGCCCCAGCGGCCCCCGCCCCGGTAGGCCCTGCCTCGGAAGCGGAACCGGTCCAGCGCGTTGTGGCTGCGCTCCCAGAAGGAGAGCCGGGGTCCGGCGTCGGGGTGCGGGTGAGGGCCGGGCGGCAGCCGCGAGCAGGAGGCCGAGGAGGAAGCGGAGGAGGGCGGCGGCGGTTGCGGGTGGGGGCGGAAGGCCTCCTTGGGGCGGTAGCCTCCTCCTCCGCCACCTCCGCCTCGGCCGTGGAGGTGGCCCAGTTCGGGAGGAGGCCGGTGGCGGAGGTGGGCGAAGCGGCGGGACGACGAGGAGAGGAAGGGGGAGCCCCGTAGGTCCGGAGGAGGCCTGCGCCGGGCGTAGGGGCCTTTCGCGCCGTCATCTCTGCCTCTGGGCTCGGTGGGCCCGCCGCTGCTGCTGTTGTTGTCGTCGTCGCCGTCGCTGATTTCTCCGTCCTCCAGCTCGCCTTCCTCCTTCGGCGAAAGGTCCTTCGGCGGTGCCGCCTCAGCCGCCTCCGCCACTGTCTTCTCCTCAGCCGCCGGAGCCGCCATTAGCCGCCTCGCCTGACTAGGCCCCAACAAGGCGGCCGCCCGCTTGCCAGGACGGCGCTCCTCCAATCCGGGGCCTTTCCCCTCAGAGACCCCTCGAAGTTGAGCGACGGCCAACTCACCGCTGCCACCAACACCCTGCAGCTTCGCCTTTCGCGGCTCTCGCGAGACTTGGCTTCGGCTCCTCTTTCTCCCCCCCCCCCCCCCCTTTCTTTCCTCAGAGAATCGAAAGCGGGGGGAAAGAAACAGCATAAAGGCGAGGGGCGCCCAGGGGCATGACGGGAAGTGTAGTTCCTCCGCACTCCGCTGTAGTGGGTTCATAAGAGGTCGCTCGCTTGTCAAACAATACAAGCGAGGCCGACAAGAGCAATAACAACCGTAGAACAGATAACAACATATTAAACATCAACATCAAATAATAGTGAAACATTAGTACAAATCAAACTTGGGCCCTCCAGGTGTTTTGGACTCCAACTCCCACAATTCCTAGCGGCCTCAGGCCCTTTCCTTTTCGGGGAAAAGGAAAGGGCCTGAGGCCGCTAGGAATTGTGGGAGTTGGAGTCCAAAACACCTGGAGGGCCCAAGTTTGCCCAAGCCTACTATAGACTAAGCAAAACATAACTAAAATGCACATTTTGACAAATAAGCATTTCAAACAAGATTCCCAGAGCAACATCCAAGGCAGCTATATAATGAGACTTGAGTAGCCACACATTTTGGTATCTACAGGTCCAAACTATATAAATAAAAATGTAATTTTCATTTGTGGGATTAACATAACTGACATACCACTTGACGAATTGCTGCCAAATTTGACCACAAGACACCTACTAACTCAAGGAGTGACCATCACTTTAAAAAATGATTTTGTCATTTGGGAGTGGCAGTTGCTGGGATTTATAGTTCACCTACAATCAAAGAGCATTCTGAATTCCACCAATGATGGAATTGAACCAAACTTGGCACACAGTTCTCCCATGACCAACAGAAAACACTGAAAGGGTTTGGTGGGCATTGACTTTCGAGTTTGGGAGTTGTAGTTCACCTACATCCAGAGAACACTGTGGACTCAAACAGTGATGGATCTGGACCAAACTTGGCACAAGCATTCAATATGCCCAAATATGAACACAGATGGAGTTTGGGGGAAATAGACCTTGAAATTTGGGATTTGTAGTTACTGGGATTCACAGTTCATCTACAATTAAAGAGGATTCTGGAACTCACAAACGACAGAATTGGGGCAATCTTCCCATACAGAACCCCCATGACCAAAAGAAAATACTTAAGGCCATCCAGTCCAACCCCCTGCCAAGAAGCAGGAATATTGCATTCAAATCACCCCTGACAGATGGCCATCTAGCCTCTGTTTAAAAGCTTCCAAAGAAGGAGCCTCCACCACACTCTGGGGCAGAGAGTTCCACTGCTGAACGGCTCTCACAGTCAGGAAGTTCTTCCTCATGTTCAGATGGAATCTCCTCTCTTGTAGTTTGAAGCCATTGTTCCGTGTCCTAGTCTCCAAGGAAGCAGAAAACAAGCTTGCTCCCTCCTCCCTGGGGCAAGAAAACGTAATCCTCCTGACAAAGAGCCAGCCAGCCATAGATATAGATAGATAGATAGATAGATAGATAAGATTCACACACACACCACAGATATAGTATCATAGATTTGAAAGGGACCCCTAAAGAAGGACAATTCTATGTTGCATTTTCCAGAGTAGGCAAACCACACAATCTCCACATCAACTCTGACAAAGAAACAACAAGAAATACTGTTTACCCACAAGCATCAAGAAATTACATATATTAGGAGCCAACACTTTCTCATTACTTTATTTTCCAGATCAACAGACTGGGCCACAGCAACGCGTGGCAGGGGACAGCTAGTCCCTAATAATAACATAAGTAAGGGAAGTGATAGGGCTTCATTACAAAAGCAGTCTTGACTCAAGGGGTCATTTCAGTGGATGGAAAAAGGAAAAACTCACAATTTCTAGACTCTGTGCCCTTTGAGTCCATTTTTTGCCAGGCATCTTGTGGCTTGGTCAACTTCAAAGCTTTGTTTATCATGTTGCATGTGTGTTCGCAGCCTCCCATCACTGCTAGTCACAGCCGTGACTGTTTTCAACCTCAGTTTTCCTACTGGCATTATTATTCATATAATTGGACTCTGTGGTGGTGCAATGGGTTAAACCCTTGTGCTGCTGAACTGCTGACCTGAAGGTTGGCAGTTCAAATCCATGAGACGGGGTGAGCTCCTGTCTGTCAGCTCCAGATTCTGCCAACCTAGCAGTCTGAAAAAATGCAAATGTGAGTAGATAAAAAGGTACTGCTTTGGCAGAAAAAGGCAAAGAGACGCTCCAAACAATCTTGCCAGTTACACAACCAGGACAATTCTCATTTTCAAGCTCCTCAGATTGAAAATGGAGAAAAGTACCTCCCCAGAGCCAGAGATGATCACTGCCTCCAGAAGCCGGAAATGAAAGGAGAAGCCTCTGCCTTGGTTTGTGTTTGTATGTCTCATTGTATATGATTGTAAAGAAGGCACTGAATGTTTGCCTATGTATGTAAATGCTGTAATCCACTCCAAGTCCCCTAGGGGAGAAGGGTGGGATATAAATAAAGTGTATTATTATTATTATTATTATTATTATTATTATTATTATTTGATATACAAAAAGATTAGTTCACAGCAAACAAAATCACTATGCTGGCTTTTGTATTGATCACACGTTGGACACTTCCCAGGT
Source organism: Anolis sagrei (assembly GCF_037176765.1). Classification (NCBI taxonomy): domain Eukaryota; kingdom Metazoa; phylum Chordata; class Lepidosauria; order Squamata; family Anolidae; genus Anolis; species Anolis sagrei. The sequence goes on from NC_090025.1 coordinate 144,278,275, forward strand.
GTCTAGGACTATTTGATGTATCAGCAAATAATGCGTGCAGATCCGAGTAGAGTGGGCTCTTGCAGCTGACAGATGGTAATGTTGTCAGCGCCAATTGTTTTTAAATGCAGGCCAAGGTCTTTAGACACTGCACCGAGTGTGCCGATCAACACTGGGACCAATTTATTAACTTGTGCCAAAGTCTTTGCAGTTCAATCTTTAAACCCTCATATCGTGTCAGCTTTTCCAGTTGTTTCTCTTCAATCCTGCTGTCGCCTGGGATTGCAACATTGACGATCCATACTTTGTTTTTTAACACGATCGTGAGGTCAGGAGTATTGTGCTCTAAAACTCTGGCAGTCTGAATTCAGAAGTCCCAGAGTAGTTTGACTTTCTGAAACTTTTTCAGGCTTGTGATACCACCCATTCTTTGTCACAGGAAGATGGTATTTGTGGCAGTGTATATTATTATTATTATTATTATTATTATTATTATTATTATTATTATTGGGTTGTAAGAGACTCCAGGACCATATAGTCTAACCCCCTGTCATGCAGGAACACACAATAAAAGCACCCTTGACAGATGGACATCCAGTCTAGGCTTTAAAAAGCTTAGACAGATGCTGTTAGACTGCAACTTCCAGCAATCCTTGCCTGCGCAGCCAACAATGAGGAATACTAGTAGTTGCAGTCTAACATCTCAAGCCTCAAAGGTTCCCATCAGGAGGTTCTTCCTAATCTTTAGATGTATTTTCTCCCACAGCAAATGGAATCAGTTGCTCTGTGTCCTAGTTTCCAGAACAGCAGAAAACAAGCTTACCTCCTCTTCAGTGTGGCATTCTTTCACATATTTAAACATGGCTCTTGTGGACTTAAATTTCTCAAAGGACTTAAATTTGTTTAGAACTGTATAGGCTTGTTATAGAGACCTAGGCTTTCCTTGCTAGAGTCCACATATGTAGATATAGTACACAGGTTTTCTCTACGCGCAATATTCTCCAATTAATATTTGTTATGTAGTAAGGCCTACTTTACCCAAACTATTCCTGAATTGACATGTTTTCTTGGTAAGATTTCTTCAGATGGTGTTTCTTTAGTGGGTTTTCATGGACTAGCAGTGGATTTTGAATTCTGGTCTCCAGAGTCATAGTCCAACACTCAAACTACTATAGCATGCTGGCTTTTTGTAATCACTTCCAACATTAGATTTTAGAGTTGAAGGGGAGGGTAATCACGGTCTTCTATAAAGATGCAGATAAATATTTCTAGTTCATAATAACCATATTATTTTATTTAAAACCTGCAGCACTTTCTCTACCAATTGGTCAACCAATTGCCCTGCTAGTCTAGAACTAATTTATCTAGGTTCAGTTCTGGACCCATCTACACTGCTATTGTAATGCAAATTGAACTGCATTATATGGTCAGTTTAAATGGGCCCCCTCTCTCTTTAGATCTTAATTACTTTGGAAAAGATTTAATACAACCATAAACTGATACATACTTTTCCTATACACTTTTGTTCCAAGGCAAGCTCTATAAGGGGCTTATGTTCATTGCAAACCTATGCCTTTAGCTAAAACAAGCAAAATGTGGTTTCTAACTTTTCAGATAGTTACATTTGTAGCTGGATTTTTTGTTTATGTTGCATTTCTTCCCATCACCTTTGCAGAGGGACAACAGTTTATTAGCACTAGGGATATAAATCTTCATTGTTACAAGAATAAATAATGTTACCATTTTCTTAGTGTTGTGGCAAAAGAATTGAGAACTGCACAGTTTTGAAAACTAATCATAGTTTGAGATTCATTCTGTGCAAAATAAATTACACAAACGCACACAAATTGCATGGTATTTTCTGTGCATAATTGTTTTATGTGCAAAAGCCCACATGTATTTCTGGTGTGCAAAAATAAGTCCTCAACTGTGATTATTTTCACCACATAGGATTCTCATCATGGTTGCCTAACATCAACACTCCCCTGGTAACCACTGGTAAAAGTATTTTCTAATATTCTTTCTATCTCTATACAGTCTATGCCAGGGGTCCTCAAACTAAGGCCCAGGGGCCAGATGCGGCCCTCCAAGGTCATTTACCCAGCCCTCGCTCAGGGTCAACCTCAGTCTGAAATGACTTGAAAGGACACAACAACATCCTTATCTCATCAGCCAAAAGCAGGCCAACACTTCCCATTGAAATACTAATAAATTTATACATTTTAAATTGTTCTTCATTTCAATTATTGTATTGTTTTTAAGGGTTTTTTTGCACTACAAATAAGATATGTGCAGTGTGCATAGGAATTCATTCATGTTTTATTCAAATTATAATCCGGCCCTCCAACAGTTTGAGGGACTGTGATCTGGCCCTCTGTTTAAAAAGTTTGAGGACCCCTGGTCTATGCCATGAAGATCATGCCATTCAGCTTGAAAATCATTGCAAATTTCAGTTGTCAATTTATAGTCTATGGACCCTTCTACACATGCATTAAAACTCAAGAGGAAGTGGATTAAAAGGGGGGTGGGTGGCTAAATGGCATTTAACCAAAGTTGAGGAGGAATCAGGAGGAATCAGATTAAGGGCTGGAAAACACATTTTAAAAGGTGCCCTTTAAACCCTGTTCTTCCTGAGAAACATGCACCTTTCCATGCCTGTGTATCCCAGCAGTTATAGAAAACATGTGTTTTCCTTCCCTCCCCCCTGTGCAGACTCCTCCAGGGCACTTGCATTTCTGAAAAGGCTGAGACAGCTGATCAGCTGTCAAATGGAGACACAGGTGGCTCAGGGAAGCACAAATGGAAAGCAAATACAACCCTCTCGAATTCTGTTTTTTACACTTTGTAATGTTAAACAGAGCTTGAATTAACAATTGGGGGAAAACAGAGATCTGGGGGAAGCTTTTTGTTTTCACTCAGATATGCACTGGATCATATACTGGTCATTATAAAACTACTATGGATTTCTATGGATTTGACTATATTTAATCGACACCAACTTGACTCCACGTGGGAAAATTGAGACCTATTTTTCAGGGCAGACTTTAATTTTCTTTTCTTTTTTACAGTGCTGTAAATAATGTAATTCATATAGTAGTAGTCTGGACATGAACATTTTTTAAGCACATTGACTTTAATGAATGTAGCACTATAGCACCCTTGAAGTCAAGTAGCCCACTGAGAAGCCCACATCAGAAATAGTGTAAGAAATGTTAATATACCATGATCTGGCTCATGTGTCCCAAAGAAATTTAGGGTGTGTGTGTGTTCCTGTTGAACATTTAATATATTTGTTGAATGTAAATGCTTTTACTGCTACCGGGCTGAATTCAAAGTGCTGGCGTTGGCCTTTAAAGCCCTAAACGGTTCCGGCCCAAGCTACCTATCTGACCGCATCTCTGCCTATGAACCCACCAGGACTTTGAGATCTTCCGGGGAGACCCTGCTCTCGATCCCGCCTGCTTCTCAAGCTCGGCTGGCGGGGACGAGAGATAGGGCCTTCTCGGTGGTGGCTCCTCAGCTGTGGAACGCCCTTCCTACGGACATTAGACTAGCACCATCTCTAACGGTATTCCGCAAAAAGGTGAAGACCTGGATGTTTGTGCAGGTGTTTGAGTAATTTAGTGCAATCTGGTAATGGAACATAGGAATGGAACAATGGACGACGAACCTGGACTACGCTTGGATGATGAGAAGATTGGGTACGGTTGTTTTTTGTAATAATTGTGCATTGTAATTGCTTATTGTTAATTTATGGATAATGTGTTAAGTCAATTGTTATATGTTGTATAGAACCACTGCTGTTTCTACTGTTTTTACTGTTTGGAACCGCTGTGAGTCGCCTTCGGGCTTGAGATACAGCGGTATATAAGCAAAGTAAATAAATAAATAAATAAATAATTGAATTGGGTGGGATTTATTTTAATGTATTTGTGTTGTTTGATAATTCTATGCTTATGTTTTGCATACTCTGTTTATTGGTGTTTTGCTATTTGGAAACAGCCCTGAGTCCCCTAGGAGAGTATTAATAAATAATAATAATAATAATTATTATTATTATTATTATTATTATCTCATAGTTGCATATGCGCATCTCTGGAGTGATTAAAAAAAACTTCCACCAGATCTCCTCCATCTGCCCTCCATCTTAATCTACTTTAAAAAATAACAGCTGTGAGGATGATGGGACAGTGAGAGACTATACAGTGGGACTAGCAGGTCTGTGTTTGGACTCCCTTTGGGGTCCCACATTTTTTAAAACCCACTTCTTTGTCCTGCATTTTGGTGCTGTCTGGAAGTGCCCCATTTCTCTTCCATATCATTGTAATCATTCCCTGTTTGCCAGACAGTGGTTAAAAGAGCAAGCTTTTCTTTCATACCACTAGTATCTGGGCCAAATATACACAATCAAGTTGCAATGGTGAAGAGAAGGAGCATATCTAGGGAACTCTATAGCCTCTTCACTTCTGGAATGGAGAGCTTGTCAAAACTTGTGTATTGACCTGGCCAATATTCCTCTTCCAATATTGTTCTCATAAACATGCATTGGATTGTGTCTCTAAAGTGATCAAGCATTTTACATGAAAAAACAAATGAGCATATACTGTATAATAATAGGTAGGAAGTGCTACTGATGTTGTCTGTGAATAGTGTAATTAAGTTAGCAAATCTGAATGTCATTATTTTTTTTAGTCCCAAACTCAGATAGTTCAAAATGTAGATCTTTTAGGCTAAAAGGAGGTGGGTTCTGAAAACTGAAGGAGAGAAGTGGATAATTACTATGTCTCCCAGGCTGCAGCCCAGAAACAGATAACAACTAGCTCTTTCATCTGATCATCCATCAAAAATAAGAGGAGAACGTCAAGGCAGGCTTGGCTCTGTTTCATTCAGTTACATGGAGAACATCCGTTTCTAATGACTGGATATCTGAAGAGATCTTTTGGCAACATTGTGGTCCTAGGCATGCTTATTAGAGAGTACATTCCATTGAGCTCACTGTGCCTTGAATTTGAGTAAACATTCATACAATAAGGATGCAATTTCCCTTGATTTGCTTAAGGGCCTTTTTTTATCTTGGATTAGGTCAGTCAACAAATAGAAAATAATAATCCTAGACCTGAAGCCTGTAGCACACCTCTTTCCATTGTCTTCCCTGACGGATTAGATTATATGTTTTTTAGATTATATTTGCTTCATGATACTGGGTAGACTGACACTTTCATAATTGTTTAATTTTTCTGCAAAAAACTGGGAAACAAATTAGACATCATTTCCATGAGAGCAAATGGCACCATCCTGAGTATTGTACAACAGTCCTATGCTTGACAAAATGATGCACTGCATGCTAGCTACTTTGCAGAAGTGTTTTAAATGAAAAACTTTTGCAATATCCACCTCCCTTTTGTGTTACAGTTTCCTTTACAACTTTCCTTTACAACTATATTTCACCGCCTTTTCTAGTAGAGACAAAAATGTTACAAAGATGCAAGAGTAGAGGGGTAATTATTTAGCATGGAACTGTATAATTTGCAATTTAAACGATACAGTAAAATGCATGGGTCGCCATAACCTGACAAGCAACTTGAAGGCACATACACACACATCAAGATCTGCAGCAGCCAGTGTAAGTGCATTTAGTCCTGTATAGATCCTATTGATTTCAATGAGACCTACCTCCTTGAGACCCTTCCCAGTATAATTCCTCACGGCTGGGTGCAGGAATTATCCTCACGAAACCCAAAGGAGATGGGTTCAGAATAAATAGGCAGGAAGAAATTTGTGGTTTAGTGCCAAAATAGACTCTGGGTGGATCTCTTGAGGAGAAGAAATGCTCCAATTACAGGCGTGACTTTTTTTGCCCATGAATTGGGGCACACCCCGAGTTTTTTCTTTTCCCAGTGCCGCTGCGCCTCCTGACAAAATGAATCATAAGACAGTTTGCTTCCATGCTCGAATTTGTGAGAAAGAAAACCATTCTACCATTCAATCAAAACAAGCCGCTGAAGTATAATACCTTTTGTCTTTTCTCAGGCCTTCTACTTGTAGTTTTGAGATACTTGTTTTCAACATCCTGGAGTTTTTTTCCCTCTTTTCTCCTAGTCAGGTAAGGAATACAGTTTAAATTTTTGGAATATATAATTCAAAGTGATGCAATGAATTAGTTTGTGGTTTTCTTCCTCATTAGATTTCATTTAGTGACCTACATGGTTGTAGTCATTTATAAAGGGTGCCATGAGTACATATAATCTAATAGAGTGGATTCTTGATATCCATTGAGTTTTGATTCCACTGTTTTGGATACCAAAATCTGTGGATGCTCATTTTCAATTATATGCAGTGGTGTCATAAAATTGCATCTCTTACATACAAAGCCAAAACCAAGTTTTGATTTTTAGTTTTAAAAAAATCAAGCAGGGAATGGTTGAATCCATGACTACAAGGGGTTGATTGTACTACTTCCGAGTTACACTCGGAAGGGATTGTGGGCTTTCCTGGGATTCAAAGTGATAAAAGTCAAGGGAATGATACAGGTCAAGAAAATGCAATTGCTTCAGATAGTGATACAGGTCAGGAAAATGCAATTGCCTCTGAGTTCCAAGGTCAGTCACAGAAGTCAGAAACTACATCCTTAGATAAGGGCTTGAGTGAAGACGAATTGGCAAAAAACTCTCACGGGACAGCACCTGGCAATGTGGAGCTAAGCAAGGATTTATGTTTGCAGATTATGGCAGATAGTCAGCTTCGTAGATCAACAAGGCTCTGTGGAAAACAGATTGCGAAAGTCCATAGAAGACATAATGACTTCATGTCTGTTTATTAATAGTCACCGTGCACTTTAGGTACATCTTTTGCTTGTGGGGTTAACCTGCATTTGTGATTTTTGACTATCTTTGGACTGTGTTATCTTTGAATCTATAAGAGACATTTGGGACTTCTATAACCAATGCAATTAGTGCTAACAGCTACCCTATCCCTATAATTATTTAATAAACAGGAAATATGTACAAAATAAATGATGTTTGTTTCAATAAAACCTGTCCCTTTGAATTAGTAATGGCAGTGTTTCACATTGTTTGAATTTAAAGTCACAATGAACATAACAAACAGAAGCTGATAGTTTTTGTGAGTGCTTGGATGTGTCAGTTTTCAAGGCCTGGCATTGTATCTTTGGTTTCCATGGGTCACCTCTAGCCAAAGATGGGTTGACAATTGTCCAGTTTTATGGCCTCAACCACAGGCAGAAGGAAAGGCTTCAGCATTCACTCTCTGCATCCATATTTCTGGCTAGAAGCAAGTAGTGCAGATTAACTGCTCCTTATCCTATCGTCCAAAGTAAGAGGAAAAAATAATCCTCTTATTTCACTTTGACCAGGAAACAGCCCCTTTACCTAATGATTTTGGTGTGATTTTCCAAAAAGGAAAATGTTTTCTCTGTGTTTATATGTGCATATGTTTGAATGACAAGTTGTAAGGAACTATTGTTGATAAGTTATGTTCAACATGTGTTTTAAAATTGTGAAACAGCTGATTGGACTGTCAAAAAATGGAGCTATGTACACACAGGTGACTAAAGGGAAGCATAACTGGGAAGCAATGAGAACTCTCTGCAACCGTTCCTTGCTTTATATAATATTAAATAGAACTTGAATTAACAGTTGAGTGAAGAAAGAGATAGAAATCTGCTTGTGTGTACATTAGGATGTCCGCATGTGAGCATATGAGATTCAGTACATCTTGGAGATTTTTTTTTAAAAAAACTTCCTCCAGATGTCCCTTGTCCACCCTCCATCTTGATCTGCTTCAAATGAAGATGTGATGATAGTGGGGAATCATTTCCCGGGACTGACAAGTCTGTGTGTGGACTTGCTGTCAGGTCCCAGGATTTTTTGCCCCACTTTTAAAGCCCATATTTTGACGTTGTCTGGAAGTGCCCTGCGATGATTCTGAACTTGTAACGCTATTCATCACAGTGATTTCAATGCGTTCACCTGAAAATCAGTCCCGTTGAAATTACTCTCCACTCTATAAAGGGTTATGCTGAGACAATGTCAGTTCCTATTTAACATTTTATGCATGCATTTATTTAATAAGACAATCACATATAACATTTTGCTGCCACTGTAGAATTGCAGTTTAAAACAAGGCTTACAATGGAACAGATGGCATAGCTAAATAAAATGGGACAAGAGGAGGAAAGGAAGGAATGGTTGCAGGACTATTAAGGGGAATGAGGAATTCAAACAAAATTGATTTCACTGCGGCTGGCTGTAGAATTAATGCCATTTGCCACCATTATAGCTGCCATGGCTCAGAACACTATGGAATGATAAGGAGTTGTAGTTTTACAAGATGTTTAGCTTTCTCTTCCAATTGTGCTAGTGCCTCCCCAAACTACGACTTCTGGTATTCCATAGCATTGAGCCATGGGTGTTAAAACAGTGTCAAAAGACATCAATCCTATAGTATCGATCAATGTAACCAAACTATCCAAGTACTCCTGCTGCTTGCTGTCCAATGCCAGTGTTGGTGGCCCAGGAACTCTAGCTGATGAATTAGATGTAGTCCACAAAACCTGATGCTTATTTTTAAGGTACGATATGACTTATTTTTGATAGACTGGCATGACTAACAGATGATATAAGAAAGCTTTGCTTCAGCAGTTAATATTTCTTGACTGGGAGCAGATCTTTAACATGAAGTAACCAGAAAAACAGGCTTCTAAGCCAACCCCCCTTCCTCCTCCCCCCACAAATCACACACACAAAGAAAACCCTGGTAAACATTTTAGCTTAATGAGCTGGAAATACAGGCTACTGCCTGGAATTGTAGTCTTAATTTGATGGTTCCTTAAGATTCCTGCAAAAGTTGTCCAAAAACTATTCTCGTGACTGAAACAGAGACTGGGTGCCTCCAGCCAGAAACAGCATTTTAAAAAGCCCCTTCCACACAGCTGAACAAAATCCCACATTTCCTGCTTTGAACTGGAATATATGGCAGTGTGGACTCAGATAGTCCAATTCAAAGCAGATATTGTGGGATTTTCTGCCTTGATTTTCTGGGTTATATGGCTGTGTGGAAGGCCCCTTAAACACATAATCCTGTTCTTACTTGTGCATGTTTTTATCATGAAGCTGCCCGAAGCAGATTGCTTCACTACTCAACTGTTTTATATTACAAAGTCTTGAGATTTGTATTACCAACCTCACAATAGGGATGTGCACAATATGACTTATTGAGATTACATATATTTCCACCTGAAACCCATTCTTGCTCAACTGCTTATCAGGCTGCCCCATGGATATGGTCACTGTGCTGTATGTCACTTCAGCAAATATACATCCTCATACAAACTCTAATCTGCTGCTGAATGTCTCCTTTTCACATGATGTGTGCAAAGAGCTTTTGTGAGTTAAATAATGCATCTCTTTGTAGCTATTCTACTATCTCCTCTGGAGATTATTTCTTAGTTTATATATGTGGCATATACGTGGCATTTTTACAAAGGATTTATTATGAGTGGCATTTACTCAGTAGTAGTTTGCATCTTTAAGGACTTTATCATACCAGCTGCCATCTCACCACAATCATATTAGTATAAGGAATCAAAACATACTGGTTTTTAAGCATTCAATGTTGCATATCTGTGCATTAATGCAATGGCACAGCTCTAATAATTTATGGTCCTGCGATTTGTCTTTCACGCATTTTCCATAAATCCTCATTTCTGTCCTATGTCCTACTAAGTATGCCTTTTATTTATTTATTTATTTATTTATTTAATTTTTATTTCCCCTCCCCGCCAAAAAAACCATAATAATGGCTGGCTAAAGGGCTAGCATTCATGCTACAAAAGACACAGGTAACTGTCCCAAAGGTTTGTGCTTTGCATGAAACTAAAAACAAAAACAAACAACAACAACAAAACAGGCAGATTAGGAGACAGAACAAGAGAAATCATCATCATCATCATCGCAAAGGCTAGATGGCCATATGTTGGGTGTGCTTTGATTATGCTTTTCCTATATGCCAGAAGGGAGTTGGACTAGATGGCCCTTGGGGTTGCTCCTATTACCATTACTACTTCTACTGCTACTAAAGAAACTGGATTACCATTTGCCAGGGTCACTTTGTGCTTTTCCTGCATTGCATAAGGGGGGTGACTGGATAGCCGCTAAGGTTGTTGTTGTTGTTGTTGTTGTTGTTCCAAAGGCTGGATGGCCATCTGTTGGGGGTGCTCTTATTGAGCCTTTCCTGCATGCCAGAAGGGGGTTTGACTGGATGGCTCCTGTTACTACAGGGTTGCTCCTATTACTACTATTACTACAAAGGCTGGATTGCCATCTGCCAGGGCTGCTTTGTGCTTTTCCTGCATGACATAAGGGGGTTGGACTGAATGGCCTCTGGGGGTCTTCCACAGAAATACTGTTAAGTTTATGTTGGTTAAAACATTTCTTCATTTTCAATATTGTATTTTTCTTTCTTTCTTTTTGTTTTGGCATACAAATGAGATATGTGCAGTGTGCATAGTAATTTGTTCATTTTTCCCCCAATTAGTTCACACAAACACTCTCCATCTATTTGCCACTGACCCAGCCCATCTGTCAAATTTTAAAACGCAATGCAATCCCTGTGTCCAAATGTTTGATAAACATTTCTTGGGGCTCCATAAGAAACTTTTCCTTCAAAAAGAGCTGAGCAGCTGAAAAAGATTGACAACCCCTGTTCTAAAGGTTAAATTACTGTTGTGGTACATATTCTCATTTAAATAGGCTACTTTTAGTGAGTCACAACTTTGGTCACAAGTTCCAATCCAGTAATGTTAGTCACACTTAATTCTGAATGAATTCCTTGTGTTAAGCATAACTAATTGTTGTTGGACTAGAATTAACAAAGGGCTATATGATGCAGTAGTTTTCACACTGGGCTATGACTCTGGAAAGCCACTGAATGATCTTGGACAACTCACACTCTTTCAGCCTCAGAGGAAGGCAAGAGCAACACTCCTCTCAACAATCCTTTTAAATTAAAACTGTTTGTATTCCAGCGGCCTTCATTAATACTTATTCTGCATTTGTCAGGGGGGCAAATACTTTGACCATCAAGGTAATCAATTGTAAAACATCATGTCAGATATACATCAATTTTGAGTTTTGAATATTAGCCTCCAACTTCTCCTGTTCTCAGCAGACATTTTAGGTGACCTTTTTTCCATGAGCAATGTGTTGTCCCTGCTAATTGCTATGTGCACTGATAAATGTAAATCCCAGCTGGTGTGTAATGCTATGTTTATCACTCTTTCAACCTGACACTGTCAAATGTTAAAGAGGTTGCCTTTGGTCTCCCTGAATTAGTTGCTGAGCTACCTCTGTAATTGCAGCTTATTGATCATGTTTGTTCTACATTTGTCATGGGCAAACAGCCTAAGAGCACATCCAGAGTGATTAAAAAGTCCAGCTGGTCTTTGTATTCTTTGTGATTTTAGAGATCCATACACATTTTGATTATGACTGAATATTTTCTGTACACTCCTAGTATGAACAAAACCTTTTTATACCGGTTTTCTAGTTTGGCTTATTCTAACCCAGCATAAAACAGGAACAAAAAATTGTGATTTTTCAATCAGTCTGGATACAAAGTTACTAAAGCAGACTTTCTTAACCTAGCAGTCTTCAGTTGTGCTAGATCCCAACCATCATCTTCCACAGCCATGACGGTTTGAGATAACAGAGGCTTCTGTCCAGCTCATCTGGCGGGCACAAATTTATATATATATTTTTTTCCTTTTGAATGCAGGAAGAACCTGGGAAAAGAACTTAGAAAAAGAATTCTACTAGGTAAGTGTTATCAAACTTAAATGTACTGATGAGCTAAATTGTATACCCAGCAGACTTTTGTAAAACAATAGCAGTGTCAATAAAACCTTAAGCATTTATCATAGTAAGTATGCATTCTGGTTATAGGGGACCTTTGTCTTTTCCCTTTAGGAAGTCCTAGACTATGATTCCCATCACTTGAACTGATGGGAATTGAATCTTTAAAAACCTGGAGGACTAAACTAGAATTTGAAATGGTTGGTTTTGGCTAATTAACTGATAGTAATGCTTGAGCTGCAATTGGCAAGAAAACCACTGTTCCACATTGGACACATCTGCTAAGCTCTGAAGAAAAATTAGTAGTTAGTATGTTGGTTGATATAAATGTTCTAAACTCATGGCTTAGGTGCTCCAGATAATTTTGGGGACTTCAGCTCCCAGAAGCCCTAACCATTAGTCAAGCTGGCTGGTCTTTTTAATAGTTGAAAGCTACTAAAAGCAGAGATTTGTCATTTGAAAACCACTGTTTTAGAAATCACAAATGGCCCCATAAGACTCTTGAGAGTTATGCTTTAATTCATTGTACAAATGAATCATTTAACCTTTACATCTTCCCAAAATCAAATAATATGTGAGTAGTCATGTTAACTGACAGAACCAGTTCTGTAGTGACTTGAACTTTGGACTATGACTCTGGGCATGGAAACCCACCAGTTGACTTTAGGTACTTCACACTCTCTTAGCCTCAAAGAAAGACAAACACAAATGTCTTCTGAACAAATTTTGCCAAGAAAACTCAGTGATGGATTCATCCTAGGGTTACCATAAGTCAGAAATAGCTTATAGGCACACAATATAGTCTTGTTTTTTGTCTGATGTTGCAATATGTTTGCCTCTGTTTATCAATCATATCCTCTCTCCTGATTTAGGGACATGAAAGTTTGCTTTGCTCAGTTATGCAAGAGGCACAAGGGCACTGGCTAGGTTTGAAATCACGTTATGCCATGCCCTAAGGAAAAGTGTAATCAAAGAGACAGATATTAATTGAACATTGATATTATCATTTTCTTTATTATGTAACTTCCATGTCATGTTAAGATGGTTTGCTTCTGGAGACTGATAGAATCTGAGGGATTTCTTGAGGCCTTTAGATTGTTTTCGGAGACAGAAATTGTATTCTTGTCAAAGTGAAGATGACTACAATGACTCAGTTGCTGCTAAGGATCCTCTAGCATCATGGTTTGCCCTACAATATGAGTTTTTCTATGATGCTGGCATCCATTGTCACCCTCTGTTTCCAGCCTCTGTTTTTGGTCTCTGCCAGGTTTTGCTGGATTTTTCTTTCAGTTTATTGAAATCTATTCATGAACCATATATTTTTTTCTAAATGGGAGTGCACATTTTACATTGACAACGTTACCTGAACCCCTCACCATTGCTCCTAGAGGTCTGGAGGGTCCAGGACCCACCAAAGGCTACACCTACACTGCTATTCCCCAATCCTACCCCCAACCACACGAAACAACTATACAGATACTATTGTAATATCTCAAGGGTGAATACTGTGGAGGGAAGATGCAGCAAGCCTAAGCCTTGTTTTCACATTTCATAGATGAAAACTGGGGCACATGTGGCCAAGCAACATAAGAATGCAGTCAAGATGGCAAAAGTAATTAATATGAAAGAGCACACAAGTTATGAGAAGCTGCAGTAGATTGCTTCTGCCCTCACCTCTCCCTCCTGCTGAGTTAATAGTTTGCATTAATGGACCTAAACTGGGAGACAAGTGAGGTGAGAAGAAAGAAACTAAGACATAGTAAAAGCAGCTGAATAATAGAGGGGACAGAAGGCTAAGTAGAGCTGTCTAATAGTTGGATGTTTTTAGGCAGAAATATCTAATTTTGGGGGCCTTCAGGAATGAAAATTGCATTTTTCTTTTTCCAGGTGGGGCTTGGAAAGGACAAGGGCTGGAAAAAATTCTGGGGAATGGATATAGAATGAGAACTTTAGTTCTCATTCCTGATTTAAAGCATGTTTAGGCAGTCTTTTGCACATATTTGAAATATGTGCATGTTTACATAGCCACTTTTGAAACATGTGGATTTTCAATGCATTCATAGATATCAGTCAATTGAAAATTTATCAGATTCAGTTGTGTTCAGTTCATGGATTATTTATTCAGCCTTGGACTGAAAGCTATTTCCTCCCACATGACTTTTTTAATTTCAGAACTGGCAAGATAAGCAGTGTTTCAACTGTACTGCATGCACCAACTCCCTCCAAAAATATCTAAAGATCAAGCACTACTGCAATTCAATGATTTAATAGAGCAGTTGAACTTGGACACATTCTATTAAAGTAATTGAAAAGGGATACTTCTTAGCCACTTTCATTCTTTGTTCTATGGTACTAAACTCCTTGAGAAGGTCACCATACATTTTTATAGTAACTCCACCAAAAGAACTGAGGTAGTAACGTGGTATGGCATGTTTTACTCAGAATTAGAGTACATTAGATGGATTAATCAAAAAGTTAAATTTAATAACAAAATAAACAGGGGCTTAAATCTAGTTACTAATCTGAACAAGACTATATCTGATATTGTCCTGTTTTGCCCCAGAATCAGCCTTACAACAAGGGTTAAAGCAACTAAAAAGCTTTACTTAGCAAAATGATAATAATGTAACAAACAGCAGCAAAGGAACAGCAGGTAAATCCAAAGCAAAAGTCGTACATCAGACATGAAACAAGAATCTTTGGCAAAAAGTCTTTGCAAGGCACTTTGCAGACGCTGGAGCTGCAAGCAAGGAAACCAGAGCACAGAATAAGTAAGTAGAATGGTTGCTGCCAGCATTGACCACTTGTTTTAGTGCTGATTTATAGCCCTCAGCTCCCAGTACAGGTGTTCCTAGGACGAGGTCTGATTGCTCAGCATCCTTGCAGCAATGCTAGCTGACCTTCTCTTTCCTTCTTTCACCCTTTGGCATTCCTTCTTTCACCCTTTGGAAACATAGGAACCAGCATTATATTTTCCTCACCCTCTTCTTCCTCCTCAACACTTGGCCCCAAATCCTCAACTATTACATCTCCAGCCTCCTGTTCTACCTTCTGCTCCTCAAAAGAGGACTACACAACAGATATGATATATTGCTGTATTAATGTCCCATTCAGTAAGTATGTCACTGACTTTACCGAGATTGGGACTAGTTATTCAACGTAGGCCATAGCATTGCAGCTAACTAAATACCCAATTAAACCTATTTTAAGGTGGGCCACAGACCTGTTCTTTTCTTTCTTCTACTGCCCCTCCACTTTTGCTGCTACACTACTGAATTTTGGTGCTGTGGCAGTGAAATACCCCTACACTTGCTTTAAAACAAGGTGCACAGAGAGCATGCAGCTTGTTTTGAAGCCTCCCCTGATACATAAATTGACTGTTAAACAAGATGTATTCTTTCCACATGCTTTCATTTAAAATAGTGGCAGGATACAATTGTTAATCCCCAGATACCAAAAATTACCAGAAATTACAATCTCCCATTTGGCATAATATGGCCCTTTTTGGTATAATATGGATGTTCAACAACTGCATCATAGCTAAAATCAAAGGATGGTTTTCCACTGTTGTGGCAAAATTTATACCATGGACACCAGAGTGCATAGGTATTGAACTAGTTGAAGACTTCCAATGTAAGACTCTTGTTTTATATGTCTTTACCTGCAAAACTGAAGCAACAGCATGACCTACTTTAGGAGATCACAGGGGTAGAATCAAACTCATATCAATGCATACTTTTTGCCTTAGGAAGAAACAAAGGCGTGTAGCTCGAGGACAAGGATCTAGTAAAAAGGGCAGGTTAGGGTCTAGGGCTGTATCAACACTGCAGAACTATTGTGGTTTGGCACCACATCATCTATCATGGCTCAATGTTTTGTGAAATATTTATTATTTGTCAGTGAGCTCCAGTGCCACAGTAAACTACAAAACCAAGGATTTAACAGGATGAAGCTATGGCAGTTAAAGTGGTATCAAATTGCTATAATTTTGCAACACGATCAGTTACACGTGGGAAAAGATATTACTGGAATCCAACTTCCACTACATTTAGCCAACATAGCCAAAAGTGAGGAGTGCTAAGCGATGCAGTCAAGCAACACCTGGAAAGTTGCACATAACTATCCTGATCTAGGTGAAATAATGGTCAGATACAACAGTAAAGGCTGAGGCCCCTTCCACACTGCCCCGAGATCCCAGGATCTGATCCCAAATTATCTGATTATTCCAGATTATCTGGCAGTGGATACTTGTATAATCCAGTTTAAAGCAGATAATCTGGGATCAGATCCAGGGATATAGGGCAATGTAAAAAGGGGCCTTAGTATCATTTATCTGGAACACTTGGAACCAGAAATGTTTTGGATGTTATATTTTTTTTCTTGATTTTGGAATATATAATGAGATATCTTGGAGATGGAACACAAAAATCATGTATGTTTTATACACACCTCATACATACATCCTAATGATAATTTAATTCAATATTTTTTAAAAAAATCTTTGTGCATGAAATGACATTTCCGTACATTGAACCATCAGAAATCATCTGTCACTATGTTAGTCACCCATGTGGACAATTTGGAGTATTTGAAATTTTGGAATTCCAAATAAGAGATGAACAACTTATAGCTATAGTTAAACATGTAGTACTCCTACTGTTCAAAGTTGTCCCAACTTTCATAGCACCTTTATAAGAGATTTACAGCTGAGAGGGAGTGGCCAGCTAGGGTGTTCATTTGGAGTTCTCGATCATATTTAATAGTTTCAATACTGTACACATGTGATTTTAAACAATAATACCATCATTTGAATCAGCCTTTTCAGCCTTACTAGACCCTAAATCCAGTAATTTTTACTTATCTTTCCTCCTGCCATTGTTTCCTGTGAACTTCTCATGCCACCATCTCTGTTCTTTTCAATCCTTGGTATAGTTGGGGGAAAATCAGAGTGCTAAACCTCTGCATTTTCAAACCTGCTCAGTTCAGCCAAAGCCTGACCAAATAGAAGGCATCCCAATTCAACCAACCTTTTCCCTGAAGAGTGGCCTTTCTTCCCCTTGAGTGTACCTAGACATGTTAATATCTGTGGTAAGTTCTCAAATCTTTCTGTTTTTCAATCTTTAGTTTCAAATGTTACCTATTCAAGCTTTCTCCTTTTCACACAGCCCTGTGCACCCTCAAAGCTACTGTGCCATCATATCCATTACTCTTCTCTTACAGTCTTGCCGCAAGTTCAAAATAATGGCATACTGATTATAATAACCTAACTAAGAATGTTATAATGATATACCTCTGTCTTCTCATCATGCTTAAATGTATTGTCTTCTTCACAAGTGGAACTATGGGTAAAGTGCCTGGCTTTATTAAAAAGGGTTAATCACATCCAAACACTAGATAGAGATATCCCACTCTGTTCAATTTATCCAAATTATCTGTTTAATTTGTTGCATAAGATGGCTGGTTTGGCTTCTTGTTCAAAACAAGTTGGGAATTTCCCCAATTTATTCCTCATTTGTTACCATTGACTCCTTATATGTCTCCTGCAAACTGCACCAGGACCACTTAAGGCTGAGGGTATCCAAAATATTAAATCTTACTCTAAAGGTCAGCAGACAAACCAGGTTGTGGCCCTTCTATTTGCTGTCCAAATTGCACAATTTGACCATCTCAGTAAACGGGAGGAGATAGCTTCCCTTTTCGCAGCAGAAACCTGAATATATACTCTTTTTCCTAGTTCCAACAGACCTCACTACCTCTGAGAATGCTTGCCATAGATGCAGGCAAAATGTCAGGAGAGAATGCCTCTAGAACATGGCCATATAGCCCGAAAAAAACCTACAACAACCCAGTGATTCCAGCCATGAAAGCCTTCGACAATACATAGAAACCAGAATGTTTAGTTGGGTCTGAACAGTCTTGGAGAATGGTTACAAATATGCTCAGTTTCACCCCTATGTCAGTGGCTTGATTGATGGCCAAATGCATAGAAACAACACTTAGCCTGAAAAGAATTAACATGTCTAAAATCTTGTAATTTGATTCAGCAGAAGACTTTTGAAAAGTTTTGTTCTCCTGTGTAATTGCTTGTACTCCTAGCATTCTTCACCACTTCGTATGATGGCTAAGAATCCAATGATGGCTACATGATTCCTATTCCTGTCTTACAGCAAGAGACAAGCAGACAATGAAAATGTCAGAATAGTCCTAAAGCATCACTCAGCTTCCTGCTGTCTTTTATTCATATATTAACTTAGGGACCCAGCGATGCCCTGGTTATTTGAAACAGGCATTGTTTTTTTTTGTTTTTGGATGTTAGGTAATATTGGTTTGCTAATATGTAACACTATTTATTAGAGAGAGAGAAAATAGTCTTTCTTTTTGTTTTATATGAATACTCCCATTATAAAATGCATAAGGATATGGGTGAACTGTAATTCCCAAAATTTCAAACTTGGCCACATTCTGTTTGTGTGCCAAGTTTGGTCCAAATTAGGTTCGCAGTGCTCTCGGTATATATATCCTCCTATATACCCTCCCAAAGACCTCCATTATTTTTTTGTTGATCATAAGGGTTCTGTATGCCAAATGTGGCCCCAGTCCATTGTGCAGGGTGAACTACAACTTCCGTCACATTGACTCAGTCCCTCAAACCCCTCCAGTATTTTCAGTTGCTGATCAATTTCTCTCTGTTTGCTGTGTGCCATAGAGAAGAATAGGAAAGGGTTAAGGGAGAGGCAGTGGGGAGGGTCATGTAAATTCCGCACCAATGGAGAGAGTAAGAAACACTGGGATGACTGTAGTGGAGAAAAAAACCAGAAAATCTAGAATGAAATGGTCCCTGTGTGAAAACCTTTACTTGGTGCTGGGAAGTATGGTTTTTGTGGAGGACATTGGCAGGGCTCTTCTACATGTTCACAGCATTCGCTATAACCTGCAATGTCACTGAAAGGGGGGGGGGGGGCTTTGATATCTCCTGAGTTGTGGGAGCTATAGCTGTTTGTGTAAATGGGAACCTGTCTGTGGAAATGGGCACCCTAGCCACATATGTTCATACACACATACATATTTTCACTTTTATTTTGTGTATAGATAGATTTTAATGGACCTTCATTCCCGTTATTCAAGTTAAGAATGTGTTGATCTTGCTGAGTATAGGGGCAAAAGCATGTCTCATTTCCTAAATCTTTCCTAAATCATTTGCTAGAAAACATTTTTGCATAATTATTTAACCTTGACATGAAATCAGGGGTCAGCAAAGTGCTGCACTGACTCCCAATAATCTAAAAAATATGTGTATTGTTTTATTTATTTTTTAAAAAAAATCATCTTGTCCCTTAATGCCCTCTAGGGTCTGCAGGGAACGTTTTGCTATGTCCCCTTCACTTCCCAAGGCAATTTTAGATCTAAGAAGTGCCTTTTTGTAAATTGAACATGACTTCTGATTCTGTCATGTTTTGAGGAAAAGTTCAAAAATGGCATGGGGGTGGGGGCAGGGACATAAAAGTATGGCAAAAATGCTCCTCACAGTCCCTATAGGCTTTTGAGAGATATTTTGGGGCATTTTTTGTAGTTAGATCTGGCTGCTGGGGGGCTTATGTGGCCTCTTAGCCTCCCACAGTTGCTATTCCTGTATTAGATGCATATGCAAAAATTGTCACTATTGAAGCAATATGCCAGTAAGTTTGTAGCAAATGCATAGTACATGTCATGAAGCATCACCCTGCCCAAATCACATACTTGAAAGTAAATCCTACTGAAAATATGAGAGTTTCTTCTTGAGTAAACTTGGTTAGGATCAGATACAAGTCCTACTTGTAAAGCATCATTAGAAGAACCTAGAAGAGGAATGGGGAAATGTTTTGTTTGGCCTTTCGGGGTAAGTTGATGTATCAAATCTAAACAGTTGACAGGGATGATGGGAGCACCATTCCACTCATTTTTCTCCCTGGCTTGGAACCTAAGAAATGTTGTTACAGGACCAAACTGGATGAGTTATCAGTTATCATAATTAGGATCTCCCTATCTGGGATGGGAGTGGGATGGGGAATGACAGTGACATGGTGAAAATGAATTATATTACAGCATTATAAGAAATGAGATTCACGAAATTATAAAAAGCACATTATCAACACTCCAAAATCACCGGAGCACAGGATTCCCCTGAAAGTTTAAAAAATGCAAATAAAGAAATTGCTATTTTTTAACTAAGAGATCATCTATTACACTGTAGAACTAATGCAGTTTGACACCACTTTAACTGCCACAGTTCAATGCTGTGGAATCCTGGGAGTAGTAGTTTTACAAAGTTTTGAACTTTTTCTACCAAAGAGGGTTGGTTTATTCATCAAACCACACATTCCATTATTCCAGTGCATTGAGCCATAGCATTAATTCAACAATGTAGATGCACTCTTAGGACCCTGTCTACACTGCTTTATAATGCAGTGTGGAGACATATTAGCCGAAGGTGTCCAAATGCAGTTTAACCAGGGGCACAATTTGGAAATCTATATTTATTCTGGGCTAAACAAATATTTAGAAAGATGCAAACCTGTTGGGACTGCCTCTTGGGATCGCCATGCGAGATTCCAGGGGCCAGTCCCCACAGCAATCCAAACTCTCCTCTGTTTCACCCCAAAATTTAAGGTTCTAGGACAGGACCAAGGCACAAGTCTCCTCTAGAGCACTTGGTGTGTCAAAATGATGTGCCAGGAGCTTTGGAAAGGGAAGGGGACATTCGAGTGCCAGAGATTTGGCATCATTTTGATATGTCAGGCGCTCCAGAAAAGCCTTGTGTCTCAGTCCTGAGGCCTTTACCATATTTGGGGGTGGGGGGGTGGGAGGGTAGGGAGCCATGGGTGGGTATTTGGCCATCACCACCCCCACCAGAAAGGCAAGGGGCTGGACTGGGAGAATATTTTAAATCAAATCAGTGAATAATCAAATCTACAAAAGTCAACCCTGCAAATTTGGAGGGATGGCTGTATATTGTAACATCTGTATATGTTTAGTGATATGAACTTTTAGTTATACTGTATCCATTTTGTGCATGCCACCTTGATTCCCACATTTGGGCAGGATATACTACATTTCTTTGATTTCTCTTAGTACCACTAACCAGAAAAAAGCTGTATATATATGTGTGTGGGTGGTATAGGAAGCACCTGCAATTCTAAGTCGCACCCAATTTTAGAGAGGCTTATATGGGAAAAAGTGCACCTTAGCACTGAAGAAATACAATCATTCCTATTTTGCTTTCCTCCTGAACTGTTTACTCTTTTGCTCTTTGCCCTGTAGGGAAAATGCACACCCCTATGGTACCTGTGTATTTTCCTTGGCAGGATGTGTAAGATTTTGAGAGAATGTTTTAGCTGGGTTGTTTCAGTATTTTAAAATACAGGTACTGTACCCTTAAATATGAAAACTTCCACTGGGCTTCTCTGTGCTTAACAGCAGATTATTAAGGTAAATGTGTCATCTCTGTTGCCTTTAACTGTCACCAGTGTGAATTGCAGAAATCCTGCAGATTCAGTACAGATATTTTTTGTTAGCACCTAGTTTTTTTATTTAATAGACATTAATTTGCACAGCAGCCAGAGAAAAGTGGCAAAGCAATTTGTAGCTTGATGAGGTTAATTGGGGAGTAATCTGCATTAGCTTTACAGCTGTGCATCCAAAGTCTCTATCACATATTATCTTCACATTGCTCAAACAAACATATCTACCAAAAAGGCACTCACTCAAAAGCTGGTTGATAGTTACTGACAATGGCAGACTTCTTCACTTTAAAGAAACATTAAAAGTAATACAGTTCAAAGATGTCTAATCAGAAGTGGAGATTCTGCAGTTGCAGCCATAACTTAGAAGAGAAAAACATATGGAACTACAACCTTATCTCATCAAAAAACATATGGACGGTAGGATTTTAAAATTTTGAACATAGAATATTTTACATTCAGTTACAATTAACCTATAAATCTGGTATCTTTTACAGACAGCAGACACCTGTTGTGTTAATTATTTAAAAGAAAATATTTCCTACATTTTACATGGAGTTTCAAGAGACTGCATCTTATGGAAACTTGATTTCTGTGCCGTTTGTTTCTGAGCAAACATTGGACATAGTTATGCTTTTGAACTGCAGAGAAGAATCAATGCAAATTTGTGAAATTACTTTCTTTATAGTTTAAAGGGTTTCCTTTTATACAGCAATTGTCTTTTAGTAAAGGTAAAAGTTTCCCCTTGACATTAAGTCTAGTCGAGTCTGACTCTGAGGGGTGGTGCTCATCTCCATTTCTAAGCTGAAGAGCCGGCGTTGTCTGTAGACGCCTCCAAGAGCATGTGACTGGCATGATTGCATGGAGCACCATTACCTTCCCGCTATTGATCTACCCACATTTGCATGTTTTTGAACTGCTAAGTTGGCAGAAGCTGGGGCTGACAGCGGGAGCTCACCCTGCTCCCTGGATTCAAACCACCGACCTTATGGTCAGCAAGTTCAGCAGCTCAGCAGTTTAACCCACTGCGCCACCAGGGGTTTCTTTGTCTTTTAACATGGAGTAAATTCTTTGAAGATCTCTTCATGTTTTATAGAGAAGCATTTGTTCATTATTTTAGGTTACCTTTCTTCTCACAAATTATATATGTATGCAAGTTCTACATGGGTGTTTACATTGATCAAACACTGGACCAAATGGTAGAATTTAAGAACTTGGCAGCCCGAGAGCGTCGTGTTTATATTATCATACAGTTTTAAGCTATACGGTACTTCAACCTAATTTCTTAAATTAAGAAAATGAAAACAAAATTCTGCATGGGGTTAGGCTGTAGAAAAGAGATTTACAGTTGTCCCTCACATTTGTGGTATTGACTTTTTCAGATTTTATTATTCATGGATTCAATTTAAAATGTTTAGTGTGGTAACCTGTAGGTCCTCCAATGTGACTGTCATCAATTTACCCCAAGTTTCTAGAAAGAACACTTCTCTAGGAATCTCCAAGTCCTCAAATGCAATTCTATGGCCAGCTTCCAGAAGAAGTGGACAGTAGAATGATGCTGGAAAACCTAGAATTTCCTAGAATGCAGCTTGTATGGTATAAATTGGTAATACAATTTAATATGGTAATACAATTTAATTACCATATATACTAGAGCAGGGGTCCTCAAACTTTTTAAACAGAGGGCCAGGTCACAGTCCCTCAATCTGTTGGTGGGCCAGATTATAATTTGAAGAAAAAAAACATGAATTAATTCCTATGCACACTGCACATATCTTATTTGTAGTGCAAAAAAAAAAAACCCACTTAAAAACAATACAATAATTAAAATGAAGAACAATTTTAATAAATATAAATTTATTAGTATTTCAATGGAAAGTGTGGGCCTGCTTTTGGCTGATGAGATAGGATTGTTGTTGTTGTTGTGTGCTTTCAATTTGTTTCAGACTTAGGTTGATCCTGAGCGACGGCCGGATAAATGACCTTGGAGGGCCGCATCCGGCCCCCGGGCCTTAGTTTGAGGACCCCTGTACTAGAGTATAAGCTGACCCGAATATAAGCCGAGGCATCTAATTTTACCACAAAAACTGGGAAAATCTATTGACTCGACTATAAGCTGAGGGTGGGAAATGCAACAGTTACTGGTAAATTTCAAAATAAAAACAAAAACCAATAAAATTACATTAATTTACATTAATTAAATGTTTTTGAATATTTACATAAAATTGTAATTTAAGAAAAGACTGTCCAACTCAGATTAAACCATTATTCTAACCTTCTTCAATGTAAATGTGCTTACATAGCCTTCCAATAATAAAAAATTGAGTAAAATAATAAATGTAATAATAACAATAAATAGAGAAAAATAATACATGTAATAAAATAATAATAGAGTAAAATAATGTAAACGTAATAATAATTGCAATAAATGGAGTAAAATAATAAATGAAATAATAATAATAATAATTTATTAATAATAAATTATTATAATTATAATTAATAGTCCTAGACACTTGGGAAGTGTCCGACATGTGATCCAATGCAACAGCCAGCAGAGTGTCTGCTGTGGACTCATCTTGTTGTGTTTCAAATAATAATAAAAACACAGTAAAACAATAAATAATCTTAACTCAAGTATAAGCTGAGGGGGGCTTTTTTAGCCTAAAAAAGGGCTGAAAAACTCAGCTTATACTCGAATATATAAGCTATTTATATATTTTTTTCACTTACATGAGGTTCATGTACCTCATCCCAGCAAATGTGGCAGGGCTGACTATAGATAGACTCTTCCATTAAATCGGTATTAAGGCTACCGTTATCTCTTAACCTAAACTGTTCTCGCAACAGTCATGTGAGATAGAATGAGGAGGTCAATTATCTATTATCAATGCCTGGTTAGAATGATATGAGGAAGTTCAGGAAGCATAATCTGTGCATTCTTCTAAATCTAGCAGTTAGGAAACTGAGCAGGAGAAAGTATTATAACTAGAGCCATATCCTGTCTGCATATCTGCCTTCAAATCACATGCTGAGTTACAACGACCTCATGAATCTCATGGGAATTTCTTAGGCAAGGAATACTCAGAGGTGGTTTTGCCAGTTCCTTCCTCTGAGGCTGGATCTACTCTGCTCTGTATCCCAGGATCTGATCTCAAATTATCTTCTTATCCCAGATTATCTGGCAGTGTAGACTCATATAATCTAGTTCAAAGCAGGTAATCTGAGATCAGATCCTGAGATATAGAGCAGTATAGATCCAGCCATAAATATAGCCTTCAGCACCGAATATTTGTTAAAGGTCCCCAATCCAAATACTAACCAGAATGGACCCAGCTTAGCTTCCAAGATCAGACAGGTCCTGGTGCTTTCAGGATATTTGGGTCATTCATAACAGCAAACCCTAGTTGCCTTGAGACCCAATTTTGAGAGAAAAGCAATTGCCATCATAATGTACTTCATGGCATTTCTTCTGACACATC
Organism: Anolis sagrei; assembly: GCF_037176765.1. Lineage (NCBI taxonomy): Eukaryota > Metazoa > Chordata > Lepidosauria > Squamata > Anolidae > Anolis > Anolis sagrei. The sequence continues at coordinate 144,303,100 of NC_090025.1, forward strand.
CAAGGTTGCACTGATTACCATGTTTCAAGTGCATGAATTGTCATGAGTTTGATCACAATATTTGGGATATCCCTATTTTGATTTATTATAAAAGCATAGTAATGCAGAAATATGTCCTTCCTGTGTTTGTTTATTCAGGAGCGAGTCTCATGGAAATCACATAGCTTACTTCCTCATAACTGCTCCTATAAGAATGTAAATTAGAATAGATTAATTTCCTATATTACTCTGCACTATTGTTTATGATATATTTATTTAGAACATTGCTAAATTCAATGGAATGAAGAAGCATTCCAAAAGCCACATGGATAGTAAATACTTTTGTCTCCCACACGAAGCTGATTGTTTGTACTACTACAGTCTGTTGTGTTTTCCCAGACTGTAGTCTTACACACTTTCTTTGAAGTAAATGTCTTCAAAAACAATACAACTTCCAGGAAGCATGTTTAGATAAGATATTAAATTATTATTATTTTACTGACACAAAAGCACAGTATGTCACAGCAAATGAGATCTATATGCTGGATTTCGTATCACAAAATCACAAGTCAAATACTTCCCAAGCGTGTGATGTATTTTCGAATGATGTGTGCAGATCCAAGTAAGGTGGCCTTTTGCAGTTGACAGATCATGATTTTGTCGATGTTTATTGTTTCTAAATGCCGGCTGAGATCTTTTGGCACGGCACCCAGTGCACCAATGACCACTGGGACCATCTGTACTGGTTTATGCCAGAGCCTTTGCAGTTCAATTTTGAGGTCTTGATAGTAGCTGAATTTTTCCTGTTGTTTTTCCTCAATGCGACTGTCAACCGGTACGCCAACATCAATAATCCAGACTTTTGTCAGTCTGGATTCGAAAGTCCCACAGTATTTTTGCACGTTCATTTTCCACAACCTTTGCAGGTTTATGATCCCACCAATTCTTTACTGCTGGCAGGTGCTACTTGTGACATAAGTTCCAGTGAATCATCTGCGCCACAGAGTTGTGCCTCTGTTTTCTTGTAACAGCTGAGGATATGATCCATGGTCTCATCAGCTTCCTTGCATAGTCTGCATTTTGGGTCATCCGCTGATTTTTCGATCCTGGCCTTAATTGCATTGGTTCTGATGGCTTGCTCCTGGGCTGCAAGAATCAGGCCTTCTGTCTCCTTCTTCAGTGTTCCATTTGTGAGCCATAACCAGGTCTTCTCCCTGTCAACTTTTCCTTCAATTTTGTCAAGGAACTGCCTATGCAATGCTTTATTGTGCCAGCTGTCAGCTCTGGTTTGGAGTGCAGTTTTCTTGTACTGACTCTTTGTCTGCTGTGCTTTGAGAAGTTTCTGATTATTGACTCAATGGGTGCCACCTTGTTGTGGGGGAGGGGGGGGGCTTAACTGCTCCAAGGATGCTGAGAGCTGTGCTGGCGGTAGTGTAACTACCAGCAGGTCCAACTAAGCCAGAGAGGTCTCAGCTGAGGAGTGGAACTAAGAGCACCTAACCCCTTAGCACTATGGAGACTTCGTTTTTAAACCAAAATGAAGTCTATACTGGCTCAGTCGACACCCAGGATAAAAAGGACTGCGGTGGATGCAGCTGATTCTGGACATCCATCGACAAGTGGGCTACAGAATCAAAATACAAATGAACAATCACAGAAGCGGCAGAAATAAACAATGCCAGAAAACCGCATTATTATTATTATTATTATTATTATTATTATTATTATTATCATCAACAATACAACTTCCAGTTGGCCAAAGTTTGGAAAGAAATGAATACTTCCAGGAAGCATGTTTAGATAAGATATTATTATTACTATTACTATTATTATTACTATTATTATTATTATTATTATTTAATATCTTAGAATCTCTAACAATTGGCCAAAGTGGCTGAGTCTGCTTGGAGACTCAGCCATAACACCTGTTGGACGAAAGTTTGGAAAGAAATGAATAAATGACCAGGAGTTATTTCCAGGGGTTCTGACTAAGGCCAGCAGCTACGAATTAAGAAAAAGGGAAGAGTGGAATTCTAGATGACACTTCAAAACTTTGGGAAGGATAGACTAAGCATTTCTGCATGTTTTATTCTTTTACTGGGAAAGTGGAACAACAATGTCCTGTAGTAATCTGTCTATCAGCCCCTGATATTATTGCTATAAAGACGTGAAAGGTTGTGATAGAATATTTTCAGATCCCAATACTTGACTTCTAGATACGAAAAATAGCATAGGACAACATTAATGAACTACTATAGGCATCATGCAGAGCCTCGATCTATTTTTTACCTCTTTACCAAGGCTTTAGGCAAGGAAAGCATATATAGGCAGTTCCTTCTCTGTCGTCTCTTGATAAAACGTTGAACTAAGAGGCAGGGAGGCAGACTGGTGCTATGATAGTCTGGATCCTCAAAGAATTTTCCTTCCCGCCTGTTTGTTTTTTGATATCTGCAGATTAACAAGAGCCAGGAAGGAATGATTCACAGGCTACATACCTGCTAGTTCTTTGAACATGCAGTCACATGCATTGTGCTGTTGCAGCATGATTAAAATCTACTTTATGGACTGTCTATACTAGTGTGTGGGTACGATCATAGTTTACACCTCCTACACATAACAAATTATCATACCACTGGACTACAAAGTTTGGAAACACGTAGTTACTGGCCAGGAGATACAGCATCTGGTGAGTGATGTCTATTCCTGTTAAATCCAATAAGTTGAACCAGAAACAGTTTGCTTCCAGTGGTATCCATATGCTTATTTCAGGCTTCATAAACTTGTTAAACACTTAATGTGCCACATGGCATGCTATGACTTCACATCAGCCAGGTAATTGTTTTAATAACCCCAAGTTCTGTATTACTGAAGGAAGTGATTGTCAGGGAGAACTTTATACCTATATCACTAGAAAATAATGAGGTCGCTCTACATACCAAGCTAGCAGGATTTAAATTGCTATCTCAAACATGATTGTGATAATTCAACGCTCTTCAAATAACTGACCTTGTACATTCCAGTCTTATGCAAGCATTCTTTGAAGAAGCTTTATGTCCAGTAGTACATAGTTAAACGATGTATGTAGAAGATACACCTTTAGCTTTCTTCAATGGGAGTATTATTGGACTAGAAAAAGGGCAATAAATATCAGCTTGGATAGTTTTGCTGAGTGGTTGAAAAGGAGGAATCTTGAAAGGTTAAAACTTCTGGTTCCAGTAATGTGAAACCTTCTAATGTAGGCTTCTGCTGTTTAATAACTCAGTCCCAAGGGTACTCTGTTTTGAGGTTTCTCTGGCCAGATTACTAACTGGAGCTAACTATAGGGAACATACTATGGCCCTACTCAAGTTACTCTACTGGCTTCCAACAATTTTCCACGCTCAATTCAAGGTGCAGGTTATTACCTACAAAGCCCTAAATGCTTTGGGTCAAACCTATCTTTGAGACTGCATCTCTTTGAACCGGCATGGGTTTGAGATCAGATGGGGGGGGGGGGCTTCTCTTGGTTCCCCACCGTCTCAAGTGCGGTTGGTGGGGTCAAGAGAGAGGACCTTCTCTGTAATGGCTCCCCAGATCTGGAATATCATCCTAAAAGAGATTAGGTTAGCCTACACCCTTGACTCCTTCCAAACCAGCCTAAAAATACCTCCCCCAGGACTTTTTTCTTTCCCCCTTTTTTCTTTTCTGTAATGGGCCCATATGACATTGACACTTTGGTACTTTAGTTGTGATTTCAAAGCAGCCAGTTGTAACTACAGATGGTCTATGTTTTAAACTGTGTTTTTAATTTTAGTTTATGTGTTAATAGTGGTTGTTTTTATAAATTTTATGTGATATTGTTTTTATGCTCATGTACTGTTTATGTTATAGACTACACTTGTAGTGCCTTGTAAGCTGCCCCGAGTCCCTTTTGAAAGATGTTGGCAGGATATAAATAAAGATGATGATTATGATGATGATGATTATCATTATTATTATTTATCTCATGTGGGTGACTGGCAATTTCTCCCTAAAGGACCAAAGTCTGGTACCATATATGTGCTCATTGGCTGCAATTGTTCCATTCTTTTCTGAAAATCCAACCAACTAGGAGTTAAATGGCTAGTGGACCACCACTGATCCAAAGATCATTGCTTCAAGTAGCATTGTTTAAAAATTAAATCCAAAATTGCACATCAGCAGCTGGTTTGAAAGTCTGCGTAGGCTTCCTCTTATCCCATCATACTTTATCCATGACGAAGAGCCCTCAGGAAGCTCCAATGCTTGCATCCACTTTGTGTTTCCTTTTACTTCTCTGGACAGAAATGTTGCAAGATGTAGATTGTGAAATGTTTACAATCCCAAACACTACTATATTTGCTTTTCTTGCAATTTAGATAATTGTGATAATGACTTTCACAACCACTATGTCTACTTACATGGGGAAAAGTTCCATTGAATTCAATAGTACTTAGGCATACCCATCTGATTTTTACTTGTGGAAATGGTAGCAGTTGGTCTGATTAGAAAAATAATCATATTCATAGAATTCATAGAATCATAGAGTTGGAAGAGACCTCGTGGGCAATCTAGTCCAACCCCTGCCAAGAAGCAGGAAAATCGCATTCAAAGCACCCCCAACAGATAGCCATCCAGCCTCTGTTTAAAACCCTCCAAAGAAGGAGCCTCCACCACACTCCGGGGCAGAGAGTGTGGCGTAATGTAAAAATAAACCACATGTAGTTTACGTTTGATCAGCCCACACACTGCCTTGCTAGAGAAAGAAAAAATGCCACACAGATGAAAAGTAAAGAACAAGAAATTTACTCTTCATAGTTCAGAACAACGTCCAATGTGGTCAGTTGCATCAACTCACATAATGTCATTTTATGAGAGATTTAAAATAGTCTTTCTTTGTCCACATGGATAAACTCCTTCAGCAACTCATGAAGCAAGAGTACACTCCAAACTCTGTCTATCTCTTCCTGGCCTGCTTTTTTTCTTTCTGCTTCTAAAATCACTATTGTGATTTTATGTTGTATTGTGTGCTTAGTTTGTGTTGCTTTTTTAAAAATTATTTTCATTATATTTTATTGATATATTATTTTATGTTGTATATTTGCTTTGATGTAATTGTTAGGCTTGGCCTCATGTAAGCTGCCCCGAGTCCCCTTGGGAATATTGTGGCGGGGTATAAATAAAGTATTACTACTGCTATTATTCTCTCTGAGTATGTGCATAGCTCGAGTCTGAAAAATGTAACAGTAACCAAAAGTTCCAGGCTCAGCCATCTCAGCGCACAAAGCCCGACCAAAAAGTTTCATGCATCTTATTTTACAGCTGAGATTCACCCACACACATTACCTAATTTCTGACATGCTCCAACAGAGAGTTCCACTGCTGAACACCTCTCACAGTCAGGAAGTTCTTCCTAATGTTCCGGTGGAATCTCCTCTCCTGTAGTCTGAAGCTATTGTTCCGCGTCCTAGTCTCCAGGGCAGGGAAAAACAAGCCTGTTTCCTCTTCCCTATGACTTCCCCTCACATATTATACCTGGCCCTCATCATTTCTCCTCTCAGCCTTCTCCAGCCTTCCCCTCACGTATTCATTCATAGCCCTCATGTCTCCTCTCAGCCTTCTCTTCTGCAGGCTAAACATGCCCAGCTCTTTAAGCCACTCCTCATAGGGCTTGTTCTCCAGACCCTTGATCCTTTTAGTCTCCCTCCTCTGGACACATTCCAACTTGTCAACATCTCCCTTCAATTGCGGTGCACAGAACTGAACACAGTATTCGGGGTGTGGTCTGACCAAGGCAGAATAGAGGACTTCCCTGGATCTAGACACTAGACTCCTAAATATGTCCTCTCCAGGAATATCCTGTGATATTCTTGGGTCAGAGGTCTTTCCTTTCAATAGTTTTGAATTATCCATGTTTTCGCATTTCTATGTGGGGCGCATAGCGTATTATTTTCTGTATTTCATTGCTTTCTGTATTTTTGCTTTATTTTTTTCAGCCCCCATTTTTCATTTAATATTTTCATCCCATTATCTAGTTTGTAGTGTCAAAGTGTGTATCAAAAGTACATCAGTCTGTCTGTCCAAGAAAGGCTGCTGCTAGGTAAACAGGCCCTTTATGATGTCACTGGATTGGCTGTTGCTAGATCAAGGATTGGCTGTTACTAGGTGAAGTGGCCCTCTATGATATCACTGTATTGGCTGTTGCTAGGTGAACCGGCCCTCTGTGATGTCATTGGATCGGCTGTTGATAGGTCAAGGATCGGCTGTTGCTAGGTCAAGTGGCCCTTTGTGATGTCACTGGATCAGCTGTTGCTAGGTCAGGGATTGGCTGTTGCTAGGTCAAGTGGCCCTTTGTGGTGTCACTGGATCAGCTGTTGCTAGGTAAAGTGGCCCTATGTGATGTCACTGGAATGGCTGTTGGTAGGTCAAGGATTGGCTGTTGCTAGGTGAAGTGGCCCTTTGTGATGTCCCTGGAATGGCTGTTGGTAGGTCAAGGATTGGCTGTTGCTAGGTGAAGTGGCCCTTTGTGATGTCCCTGGAATGGCTGTTGGTAGGTCACGGATTGGCTGCTGCTAGGTGAAGTGGCCCTTTGTTATGTCCCTGGATCAGCTGTTGCTAGGTCAAGGATTGTCTGTTGTTAGGTCAAATGGCCCTCTGTAGTGTCACTGGATTGGCTGTCGCTAGGTCAAGGATTGACTGTTGCTAGGTGAAGTGGCCCTTTGTGGTGTCACTGATTGGCTGACGCTAGGTGAGGGATTGGCTGTTGCTAGGTCAAGTGGCCCTTTGTGATGTAACTGGATCAGCTGTTGCTAGGTCGATTGGCTGTAGCTAGGTGAAGTGGCCATTTGTGATGTCACTGGATTAGCTGTTGCTAAGTCAAGGATTGGCTGTAGCTAGGTGAAGTGGCCCTTTGTGATGCCACTGGAAAATAAAAGTGACACGTACGTGAGAGGAAGGAAGGAAAGAGCCAGCCTGCCCACTATTGCCAGAGTGTTGTGATGAGCCATTGTGCGATAGGCCCTCTCAGACCTGGAGAAGGGAGAAAGTACAGGGCCGTACTCAGAAAAAAATTTCGGGAGCGGTTGAAATTTTCGGGGGGGGGGTGTGTGAAATTTTTGCGGGGGGGAGGGTTGAAACCTGCCTCCTAGCTCACGCTGAAGCAAAGAGCACATCTGCAGGGGGCAGAGCAGCCTTCAATAGCCTGCAGCTCCGCCCTTGTCAACCACCTCCACCAAGTCTGGCCTCCTTAATGAGAGCATTCAACACCCCCCCCCCCCAACTTGGTTGCATCACTAGTGTTCTGTCGTGCGCTGGGCCTGTAAATAATTGTCTTTAGAACAGGATGTGCTACCTTTGACCAGCAGGAAGCCAGGGGGCCAAAAGAGAAGTTCTCAGAGGTTTCCACTACAAACAGTCTTTAGATGGCTTGAGAAGTACAACAAGGTCTTTTATTAATGAACAATCAAACAGAAACTTCTCTTGTCTTCAGTAAAGTTAAGCAAATGATTCCAAGCTTTTAGGCAACTGGTGAATTCCTAATCTTGCCCACGAAGGACAGGCAACTGTCTTCAATAACTTCTTCTTTAAAGGAAAATCCCCATTTTAACTTCTCCCAGGCTGACTGTAATCTAACCCTTACTGATGTGGGCTCCGCTACCGGGTCGAACTGTGTCTCGAACGTCGAGTGGACCTACCAGCAAGGCAGTAGATGTTCTCCAGCTGGAATTCTTTGGTCTTTATGGCTGTTTTCCTGGAAATTCTTTGGAGACTCTTAAGACCTTTCTCCCCCGCAAGGTCTTAAGGGTTGAAGCTTTTGTACAGGGGAAGCTTGCACACATCCTATACATAAGCTTACCTTGCTGAGACTAACTAAAAAATGGCTCCCTTCCCATCCCAATTGCCCTGAGCAAGGGGCGGGACCAAAACTTAACAATGATGGACAGGTGACTTGCCCTATGACTGCAACCAAAGAAGCCACCTATCTGCAGAGTCCCTGAAACCTAGGACTGCAAGCAAACATTTAATACAAAGCAAATAAAGTTGGAGCTCCTGGTACAGCTGTACCAGAACAACTACATCGGCTATTGCTGCAAGTAATGACAGTGTGAATAAATTGCCAATATTTGCTTGAGATAGTGCTGGCAGTTTTGGAGGGACTCTTAATTTTTTGCATCTCATAGACTTAGCATGGGGATTGGGTTAACCAGTTAAAATTCATGAGTAAACCAGTTTTTTTAAAAAAATCTGAAACATTTCGGGGGGGGGGGGTTGAACCCCTACCCCCCCCCCCCCCTCGCTACAGGCCTGAAAAAGTAGGCAGGCAGTGGTCCCAATGACATTTAGGGGTAAATACAAAATATAATCCAAAATATATACAAAATGTATATGTAAGCGAATTTTTAAAGCAAGTGTCAGCTTTTAATGTGGGAAGAAGTCCAGTCAGGGAGCTTAGAAAAAAAATGGCTTAGGGTGTGTGTTTGGGGAAATTTGGGGGAGGAGGAGGCGCCTCCCTTCCTTCCGGAAAGGTGAATCTGCCTCAGCAAGAGAGAAGCTGGGTGATTCGAACGCATGGCCAACTTTCGCGCATGCGCTTTAGAGTCCCGAGTAGAGACAGGAAATGTTCGATGCACCATAGAACAGGGAACTAATGAGACTCCTTGGTTGCCGTCATCCATATTGCCGAATTAGGCTAACACAGTCCTGATAGTACTGTGTTATGAGTTATGGAATCGTGGGCTCTATAGTTTAAGGAGGGGCTTAGGCTTCTGTTCAGGAAAGGTCTAATTGAGAAGAGATCTTGATCACCCACAACCCTGCATGGGTCTGTATATGATAGCTTGTGGAAAGCGAGCTCACAAGTGATACGTCCTTAAGCACGTCTTCCCGATTCGTAGATCTATGTGGCCTTCGTTCATGGGCCCGCTGTGGCTGTCGGAGGCGGCAGCGTTTGGATGGGGAGCCTGATGGAGGGGCTCTCGCCTCCTCAGACGGACTGGGAAGGCCGAGGCCAGCCCCGGGCGCCTCTCTGGTGGGTAAAAGACAACCATCATCACCACGACACGCGTCTCCCCCTCCCCTATCGGCTCCGTCACGTGTGAACGCGATACACGGGTTTCCCACCCCTTTCCCAGCGAGGAACTTTCGCTCAGGCATCCTTCTTACAGTTACATAGACTGCACTGTAGAATGAAGGCATTTGACACGCGTCTCTCCCTCCCCAATCGGCTCCGTCACGTGTAAACACGATACACGGGTTTCCCTCCCCTTTCCCAGCGATGAACCTTCTCTCAGGCATCCTTCTTAGGGTTACACTGTAGATTGAATGAAGGCAGTTTGGCACCACTTTCACTGCCATGGCCCAGTGCTATGGGAGTTGTAGTTTTACAAGGTCCTTAACTTTCCCTTTCCAAGAGTGCTGATGCCCTCCCAAAACTACAACTCCCTGGATTTCCATAGCATTCAGCCATGACAAAGTGGTGTCAAAGTGCATTCATTCTACAGTGTGGATGCACCCAGAGGTTGAGTCTCCTTTACCCGAAAGGCCTGTGAATCCCAATTATGTATGGCATGGGTTGTTGTAGGTTTTTCGGGCTATATGGCCATGTTGCAGAAGCATTCTCTCCTTACGTTTCGCCTGCATCTATGGCAGGCATCCTCGGAGGTTGTGGATAACCAGGGCCCACTTTAGCATCAAAATGGAATAATAAGAATTCCATAATATTCTATGTATATAGAATCCTTTTCAGCAAAAGGAATAAGATCTTGGAGTCCTTGTGGATAACATATATAAAAATATGTATAGCATATGCAAAGTGAGACATCTGGGGAGATGGGACCACAAGTGTTTTGGATTTTCTCTGGGATTTTGGAATATGATTATACATCAGGCATGGGCAAACTTCGGCCCTCTGGGTGTTTTGGATTTCAACTCCCACAATTCTTAACAGCCGGTAGTTGGAGTCCAAAACACCCGGAGGGCCAAAGTTTGCCCGTACTCGCTATACATAATCTTGGGATGTGGGACCCAAGGCGAAACATACTCCACATATGTTTCGTACCTTATACCCAATATTTGTAATCCTTCTGCATGAAACACGATTGTGTACACTGAGCTGTCACAAAGCAAAGGTGTCACTGTCTCAGCCCCTGGATTTTGAAGCATTTCAGATTTCCAGATAAGAGACACTCAAGCTGTATTTGTATCCTGCTTTCTTCCAAGTGAGTTCAAGGCGGCATAAATGGCTCTCCTTCCCCTAGTCTTTAGAGCACTGTTTCTCAACCTTCCCAGTGTTGCGACCCCTTAATACAGTTCCTCATGTTGTAATGACCCCCAACCATAACATTATTTTAGTTGTTACTTCATAACTGTAATTTTGCTACTGTTATGAATCGTAATATAAATATCTGATATGTAGGATGTATTTTCATTCACTGGACCAAATTTGGCACAAATACCCAATATGCCCAAATTTGAATACTGATGGGGTGAGTGGGATTGATTTTGTCATTTAGGAGTTGTGCTTGCTGAAATTTATAGTTCACCTACAATCAAAGAGCATTCTGAACTCCACCAGTGATGGAATTGAACCAAACTTGGCACACAGAACTCCCATGACCAACAGAAAATACTGAAAGGGTTTGGTGGGCATTGACCTTGAGTTTTGGAATTGTAGTTCACCTACATCCAGAGAGAACTGTGGACTCAAACAATAATGGATCTGGACCAAACTTGGCCCGAATACTCAATATGCCCAAATGTGAACACTGGTAGAGTTTGGGGAAAATAGACCTTGACATTTGGGAGTTGCATTTGCTGGGTTTTATAGTTCACCTACAATCAAGGAACATTCAGAACCCCACCAACACTAGAATTGGGCCAAACTTCCCACACAGAACCCCCATGACCAACAGAAAATACTGTTTTCTGATGGTCTTTGGCAACCCCTCTGATACCACCTGGGGACCCCCACCCCAAGGGTCCCGACACCCAGGTTGAGAAATGCTGCTTTAGAGTATGTCAGCATTATCGAATTAATACATTTTGACACCTCTTTAACTGCCATGGCTCAGGGATATGGAATCCTGGGATTTGTAGTTTGTGGCACCAGCATTCCTTGGCAGAGAAAGCTTGAGACCCTTCCTGGTATAAACCAACCAATACACACACATATATATCAGGCATAGGCAAACTTTGGCCCTCCAGGTGTTTTGGACTTTAACTCCCACAGGTTGTTAGGGATTGTAGGAGTTGAAGTCCAAAACACCTAGAGGGCTGAAGTTTGCCCATGCCTGATATAGAGTGCCAATCATATTTCTAAATCTGCTTGGGAAGGATTTATATATTGGAAAATGAAGATAAGTGTAACAGAAATGTGAAATATGGAAGCTTATATCATAGTAAACCTGTCATATTAAAATAGGCAGGAGTGAGGAACCACGGGCTTCGCATATGTTTGGACTTCACTCTCATCGTTGCTTGCCATTGGGTAGGGTTGAAGTCCAGCACATTTGGAAGCTTATATATCCCTTCCTGTTTGCAGACATCACCAAATTGGAAGGGATAGCCAATACTGCAGAAGACAGGAACAGAATTCAAAACATTCTTAATAGATTAGAGAGATGGGCCAAAACTAACAAAATCAAATTCAACAGTGACAAATGCAAGATACTCCACTTAGGCAGAAAAAATGAAATGCGAAGATACAGAATGGGAGGGGTGCCTGGCTCAACAGCAGTATATGTGAAAAAGATCTTGCCCTTGTGGACAGGAAGGTGAAAATGAGCCAAAAATGTCATGCAACAGTTTTAAAAGCCAATGGGAATTTGGCCTGCATAAATAGGAGCATAGTGTCTAGATCCAGGGAAGTCATGCTACCCCTCTATTGTGCCTTGAAATACTATGTCTATAGTTGAAGGGAGATGTTGACAAGCTGGAATGTACCGAGAGGAGGGCGACTAAATGATCAAGGGTTTGGAGAATAAGCCCTATGAGGAGCGGCTTAAAGAGCTGGCCATGTTTAGCCTGCAGAAGAGAAGGCTGAGAGAGGAGACACGATGAGCATGTATGAATACGTGAGGGGAATTCATAGGGAGGAGGAAGCATACTTGTTTTCTGCTTCCCTTGAGACTGGGACGCAGAGCAATGCTTCAAACTACAGAAAAGGAGATTCCACCTGAACATTAGGAAGAACTTTATAACAGTGAGAGCTGTTCAGCAGTTGAACTCTTTACCCCGCAGTGTGGTGGAGGCTCCTTCTTTGGAGGCTTTTAAGCAGAGGCTGGATGTCCATCTGTGGGAGATGCTTTGTATGTGATTTTCCTGCTTCTTGGCAGGAGGTTGGACTGGATGGCCCACAAGGTCTCTTCCAACTCTGATTCTGTCAATGCAAGATGGAAGGAGTAAATTGCTTTATCTTCCATAGTTCTCAACCAACAGTGGGGACCATGGGAACCAGTGTTCTAAGAATTGCCCAACAATCTGCATCAAAAATATCCTCAGCAGTATCACAAAAGCATTGTTTCTAGAACTCTGTGAAAGAAGACTGGGGTAGTTACATTGGCTTCAATGTTATTTCAATTCATGGTGGTCTTGTTTCAACTAGTATATTGAGTTCTGCATGGTGATGCCTTGCAATGTCTGCACCAAAATATTTTCTGGGCATAAGTAATGCCAGAACATTCTGGCAGCAGCTAGTGAACTCTGCCCTTTACCCCTGATGGTGATTCTGATCAAGGTTTTTTTGTTGCAGGTAGTTTGCTTTATTAGAAAAATCAATTAAAACTGCGTTAAGATAAAAACAATATTTCTAAAGCAACTAGGTTACTTCTGTTGTTTCTAGATGCACATATTCTAATAATATAATATAATGTGTATACATATAATATTTATAATATTATAATGTAATGTAATATAATAATAATATGATAACTATATATTTATATATTTTATAGTACCATAGCTGAAGGCAATTTTGTACAATAGTTTCAATAATCTTGTGCATGAAACAAAGTTTGTGTGTTATCAGAAAGCAAAGGGGTCACTATTTCAGCCACCCACATGGACAAATCCGGATTTTGGGTGCCCAGACTGTAATGTGATTTCTACTCTAACTATTCTTTTTATGACATTCATTATTTGTAATAAATAAATAAATAAATAAATAACTCGGCTTAAATCCCATGGGTGACAGTTAACTTGAAACTAGCATGTTGTCTGCTTTTCCTTCTTGTGTGACAATCACCTTCCCAAAGGGCAAGAAGATTTGAAATTCCTCTTAATTTTCCTGTGATTTTCAATTCAAGTCCTTTCCCCCCAGGATGGCTGTACTACTGGAAATAGGGGTGGGGGGTGGGGGGCTGCGATGAATCTTTCAGTGTTCAGCTGTGGAATGAAATGTGCTTAACTTCTCCTCACCCATTCACTAAGTTTGGTCTAAAAACCAGATACAGTCATTTATTTTGTACATGAATACAGTAGATACGAGACAAAACGAACAGCTGCCGTGGCATCACTTACAGTTTGGACTAAAATTGCATAGTTTCTTACATAGATAAGCTTTACAAATGATCAAAGGCAGACAGCTAAAGTTACAAAATAAACAATTACAAAGAAAACACGTGCAAACTGCATGTACAAGAATAAGCCTATACATAGAAATGTATGCATTCATAGCAAGAGCATACATGTATTCCATGGGAAGTATCTGTTGATGCCTAATAATAGTGACATGATTACTAAAAAAAAAAAGATTTCCTATCTTTTTATGAAAGTAAAAAATAAAATGTACCACCATACTGATCAGGGTCAACTTGAACTAGTGAAATGGTTTGTTTTGGTTGATTACTGATTATATATTGCAGATTGAGTATCTGTCTTGCTTGTTCCATGTTTGATGTGAGATTCTGTTTCTTGTTAAACACTGGCATCCTTGCTTCTTCATACAGGTGATTTGCCTCGGATTTTCCATGCTCTTTTATTCATGGGACGACTTCAACAAAAATTATTTCAAAATGATAACAAATATTATCATCTTGAGTGTCCTGATTTGCATTTCGTTATCGTTTTGGATTGTATCCATGACTGCAAGTACTTATTATGGTAATGCTTCAAATTGGTTTTTTTTTTTTTTACTGAAGTACTATAGTTTGTTAAACTTGGATACTAGAATATTACCAATCTTATCCATTGTAGTACATGAACAAGGACCTTTGTAATATTTATTTTTCTCTACCCCCTCCCCAAAGAAAACAGCATGGAGCATATTTATAATAGCGTAAGTTCTCCCAAAATTTCACACAACAGGTTTAGCTTGTATGGTGATGAAATAGACTCTACTCCAGAAATACATTCTCACCAGGAAGATGAAGAATACTGGAATCCAAGCAACTCAATCTTTCCCAATCATTGTGAAATCTTCTTTTAATTCTGAGATTGTAAGCATGATTAAACATGCTTACATTGTGGCAATGAACACAAAGGCCCAGTTTACAAGAAGAAGAGCCATTTACTCTGGTTGGCAGTGGATCCTAGACTATTTGTAGAGTGCAGAGAACTGACCAAGGGAAAGGTTGCTATATATATTTGAGTGTAAGCCGTGGTTTTCAGCCCTTTTTTAAGGCTGAAAAAGCTCCCCTCGGCTTATACTCGAGTAAAGGTTATTTATTATTTTATTGTGTTATTGTGATTATTTTTATTACATTTATTATTTTTCATCATTATTATTTCATTTATTATTTTTCTCTATTATTACTTTTGTTATTTTTTCTCTATTATTGCTAATATTACATTTATTATTTTACACTATTATTATTACATTTTTATTTTACTCTATTAGTACTGTTATTATTACATTTCCATTATTTTACTCCATTATTTTTATTACATTTATTTTTTTACTCTATTATTATTGGAAGCCTACGTAAGCACATTTACATTGACGAAGGTTAGAATAATCAGAGTTGAAAAGTCTTATCTTAAATTACAGTTTTATGTAAATATTCAAAAACATTTAACCCACTCAATTATTGCAATTTTATTGGTATCTATTTTTATGTTGAAATTTACCAGTAGCTGCCGCATTTCCTACCCTTGGCTTATACTTGAGTCAATACGTTTTCCCAGGTTTTTTGTGGTAAAATTAGGTGTCTCGTCTTCTATTCAGGTCGCCTTATACTTGAGTATATATGTAATTCAGCAGTGTGTATAAAGAAATGAGTAAAAGCCTCATGGGTTCAATGCCAACATTATGGAATGTATAGAGGAATCTTCCCTTTCTGGTAGTTTATGACAAATGGAATGCTCTTTGTATTTTTAAATCACTTTAGGTACTTTGCGACCTATTTCTCCATGGCGATGGCTTTTCTCAATCTTAATTCCATTAACCATTGCTTCGAGAGGATTTAAGAAAAAGAGTCTTGATCATGGAGGAGCACTTGGAGGTATGTTTTTGAGCCTCAATTTTGATTTTGCATATATTTTGGAAATACATTGATGGCATACATATCCATCCTTCAGTGGCCACATTATTACCATTAAGGATTTTTGACTCTGATGTTTTTGGTTGATGTTTAAACTAGTATGCAAATACTACGGGGTCTTTATGATAGTTATTGCTACCAAGTGGTTGATTCAGTAAATGATGTAGACATTTTCTAGCCAGAAGTGTAACAGTTGCAGGGAAGTGTAACAGTTGCAGAGAAGGGTTTTCCCTGTCACTAAGGAATGTGGTTGTGTTAGATTCTGAGCTGTTTCTCTCCTGACAGAATGTTGTTTTTCTGTCATCCCCTCACCCGATTCCATATTGTTAATGCAACTTTACTTTCGCCAACAGCATCATGGTCACAGTTAGCAAAGTTAGTGCTGTCAGTAGGTTGGTTGTGATATAGAAAGGTGATGGGACACATTCAAAAACAGAGTTTGTTAAACTTTTCCACTTGGGCCCTCTTTAACCTGAAAATTATTTTTTTTTGTGATTCCAGTTATATAGGCATACAAAATAGGTATAACATCAATTTTTTAGTGGTAATAAAATAGCAAGGGGAAAATCAGTTGTAACCAGCAGGTATAAATGTAGTAAAAAAAACCCTGCCATATTGAAGGGGGAAATTGTCAGTCTTGCACATCAGACAGGTCAAGATGTACAGGTCTATTAACTAGACATGGAGAGGGGTTTAAATTCAGCAACTTTATGGATGAAGAAAAGTTTTGGAAAATGACATTTATAACCTTTTGAAAAACACCTTTTGGAGATCATAACTTTTTAGAAAAGCATGACCTTTCAGAGAAGAGCCAAAAGCCCTTTAGAGTAGAATCTTCTCTTGTGGTATACAACCAGATACAATTGTGCAAGGCAGTGGTTTCAGTTGTTAGACTGAATAACCTGTTATCTCAGATCTGTTAAGAAAACAGAGATTTTGTCAGTGCATAAGTGTTTTTCAGTGCCATATATGTATGTGTGTATGCTCTCCCATAAAACAACATGTTTTATATCATGCACTCAAGAGACAAAAATGAAGTAGAATTTGATAAAATAACATATTTGATTTACTCACAACCTTAATGTGTTCAGCATACACAGGTACAAAACATATCAGTCCAGTTTCAGTAATGTTTGAGATAATTCTCTGTGCTATCTGGCCAGGAAATCTCTCTTATAACAAAACAGCTATCAATAGGTCACACAGTCAAAAGGAGAGAGAAAAAGAGAGAGCATGTGATCTGCAGCCCCTTTTATAACTTCTCAGAAATCATAGAATAAAGGAAGCTGCATACCAGAACATATGTACAGGAAACACTAAGCTACAGGATAATGGATAAGCATTACTAGAACACGCTTGAAGAAGGTTGTCATTTCCAGCAAAATGTTTGATGGCCTTTGACATATAAGTTGCAATCTCTACAAATTTAACATTTAATGTGACAGGAGAAAAAGTAATTGTAGATGAAAGTTTCATGAGAATTGAAACAGAACTGTAGGGCAGATTTACAGGTAGGGTAAAAATATGCCAGTGTAGCATTGCTGGATCTCCCAACTGTGTAATGGACACAGGAGCCTTTAGTCTACCTACTACACCAAGTATAGGTAGTCTCCAAGTTATAATACCCAACTTACAAACAACTCACAGTTAAGAACGGGGTGAGACAACATAAAGTGAGAGAAATCTCCTCCTAGGAATCTGTCCAAATTTAAATCTCCCCCTAGGAAGGGAAATAACACTCCTGAAAGAGTTCACATGAGGAAAAGATGTCTCCGTTGAAGCTGTATCACTCATCCTTGTTTCCACAACAATTTTTCAAAATCCACTTCTCAGAGGACAGAAAATGAGGTGAAATCAGGAAGGAAGATAGCAGAAATATGAAAGGAAGGAGAAAAGGAAAGAACTGAACATTTAGTCTGAGACAAAAAAGTGAACAAAGTCATGTTATAAATTGTTACATTGACAAAATATGCTGCTTTTTTCAAGTATAATTAAATTATATTTATTGTTTCTGTTGTTTACTTAGAAAATGGTGAGCTTTAAAAAAAGCGTTTGCGGAGATTTAAAGAGAAGATATTTCTTTCCCACAGGCTCACTATTTTTATTTTATTTTTCTGATACACAAAAGACAATGAATTGTGAGAGGAAAGAAGTGAGCATTGCATCAGGGATTTTTCTTACACACACAATTTTGATTGCCTTCCAATACATTATTGTGTGAACTAACATGTCATTTCCCCATCTTTCTCAGGTTTAATAGTTGGATTTATCCTCACAGTTGCAAATTACAGCTTCTTCACTGCCATGCTTATGTTTTTCATCACTTCTTCCAAACTGACCAAGTGGAAAGGAGAAGTAAAGAAGCAAATAGACCCTGAATATAAAGAAGGTAAAGTTTAAAATTAATTTTGAAGACAGCTGACAACTAAAATTGTGATGAAACTGTATGGAAGTCAAAAGATGTGAATAGGTGAATCTTACTCTGCAAACTAGGATCCAGAAAGCCATTGCAGGCCAAGGTGTGTAGAAGCTATTTTTGTCAGTTTTCCTCTGCTAATAAGCAAATTCTTCATGCAATCTTAGGGAAATGTGTTATGGCACCATCTTCATTTTGTTGGGTTACAATAAATTACCCAAATGAAGTATTGGGCAAGCACGCAGTGAACACATAATTAGTTATCGTCTTTGCTTTTAATTAATAAGAAAAGCAGCAATGATTTGTAGTAAATAATTGAGAATTAGCATGGTATTTGATTGAGACATAGATATCCTAATCTTCACATTGCCATAGAATTTACTATATGACCGTGGGTCAGTTTCTTATTTGTCAGCTTTCACAACAAAACCAGGGTTTTTATTATGAGGAAAACAAGTCAAGAGAGGGCATGTATTTCACCTTCAGGTCACCAGAAGAAACAATAGATACAAAAAAAATTACAAGCTGGGTAGATGTAGTGTATCTGGATTTCAGTAAGGCCTTTGACAAGGTTCCCCATGACCTTCTGGCAAACAAACTAGTCACATGTGAACTAGGTAAAACAACAGTTAGGTGGATCTGTAATTGGTTAAGTGACAGAACCCAAAGGGTGCTCACCAATGCTTCCTCTTCATTCTGGAAAGAAGTGACAAGTGGAGTGCCACAGGGTTCCATCCTGGGCCCGGTCCTGTTCAACATCATTGTTACTGACTTAGATGAAGGGTAGAAGGCATGATCATCAAGTTTGCAGACAGCACCAAATTAGGAGGGATAGCCAATACTCCAGAAAACAGGAGCAGAATTCAAACGATCATAACGGAGAGATGGGCCAAAACTAACACAATGAAGTTCAACAGGGGCAAATGCAAGATACTCCACTTGGACATAAAAAAATGAAATTCAAAGATACAGAATGGGGGATGACTGGCTTGACAGCAGTACGTGTGAAAAAGATTTTGGAGTCCTCGTGGACAACAGGTTAAACATGAGCCAACAATGTGATGTGGTGGCAAAAAAAAAGCCAATGGAATTTGGGCCTGCATAAATAGGAGTATAGTGTCTAGATCCAGGGAAGTCATGTGACCCTTCTATTCTGCTTTGGTCAGACCATACCGGGAATACTGTGTCCAATTCTAGGCACCCTAATTGAAGGGAGATGTTGACAAGCTGGAATGTGTCCAGACGAGGGTGACTAAAATGATCAAGGGTGTGGAGAACAAGCCCTATGAAGATCGGCCTAAATAGCTGGGCATGTTTAGCCTGCAGAAGAGAAGGCTGAGAGGAGACATGATGGCTATGTATAAATATGTGAGTGGAAGTCATAGGGAGGAGGGAGCAAGCTTGTTTTCAGACTAAGACGTGGAACAATGGCTTCAAACTACAGGAAAGAAGATTCCACCTGAATATTAGAAAGAACTTCCTACTACTTATGAGCTAACCTTCTAATTTCCCTACCTGTACATAGGTGGACAGAGAAATTGGGTGCAAGTGTTCTGCAATGGTGGTGTACCTGCAGAACTGGCTCTGCTGTACATGATTGAAAATGGACCAGGTGAAATTCCAGTAGACTTTTCTAAACAGTATACTGCATCCTGGATGTGTCTGTCCCTCTTGGGGGCTTTAGCCTGCTGCGCTGGAGACACGTGGGCTTCAGAAATCGGCACTGTCATGAATCAGGAACCGCGGCTAATAACAACCTGGAAAAAGGTTCCAGTAGGTAAGACTGAACTTTTTATTTTCTAAGCCAGGGTTAGGCAACCTGTTAAACCCCTTTCTGTGAGTTCAGATACGGAGAGAATATGCTTTGAATGCAGCTCACACTCCCTTGGCAATGTATAGTCATGACATCCAGTCATCAGAATCCTAGTGTTTGAACCAATGGTCTTGCGAAGAAGCAAGGGAGCTGAGGGATAATTTATTGTTGCCTCCAATTTGAAAGGATCCAGTATTCAGGAGATTTCACCCCAGTTCCCAATTCTAAAAAGAACTGGCCGATTTGCAATGGAGGTTGCCGATTAGGAACCAAATTTACCATCAAGTTGGAAGGGAGGCTGTTCAATTGCACCTCCTCCTTTATTAAGAAAGTAATAACTTAGTAGTAATTACACTGTATATACTGTAGCGTGACTGGGGAGAAGAATGTAGTTTCATTTGGTTACTTTTCCCTGCGTTTCTGCCACCATGTGAGGTAAGTTGTAATATTGTGAGAAATGGCACTTGGTACACAGAATAGATGGAGCTGAGGCAATCTTCAAATTAAAGTTAACAATTTTATAAAGTACACAGCGTGTGGTTGCAAGACGTAACTTTTGTTAAAGAACTTAGAACAATGCTTGGTTAGTTGAATGTTACACTCTTTCAGGTTACACAGTATCTTCCTGAGGTGAAGCACTTATTACAAAACAAAGTTTCAATACAGGGATGTCTCCCTTATCTGATCCTCCCTTGATCAGATACTTAATAAGATTATTCTTTAGCCTTTCCTTAGACTAAAGGAATACTGGCTTCGTTTCCCTTATCAGCCTCTCTAGGCTAAGAAACTTCCAGTAGCTTAATCTGGCTTTCCAAAGCCTCGAAACTTTGCTTCACAATTTACTCTCTTTCAGCTACAACCTCCTAATCCTTTCCTCTACCAACTCCTCTAAACCTAAACCCTCACTCCTCACTCCTCGGAACCTAAACCCTAACCTAACTGCTTCTTTTTTAAAACGCAGATGGATTTCTCTTGCTAGGCCACTTTCCACTCTCCTCTGCCTGGTCTCCTTGGCAATGCCACAGTGGATACAACCAGTCAGTTCTAGTCTTCAGCTACTGTTACCAAACAAATAGTTAAACAGTTCAAATACATATACCTAGTTTCAATAACTTCCTTACAGGTCTAAATCAGGCAGGGGCAAGATTCAGCCTTCCAGGTGCTTTGAACTTCAATTCCCACAATTCCTAACAGCCAGTAGACTGTTAGGAGTTGTGGGAGTTGAAGGCCAAAACACCTGAAGGGCCAACGTTTGCCCATGCCTGATCTAAATCTACTTTGACACTGATACAGCAAAATATTCCACTAGTATGTCTGCATTGTATTTAGAACTTGCAGTCAATCACTTTATTGATGCCTGACCTTTTTTGCAACATGTAGTGAAAAGCATACAAAAAAATGAAGATTAAAATTTTATTAAATTGCTTATAAAATCAAAACTACTTAAATATTAAAAGCATAGAGCAAAAGTAGTACAAGTAAAAGAAGAGGGAAAATAGCTTTTAATCAGTTATTTATTAATATTAATATTATTATGTATTCCAATTGTGTTAAGTGATAATTGTTTATTGTTGTCTATTGTCTATTTATATTATTTTCTGTATCTGTTGATTGTTGTAAGCCGCCTCAAGTCCTTTCAGGGAGAAGGGGCAGGGTATAAATAAAAATTATTATTATTATTATTATTATTATTATTATTATTATATTACAGTGCACTACATGTCTTTACATATCAATATTATTGAAATTAATATTAATATTATTATGTATTCCAATTGTGTTAAGTGATAATTGTTTATTGTTGTCTATTGTCTATTTATATTATTTTCTGTATCTGTTGATTGTTGTAAGCCGCCTCAAGTCCTTTCAGGGAGAAGGGGCAGGGTATAAATAAAAATTATTATTATTATTATTATTATTATTATTATATTACAGTGCACTACATGTCTTTACATATCAATATTATTGAAATTATTCTTGTTTGCTTCTAACACTAATGTGCTGTTTTCAGAAAGGAAAGCAATTTATTTGTATTCTTTTTACAGCACAGGAAGATTTTTTCCTTTGTTGCTGAAATATGTGTTATGAATATACATTTAATTTTCCTTCAATTCTGTTGAATGCATGTTCTGAAAAGCTTATTACTGTGCCAGTTCTGATGGATTTTTAACTTTGTTTTAGGTACCAATGGCGGTGTTAGTTTAATAGGCCTGATCTCCAGTGTGCTTGGTGGCACATCTGTAGGTGTAGCTTATTTCATCTCCCAGTTGATTTTTGTCAATGACCTGGATATTTCTGCGCCACAGTGGCCCATTATTGTGTTTGGTGGACTGGCTGGTTTACTAGGTTCTATCATTGATTCTTATTTAGGAGCAACAATGCAATACAGTGGTAAGTAGTGTTTTCTCAAAAATAGTTAAAGTTTAGTATAAAATATTATAACCTCTTTAAAACTTGAAGTTATCAACAACTTCAAGGACTTACGCATTTCCGAACCTTTGGAATTTCATGCATTTTGGCTTATATTGTTGCATCACAAGGATTTGAAGTTGAATTTAGGTAGTGGTAGTAAGTAATGTTGGAAGGATTTTGGTTGAATGTAGTAATATAGTTGAAATAACACAAATCACAAAGTTCTCATTATCTGAAACAGGACTGGAAAATCCTACACAAATAGTCTGGCTTAGCCAACAGAAATGGAAACATAAGCTATTAAATAGTTATTCTCAAGTAGACTGAAGGAGCAATCTTTCACCTGAAAGGAGCAGTCGACCACCTGATAGAGGCAGGAGTCCCCAAAATTTCAATCCCTTGATTAGATATTCAGTTTCTCTTTGAGCCAGCAATATTTTTTTGGCTGTAGATTTCCTAGGCTTAACATCATTGGTAGCCCTGTCTGTGTTGCCCATCATTTTACTGCTGTTACTGATAAACTGGTGTGCGGGACTTCCAAAGTGCTGAATTTTGCATATTAAATCATGACCAGTTGCATAGGGTTGTGGATTTTTCTTTAAACAATCTGGGTCTAAAGCATTTGGCAGTTTAGAAATCTTGCATCAGACACATCTGAGATCAGTGCAGTTGAAACAGGATTGAAGTAACATAATCAGACCATTAATTTAAGCAGTCGCATTCTTTACCAATTAAAGTTTCTCAGTTATCATCAAAGGCTGTCCTATGTAGAACACATTGTAGTAATCCATCTTGGATATAATTGGGGTGTGCAGAGCTAAGTCATAAGGGGCCGCGATGGTGCTGCTGAACCCCTGACAAGCTGAACTTGTTGACCGGAAGGTTGGTGGTTCGAGTTGGCAGGATGGGGTGAGCTTCCACTGTTATCCCCAGCTTCTGCCAACCTAGCCATTTGAAAACATGCAAATGTGAGTAGATCAATACTTACCGCCTTGGCGGGGAGGTAAATAGTGCTCCATGTAGTCATGCTGGCCATATTACCTAGGAGGTGTCTACAGACGATGCAGGCTCTTCGACTTAGAAATGGAGATGAGCACCACCTCTCAGAGCCAGAAGGGGAAGCCTTTACCTTTATCTGTGTTTTGTTATTTATAGGCATTGAATGTTTGCCTTTGTGGTGTGTATGCTGGAATCTGCCCTGAGTCCCCTTGGGGAGATAGGGTAGAATACAAATAAATTATTATTATTATTATTATTATTATTATTATTATTATTATTACTGTTAGATAAACTCCCTGAACTTTAATAGCTTTATTATTAAAGACATTCTGCAATATTAGCACTCTGTGTACTTTCACAGTGAGAAATGAGTTCAGAAGGACTGTTAACATGGCATGCAGGGATAGAGTTACTGCCTATTGATGAAATTGATCAAAATTAAATTGCAGTATTAAATGAGTGCCTTGTCTCCACTAGTTCTCAGTTTGGGGCTTTTATATATACTTAATGATATCATATCTATTGTTGGAAGAAAATGTACTTCCTGAGTAATTGATTTTTAAGTTTTATTTTCTTCTTTTCTCAGGTTTTGACACACATACAGGAATGGTTGTCAACCATCCGACCAAAAGCGCAAAGCACATATCTGGAAAACCTATCCTGGATAATAATGCAGTGAATCTCTTCTCCTCTGTAGTCATTGCTCTGTTGCTGCCTGGAGCAGCATGGGGATTTTGGCCAAGAGGTTGAAGTTGATATATTGACTCCTATACGTTTTATTCAAAGAAGCTGTGATTTACAAGATTCTTCACAAGGCACTTTTATAACTGTGGGCTGGACTATTTCCTGCAACACTTCTGGAGGAATGAGGAATCCTTAGATAATTATTCCTGCAGTGTGTCCAGATATTCTAAGCAAAGTGGAGTGAACGAAGGGGTACTGATTTGATATCACTTCTTTTGTGTTGGAATACTGTTCTTGCTTGAATGATTATGACTTTGATGGTTATGATTTTGTCTTAGCTCATTCCCCATAGTCTGACAGGCAAGGAAATAAGGGACCAAGGGAAAAGGTTAACTCCTGGCAGAGTACTGCTGTATTTGTGAAGTAAAGCAATGGATCTTAACCTTTTACAAGTCTTTTAATATGTATTTCTTTTGTCGGATGTGGTAGGCACACTTGGAGAATTCGTCGGCTTTTGTTTTGGCAAAAGTGGCAGCAGTATTTAAACGTCAGTTGAATAAAATTGAAATATTTTAGGGTTTTTGTGAGGAATACATTGGCAAAAGAATGGCTCTTGTAAGCATGTGTACTATTGTTAGCAGTGCCATGCAATCTTACAATAATATTACGGATGTCCAGAATTTAGATATTTAATTTATTTAATTTAACATCTGATATTTAGAATATTTGTTTTGGCCAGTGCCTATAGTTGATGGTTTTTCTCCTGGCCATATTCAAATGATATTCTTTGCATTAATTGTTGTTGTTTATGAAAAGAGTTGCTGTGGTGTTTTAAAAAACAAATGGTTATGATGACTTGTAAATTCATTTTGGTCTGCAAGAAACACAGATATTGCTTGATCACATGAATTGTACAGTGTAAAAGTGTTTTTCTGGGTTTACATAAGAAACAAAGATGAGTTGGGCTAAGAATTATACAATACTTCAGTGTAAGTGAATGCAGTATATGACTTCAAATAGTACATTTGTATATCTGTAAGCTTAATTTCCGACACAGTAAAAATGCTTTGTTATACTTTTTGTTCATCTGGTTTGCAAATAGTTCTGTATTCCATTACTTTACATTTGTGATTTGACTGAGGTTTTTTATCAACCAAGTATGCAAACACATTGAATCTGGCATTCATACTGAGGAAGCAGAGACTACAAAGAGGGTCTTGTCTGCAGATTGCTTTGAAATTGAAGTTTATACTGATGTTGTCTATATCTTCAAAAAGCAGTTCCTTCTGAGAGATCCCACAGTCAATCAGTGCAAGTCATTTTACTAAGGTGAAAAGGTATATTGCACAGTATTTTTAAAATCTTCATCAGGAAAATATTGGATGCCTTGAAATGCATTATTCCATGTGACAGACCCATGGTTTCTGTGAAACATTCAAAGTAATGAAATTTCAACAGGGTCGATGAAACATGAGGAGTGTGCAGACGATAAACGGTATATCATCCCCAGCTGTTCTTGATATTCAGAAGCACCCCCAATATATTGGGGTGTGATTTCATATCCCTCAGACAATTCTAGGTTCAGTAGAGGCCTTTTTCTACATAGGAAGAAAAACAAATCAACATCCCATATATTTCCTGGCTATGAAAGCCCTGTCCTAAAGTCAAAATAGCCTTGGAAGGCATAAACATAGAAAAAGGGAGATAGGAGAGCATTTCTAGTCAAAATTGTGTGCCCTGATCCCTGGAAGTTTCCTAACCCTAGTATAAATATTGCTACACTTGAGAGAAAAAAGTGAATAAAATATTTGAAAGCAATATTTTCAGTGCACTAGTATTGCCTCATAGCTTTTCTGAAAAGTAGGTTCCTCCTGATAAGATGGAGAAAGAATGAAAATGAGAAATAAGAGAGAGCTAGAAGACAAGAAGAAATTGATGAAACAGGAAAGGTGCAGGCAGAGTGTTGTCTCATGAGATAAAGGAAGTATGGTGGTAAGAGCAAGTTATTAAGGCAAGGATATCTAGATTGAAAGATTAAATGTCAAAGGGGAACTTTCACATTATATAAAAGATAAAAAACACACTGGAATATTTTATGTCTTATGTCCTTATAATAAATGACTTGATACCCATATGTACTGAGTATATAGCATTTCTTTTCCAGATGGAATCTTGAATAGTTTTGTTCTAATAAATCTGACTCCAAAATGATGCCCATATCTTTTAATTGTTTAACTATAACAAGGAGATCTGATTTCTGGAGAAAACTGCTCACACCTAAAAGTCCTATATTTATATTTCCTTGGTCTACCCTTTAATTTGAATTCCTAAATTGTACTTCCGAATGCTCAACTGAAGTTTTATGTTGTCAGAAATTGCCAGAGATTAAGGAAGTGAAAAACAGTGGTGAATCTTACTTGGCGTCAGTGCAATCATAATATTATTATGTTATGATAACAATATAATATATTATTATTATCTTATTATTATCTCATCTGTTGGGTCTTCCAGTAGCAACATTAAATTATCTCTGTATGCATAGACTTTAGTTTGCATTCTTTTAACTTGTAGTCATGTTAATCTTTGTACTTTCTGTATTTGATTCAGAAGGACTTCCAAGAGAGCTATGAAGTTATTTCAAATAAATGTCCAGGATGTACATGTTGAAGAGCAGATGTGCCCCCATTTTTTATAAAGAGGAACTAAGATATGGGCATGCCATGTTGTGTCATTGCCTATCATTGCCTGCAGATAATAACACTTACTTTTTATAGTCTTGCCATGTTCTCTAGTCAAACTGGCTTTTCAGGTTTCTGTAACAACACGTATCAGAGGAGAAAGTCAGACATTGCTTTCAGCTGCAACAGACAACTACATTATTTTATGTCTGTTGTAGGTACTGTTCTTCTACAAAAGACTCTTCTGCTCTCTATTTACTAGAATATATTTGTAAGAGAATATAGGTTTATATTTCTTGGCACCTTAACTTGTCTTTAAAATGCTTTGAGACTAACTGTTCCTAGTAATACTGCTTTGACACTATGGTTTTGCTCTTCAGGATGAAATGACAACACAAGGAACTGCTTGAGAATCAGTCTGGCAATATTTCACCTAACCTATTTGTTTACAGAGATGTCCCTGCCTCCCTTATTATGTCTGTGCAATTATCAAGTTACCTGTGCTGGAACAAGACTACAGCTGCTGCACAATTTAAGAAGTAATCATCCATTCTAGAAATTGCAATCCTGCTATGCTGAGAAGTTTGGCAGCTTAACATGGAATAAAATTCAAATACCACTTTAACACTTGGTATGGAAGGATGGAAAATGTATGTCTGAACCCAGGCTCACGAGTTCTTGTTTCCTTTTTTAATTTATTCATTTCACTGTGGGTAGGCTCTGCTACCCATTTGGTAAGAAAGATTGTGTAGATTAGCCTTCCTCGCCCAATAGTACTATATCATTTACATTCTCCAGCCTGGAAAGTGGCCTTCTGAACAGAAGCAAGAGAAGTTGTAATATAATGTTCAGAGGCTACCAGATAAGGTAAAGAAGATAAAGGGTTGACATTTTCTGTCAAATGACCAGCATTTTCTTTGATAGTGAGCATTATATGTCTTTTTTTTTTTTAAAGGGAGGCAAGTTTATACTTCTCTTCCGATATGGCACAGCTGAGATCTTTAAGTGAGATAATACAGTATATTGTCACAAAGTCCTTGAAGAATTATTTAGACATTTCTTTTAACTGACTATGTGAGAATGCATTTGCAGCTGGTATGAAGTCATATTATGCCAAGATGGAGCAATCTGTGGAGGTGGAGGATGCCGATAGTCATACAGCTTTCTAAAGAAGAGAGCCAGATGAGTCTTTCATAGAGAAGTTAAAAGGCTGAACAAAAGAAAACAGTTGAAGGAAAAAAATTGTCTTAATTTCCAACTCTTCACATAGTATAAGTTTTATCAATCAAGGGCATTTTTGTAGGTTTGTATTTATGTCCCTTGTGTGAATGGAAAGGTTGCAAACTAGTGATGGACAACCTTTGGTCTTCCAGCTTTTGCCAGACTACCATCTTCCCCTAATATTGGGCATGTTGGCTGGAGCTGTTGAGATTAGGTTCCAGCAGTGCTATAAAGGTCATAAATAGGCCTATATGTTGAATATATTTCCTTGCCTCATATCTTCCCATCCTGTACATTATGGGTGCATGGAAACGTGGATGGGAGGGAACCCATTGTAATGTCCAGTTTGCTATATGCTGGACCTATACTTTCCTTCAGTGCTTTTGGAAAGGCAAAATCTCCCTTTAAAAAAAATCTAAGGCCTTGGGAGAAGTTTCAGATTTAAATTTACATTTCACTTTTACAAGCAATTTTTAAAACAATGATTAATGGAGTACTCTGCTGGGGAGAGGAGAGTTGGTGCAAATTACTGTTTGCCTTCCCCCATCTGCCAGAGAGAATCTTCCATTGGATCAATAATTTTATATGGATAGAAGGAACTAATTCAACCTAATACTCATAGACAAGTAATACAAATTCCCCCTTCAAGGAGACAGTATGGGGAAGTGGGGTAGAGGCTGGAGTAGGCAGCATCAGAAATCCCCCTTTGACCGCCAGCTCAGTAACACTGATCTTTCTAGTTCAGTGGCAGCTGTACTCTACCTCTCAGTCAGTCCTCATGTGGAGAGAACACACTGATGGTATACATCATATAGGCCAGATGTGGAGAACATGATGTTCTCTGTCTGTTTTGAACCAACTCCCAGAAGACCTAGTCAACATGGTCAGTAATAACAAATTACAGGAATTCTAGTCCCAAATATCAGGGTGCGAGAGGGTCACTGCTGCGATGCAGGCATTTCTGAGAAATAGATTTTTTTAATCAAGCAGGAATGTCAATTGGTGTTTTCACTACAATATTGTTATTCCTGTTTATTTATTTTTTGATACTGCCATTTATGTATTAGGTCTAACTTTCACTTTGATTTTGCACTGTGATCTATTTTTTGTAAGCTGCTCCAAGTCTTGTTTGGAGAGGAGGCAATATATAAATAATGATGATGATGATGATTATTATTATTATTGTTTTACATATATATTATGCTATTTGTATAGTGCCTTTCCCAAATTTCATTTACAGATATTGTAAACTTTATAATGGACTGTTACAAACTCTCACTAATCGAGATGACTGCAGAGGTTGCATTTGACAGCCCATCTGAGACAAATTTATGGTATATATTCATTCTATCTATGTGCCACCTTTCTCCAGAAGAAGCTCACAAAAAAGTATCAGCTAATACTTAATACAATTTAAATTAAAAATCTTGATATGTTTTGGTATGTGGTGTATATCTGGAACAGCTAAAACAGGAGCAAATTGGCAAGCTATCATATTTGGCTGCTGATGTGGTGGCTCAATGGAAGCTGGAAGAGTTATTTTTAAAGCTTGCAACCCTGAGAATCCTTCAGCTGGCATAGCCAGCACTATCTGGGAATTGCAGTCTAAAATGAACTTTACCATACTCAGTTTTTCTAGCCAGCTCACACATTTTGTGTCTATCTGGCTCATTACTTTCTCTCCTTCCCTCCCTTGCTCTCATGTTGTTTTCTCTGCACACCTGCTATCACTTCTGAAAGAATAAAGAACACCCACTCCAAACACTGAGAAGAGAAAAGGGAGGACTGAGATAGCTCCAAGGCAAAGCACTCCCCCAAGGAGCACCAACTGTTCTCTTTTTTCTCTATCCTACCTCTGTCAAGGCCACAGAGTCACTCCTTCCCATCTGTGAAACACTGATAAAATCACAGCAGAAAGCCTTTGTCTGCTTGGCAACACTTTTAGTACAAACTCCTTTCCTGCTGTGGAACCAAAATCTTCTTAAGAAGCAGTGACTGAGCCTGGAAACTGCAAGAAATTTGTTCCCACTGACTTGGATTGTCCAGCAAAATAAATCTAAGCATAGTTTGGCAGCTGCTCAGAAAGAATCACCCTCAAAATCATGTCTTCAGAACAGGATAAAATATACCTTTCTTATGGCGCCATTGGGAAATACTGCCAGTTGGCTTTAATTCTTTCGGAAGCACCAAATTAAAATATGGCAGTTTTTAGTTTTAAAATACTTCTTGGTAAGAGTTGTACATTTGTGTTTGTTTTAAAGAATAAGAGGCTGGAAGCAGCAATTACTTTTGAAATTACATTTTTGAGGTCCTTTAAGCTTTACAGAGCCTATCTGCCTCCAAGCATAAAAGCAAATCAACATTTTCTCTTCAGCTTTGCCAAGTAACAGATTCCAGAGAAATGTGATATGGGTGAATTAGTGTGTGATAATTGAAATAATAGTTAGCATCATCCTCAGTGGCTATGGGTCACATGAGGCATCGCAGTGGACACAAGATGCAGTTCTAGGCATATTGAGATATTAAGTCCAAAGAGATTGGTAAGTTTCACTCAGTGTGCACTTGTGTTTATTAGTTATATGTCATAAACAAATGTCTTCCAGCAAGTTCAAGATGCTAGACATGGATATTTTTCACAGAACAACCCTATAAGGCAAATCAGACAGACATCCATTCCATCTTGTTTCAATTCAGTTCCAGGCTATTGGTTTTCATCCAGCCCACCTGTTAAAGACACTGGGTTCAGCATCTTTACAGCTTAACTTCAAGGAGAAATATATAGAATCAGCACTCATCTGCTCATTGGTGGCTCCTCACTCCAAATCCCTTGATGACGTCATCCAAACAACAAAAATCCCCAAGAAGACAACTTAAGAATGTCTTATGTTGTCTTCTGGGAGGCCCTCCTTGTGGTCCTGCCACCGTCACAAGTTGGTGGGGACAAGGGAGAGGGCCTTCTCAGTGGTGGCCCCCAGCTTTGGAACACCCTGCCTAGGGAGATTAGGAAGGCCTCCACACCGTCCTCCTTCTGGAAGGAATTGAAGACTTTGAAGTTTGGATAAACCTTTGAGAATGTCTAGTCCCAATGGTTCACAATTAATGATAGAGCACTACGCTTTTGTCCCATGCTGTAGTTCACGAGCTACAACCTGCACTATCCTATTCCTCTGTTCCTGGTTACAGTTGGCCATGTTAAATGACAGTTCTCACCATAGGTTATTGGGCGGTATTTTGAGTTTACATCATTGTTTTATGTGCTAGTGGTTTTTATCTTTTATTGTATTGTGTGATTGTTTTGTGTGTTGTTCCAGGCACATTGTGCCATATGTCACCATCTCCCCGAAGGGACTTGGGGCAGCTAACAAAGCACTCAAGGTGCCACACATAAAATAGAATTACATATCATCAAAAAAATACACAATCTGACTGAATACAAACAATGACAACATCAATCAATACAATTAAAAACTTAAAAATTTCTAAAACACAGTCATTCCTCTGCATCATTTATTACTTGAAACCTTACAGCTGTTAATACAAGTACATTTATATTGTGAGCTGCCTTGAATATTTTGCAGGAAAAAGGCGGAGGAAAAATAATTTAAATAAAGTTTCAATATCTTTAAAAAATTATTGAACAAATATTCCCAAGAACAAACTTGCTTTTTTATTTTGTGTCAAAAGCATTGCATAAAATAGTTTATCTAAAACTGATAAAATAAAGGGATCACAAGATGTTCGATAGTTTTAGACCAAAAATGGGCAACAGCAACTGCATTGTTTGTAGTTTTAAACAATTCTTCCTCTGTGCATGAGGCAGGGCATTGTGGGCAAGCATACAGATGCTGAGTTGTTTATTCTGCTCCACAGTCGCACAAGGTGGAGGATTCTTCTAGGTAGTGCCATTTTGGCAGGTTGTCTTTTGATCTGCCAACTCCGCTTCTGAGTCTGTTCAGGGACTCCCGAATTGCCCATTCTTGGTTTGCTCCTGGAGGGGGGCCATTCAGTTGGAATTGTCTAATTTTTCTGTCCACAGGGATATTCTTGGTGTCGCTGGAGGAACATTTAGAGGAGTGGTGGTTCTCATGGCTTTTCCTTTAGTTAAGTCTACTGGGAGGAGGCTGATAGCAGTATCATGGGTGGCTTTCACAATGTTCAACTTTTTTAATCTCGCAATTGGCAGCAAACCTCCTGTAGCATATCGGGGGGGGGGGGGGGGGGGAATGCCAGCTAGCTAGCTAGCTTATAGTCTATCAACAGGTGTTGATTGAAGACATCATGTGATTATTCTACATGTCTCATTTAGTGCTATATTCACCTGGTTCGAGTAGGCAAATTTATGCCAGATGGGGCAGGCATACTACTCAGCAGTTAAGTAAGACAAAGCCAGGACTGATGTTCTTACTAATTTTGGGTCTGCACCCCATGCACTATTTGTAAGTTTCTGTGAGATGTTGGATCTGATCACACTAGAAAATGAATCCATTTTAAATCCGGTTCCTGCCTCTTGCAGAATTCTGGAGTTTGTAATTTAGTGGGGCTGTTAAAGTCTCCTCCCTAAACTACAAACCTCAGAATTCTGCAGGAGGCAGGAACCGGATTTAAAGTGGATTCATTCTCTAGTGTGATGAAGTAGTAAATTGCATACAAATAACACACAAAACCCCCCAAAAGCATTGCTTTACAACAAACTGGCTGAGAGTGATTATGGTTCCATCTTTTTATTGCATAAAATGTCATAATTTAAATCAGAAAGTTTTAGGGTTATGTCTATGAAGTATCAAGATACTTTTGGAAGTGTCAATGCAGTGCACCTATTCTCATGCATGTAATGCTTACTTGAAGGAAGTGTCATGTGATATGTCTTTGCAGCAATGTGATTCTGTCCATCAGCCCTGCCAGCACTGGCATTAATCCTTGGTGCCTGGCAAGGGGTTTGCCTAGCATTACCTTTAATTTTGACAACTGATGGAATATGGGGTTTATTCACATACAGCTGCTAGTGACCCATTTTCATCAAGCGTCTTTGCTGACTACATGCTTCATACATTCTTACCTGTTATCATATATTAGGTGGAAATCCTCTGTATGATATTTGGAAGCAAGTCAACAGACAGGCACAACTCCATTGTGCATACGCCCAGAAGAAGATGAAAGGCCCTCCCAACTGTCATGTCTGTGTGTTGGAGGGAGGGAACAGGAGCTTATGTAAAGTGTCATGTGCACTGATGATGCAATATAAGAAGAAGAAGAAGAAGAAGAAGAAGAAGAAGAAGAAGAAGAAGATAGGAGGAGAAGGAAGAAGTAGCAGCTATAGTCTCAGCAACTCTAGGGAGAAAAGCCTAGAATAGCCAGTTGCTAGGAATGCTGGAACTTAGAGTCTAACTATTCCTGGAGGGGTAAATGAATCCCACCCTGTGTTATATGTCCTTGCAGAGAGAGTTTCAGATTCTTAATTTTCTTACTTTTGTGCATGACTCAAAGACAGATTTCTATTATGCATATTTAAAGTAAGGGATACATGTTCTCCTTTGCATCTCACAGCTTTGTAGGTGGGGACATAGGTCACTGGAAGAGAACAAAGATGACCTCAGGTTTTATTTCTGGCATCTCCAGTTGAAAAGATAAGGGTGCAATTGATGTTATAGATCACCACCTAACACCCAACAGAATCACTGCCTTTCAGGAGTTAATAACACCAAACAAGACAAAAAAAAAGAAAAAAAAGGATGTTTCAACTGATGAATCAGATATTATCAAAGTAAAATTTAAAGAAGTTATCCAAGGTGCTGAACCATCTTTCTAAAACATGTTCAACACTTTGGAAAGTCCCCTTAAAGCCATACAAAACTTGAACCAGATGCTCTAGCCAACTGACATGAATTGCTACTTGGAAACTAATGTACCTTTATTGAATTGGAAAAAGAAAGAAAAAAGAAAGACAAAGATTCTATACTACTTCACTTTTGGAAACAGCTCCTGGAATCCTCTGGGGCTGATTTTGAAAAAGTAATTTTCCAAATTCCTATCTCATAAAGGAATGTTATGCTGAAATGAGATGTCAATATTTCACATGTTTTAATCTAAGCCATATCATTCACTGGAAACAAGATCCAATGAGACAATTATTTTATTGCACTTCTATAAATAGGCCTGCTACAGCAAACCAAACAAGAATTGCAGGCTTTGCTGTGACAGGACTGGCCCAATTTGAGTCCTTGTCTAGGGCTCCATTAAATATTTTTAAATGGTAATAACATATGTGCCATAATAACTCAGAGGTGACTGCCATCTACAGGTTTGTTCATGTAATTTCTGGAAGCCATGGGGTTGGGATCCCAATATATGCAGTGTAACTCCCCCCCCCCCCCAAAAAAAAGCACTCCAGATTTTTAAAGTGTTCCCTTTACATAATACCTTATCCAGACTGTTTAGCTGTCAGTATGAGGGTGTAAACTAGACACTAGATGTGTAGGGTTTTTGTCTGCTGGCAGAAATGTGTGTACATTAAATGTATTAATGTTTCAGCCCTGTGTTCACAAAGAGTAAACTCCATGAAGTTATTTCTGAGGAGATATGGGTAGGATTGAACAATTGATTGCTCAGGAAAACTATGATCTAAATAAGACCAATCTTCTATTTGATAAACAAAAATTCTAATTTCTCACAAATTAAAATTAATTTCCACAAGAGATTAAAAATTATAGAAAGCATCTTATTTCAATATGTTCATGTGTGTGATGGAAAAGGCACTGATTTAAAAAGAAACTTCTAAAATGAAGCCCATAGTTTAAATTCTGGGGATTTTATTTTGGTATATGTATACAAACATCTCTCTACCAACTCCTCAGAAGAGACAGTGGATGCATACATTGTAGAATTAATGTAGTTTGATTGTCATGGCTTAATGCTATGAAATTCTGAGATGTGTAATTTGGTGAAACACTAGTACACTTTGGTAGAGAAGACTAAAAACCTTGTAAAACTATAACTCCCATGATTACATAGTATTGAACCATGGCAGTTAAAGTGGTGTCAAGGATATTTATTTTACAGTGTAGATGCACTCTGTAACTAAGTTTGAATCCTAGCTCCAGTTAGTATTATTATGCTCTGATTTGACCCTTCTACTATCACAGTTAATCATTTTAATATGAACTCAAACTGGTCTTGAAAGCACAAGTTATTATTATGTTTGTTTATGCCCCACTTTCTCTCTCTACAAAAGAATTGAAGTGGCTTGCAATAAAACTAAATGCAATACAATTTGAAACCTAAAAATATAGAAACATTAAAATATAATTAAATATTAGTGGTATTAAAAATAAAAAGTTAAAAATACTTTAAAAAGCTCCATCTTCCCTAAGGGGATTTTGATCAATTTCACATGCTCACTATATTGTATTATTTTAGGTTCCACGGCTGTAGAATCTGTGGGGTTTTTCTTTATCTTAACAATCATTACACTTATTAACCAGTAGCATTTGTATGATTCACCATCCCATCTCAACCTCCCAAATGAGTGAGCGGGCATGGGAACTCTGAATGTCATGATTTAAATTACCATAGATATAGAGGTGTGATATACAGACAGATGTATAAACACACACACATATAGAATGGGGGCAGGTGGTGTGTGAGTCTCCAGGATGGACAGGGGAAGTAGGAGGGGGCAAGGGACAGAGCTATTGGCATAAGATCTGTTGCCTCATCTCCTTATTGCTTCCCTTATGCCATTGGCCTTTATTTTCAGAAGCCTTGACCCCTGGATACTAGCAGAAAGTTAATCAACAATCCAAGGTCAAGCTGATAGTTCAACAGAGGTACAAACATTAGCAGGAAACACAATAGGGAAGCAAAATGTCCACTCCAGGGTCGTAAAATGATTACTGGAGTGTCCAGAATCCAAGGTTGAATCAGAATATGTAAGTCAAGGTCCAAGGTAAGTCCAGAGTTCAGGAATATAAGATAGCAAGAGTCCAAGGTTGTAGCTTCTAGAACTGACATTGCAGCCAGCAACTAGACATCAGTCTTCAGTTACTTAAATCCTACATTCACAGGTGTTGCATGTTGCTGGTTCCCTTCTCAGCTAATTTCAAGGACCTGCACAACTGAGACCTCTCTCTTTGCAGGTCCATGAAAGCTGGGACAGTTAACTCTTCCTCAACCTGCTCAGAGGAACTCACTTGCACTTGTTCTGCAGCTTCTTCCATGTGTGCTGCTTCAAAGCTTGGCTGAAGGAGCAGCTGAGCACTGCTGGTCTCCAGTTTAACTTCTGATCCACCAGCACCTTCTCATTCAAGCTTCCCAAGCTATCCACAACATTGATTAATCTGGTTTTTATTAGAGACCAGATTCACTAAGCACGTTGCAGTAGGAGAAACCTTCCCTTTGACTTTGGGGTGGGTTTGGGTTCATGGAAGGCATATACCTGAGTAAGGTTATGTCAGAAGCCAGCAGAAAGAGACCTGGTCCACCACATAGTGAATCTATGTTACTTTGACATCCATTTTTGGCAGGCATGGTGTTGACATTTTTTTTAGTTCAATGTAAATGTGTATGTGTATATCTATATCCAATGACTCAGAAGACTTTTGAAACATTCAGCCTAGTTCACAGTTTTCTGGAATTTACTAAGTCATTTCTGCTTGAACATATTTCTATTTCATACTTTTTTCTGCAAAGACTCCCATTTCCATGCAGAAAAGCAGTAGTTACCTTCACAAATTTATTTATTTATTTATTTATTGCGGTTGCTTATACCCCGCCCTTCTCACCCGGGGGGACTCAGGGCGGCTTACACAAACAAGGCACAATTCGATGCCTGTATTACAAAAACATAACATCAAAAAACATAACATCAATAACAACAATAATTATAACACTGATAACAATTAACGTAAACAATCAATATTATCGGCAGGAATAGCCATAAACCCGTAAAAACAATTAAAACAATAAAAGCAATACAAACCTCATTGCTGGTCAGCGTTTAACCGACTCATAGTTAGGTTCTACTTTCCACACATTGTTGGTCCTATCATTCTGGTTCCATGTCTAATTGTCAGGGTGCCCAAAGGCCTGGTCCCAGAGCCACGTCTTTACCTTCCTCCTGAAGGCAAGGAGGGAAGTTGAAGCCCTGATTTCCCCCGGGAGTGAGTTCCACAGATGAGGGGCCACCACTGAGAAGGCCCTGCTCCTCATCCCCACCAGCCTCACTTGTGATAGCGGTGGGGTCGTGAGCAGGGCCTCCCCAGATGATCTCAGATTCCGAGATGGGATGTAGAGGGAGATAGCTAAGCAATTATATGTTCCAAATTCTGTAACACAATCTT
The DNA here is from genome assembly GCF_037176765.1 of Anolis sagrei. Classification (NCBI taxonomy): domain Eukaryota; kingdom Metazoa; phylum Chordata; class Lepidosauria; order Squamata; family Anolidae; genus Anolis; species Anolis sagrei. The sequence goes on from NC_090025.1 coordinate 144,340,110, forward strand.
ACCCTGCAGTTCTCAGCTTAAGTTTCTTAAGCAATTTAGGGCAATATATGTCATAGTCAACCTACTTTTGACAGTTCATGGCAGCTTTACCCAATTCACAGCAACATCTTTATTTGCAGTTCTTGGTTGCGCATTCCTTTCAACAGGGTTACAATTCACATCTTGAGAAATGTTGTTGCTGCTGCTGCTATAGACAGTAAATAAAACGTAAAGTTCTCTCTCCAAATAACAGGATGATCATGCAAAATTATTTGTTGAAATGTGAGAACACACATGCACACTCTAATGTCTGTTCCAATGGTGTTAGTTTTGTGATTTGAGGATCACTCAATTAGTAGATTTTTCATCTGATAAAATCACTCTGAATACTAAATGCAGAAGTTAGTAATCTACTTTTCCTCTGCATACTTGTGCTCTATGAAGAAGTAGTTGAGTTTCAGAAATGTATATTTTTTTTACTTAGACTGCAGAACAATGAAGGTAAAGATCATTATCCAAACTCTGAAAACCAGAATTGTTTTTTGTTTCCTCCCAAGAAGAGGGAGCTCAAAGGCCATGATGCTGATGCAGATGCGTCATGTAGTCCCAAGATTGTAGATCCCAGAAGCATCTAGAGATTGGGAATGCATTTGGGCTAGCCAAGGAAGTGGTGAATTGTCTTTCATTTTGTTGTTGTCCTAGTTTTCATGACTTCATGGACCAGGCCACGCCAGAGCGCCCTGTCGATTGTAGCCACTGCCATCTCCTTCAAGGTCAAGCCAGTTACTTCAAGGATAACATCCATCTATCTTGCCCTTATTTCAGGTGTGCTTTAGTTATGTGGACCACCATGGCAATGGTTTGACTATATGGCTCTAGCAGTACCTTCTGGTTCTGTGATTCTGTATTGTAAAGATTGGAAATACAATTTACATATCTACAATTTACATATCTTCCAAGACCTCTTGTGAAGACCTGAAATTGTGGATAATAACAAGCCCTATTTTGACTATACTTGTGCTGGAAGCATATCACAGAATGGTACGAAAGGACTAGAGAGGTCCACAAACCTTCCAAAGGGGTAGGGGGAAGTATGTTTTAGAGCATGAATAAGTGAAACTGGCTTTTGAATCTGTGGATAATGGCGTTGTACTGTATTACATCATTAAGGATATATAAAGGATATGTAAACTACAGGTATCAAAATGTGCATGTAACATATATACACACCTTATAGAAGCTAATATTTTTTCTTTAAAAAAATTAATTCTAAAATGCAGTGTGCCATTCAGTAAGTGACAGAAGGACAAAACTTTCAAATGAACCATTACCTCTTAGACCTTCCATTCATTTGTCCACGTGCAGCACCACCAGGAACATTTGTAGATTGCTTTTCAGAACACATTAAAACCAAGGGATTGAAAAAGCAACGATACAAATCAATTCATGTCTTCAGCATCCCGTGTACCTGGATGCATCTAAAAACATTGTATAAAGGTCATTACTAAAAATGAATTCCCTGCAATCTGTTCCTGGCTCTTACATTTAAAAATGGCTTTGTGATAAATGGATTCCATTTAAAATAGATGCCATGCTTGTAATTGCCCTGTTTGTTTCTTATATAAGCCAGATAGATTGCTCCAAAAGGCAGAGTCACTGTTAGTAAGCAAAAGCCACAGTTTTCAAACTGGTTATTAAAACTGTACAAAGTTAGAATCTGCCTTAATTGTATGCAATCCATTAACCAGTTAATTTTTCTCAAAAAGATTAATACTTTAATATTAAAATAAAATGTACTCAAAGTAATATAACAGCAGGGCATAAAATACTACAGACTAATAGCAAAGCTGCTGTTGGTAGTTCTAAAACAACATAGGCTATTATGGCTCTATGGATGTTCCTCTATCCCCCACAACTTCCATTAGTCTAGGGGCCCTTCCATATAGCCATATAACCCAGAATATCAAATCAGATAATCCGCAATATCTGATTTGAACTGTGTTATCTGAGTCCACACTGCCATATAATCCAGTTCAATGTAGATTCAATGTGCTTGGCAAGAAACCAACGGTTTTTTTTTGGGAGAGAAAGCTGTAATATTCAACTTAGGGATAATTTCTTGGCCATTTGAACAGATTGGGGATGGGATGGATGATCCCTCAAATTATGACCCAACTGTAGGATTATATGAACTTTACTGGAGTAATGGATTCAAATGACAAGAAAAGAGATTCTTCCTTAACTTTAGGAAGAACTTTATGACTCTTTGAGAGCGTAATGGGTGTCTGAGGGATGGACCGGGTGGTCTCTGGGATCTCCCCTCTTGAAATCTGGAGCAATGGATTTAAAAAACAAGAAAAGAAAACACATCTGGTGAAGAAAATCCTGTAAAACAAAGTCTGAGAAACCCTTAGGAAGCAAAGGTTTCACTCTCTCAGCCAACAATGCAGACCATTTTGAATGTTGGACCATTTCAGATTTCTGAATAAGGGGTGTCTACTTGTCCTGTGTTTCTATCTGTGTATCTTCCATTGATATGAAGCAGTGGGCTTTGAATGTTTGCAAAATATTGGTTTGGGAAATTAAAAAAAGAGAGAGATTTGGCTGAAATGTAAAATTCTGCCATGGAAGGTTTTAGACATTTCACACTCTCTCAGCTCTGGGGGATGTCAAAGAGGGACGCCTCCCTCTTAAGAAATCACATAAAATGACCTCCATTTCTCACTTGCATTCTCATCTTCGTCATCCCTCTTCATCCCTCTTCTCAAGGTCATTTCTCTGAACACACAAACACTCCACTCCCCACATCACAATGCCTCCCTCTCAGGCAAGCCCCTCCCTTCCCTGCTCCTTTACATCATCTGACATCACAATGCTTCCCCCTGACATCACACTCATTCCCTTGACAACTTATACATTGCTGCCTCTCAGTCTCTTCAACCATTTCCCTGAGCTCAGCCTTCATCTGGTCTCCTTCCTTCATCTTTGCCTCATTTAAAGCCTTCCTAAGTCTTTCTCATTATTTGTTGCATTTTCTTATGCTTGCCATTATTTTATAGATATTAGTACTATTTACTAGAATGTTTTAGAATGTTTTCTTAAGACATTTAGCATAGTTTTTTACTTATTTATTATTATTATTATTATTATTATTGCTTTGCTTCTTCACCTGAGTCTTTTATTAATGCTAATAATTAGTTATTTTTATTATAATTATTTATTGGTTTGTTCCTCTTCCTCAGATAATTTTAGTTTTCTCTCTCTAATTTTTACTCATTGGTTTATTTTCCTAAATATATTTATTAGTACTAGTTGAGATATATCTTATCATTAGCTTATTTATATTTTACTTTATATTATTATTATTGGTTTGTTTTTTCCTGTGCGGAAGCTATGGAAAGCTCAGGAGGTAGGAGGACCCCTTTCCTGTTGGCCACAATCCTCATTGGGGTGAACCCGCCTCCTTTCATTCAAACTTTAAGGAGCAAGCCTCTGGAAACACACCCCCTTGGCTGGGCAGAAGCTTCCCAGCAGCTTTAGCAACTGTGTCATCACCCCTTGTGGAACCTGGCGCCCCAAAGAACTGCCAAGCAAACCTTTATTGGAGAGACATCCAGTGCCAGTGGGAGAAAGAGACCTTTGGGCAGAAGCAGGAGTATCACTTCTGCCTGGGGTAGCTCCTCATCTTTTTGCCTTCACTTGTGGGGGAGAAGAAGAAAAAGAAACCCAAGGAGGAGCAGAAGAAGAGGGGGCTACCTCAAAGGCCCCACAAGCCACTGCCCAAAGGCCCTGCTCTGAAATCTGTGATATCTCATCTGAGATTGCTGGCCGTCCGGGAGAAGGAGGAGAAAAGGAAGGAGGAGAAGGAACAGCAACCCTTCCTACCAAAACTGCTTCATGATAGAAAGGCACTTCATCCTCCCCCAAGGCCAGCACCTCCACACCACCAAATCTACAAGAGAACCTGCTTCATCTGCTTTCACATGGGGGAATAGGCACAAGATTGCCTCAGTCAGGAAGCCATGCGGGCCACACGTGGGCACAGAGTTTCCTGCCTTTCCATATGATCCCACTCAGCAACCAGTGGAGTGGCAGTTAAAGATAGCAAGAGGGTCTCTCAGCAGCTGCCTGGTTGGTAGGCTGGCTCCCTCCCAGTCAGCGGCCAGGGAATGGCAGTTAAAGATGGTGGGAGGGTCTCTCAGTGGCTGCTGGAGAGTACCTGGTTGGTAGGCTGGCTTCCTCCCAGTCAGCAGCCATGGGAATGGCAGTTAAAGATGGTGGGAGGGTCTCTCAGTGGCTGTTGGAGAGTATCCAACAATTAGTCAAGCCACCAGGCAAATTACAGATAGTGCCTCTTCAATAAACATACAGATAATCCACCAGGCAGCAAGCCGATCATACAGGGGCATAATGAATCTTTCCCAAAGTAATCCAAGGTTATCAGGACAACCTCATTCTCCGTTGTCTTATCTAGGATACTTGGGAATCATCACCTAACTGACCATTCCAACCAGACCGACAGAGAAAATGCTAACCTTGTCAAAAGGGACACCTCTCATTTCAATGCCACCAGGAAAATTCTTTGTTATTATTGCCAACAGGAAGGCCATATCAAATCTGCATGTCCAAAATTAACTAGTTACAAGAAACCAACATCCCCTCCAAAAACAGTAAACGTTGTTCAACAGACAAAGGCCCCAAGTGAGAGCAACACCCTGACAGAAAGTGCAGTTAAAGTATTTAAAGTATGGAATGTTGTGGAACAGTTTAATAAGGACTTTATGGAGGTGGTTAGCGTGAATGAAAAGACAATGTTGGGATTGAGAGATACAAGGGCACAAGTTTCTCTGATTCCGTCACAATTAATAAAACCAGAACAGATAAAACATGACTGGAAGTATTGTCTTAAAGGAATACAAGGGCCCCAGTTCGAAGTCCAAGTGGCTGAAGTACCTGTTATATACCACCAGTTTATAGGCACATGGTGGATGGGAGTGATGGAAAGCTTGGCCATACCCGTCATTATAGTAAATGACTTGGCAGCATATTGCAGCAAAGTAAAAGTCTTCCCAAGAGATTTGGAGGATTTTCCGGAGGCAGTGCTGATGGAATCATTCCAGGAGTTGCATGTGACGTCTGTAGACAGTCCACATCTCACAGGCATAGAGCAGGGTTGGGAGGACAATAGCTTTATAGACAAGCACCTTGGTATCCCTACGGATGTCCCGGTCCTCAAACACTCTCTGCTTCATTCGGAAAAATGCTGCGCTCGCAGAGCTCAGGCGGTGTTGTATTTCGGTGTCGATGTTGACTTTGGTGGAGAGGTGGCTGCCAAGGTAGCGGAAATGGTCAACATTTTCTAATGTTACACCTAATGTTGTTGTAATTGCACTACATCATAGAAGCATGCCATGTTTCTGTGAAAACTCCTCAAAGCTAAAAAACCCATGTTTATTCATTTATTTATTCGCTTATTCCCACAATAAGCAACACTTAAGCGTGTGCCCTCAAAGACGTTAATAACAGAGTGCCTCCATCGACCGTTGGGACATGTCAACATTCGCCCAAGGGGCGCGGCCAAGGGGACAAGGAGGCGTGGCAATGTGGGCATTCCCCTCCTTGAATGGAGTGGGAGAGCAGAGATGGAGGCCCCGCCCCTCGGGCCCGCCTCGCGCTCCCCCTCCCAGAGTCTTTTAGAAGCTCCTCCTCCGCTTCCTTCTGCTTTTTTCCAGGGGCGGGGCGTCCACCCCAGCCAGCGTCGCGTGACCGAGCGCGCCCGGTGACGTAGGAGGAAGACGCCGACGCCATTAGAGGGAGGCCCAGCCAGACGCCCCCTGAGTCGGGAAGTGTGTGTCGGTTTAATTTTTTCCCCCCTCACAGTCTCCTCTCATATTTCCGCGGCGCGGCCTTGCTTCCTTCGCTTCGTGGTGCCTCGGGGCTTCCGTAGTGTGCCTGGCTCCGTCGCTCACCCCGCGCCCCCCGGTCAGTTGCGGCTAATGTGAGGCCGCGGCGGCCCCTGCGCTGCGGATGGCGACGGTTGCGGCGGCGGCCTCTTCTGGCGTCGGAGGCGGCGGCGCTGCTGCTCCTGCCGGCGGCGGAAGGAGCTTCTCCTTCAAGGTGGTGCTGCTGGGGGAAGGCTGCGTGGGGAAGACCTCCCTCGTGCTCCGCTACTGCGAGAACAAGTTCAACGACAAGCACATCACCACCCTCCAGGTCGGTCAGGATGAGTCTCTCCACACCAGGCATGGGCAAACTTGGGCCCTCCAGGTGTTAAGCGGCCGAGGGGGGAAAGGAATGCTGGGAGTTGAAGTCCAAAACACCTGGAGGGCCCAAGTCTGATACCATTTGGACTGCCATGGAAACCTGGGAGTTGTAGCTCCGTGAGGCATAGGCCCCCTTAGGTAGGAAAAGCTACAGACCTTGTGAAACTTGAACTCCCAGCACCCCACAGCATTGAGCCATGGCAGTTAAAGTGGTTACGGAATGTTTGTTGTTGGTCTTAGGCCCCTTCCACACAGCTGTAGAAAGTCTACATTGCACTGGATTATATGGCAGTGTGAACACAGGTGATCCTGTTCAAAGCAGATATTGTAGGTTATCTCCCTTGGTATTCTAGGTTACATGACTGTGGGGAAGGCATTTGTATTCTTCTCCAGAGTGCTGCCTTGCTGAATTTGGGATGGGGAGTCTCAGTGCAGCCTCCTTAGGGTGTGTTTACGTTGTGGAATTAATGCAGCAGGACACCACTTGGGGAAGGCAATGGAGTCATTTTGACATGGTCTAGGGTAGTGGTATATGTTGGCCTTCAACTCAGAAATCCTAACAGCTGGTAAACTGGGGGTTGTAGGCCAAAACACCCCAGGACCGACAGTGAGATCACTGTGGGTTCTAAATTGAATGACTTTAAAGAGCAGTGATCAGTTGGCAAAGAGATACTGTTATTCCAGAGCAACCCAGCTATGTTTTGGGTGCATATTCTGTAAGAAAGAATGAAAATGGACACCACTTTAACTGCCATGGCTATGCTATAGAATCCTGGGAGTTGTAGTTCAGTGAGGCACCAGTACTTTGGTAGAGAGAGCTTAAATGCCTTGCAAAAGTAAAGCTCCCCATGAATCCATAGCACTGAACTTTAGCAGTTAAGGTGTGGGTCAAACTATTAATCAGTCATGGGCAAGCTTCATCCCTCCAATTAAAGTCCCACAATTCCTAACACCCGATAAATGCTGGGATTTCTGGGAGCTGATCCAAAACACCCGGTGAGCTGAATTTTGCCCATGCCTGGTGTAGATTCACCTTTTGTTGGGCAGTGAATGTCTGCTGTCACCCCCAAGACATTTCTTTTTAAGTTTGGGATTTGAAATCTTAGTATAGTCTTTTGGGTGCACTTTAACTACAAATCCATTTATAAAAATGTACGTGCTAACCACAGGATTTAGTATTAAAATCCCTAACTAGATAAGCTGTACTCTCTCTAGTTTCTATTTCCTAAAGTTACAAACTACGAAAAAAGTGCAGGTTCAGTATCCCTTATTCAGAAATCCTAAATGCTCCTGAATCGCCTAAATGGTGTCTGAAGTAGTAAAACCTTTTCTAATCGTTCGGTACACACAAACTTTGTTATATGCACAGACTTATTCAGATTAGTCTGTATATTATTTTATTCAAACTATGCATATAAGAGGTCTTTTAAAACTTAAATGAATATTGGGTTTTTAGGCTTTCATTTCATCTCCAAGATAGCTCATTGCTCCATAATCTGAAGACCAAAGGGCTTCTGGTTCCAAGCTTTTCAGATAAGGATACTCAACATGTATTTTGTTTTGTAATTTGTAAAAGTTTTCAGACTGTTGCTTCTGTGCCCTGTCTTGCTACAAAGTGGTTTTTCAGTAAATATTAGGCAGCATTAGAGTCTTAAGGATAAATCAAGGGTAACGATATCTATTAATGGTTGTTGGCCATGAAGCAAAATCCACAAACAGTGATACTTTTATTGGATCAACTTGAAATGCAGAAGTTACATCATGCAAGTTTCGCATCACAAGGGTTTTCACACATAGATGGGATTATAAACTTTCAGTAAGGTGTGTGTAAAGATGGGAACCGATTGAGAAACTGCAGTGGTGTGACTGTTTAACATCAGTGACTTTTCCACAAAAGAATGCAATGGTAAATAAAAATTAGCAGAAGAGCAGGAGGGTTATGTTAGTTATACAATTCTATTAACAAATCTATTTGTTTATGGTGGAATTCCTTTTGCATCTTTCAGAGATGTTGTGAGCAGAAAAGCAAGGCTTTTGATGAGTGTTCTTCATATGTCCTACCTCACTCTTATCTAATATTAGCCTCCAATCATACCAGAATTCTGAAATGCAAGTTAGCAATTAAATTAAACATTTTCACCAGTGCCCATCTGGGCTTCAACTATCTATGAAAAAAACGTATGCAAAAAAAAATTAAAACAATATCTGCATCAAGAAAGTACATCGTAGTATGGCATTTTCTTAATGTATTAAGGTTAACAAGTAAAATCAACAAAGAGAATCATTATATATTCTTAATAATATAACATAATGATACATGAAAAGATTGTCAGCTGTATCATATCACCATTCTAACACCAGTCTTTCACCTGAATGCTGTTTCCATTGTTTATGCAAGTAATTTGAAACTTGTTGCTCTAGCTCATATTCTTGTGCTATAATGCACTTTGACATGGTGGAATGTTGTGAAATTTAGAAGCTTTATATGGAGAGTTGGCATTTTCAAGAGTATGTTGAGAATGACTCTGCATATGATTATGCCTCAGGTGCATTTGTTTAGTATGGCTGTATACATTCAAGGCCATTAAACAGGACCATTTGTTTGTAAAAACAGGAGTCCTAGCACAGTATAAGAAGCAAGGCCTGATAAGTTCCTGGACAAATCATAAAATCACATCTTCCTCAAGAAGTACAGTAAACTTTTTAGTGACAGCTTGAATTGTTTACATGATATATGTGTGGCCTGTGGTACCTCAAGAAATTAAAGCAAACTTGTCCTTTGAAGAGGCAGTTGTATTTCATAACCAGATCAGTGTTGCTAGAAAGTTTAAGTTTGAATGTTCAAAGTTGTTTGTTGTATATTGCAATAATTCTGATTCTTTATACCAGAAACATTACTCATGGGAAAGCATAATGTTCCTAGGCATACTGTGAGCACTTCTTATTGCAAAAGATTGGCAAAGAGAACATTGCTCTCCTTTTGACATGTTTCTCTTAGTCTGTGTTCCTTTTCACCAGCATGTCAGTGGTGCAGTGGGTTAAACCCCTGTGCCGGCAGGACTAAAGAACGACAGGTTGCAGGTTCGAATCCGGGGAGAGGCGGATGAGCTCCTTCTATTGACTCCAGCTCCTCATGCAGGGACATGAGAGAAGCCTCCCACAAGGATGATAAAAACATCAAATCATCTGGGCGTCCCCTGGGCAACGTCCTTGCAGACGGCCAATTCTCTCACACCAGAAGCGACTTGCAGTTTCTCAAGTCGCTCCTGACACGACAAAAAAAAAAAAAGCATGCAGGTGGCGTGTCCTTTTTCAAAGGCCTGCAGGAAAGTGGGGTGAGGCTTGTTGTAGTCTCCTTTTCTGTGCAATATATAAGGAAGAGAAGTTTACACATTCCTCCTTTTGATCACATCCATCCTTTACAACCTATTGACATTTAGTTTTATGGCTAAGTGATAATTTGAATCTGGGTGTCCCAGGTTTCCTACTTGATATAGAGCAGTGTTATATATTGCCATATGACAACTTTGTTCGAAAACTATAAATTTCCAAAATATATGGATCATATTTTCCATGTCCCAAAATAATATTTTTGTATATCTCTGAACAAAAGTAAGTTTTGTCTAATTGAAGAATATATGGTATCTACTACTGCTGATTAGTGGTGCAGAATTCTGTTAGGTTGTTATTACTTTACTTGGAATCCCAGTAGTATTCTCATCCTGTTCCAGTTGCATATTGGATTGTGGAACATTCTCGCCCCCTTCTTGCTTGGAAATTCTTCCATATTCTAGTACATGTTTTTCCTAAAGTATGCTTTCATATGTATTGTAGTAGTAGTAGTAGTAGTAGTAGCAGCAGCAGCAGCAGCAGCAGCAGCAATAATAATAATAATAATAATAATAATAATACATTTTCTTTATTATTTGCGTTTCCTGATGACTCAAAGCAGGGTACAACAAAGTAAAAACCTATGAACATAAAATATAAACAATAACATTCATAGATATAAATACACATACACCAAACATGTTTGCTTTCATCATACATATTCATTTTTGTTGTGAATGTCTTCAAACAAATCCATAGTTTTGTGTATATTTTCTCTTAAATGTCTTGCAAGCCACAGGAAAGTACACATTCATGTGGCACAAGTGCATTGTTCCATTGCCAGTCCTGAAGGTTGACAAAAGTCCTGAAGATTGCAAAATTGATATTTCTCTCTGGGAAAAGGAACCTAATGAATTTATTTTCTGTCCCTGCCAATAATGTGTTACAAATCTTTTTTGGGACCAGAAATTTACTTAGGAGTGTATATTATAGAATCAGTAATGAAATTCTTGCTGACAGTAAGTGTATCAATATTACATCTCATTGCATTCTGGTTCTGAAAATCATTTGATTAAATAGGCATGTAGACTTGCTGCATCATAATTCTGAGGGATGTGTTTCACATGATTGTGCATTCATACTTAAACTTTTGCTTCCTACATTGACATAATTGTAGGCAATTGACATAAGATCAAAGCTAAATGATTGAAAAGACTATGAAGTCATAAGACATTCACAAGATCTAACAAACTGGTGATGGTAGTGTGGTTGGGTGTTTGAAGTTTACTTCTTAGAATGTGTGGCTTTCTGTTATCTGAAGTAGTGTCCTGAAAGTATCAGAGTGAACTTATCATTTGTTGCTCTCTTGTGGTAAGTATAACCTCTTGTCAACACAATGCTGCAAGTATATGTTCTCTTTTTCTGTATTTGTTCCCTAGGATTGAGGGGGCAAAGTTGGGAAAATGCTTTTCTGATTATAGCTCCTAGCATCCTACATCAGCATGACCACTTGGAGTTGTAGTATGTAAAATAACCTTTTCATGTTCTTGATATAGAAATGTTGTTGACAGAGTTCATTACTATATATTGAGCAAACAAAGAGGCACCAGTCTACAGTACTATGTGCCCATAAGTTTTTGTGCTGCTTTGAGATCAATGCCAGGTGTGAGAAGGCATTTCCCTGGCTAGGTAAATGGGTCTATTGTAGCTCCTTCTGGGATGATAGCACCGTGGCTATAGGCCTGCACAGCTTGTTACATTTGTTACATATTTTGTCCATTGTAAAACACTGTTGATTTTAAGATGCACCCTAATTTCAGTACTACTACCACCAACAATAATACATAAGATCCACTTGCAATTCTAAGACACATCTTTCTTTTAGAGGTGTTTTTATATGGAAAAAGTGTGTCTTAAAATTGAAGAAATACAGTATTGAATAGGTTTTGTTCTGTGGGTGGGAATGAAATGTCTGAACCAATTGCAGAGAAACCAAGGTAAGAGTTCAAGTGAGTGGAGCTCTTCACTTTTTCCCTGAAATATACTGAGCTGTCTTGCCTCCTGTACAAAGGGAATGTAGGATGTAAATTAATCAAAGAAATAATATAAACAGCAGGTGCAATTTATATTCTAACATTCTTACTGATAGTGGTAGGTACCAGGCAAGGTAGTTTCCTGTCAGTAAACAGCTCCCTTGAAACAGTTTAGCATGGCTTGTTTATGTGGTGGTCCACAGATGCTTTCAAGGACAACATGATGGACAAGATAAGAGAAAAGCTTGGGGACCACAGGTTTACAATATCTAGGGAATGTAATTATTAACCATTGTTTTAAAGGAATAGTGTTATTTCCCTTTCTTGAAAAACAAGAATTCATTAGAATTGAATTGTTGACTACCCCCATGCACAGTGTTTACATATTTATCCCAGGGTACAACTACACTGCAGAATTAATGCAGTTTGATAATTTAAACTACCATGGGTCAATGTTATGTCACTTTACAATGTCTTTGGCCAACTCTGCCAAAGAGTGCTGGTACCTTGCCAAGCTACCACTCCTAGCCATGGCAGTTAAAAGTAGTGTTAAACTGCATTAATTCTACCTTGTAGATCGCAGAAGACAACCATGACTCCCCGTTCTAAACTGCAAGGGCAATGCCTGTAAGGGCAGTACAAATATCTGTAAGGCTAACAGATAAAGCAAAGGCAGGACAATCCTATTGCTAGTGTAAATTACAGTCTTTAGTTAGGATATACTAAAACAATTTCATTATTGCATTTATAGAGTAACTAAGAAGGCATAGATGCACCACCAGTTTTCACATAAGTTGTTTTTAAGATCCATGTGCTGATGGGTCAAAGTAAAAAGAGATGTGTTCCCCTGACCATACCTTTCTCAGTATTCTGTGAATATTGCAGTGAAACTTAACTGTAATATTTCATGTGTGCCCTTTAGAATTGACATGTAGTTGTGTGTGTATTTGGATATCTGTACTTGAGTACAAAAGTAAAGTGTGGATTGACCCTCTCAGCTGTTTTCAGTTGTGAAGGCAGTTAATGCAATTGATTGGCATAATTAGAATTTATGATAGACTTTTTTTTTGCAGGGAAATGTCACTTGTTAATTTGATTCCACTGCAGTGCTTGTTTTGCAGCAGCAGATTGTTAATCTTGCATTTTTATTATATATAAAAGTATTATAACAATATACATAAAGTTTAAGTGCAGTCTAGGCACACTGTAATCAAGAAAAAATATTGAGGTAACAGGATATTCTACAATAATCATGGAGAAAAAATACATGGTAAAATTTCATTCTAATACAACTTATTCCATAAACGTATTAAAAGAGGGACATTTCTGTATAAATGTATTTGTTTGGAAATGTAGGGAGGTTCCTTTAATGTATGGATTCAATTTAGAAATCTCTAGGATTTCAGATGCCTTCTATAATCTTGTTTTTGTTTTATGCTTTCAAGCCAGCACTCTTTTGCAGAGAAGGCTATAGACCTTGTAACCTCCAACTTCTAGGATTCCGTAGCATTAAGCCATGTTAATTGAAGTCATGTCAAGCTGCATTAATTCTGCAGTGTAGATGCCTCCCAGTGGTTCCAAGGCTGAGCAGTGATTTGAACCCTGGTCTCTGAATTCTAGACCAACAGTCAAACTATAGTAAAATTGCTTATTGCTATCTTATACATTTTTCAGCGATGACATTTCAGAACAATTCTACACTGTTATTAATCAATGTGACTTAAAAGGTCAGATATTTAATATGCATGTATTTTTCATTTGTAGGCATCTTTTCTAACAAAGAAGCTAAACATTGGAGGAAAAAGAGTAAACCTAGCGATATGGGTATGTGTATATTGGATATCTTTGTGCTTCTCTAAAAATAGAAATACGTTTACTACATCAAAACAATAAGGGGAACAAAATAGCATTGATTTTTGCTTTTAGTATATAAATAAGTATAATGTAAGTATCTTTGCTATACACAGGACACAGCGGGGCAAGAGAGATTTCATGCACTGGGTCCCATTTACTACAGAGACTCTAATGGAGCTATTTTAGTGTATGATATAACAGATGAAGACTCTTTTCAGAAGGTAACTTTAACCTTTCCACATTTGAACATTTTGGGCTTTTTACTTGTAATCTGCATTTTTCGTCACTAGTCACTTAGAAGTGCAAGTGGCTATGCTGCAGTTGTGCCATAAATTCATTTCAGAAAATGTTTTTAGAGTTCAACTGAAATGCTATTGCACTATTCTAAGCATGTCTGCTCAATGAGGCTTCCTTTCAGGTAAGTTGATATTGAATTTTAGACGTAATGTAGGAGACTGTGAGAGTTTGGTACTTTTACTTGTTTGTTTCAATATAATTCAGTTAGATGAATCTTTTTGCAGTGAAGTGCTCATTGTAGTAATCTTGCAATAAAACAATTAAATGCCTTCTCATCCTTGCAGGTAAAAAACTGGGTCAAGGAATTAAGAAAAATGTTGGGAAATGAAATTTGTCTATGCATAGTTGGTAAGCTTTTAAACTCTTATACCTTATTAAATGTCTGAGACATGTTTAAGTATTAATTTGTGTTTAAAATGCCGCTCAACTTCTCATACTCCTTTTTAAAGATATTGGGAGGATTTTTGTGTGGTTGTTCATTGTTGCAAAAAGAAATGATAGATGGTTGCTTTAAACATGAAAAATGGAATAGTAGGAAATAACATGGCAATAGTGATGATGTGAAAGCTGTTTAAAACAGATTTCACAAACTTTCTGAAGCCCTATTATACAAGTCCATTTAGCTGATTATCCTCCAACTGAAAGGAAAAAACAGTACAGAAACAGTTTCTTTATGAATTAGCTATGATGTACTTAAGTGTTGCTCCTGTTTTAACGGATGGAAATTTTCTTCAGTTATGTATAATTATACACACATATTTCTGTTACTGCTTGCTGACAGACTAGTCTTTCTTTACGCTTAGATACAACTTGGTAGCACTTTAGTAACCACCAGTTTCCTGTATAATTGCAAAAGGAAACACATTTTGAAGAGGTTTTTTGTAATTGTAAGAATGTAGCAAGAATTGCTTAGATAGGGGGATGATGCCAATTATAGCCTTTGCTGTTTTCACTTTTAGTGGGAGTGGTGCAGAAATGTCACGGGATGTTTTTGCTTCATAACAAGCTCCTTAACTGGTTTTGGGAGTTTGAAGTTGCATGGCTAACCTGTGCCATTGGGACAAATCTGAGTGTGTGTAGACGTGCAGGCCAGACAATGTCACCTGGGTCTGGAAAATGAAGTTAAAATATCCCTGGTGTAGAATTAGTTGGGAGATAGGCCATTAATGTTAAACAGGCCATATTTTTTTAAATATTTCAATCACTAAAGAAGTTTGAATTCCTGACAGGTAATAAAATAGACTTGGACAAGGAAAGACATGTCTCCATTCAAGAAGCAGAAACGTAAGTTTAAATCTCTGAATTTCTCTTATTTTGAAAGTATTACAACTCATATCTAGATGCACTGAATTAGATTGCAGTGGTTGAGCATGGACTTGCACTGAATGCACCTCAAATTACAAAACATTAAAACATTCAAAGCAGACAATAGTAACTTCCTATCTAATCTTTTAGTCTTTTATATTACTTTGGATTTCTTTTGCTGGTTTTCATGAACCATATTATTTTAATTGTGTACATCTGGGATTGATTGTCTTAAGTTATCCAGTGGCTTAGTTGTGGAATTTGTTAATTAGGAATTCCTTATGATTACAGTTTCCTTTTATCATTTGACCAGCATCTCAGGGAGTTCTTGCCTTGTGCACAGATTTTCCCCCATTATGAAAATGTTGAGTACTGGGCTGGAGTGAAGAAAGGGGGTCCAGGGGACAGTTCCACCTTGTCTCTTGTGCTATTCTAATAATATGTTATAATATAATATATTGTATATACATATAATATTTATAATATTGTAATGTAATGCAATATAATACTACTACTACTAATAATATGATATTATAATTATATATTTATATTACATGTAATATTACTAATAATATAGCAATATTTAAAACTGATATTGTACTATGTTAATAATATATTGTATGTATATATACCTTGTAAGCCGCTCTGAGTCCCCTTCGGGGTGAGAAGGGCGGCATATAAATGTCGTAAATAAATAATAAATAAATACTGCTCTAAAAAATACACTGCTCTGTAATATATACTGAGTGATCTGCATTTAGTTGCCTTTTGAACGGTTATTCTGATAAAGTGTGGGCTATACTCAGACTTTGGAAGTTGTCTGAACTAAGGAAAGACATGATATGGACTTGTGTTGGCCTCATAAGCCAACGTCATATGCTTACTGTAAATATGGTGCCATTTATTCAGCTGAATGCCGCTATTATTAGTCTCATCATTTTTTTTCATCTGCCTTATGTTTATGTTTCATATTTATGTATCTTATTTTGCATTTTACTGTTGGCCATATTGAGTCTGTGTAGTGGAGAGCTGGGATATATGTTTAACATATTAAAATAAGCAACTTCAACCTTATCACTTGCTATTTTAGAGGTATTTAGCCTCTGCATTCTAGTTGCCAAAAGATCCACGTTTTGTGCTTGCTTTAGAGCATTATTGGAACACAAAATAATATATGTACAAAATGGCTCTTATTTTCCAGTTTGAGACTAAAGTATTTTCCCTCTTCTTCTTTTTTTTTTTGGGGGGGGGGGCAGGTATGCAGAATCAGTGGGGGCAAAACACTATCACACATCAGCCAAACAGAACAAAGGAATAGAAGAACTCTTTCTTGACCTGTGTAAAAGTAAGTCTTTTTTGTTTGCTGGCCATGCTAATGATGTAAAATACAAGAAACTTGGATCAATGATGGTGTCTGGCTATGACATTTAAACATAGTGCAAATGATGCTAGTTTTTGAAAAGCTGCACGACACCTTGTGTTATGTAATATTTCATTACATTTTGTTTGGCAGTGGGCAAAGTGCAGCATGTGGACCACGTGTGGCCTCCAGCCATTTTTGCTAGCAGCTTTCAGAGAGAAACAGGCATGTGCTGCATTTTTCATTCTACATCTGAGCTTCTGATCCAGATGTTAACTCTCACAACTTCCCTACTGAGTCCAGAAGCCTTTTGGAATGATTATTGAATGTTAATGCATGGCCATTGGTCAGCTCAATTAATTTTTTTTTTACTAAAAAGAGATAAATCTTTTACCTGGTGGCAAGTAACTGCTTCTAAATCATTTAGGGCTTGTGGCCTCTGCAGTAAAATAATAACCATCTAAAAATGTAATCAGTTCAATTTATTCCATTACAGTAGAGTCTTGCTTACCCGACCTAAATGGGCCAGCAGGACGTCGGATAAATGAAAATGTTGGATAATACGGAGGCTTCTGGTAGTTGAAGTCCATATCTCTATCCTGGCAGAGATCAGTGGTGAGTGAGTTCTCTTTCTGTTTGGTTTTCCGGACACAAGAAGAGAACTTGCTCACCACTGATGGAAAAAAGAGAAACAAACAAGGAATTGTAATGAAAAGGTAGATAGCACACTTACACAAATCCTCAAGACAACTGCCTACCATCATTATTTTCTCTTCTTTTCTCTTCCCATATTTCCTACAAACTCGCATATCCACGGCCCCTCCTTCCAACTCAGACTCAACCATTGCTGCATCGGGGGGGGGGGGGGGGGAGGGAAGGCAGAACCATTATGCTCTGACTCCAAAATGGGGAAGAAAGGAGCAAACGAGAAACATGGACTCTAAAGGGGAAATGCTGGAGGAAAAGGGGGACGAGGGGTGTGGGATAAGAGCGCTGGATAAATGGAAGGTTGGATAAGTGAGACTACTGTATTTATATGCATAGAACTATATTGAATTTTTACTTACTTTTTAAAACAAAGTTAGCAGCTGCACATAGAATGCCTTAGGTCAATCTCCAGAGGTATCGCTATTAAGCATTATGTATGGGCTATTCAGAGTACTTAACAGTTAACTTTAAAATACTTTGCTGATTACTTTTAAGTAAAAAGCATTAGAATATATTTTGGAAAATCTTTTTCAATCTCTGAATGATCTGTATTTGACCTGTGACTTTGTGTTGCTCTTATGCCTGAACATGTTTAGACCAAACCTAATGTAATATTCTTAAATTTTAGGAATGATTGAAACCGCACAAGTTGATGAGAGAGCACGAGGCAATGGTTCCAGTCAGTCAGGAGCTGCAAGGCGTGGAGTACAGATAATTGATGATGAGCCGGCAGCTCAGGGCAGCGGAGGTTGTTGTTCATCTGGATAACTGCATAAGACTGTGCATTTTGGCCCCTTAGTGAAGACTGCCATATTCAAGTCTCATTCTTTATCAGTGGAGAATTGGAATTAACAGTATTTAAAATCATTTGTAACAATTCAGTACCATTAAGTGCTAAACTAGTGAAGTATGTGACCAGAGAATTGGCATTTTCTACAGTGGTTAACAAAGCAAACCAATGGCCTTTTTACATGTTTCTTTAATAATGAATAATATTGCATGTGGGAAAGACTTATGGCTTCATTTATATTTTAAATAAGATCATTATTTAATAACTTATATACACTATTGGAATGAGACATTTTTGCAGCCCTTTGTATTTTGTGGTAGATTGAACTGTATCACTTCAAAATCGCAAATTGATTTCTTTTTAATTAGCAGATACCTGGATACTATTTTTGCAGGGATGGCATCAAACTATAACTGTCTGACTACTTTGATATATTCATCCTGTATTCCATGCTGGTAAAATAAATTGTAAAAATACATATTAAATATTTTATCTGCTTTTACAAGTCAGATGCAAAAATATGTATGTTAGTCTTTTCAGTGATTGTGAAGTGAATAACAGTTGGTGAAGAGATAACAAGTTTGATTAACTACTATACACTTTTCTCCTTGCTAGTTAGTGACTGTTTTTTGCTTGCTCTGAAGTTTACATACATTTTTGAGTATTTTTCTGGCAAGTATTGGTCTATAACATTTTAGGTCCCAAAATGTAGTTGAAGTGCTGTGAACTGCTGCTACACTTCTAACTAATGGAAGTCCGATATGCCTAAAATACTCAGTTGCTTTAGCAACCTATATGACACAGGAACTTGGCCTTTTTCCATCTGATAATCACTAAACTAGACCTGCTCATAAAACTTTTGATGTCTTGAATCCTTGCTTCCTTGTGTAATGATTTTTCTCCCAGTCAAAAAAACAAAATGAGATGACAATACTGGAATACAATGAGGGTTTTCTAAAAAGAGATGATTGAAAATTGGTAAGAATGTGCCTGTGGCTCTTGCATAAACTTAGTTTTCAAATCACTTTGTTTTTCAGTTGGTTTCGTATAGCAAAGTATAAAGGAAGTATCTTTTGAAGGAACAGAAACCTGGAAAGTGAATCCAGAACTGCTTTTGGCAAGGCTAGAACAGACTATTTTTGACTTCTTGATAGAAATATCACTGATGTTTTTGTATGAGTAATACGTTGGTGAAGAAAATGCCTAGTACAGTTTAGCCTTTAGAAACTTGCATGTGAGATTCTGAAGTCACATGCAGTGTCTTGAATTTTGAGTGGTAGAGCAATGATACTCATGTTGGAACATCAGAATAGTTACACTGGGAATCCAACACGCATCCATTAACTTCACCTTTCAGAACCTGACACAGTAACTTTTAATAGTTTTAGAATTCACTGCATGCATTGAATATCCTGCCCAAGTTGATATATTAAAATCAATTCACGTTTATGAGAAGAAACTAGCTGTCACACATGGCCATGATTTAATATGTACATTGTACTCTGTACCTTAATCTTTACTGAAATTGTAAATTAGATTATCTGTTAAAGTACATATTGTTTAAGTGGCTCATTTACTGTGACTTCTACCATGTGCTGCTGTAAGCTGTTCTATATTCATTAAATATTCATATTTAGTGTCTTCTACTTACAGCTATTTTTCTGTAATGAATTTTGCCTGGAACAGTTGCAAGTGAAGATAGATTCAATGATCCAAAACTGATTTAAGAAAGGGGCTTATTTTTGTTCTATGTCTATGACTGCTTTGCAGTGAGGTGGAAGTTGCTTCTTTGGAGGCTTTTAAACAGGCTGAATGGCCATCTGTCAGGTGTACTTTGTGCTTTTCCTACATGGCAGGTAGTTGAACTAGATGGTCCATGCTGTCTCTTCCAGCTCTATGATTCTATATTTATGATAGAGTTGGGCCTGAATCACTGTAGTTTTTGTAAGGGCCATTTTAATGTAATTTCTGAAAACAGGGAAAGAGAAGGACGAAAAGACTAGTGAAACGAATTCAGAGGTAAGCAATCGCTATCCTTTTCCAAAGGTAACATTTACTGATTCACTTGAATATTTAAGTTGCACCTTGCAAATAAACCAGGAAACTTCCTATAGGGAAACATACTAGTTGAAATTTTTGGCTACTTGGTACATGTATACATTCTGGTGAATTGAAAGTATTTCCTTATACAGATCATCTCAACTGTGTTTAAAAAAATAAAGCCTATGTATGATGCAGGCAATAGTGTGGATATAACACAGCTAGAATAGTAGCCTCTTCTTGTATGTGTAGGAGTGTTGATTTCTTGCTGCACAATACTACACTTGAATTTATAGAGATGTATAGGCCATCTCTCTTGTTTTAACAAGACAGAGCTTTAGACCTTTCACCGTATATCAACAATGTTGTTGGTGCATTTGATAACTGACTCAGCAGGTTGGTTTTGTTTTGAACATTCTTGACAAGCATAGAAATTCACTTCCCTGAAACACTGTCCTTCCAGAATTTCTAACCATTGAGTGAAACCTGCAGTTCTAGTATACTTAGTGTGAATAAGTTTCATATAAGCCAGTGGGTTGTTTATAACAATGTCCTTCCCCTCAGCAGAACAAAAACATGGATCAGTTGAAGTTCCCTCACACCTCAAGTAATGTATATGGAATATGCCATATTTCAAACTCCCTATTTATATTATTCTCATTATTAAGAGCAATTGATAATGGAACAGGTGACAGGAAGAACACACAAATGACCATGGGCTTTAGTAAGGTTCTAGTATGAGATCTAAAGAAAGATCTGAAAGATCTTTAGGTTCTGGATCCTCTGGATCCTCTGGAGAACTGCAGGAGAAGGGGAATTCCTGATCTATGCATGTAAGTTTCTTACATCATTTTGAGCACAATGTGGCTTGGTTCTAAGAAGATATCTATAGAATTGCACTGTAAATCTTTCCTTAAGGCATGCTGTTAATCACATTAATCATTACGATTTTCCTAATATTTGACTCTGGAAGATTTAGCTCTTGCAACCTCAAAGTTTGCAAATTGCATGCTCAGCTTGGCTGTTTTACTCCCATTTCCCCTTCCAGGTCTGCACAATATTGTTCTTTTCTAGGCTCAGAAATTGATACGGGATCAGGGATTAAACAGTACAGCAAGATAAAGATCATATTCACGATTCACCGTAGGGAGTCAGATGTCGGGGAGGGGCAGTTTGTAAGTCAACAATTGCATGATGGCAGTAGCTTGTTGGAAGCATGTGCCAGATATGCAACTTCTAGAAACTTAAGCTGCTGCTCTAGAGACAAGGACACAGAGTAGTGGATTTAAATTGCAGGAAAAGAGATTCCACCTAAACGATAGGAAGAACTTCCTGATGATAAGAGCTGTTTGGCAGTGGAATATGCTGCCTCGGAGCATGGAGGAGTCTCCTTCTCTGGAAGCCTTTATGCAGAAACTGGATGTTTATCTGTTGAGAGTGCTTTGATTATATTTTCCTTCATGATGGGATTGGGCTTGAATGGTCCTTGTGGCTTCTTCCAATTCCATGATTTTAAGCCCTGAAAGATGGACATCTTGAGCTGTCCACAGAACTTCCCTGTGATTTGGCACTGTGGTTAGGATTTATTGTGTCCTACCATATACTTGTAGTAATTCTGCTCATCTGCCTCCAAACATCCAGACCAGACTCTACTTTACTTGTGGTTTTAGAGCACCTTGCTAAAGTCCATGGTCATTTGTGTGTTCTTCCTGTCACCTGCTGCACTGCCAATTGTAAGTAATAGAAACAGAGAACAATAAAAGTGAGGATTTTGGAATGCAGTATATTGTGACAAATTGTCCTGCAATCTGGTATTTCCAGTTCTCTTATGAGTTGTACGGTATTTTGAAGATCATCAAAGAAAATAAGAAAACACAATGCATTTACCTGTGGATAATAGATAACAACATGAAGAACATGAAGAACAACCCTTCAAGCAAATGTCACTGTCTTAATGCTAGAACAAATGCACACATACCTATGTACATAATAGCATGTATATAAAATCAGTTGAAACATGCAGTTTTACTAATAGACTGATTACAGAAATTGCTATGGCAGATAATGTTATTGATGTGATACCAATAAGATTGGTGTATTCTGAGGAGAGAATTGAAGAAACCAAAAGAATGAATTTAATACCTCAATGTGTTTGAATATGTACCTTCAAGTCTCACTGGTAAACTTACGGCAATTTCATAGGGGCTTCTTAAGCAAGAAATCCTTAGTGATGATTTTGTCAGTTCCATCATCTGAAAGAAAGTCTACCGCACCAGAGATTCATTGGGGGATTAAACAGAATCTGGTACTTATAGAATGCTTGTACACCTCCAAACAACACTTAACTAAATATTTAGGGTATTTAGGTTATCTTATCACACAGTAAATTAAGGAAAGCCATGATAAAGGTGATTTTTCTCTTGCTGAATTTATTAATGGTTGACATCAGTGCATTCTAACTTTGGCTAATTATTTATTTATTTATTTATTTATACCCCACCACCATCTCTCCAAGGGAATTTGGGGCGGCTTACATGAGGCCAAGCCCAACAATCACAACAAAGCAAATATACAACATAAAACAATACATCAATAAAAAATAATGAAAATAATTAAAAAGTACAAAATAGGCACACAATACAATATAAAACCACAATAATTGATCATGATGGGCAAGGCCAATTGCAAAAATTAAAATGTTTAAAAAACTCTAGGTGATATAAGTAATGTGTGAGGTTCAGGTGGGACAAAACAAGGGTTTAATTGCAGGGGTCCTCAATCGTTTTAAACAGAGGGCCAGATCACAGTCTCTCAAACTGTTGGAGGGCCGGTTTATAATTCGAAAACAAACAAACCAATGAATGAATTCCTATGCACACTGCACATATCTTATTTGTGCAACCTACCCCCCCCCCTTTAAAACAAATCAATAATTAAAATGAAGAACAATTTTAACAAATATAAACTTAGCATTTCAATGGAAAGTGTGGGCCTGCTTTTGGCTGACGAGATAGGATTGTTGTGGTGTGCTTTCAAGTTGTTTCAGACTTAGGTTAATCCTGAGTGAGGGCTGGGTAAATGACCTTGGAGGGCCATATCTGGCCATTGGGCCTTAGTTTAAGGACCCCTGCACTAGAGGGTGAGATAAAGTGCATCTGAGGGCATTTTATGCCGGGTTTGGTCAAGGTCAGGGATTATTTATTCATTGAAAGCAGTTTATGAATCTCTACCATTTTTAAACTTTGAAAGTCTACTGTGAATTTGTATGAACTGTTCAGCATACCCAAACATAACTATAAATACAAATTGTAAATGAGATCTCGTTACATGGCATTGGCCTTAGCCCCTATTAGAGCAAACAGCTTGTTGAACTCTGTTAATAGAGAGTTATAAAAAATGCTTGGGATCAAATGTGTGAGAGGAAAATTATTTACCAAAAAGCCCTGGAGGTTATTTTGTCAAGACTTGGTGAAACTATAGCTGCCTGATATTCATTGGAAGTAAGCAGAGCCATCACTTTCTATGGAAAGCTGGATTTCCATGGAAGGCTGCAGGAAAAGACGCCTAATCATGTGTTCAATAGCACAATACATTTGTATCCAACTCAGCATACACAACTGTAGAAACTTCCTATTAAGACACTGCAAATCAGTCGCAGAAGAAAAAGTACCAGTTTTTTTCAAATCTAAAAGAAACTCCTATTAGTGAAAATTGGGTTGTATGAGCTCGAAAGTGAAAGCTAACAGACCAGAACAAAGCAAGTGGTTGCTAATGAACCTGCATTGTAAAATTTGGGCAGATCTATGAATGTAGCACATTGTTCTACCTTCTTTTAAAGACTGTTTAATGTAGGGACTCTTGGTGCATTGTAATTGAACTGTCTTGATGAATAGAAGGGTGTCTGTGGGTTATCATTTTGGCCTATGTATGTTATGTATGAACCAAACCCAAGTGAATTCTCTGCTCTCTTTGATCTGAGCGATGACAGATGATGAGTCTAAATCCATGCTTCTAAATGAGAATTTGTACACCGGGGCTATTTGGCAGAGCTGTTGTAATCCACTGCCTTTCAAACCCCAAAATGAATATAATGTGCAATATCTGCATGGAGTCACAGTGTAGTTCTTTTAAAAAATTACAAGGGGACAGGAAACACAAAGGACATGAACTTTTTTTTAAACAGCTGTTAACTTTTGCTTTTTTCAGAAAAGTAGTCCATTCACAAATCACAGCTAAATTAAAAATGCACCTTTCTGATTTGTGCCGGTTGAACTGCTGACCTGAAGGTTGCCTGTTAGAATACGCGAGACAGGGTGAGCTCCTGTGTGTCAGCCCTATCTTGCGGGGATATGAGAGAAGCCTCCCAGCAGGATGGTAACACATCTGGCCGTCCTCTGGGCAATGTCTCTGTAGACAGACATGTTTTCAAGTCGCCTCTGACATGATAATTTTTTTTTCATGGGCAATAACTCCAGGGAAGAACAGAAACATTTAAAAGTTCAACTAGGAAGTTTCTGCTTTAATCAGTATGTGTATAAATTGCTAATTAGTCAGATCTCTACATTCACTGGTGTTAGGATCACAGGACCCCTGCAAAGGTGGAAAAACCAAGCTAAAATGGCTTTCTGAAAAAAATATATTTGGGAACGTATCTCTAGGAATATCTCGATCAGGTATGGGCAAGGGCAAACTTCAGCCCTCCAGGTGTTTTGGACTCAACTCCGCAATTCCTAATAGCTTACTGGCGAAAATAACTAGAGGGTGGAAGTTTGCCCATGCCTGGTAATAATGGTCTGGATGATCGTCTGGTCTGACTATCAATAACAAATGGAGTTGAAACTGCAAATATGGAAAGTTAATTGTACTTCGATGAGGAAGGGGGAAAATACAAGGTATTCCAAAAGCTGCTATACTTGGGAAAAATGGGAAGTTGTATCTTAAACTCAAAACGATCTTAACAGATTAGAGAGATGGACCAAAACTAACAAATTGAAGTTCAATGGTGACAAAAGCAAGATACTCCACTGAGACAGAAAAAACGAAATGCAAAGATACAGAATGGGGGATGCCTGACTCGAGAGCAGTATGTATGAAAAAGATCTTGGAGTCCTCATGGACAACAAGTTAAACATGAGCCAACAATGTAATGCGGTGGCAAAAAAAGCCAATGGGATTTTGGCCTGCATCAATAGGAGTATAGTGTAGATCCTGGGAAGTCATGCTACCCCTCTATTCTGCCTTGGTTAGACCACATATGGAATACTGTGTCCAATTCAGGACACCACAATTGAAGAGAGATATTGACAAGCTGGAATGTGTCCAGAGGAGGGCGACCACAAGGATCAAGGGTCTGGAGAACAAGCCCTATAAGGAGTGGCTTAAAGAGCTGGGCATATTTAACCTGCAGAAGAGAAGGCTGGGAGGAGACATGATAGCCATGTATAAATATGTGACAGGAAGTTGTAGGGAGGAGGGAGAAAGCTTGTTTTCTGCTTCCCTGGAGACTAGGACGTGGAACAATGGCTTCAAACTACAAGAAAGGAGATTCCATCTGAACATTAGGAAGAACTTCTTAAACTGTGAGAGCTGTTCAGCAGTGGAACTCTCTGCCCCAGAGTGTGGTGGAGGCTCCTTTGGAAGCTTTTAAACAGAGGCTGGATGGCCATCTGTCAGGGGTGCTTTGAATTCAATATTCCTGCTTCTTGGCAGGGGGTTGGACTGGATGGCCCATGAGATCGAGATCTCTTCCAACTCTATGATTCTATGAAATGTACATTTAGTTACAAAATAGTCATGACAAAATATTCTCTACTTGTATATCTGAACTATACCACATATATTGTATACAACTCACAAATATAAATATATTCAAAATATGAACTATTATATAAAACATGGGTTTGTTCGGTTTTTTTAAATGTAGGGACCCTTTTGGGGCAACCTTTAGACATAGTCAAGGTTCTTGTCACATTGCACAAATACAGCACTATGATTCTCCTTTAATTGATTTTATTGAATGGAATCCTGGGATTGGTAGTTTACGGCGGGGCATTTAGAATGCTCAGTCAGAGCGCTCCACCGCCTCTCCAAACTACAAATCCCAGGATACTTTGGGGTGGAGTGGAGCCATAACATATAAAGGGGAATCAAAGTGTTCCAAACATGTGGGAGCGGATGGGTGAAGCACCGACGAAGCCTTACTGGAGCGGGGAAAGCCGAACTCTCCCTCCACAAGACACAGTCCTTTTCAATACTTCTCTAGGTCCGCGCAACCCGCCTTGCCCTTCGAAACTCTCCCTTGGCTGCATTCGGCAATTTCCGTCCCTTTCCGTTTTTGCCCGCCGCGCAGACTCCGTTTCTCCCTCTCCCGGCACTATTTACAGATACGCATGCGCAAAGCCACGCGAGGCCTAAAAGCCGGGGCGGCGCGGCTTGTGGTTGTTGTCGAAACGGCCCGCGAGCACGTGAGGAGCGCAACGTCATCATAAACACTCGTAGCTAAGATGGCGGCCCCTGCGGGCGGAAAGGTAAGAGAGAAGCGGGGAGGAGGAACTTTGGCCTTCGAGGGCTCGGGGAAAGAAGGAGGCCCTTCCCAGCCTTTCCCTTTGGATGCCTCTTGGGGACGAGGCGAAGTGAGGCGGGGAGGGCTCCGTGTTCCTGACTCAAATGGCAAAGCGTGGGGCCTCTGACCAGCTTGCTGCGTGGACTGAGGGGGCAAGAGGGCCGGCCTTTGACCCACTGAGGCCAAAGCTTACAGCAGACACGGCCAACTTCGGCTCTCTAGGTGTTTTGGACTAACTCCCACCATTCCTAACAGCCTCGGGCCCTTTTCTTTTCGAGGCTGTTAGGAATGGTGGGAGTTGAAGTCCAAAACACCTGGAGGACCGAAGTTTGCCCATGCCTGGCTTAGTGGCTTTTCTCACACATCTTGAACAGCCTTTATCCCAGATGCTTGGAGCCCAGGAGTGGTTTGAAGTTTATATAATAATAATAAAACTTGATTTATACCCTGCTCCATCTCCCCCAGGGCAACTCGGTGCAGCTTACATGAGGCCATGCCCATCAGTACGGTAAACACAATATAACACAAAAGCACAACAAAACCAAAAAATAAAATACATAAAATACAAAACCAATATAATAAACAAAACAGCAATATAAAATCAAACATTAAAAAACAAAGATTACGCTGGCCAGGGCCAAATTCAAAGATAAAAGTAAAACACTGGGAGTTAGGACAATATAAATTATCGGGGAGGAGGATCCGGGGATGAGGAAGAATTTAATTGCACGAACCATGAAACAAAATGCTTCTGAGGTCATTTTATGCAAAGCTTGGTCAGGGAGTATCTTACATTCAATCATTGAAGGCACATTGGAATAACCAGGTTTTTTTTTTTTTTTTGGAAGAAGCATCTTCTAATAGAGTCTGGGAAGCCTTTTGGACCCTCTGCTGATGATTGAGGCCCAGGTCTCCGCCGTTAGCAGAACCGCCTTTTTTCATCTGCGGCAGGCTAGACGGCTGGCCCCTACTTGTCCAGGGATGACCTAGCTACGGTGATCCAGGCTACGGTCATCTCAAGACTGGACTACTGTAACGCTCTCTACATTGGCCTTCCTCTGTCGGTGATCCGGAAGCTCAAGTTGGTACAAAATGCAGCTGCTCAGCTTCTTGCAGGAATTCCGATGAGATGCCACATAACTCCAATCTTACTACAGCTGCATTGGTTACCAATTGAGCACCGGATCACTTTCAAAGTGATGGTACTCACCTTTAAGGCCTTGCATGGTCTGGGGCTGATGTACCTGAGGGACCGCCTCACCCCCTACCAATCCCAGAGATCCCTCCGTTCTGAGGACCAAGACCTATTGGAAATTCCCAGCGTCAAGACCTTGCGTCTAACAGCAACCAGACGCAGAGCCTTTACAGCAGTGGCACCATCAGGGGAGTGGCGGCATATAAGTTTGAATAATAAATAAATAAATAAATAATAGTATAACTAATGGGGATTTTTTTTGCAATTTTCATTAATAGTTTCTCTTTGAGAATGCCACTTCATGCATATGTTCCTAAAACAGTTGACAAGAATTGCTCAGAAAATATTTGCCTTTCTCTGAGGTTGAGAGACAGCAACTTGTCTAAGATCACCCAGTGGATTTCCAAGCTTAATTTGAGCTTTGATTCTGGTCACCAGAGTTGTAGTAACTACTACAGTTACCTAATTTACTGTGTGGTTAGTAAGGTATTAACCAGCAGCCAGCTAATGCATTGTAGGGGTTCACATAGGAGAAGACATGTTGTGATATTGAAACAAAGTAACAGTGCTTTTTGAGGTTGCAGTGAAGTTCCCCATCAAAACAGATGGAATTGTTGATGGATTTGACAGTGATAGAAAGTGAGACAGAGAAATCAAATTAGTGGGTCTGTTCCAGAAAGATTAATCTGACCAGATATTTTTTCTGCTGTTTACTGTTCAGGAATTAGCATACTGTCTCTGAAATGAAAAGCAATCAGTGCTGCTGATGTGGAACCAATAGACTTTTAAATACCATTTTAAAAGCAACATTTTAAGATTTCAAAATGATTGAATACTATTTTAAAAGACATGCTAAGTACTGTCTCATCACAAAGTTTTCATACACTGGCTTCATTTTATGTTTCTGATAAATTGGAGCGTAGTCCAGGGAAGCTTATTACACAATAAATGTGTTAGCTTGCAAGGTGCCACAAAATTAATTGATTTTTCCTGCTGTAGACTAACAGCTACCCATGTGGAAATTATCCTGCAGTGAAGTACAGACAGTCCCTGAGTTACAAACATCTGATTTACAAATGATTTAGTTAAGAGCAGGTGTGAGACAACAGGAAGTGAGAGACATCTACCCCTCGGAAGAGAAATCCACTCTGAAGGAGTTCTCATGGGGAAAAGGTGTTTCCACTGAAGCTTTCTCATCAAGCTTTGTTTCCACAACAAGCCAAATTTTCCAAAATACAATGATCACACGGACAGAAAGTAAGGTGAAATGAACAGGGGCACAGACAGCAAAACAAATACCATGGGTGTTAACCATTTCCCAGGCTATTCAAAGTATATATATAGCCAGAGTTGCACTTAAAAATGGACCTGTTCTGACTTACATACAAATTCAACGTAAGAAGAAACCTACAGAATCTATTTTGTTTGTAACTTGGGGGCTGCCTGTAATGTGTTTTGTTCTACACACTGATTCACATCATTTCATTACTGTACATTTTACTGCTAAAGGGAAGCAAGCAGTGATACTAAGAGTTTGACTTCCACTTTTCTCTATTTGCATAATTTTGTAACATTTCACAAAGTGGCTGTAAACTAACATGTTCCATCTGCTTCATCTTGTTACTTATGCTTACTACTCCTATACTAGCTCTGTTGTTCCTCTTTTTAGACAGAAGTTTCTGGAGTTTTATAAAACTTTACAATGTGACCGAGGTCTTTACTGTTGTCTTGATATTTGAGGACACAAATATATTGACGACCATATTTCACTTTGTTTCTTAGGGTTCAGCTACGCTGTAGAATTAATGTAGTTTGACACCATGTTAATTGCCATGACTTAATGGTATGGAATCCTGGGATTTATGGTTTAGCGATCTTTGCCAGAGAAGGCTACAGACCTTGTAAAACTGCACACTTAGTAATACAATTTTATCACTATAGTTGCACATTACATTATTGTTTTGATTGGATATACCACCACAAGGTTCCTTTCTTGGTCTTTGACCTTCACTCCCAATTGATTGCTTTCAGTTTTTTTCTTTCCCAAATACTTTGTCTCATACTCTGAACAAAAATCAGTCTGCATTTCCTTGATTATCCTTTCTTTCATCCTTCCTTATCCTTTCTTCATTCCTGTTCTATATAGCCTGATTTAGATGTAATACTAAACTGTGATTTATTGTTGAATTCCCATGCAGCATTGATCTCTTGTACTTACTCCCCTTTCTGCTGCAGTGGCAACAAAGATTGAGAACACCTGCTTTTAAATTTACTATAGCTTCATTACAATAAAGCCAGAGGTAACTTGGTGGATTATTAAAAAGCTAGCAATACTCACCACTGTTCTGGTCCTGTTGCGTTTGAATACATTCAAGGAAACCTAACCAGACTTTCTCTGCTTTTGATTATAATGCCAAAATCAAGTTAGTTTAAAAGTGGCTATAACTTTTTCTTTCTTATGTCTACACTGGAAAAGAAAAACCAAATACTTGTTGTAACGTTACTACATATAGGGAGTATGCAGCATTGCAAATGAATTTGAATTGGAACTTGCAGTATTTGTTACCATTGTCTTTGTTAGCTAAGGCTGCTTGTACAACTTCTAGAGAGCTCTGCGATTCTCTGTCCCCATAATAAACCAAGAGAGTTGCAGTAAGCCTCAAGCAGCTTAGGGTGCAGCTACATTGTAGAATTGATGTAGCTTCACATAAGTTTAATCGCCATGGCATAATGCTATAGAATCATGGCAGCTGTAATTTTGCAAGGTATTTAGCCGCAGCTGCAAAAAAATGTTTGGTGTCTCACCAAACTGAATCCCAGCATGCCATAGCATTGAGCCTTGGAATTTAAAGCGGTGTAAAACTATTCTACAGTGAAAATATACCCTTAGAAATTATTTGTTTCTGTCAAATTATTTCCACTTTGTTTTACATCAGAATACAAAACTAGTTATATTTTGTGGTTAGTGGAAATGAACAAATTTTGTAAATTGATACAATTAGGTTTGAACAATATAATAATACCAGTTAATATAAAATTAAAACAGAAATGGAAGGCGATTTGTAAGCCAAAGAACCATATGACTGTGCTTCTTTCTTTCTATGATGAACAATAATTTGGTGTGATATCCAAATGCAGCACATGGCATACTTTTATCTTAGTTTTCCCCTTTATGAACAGATTGGAGCCCAAAATTATTGATGATGCTGTAACAGTTGAATACTCATTGCACCACATCTAGATGCTGGCTCCTAATACATCACTCATTGCAATAGTATAATCTTTATTTTGTCAACAGAACCAGAGTAATCAGTGGGCATAATTTATGATCTGTTATAACAGAAATGTTGCTCTGGTTTGTAACATGATTGTGTTTCGTGCTTCGAGGTGCATATCTTTTCACCACATCTGAAATGCCCAGGTTGGGTTACAGCAATCAGTTCTGTCACCAGAAACGTTTGAATGTAATGAAAGAATGCTTTTTGAAGCAACTTTCCTTAATGTTTTGTATTCTTTTTTTAGGTTGTGTATGAACAAGAAGGCATTTTTATCCACTCATCCAGTGGAAACAATGATGATCAGGATTCTTTACTGTCTGGGATACTGCGAGTCATTGAAAAGGTCTCCAATATCTTAATATTTGTGGTGTCTCTATTAGGCTTACATATTCTGTGTTTCAATTACTGTCTCTTTCTCTATCCCACAGACTGGTAGTGTCTAGCAATAATATTTTTGTTTGTCATTATAAAAGAGTCTGCATTGTGATCATATTTATTCATATCCCACACTATTTGAATGCATTTGAATAATTCTAGAATTTCTGTCATAGGATACTGAAGTGATAGTAGATTGGCGGCCAATGGATGATTCACTAGACTCCTCTACTATTCTGTATGCAAGGAAGGTATGTTAAAATAGCAGTCTTTTGTGGTTATTGCTGAAAAAAGCAACTACTTCTTAAGGCAAAATAATACAGCCCCTGGTTCTGATAAATCATTTATGTCATTACATTGTAATTTACCTTAAAGATCTAACTGTATGGTCTGACTATTTTGTGTTGGAATCCTCAATCTTTGTTCTGTACATGGACAGAATGACATCCTTCTCTGTTCTGATAACTCTCTTGGTATAGGCAAGAGTTCTCAGTCTGAATAACAACAATCAAACCACAAAGTTTAGATTCACAATTTGTTTAACCATCTTTTCTTCAGGAGGGGTCAGATAGAAGTAGTGGAAAAGAAATGTTTGCATATATAGCGCTAACTCATACCTAAAATGAAATCTTTAAAAATTATTATGATCAACTAAATATGAATACATGTAAAGTAGGAAGCTATATATTCATAACATTTTTTTCCAAAAATGTCTCCAAATCTGCCAGATAATGACTGATAATATTTGAAATAGGAGTTGCAGTATGGTTTTTTTTGTACAATGTAAAAGTGAACTCAAGAAGTACAAACATATTCCGGTACAAGCAGTCCTCAGGTTACAAACATCCAACTTACAAAAGACTCACAGTTAAGAACAAGGGCGAGACAACAGGAAATGAGAGAAATCTACCCTCAAGAAGGGAAAATCACTCCTGGAAGAGTTATCATTATTAAATTATCATTATTAAGTTATCATTATTAAATTTCTGAATAATTATTCAGAAATTTCAGTCTTATGTGCATTCCTCTTTATTTAGTTCACTGGATATTGTGTAGAATCCATGAGTAGACCCTGAATAAAGCCATATAAATCTTTCTAGATTGCAAGGTCACTGTGTATCTACTGGGATAAAAACCAGACTTCTTGGCTCAGTTTTTTCCAAATAATCCTGCAACACGATTCACTATAATTTTTGAGAATATGTGTGTACATGTCTTCATTTCACCTGTAGACTTGCAGCAACTACATGACTTTCAAATGGTTTTTTTCCGGCAAGGGATACTCAGAAGTGGTCTTACCCATTCCTTCCTCTGAAAGATCATTATGTATTCTGGTGGTCTTCTATCCAGGATCTAACCACAACTGAATCTGTTTATCTTCCATGATCAAATGGGATTTAGTTCATTTAGGATATTTGTGACTATAAAATGACACATGTGGGGATTCTTCAATAGGATTGCTGTACAATTGGATTCTGAAAAAAATTCTTGTAGCTATGATATATTTTTATTTGGTATCTTATTTAGGATTCCAGTTCAGTTGTTGAATGGGTGCAGACTCCTAAGGAGAAGGCTCCACGAGGGCCAGAACATATGAACAGTTATGAAGCAGAATGGGATATGGTCAACACAGTCTCTTACAAAAAGAAACCACATTCAAATGGAGGTAAATTAATAAAATATTCTAGAAATGCTGTGATTAGCCTGGTACAGTGAATCCTCTGTCTATGTAGTGATATTCTTCAACCGTGCAATAACACAAAAACATGTTGCATTTTCCCACATTTGAAGGTAGTGTCATCTGTCTGCTGAGCAGTCTTGAACTGGAGAAAATATGTGCAAAAGGATGCCTGATTTTAAAAAATATGGCTTTAAAATATTCTGTTGGTAACGAGACAGCTGTATCTCCCCCTCTTAGTAGTATTCTATATATATCCACAAAGCAGTTGTTTATTTTCTTGTTCGGTATTGTATTTTTTTTTGAGGGGGGGGGTGGTATTACTGAAATTGATTACATTATTAGACTTTAGGTGGATCTTGTACACTATACAACTGTTTTACCCTTTAATGCAGTTTGACATCATTTTATCATGATCAATTCTATGGAATTTTGGGATTTGTAATTTGGTAGAATACCAGAACTCTTTGGCAGAGATAAAATTATAACTTTCAGGGTTCCAGGTCATTGAGCCACAGCAGTTAAAGTGGTGTCAAAGTGCATTAATTCTATAGTGTAGAAGCACCTTAAAAGAAAACAAAGAAAGTGAGTTTTTAGAAGACGATTATCCTTTCTCATGTTTAGATTGGCAGGGCAAATCTTCACCGTCACGTTAGTAAATAATTAATTTTTATTAAACATATTTGTTTATGACAAGAAAGGAGTGAAAAGATGTTGTATTGCAGTGGTTCTCAACCTATGGGTCCCCAGAAGTTTTGGCCTTCAACTCCCAGAAATCCTAACAGCTGGTAAACTGTTTGGAATTTCTGGGAGTTGTAGGCCAAAACACCTGGGGACCCACAGGTTGAGAATCACTGTTGTATTGTATGTCAGAGGATGATGCAGTTGTTTGACCACTAGGGGAGAAGTAAGTACTGCCACATAGTTCTAGAGCTTGATCGTAGGTGTTTGAGAGTTTTCTTAGGAAGTCTTGATGAAACAGATAACTTATAATTATACAGGGTTAGTCAAAATGCATAGGCCAATAAGCCATTCAATTGAATGGCTTATTGGCCTATGCATTTTGACTAACCCTGTATAAATATTTGGAAGAAACCATGCACTTTGGTTTCTGTTTTAGCCCTAACCCTATCTTTTCTTTTCCAAAGTGGAAAAGCATGATGTTGGATTCTGTTAGATTCCAAATTAAAATATGGCTTTGTAATTATTATTTATTTATTATTTATTTGTTAACTTTATTTGTACCCCGCTACCATCTCCCCAAGGGACTCGGTGCGGCTTACATGAGGCCGAGCCCAAACACAACAACAAAAGCAATAAAATATCAATACAAGCAATTAAAAAGCATAGACAATAAATACACAACATTATCAAAAAAAAGCAACACATAATTAAAAACAGTGGGAAGGCCAAATGTAGAGTTAAAATTGGAAATAATGCTGGGCCATAAACGAAAGGTGATACTAGTGTTTGTGGAGGGCATACAAGCAGACTCTGGGTAATGTAAAGTGCTTTGGAGGACAAAGTGCTATGGGATGCATTATTCTGGGAAGGCACACTGGAACAGCCACATCTTCAAGCTCCTCCTGAAGACTGCCAGGGTTGGAGCTTGTCTGATGTCTTTAGGGAGTGAGTTCCAGAGTCGAGGGGCCACTACCGAAAAGGCCCTCTCGTCCCCACCAAACGTGCCTGCGATGCTGGTGGGATCGAGAGCAGGGCCTCTCTGGAAGATTGAAGGGATCATGTGGGTTCGTATACAGAGATACGATCACGTAGGTAGGCAGGTCCCAAACCGTTCAGGGTTTTATAGGTAAGAACCTGAACCTTGAATTGAGTCCGGTAGATGAATGGCAGCCAGTGGAGCTCCTTGAACAGGAGGGAGGACCGCTCTCTGTAAGGAGCCCCAGTTAACAAGGTTGGATCATCTGAAATTTCCGGGCCGTTTTCAAGGGCAGCCCCACGTAGAGTGCATTGCAGTAATCCAGTCTAGAGGTGACTGAGGCGTGGACCACCTTGGCCAGATCCGCCTTCCTGAGGTACGGTCGCAGTTGGCGCACGAGTCTTAGTTGTGCAAAGGCCCTCCCGGCCACCACCGACGTCTGAGCCTCAAACGTAGTGAAGAATCCAGGAGGACACCCAAACTGCGGACCTGTGACTTCAGGGGGAGTGCAACCCCGTCTAGCACAGGTTGCCACCCTATACGATTTACTGGTTTACGATCGACCAGGAGGACCTCTGTCTTGTCGGGATTAATCTTCAGCTTGTAATAAAGCCTTTATGACACATTCACATATTTTCTGAACATGTGCATGGTTTTAACTGTTTTAGCCTTTTCTGCTGTTTTGGCTTGCCTATCTGTTTAATGTTTTTTATACTATTTAAATTATTTTAATATTTTAAATTAAATTAAATTGTTATGTTGTTTTAATTGTATACTATTGTGAGATCTTATACTATATTAGCATTTCTCAACCTGGGGGCTGGGACCCCTGGGGGGGGGGGAGGGGTTGAGAGGGGGGTTTCAGCGGAGTCACCAAAGACCATCACAAAATACATATTTCTGATGGTCTTGGGAACCTCTTTCACAGAGAAGGCTGAAGTTCTCTCCGCCTGTCCTCCTCTTCCTTTTTGTAAACAGGCAGTGAATCCTCTCACCAAGAGCCCTCTGCTGTGATTGGTCGGCCTCTCAGCCAAGGGGAGGGTTGTTTCTGAGACTCCAAGTGGGGAGAGGAAAGCAGGTGTGCTTGGTGTCTGGCAGCGTGGCGCACGTGTGTGGGCGAGGGAGAACGTGCAAGGCTGGAGGGAGTTGATCACATTTGGGCATATTGAGTATCCGTGCCAAGTTTGATCCAGGTCCATCATTGTTTGAATCTACGGTGCTCTTGGCTATAGGTGAACTACGACTCCAAAACTCAAGGTCAATGCCCACCAAACCCTTCCAGTATGTTCTTTTGGTCATGATAGTTCTGTGTGTCAAGTTTGGTTGAAGTCCATCATTGGTGGAGTACAGAATGCTCCTTGATTGTAGGTGAAATAAAAATCCCAGCAACTACAACTCCCAAATGACAATATCAATCCCCCTCAAACCCCACCAGTATTCAAATTTGGTCCAGTGAATGAAAATACATCCTGCATATCAGATATTTACATTATGATCCATAACAGTAGCAATTGCAGTTATGAAGTAGCAGCAAAAATAATTTTATGGTTTGGGGTCACCACAAGATGAAGATCTGCATTAAGGGGTCGCGAAATTAGGAAAGTTGAGAAATACCGCAATAGATGGTAGGGTAGATATAGTTAAATATTCAGCAGTGCTTTCTGTGGCATAGTGAAATGAACTCAACAGGCTTAAATACTCTTGTTTTCATCCTGTTTCAGATGCTACCGTTCGTACAAATGGAGAAAGCAATTGGTCCTTCCTGTTTACTTTAACAGATTTAAAATCTATTAAACAAAGCAAAGAAGGAATGGGATGGTCTTATTTAGTGTTCTGTTTAAAGGATGATGTTGTCCTTCCAGCTCTTCACTTCCATCATGGAGATAGCAGTACATT
This sequence comes from Anolis sagrei, assembly GCF_037176765.1. Taxonomy (NCBI): domain Eukaryota; kingdom Metazoa; phylum Chordata; class Lepidosauria; order Squamata; family Anolidae; genus Anolis; species Anolis sagrei. The sequence continues at coordinate 144,376,713 of NC_090025.1, forward strand.
GATTCAGTTGCTTAAAAAATATTTGGTGCTCTATGAGTAAGTATGCTTAGTAAAGATACTAATATTATTTTTAGTATTACTATTGGTGTAGGACATGTACTTGAAATAACTGCTGTGATATTTTAAATACTAAGAATATTTGTTGACATTACAAAGACTCCCAATGTTTTATTATACTACTGCATAATGCTAGGTAATTTACCTACAGTATGGATAGTGAAGGTAAAGAGAAAGAGTCGCTGAAGAACATCCGTACTGATTTAATCAGACCACTATTTGGATATTATCTCATGCTAATAGATAATAGTGGTGTTGGGAGAAAGAAATGCTGAAGTAAGCATACTTTGCTATATATTGTTGTACCCTATTACATAGTTACTGTAGTACGCAAGTAGGAATGCAGAAAAGGGCACTGTGATTGAAGTATATTTTCCCGCAAAAGCTATAGTTAGCAAGAAATCTGATGGGAAATGCAGAGGAAGCATTGGTCTCGCAATCCAGCCAAATGGCAGTTCACCATTGAGAGTGTGGAATAAAAGTAATTAAATTTCTGTAAATAAAATATATTTACTGGAAAAAAGCAATTAAGCAAGGTGGTGGAAGGTGTAACTCCCACAAGAAGCTACTTTTTGTATTTGTGTTTACAATCTAGAATCTGGAATAATTTTTGGTCCAAAACTAGGCCCTGTTGCCTTGTGGGTTTTCCAGATCTGTCTCGCTCTTTTTCTTGGTTTTATACCTAATCTTACTTTAGTTCAAAACTTGTTTCAAAAATAGGCAACTTGGTTTCAAAAAATAAAAGTTATTTGTTTCACTTGAAGACACTAAGATTACAGTACTGTAAAGATGGGAAACATTTCATTTTCCAGATACCAAGAGTTCCAATGCAGGTTATTCCCAGTAGGTTATTCAGGAGAACGGGATGATGTGTGTTCTCCAACCTTGTAGTTCTACTTCACCAAGGGCCTGACATTCATGTTGAGGAAGGAGATGCATTTGTTTGCGTCTTGTGTTTAGTTTGTGGTTGTGTCGGTCATTTTACACTGCTTATAAAATCAGGCATTCTCTAATTAGTATTCAGTTTGTCAGAAAGTAATAGCATTTGTTTAGTTGCTAGTACCAATATACCTTGTTTAATAAAGAAGATGTGTTTCTGGGTATGGCTTCTTTAACACAGATAGATTCCTATACTACAAAAAAGAGAACATCTCCATATGTTTCTATCATTTTTTAAAATTTAGAACTAACCATGTATGTGCAATATGAAGCAAACAGGTAAGGTAGGCCTTGTAAACATGTTGATGCCTCTAGAGATCAATGGAAAGCCTCTTCTAAAATGTGTTCAGGGATTTTTTTTTCAGTTTGGTAGCTGGATGTATAAATCTATACTTCTTAAACATGCTGGTGTGGTTGTTAATGCCAATTTATTTGCTTTCACTTTTTTCCTCTGTTTTGTTGCTCAGACATACTGTGAAATATTTTCTGGAGATTATCTATTTGCCTTGATTGTTTTAGGCAATTTCCCACAGCTGTAATAGAATTAGCCTGAGTTTGTTACAATGTTTACTGCTAGAATATTGCTGCAGCCTGACATAGAAAGACTGTTTCTCTCGCAGCTCATCTTTCCAATCCTCCAAATACTGATGCTGCTAAAAAAGATCCAGTTAGGTAGAAGACAAAGAGGAAAAAGGGTAGCTGTATAGTCGGAATGGACTTTGTAAAAAGGAGCATTTTTGTCAGAGGTGTGGTCAACTCATATGTTTATTCTGTGTTAATAGTTTGAAGAAGATGAGAGGTTAAACATTTTTTTTCTTAAATTAATTATTCTGGGAAACTAAAATTTGCCTAATGATGCTGAACAACAAGATAACAACATTGTAAATAACCAATCTGAGTACGTTATGGATCACGTCACTCATGAATATTGTCAAAGGCATGTTTAATTAAAATAGAAGTATCCTAAAATATTTTTTGTTTCTGATGGGTTAGCTAAGCATGACACGACACATTCTTTGTTTCCTGTGTGGCATTAGCAAGCCCAGTTTTGGTTTATTAACAGCAATGTCATCAGGACTGATTATACAACCTCTTCTGACAACAATCTCTTGTTGAATTTCATATCCTCTGGCACAGATACTGCATCCTATTTTGCCAGCATTGAAAGTGATAGCATTTATTAAAAGTCTTATCTAAGGCTTTAATAACGAAGTAGATGGTAGGTATATTTCAGGTGACTGTGAATAAAATAAATAGTTTCAGAAACCAAGAAAGAGTGAGTTTATCCAGCAAGTTTCTTGAAAGGTTTCTAGAGGTGCCAGTCAAATACTTTCTAACTGGTTTGTATGTACATGGTGGGCCCTCAGGTTCCACGTAGTTAGGATCCATGTCGTTAGCTGACCCCATATCGTCATTCTCCATATAATTAAATATGGTGACATAAATGTGGGTACACTGAAGCATATGCTTCCATCATTCCTTTTTAATAACATGGACCATGATCGCCTGTGTTTTTTTGTATCTTTGCAAGATCCCTGAACGAAACCCCCACAGATACAGTGGGGCCATGGTATACATACATCCTCTCAAAGTATTATACCCAAGTTATTTCAGTATTTTTTCCCCAAATTTAATGGTTGCGCTGTTATATTGCCTAGAATAGGAAGGATGTAAGAGGAAAATTGATTGTTCTTCATATCCTCAGATCTCCACAGGATAAAAGGATTCTTGTGAACTGCCAGAGTATTCCACAGTCCTTTGAAAATATTTTGGATGAACCAACGTATGGTTTAATACAGGTCTGTTTGATTTTGTATTTGTAATACTAATTTTTACATTCAGGATATTAAAAGGCTAATTTTAGAAAGCAATCACATTTCTTTCTTTGAATATACTTTTCATTCAGGTACTTTACAAAAAGAACATGAAACAAAACAAGCTATATATATACATGCATGACAATATGCATTCTTGAACATAACATTTGCAAAACTAACAATGCATACATCTCTGTTGTGATTAAACATAAATCTAAAATACAAATATATACACACAAATAATTTTACAAGAGTATTTCCAGATTTGTATTTCAGCTTTGTTGGCAGATGCTTCTTGTTGTAGAGGGACATTGTAGTCAGAAAAAAAATCCCCTTTTTGTGCAGGGGGCGGGATTTCAGAAGGCTTTAGAAACCTCATGATTTCCTTTCGTGATTACAACTTTACAATTTGTGGAGACTGTGATTTTGCTGGATAAAGGCAAAAAGTACATCTGTTGATTTTAGCAGCTCCCATCAGTTTCCAGGTTGCCCATACTTTCTGTAGAGAATAATAGAGTTTCAGTGTTTTCACATTCATCTTCACTACATTCTGTGTAGATATGAGGGCAGATATTTTATTTTATTTTATTTACTACATTTATAAGCCACCCTTCTCACCCTGAAGGGGACTCAGAGCGGCTTACAAGTTATAATTGTTTCTGATTTGTGCGCTATTTTCTTTGGACTTCATTCTGGTCTTTATTTTATACAATAAAGACACAAGGAATTGTTCAATAGGTGTTGCTATGGCTGGGCAGCCGGGCTGTTGAAGTACTCTCCCTGTGAGGCTGTGGGGCCATGGAGTCGCCCTGCCCAGGAGTTGTAAGGCTGCAGGGCTGAAGAAGTGTTGCTATAGCCGGCAGTGGGCAGTTAGGCTGTTGAAGTACTGTTGCCGTGAGGCTGTGGGGGCCGTGGAGGCGCCCTGCCCAGGAAGGGCTGAAGAGGTGTTGCTATTTTTTATTATGTTATGTTATGTTATGCTAAAAGAGATTTGACTATTTTTATTTCCTGTCAAACCAGACTTCTGTGGGCTAGATCCTCAAGCAGAGTCTATTCTGAGTGATGGATCTGGTTTCACATGAGCCATTGAAACCATTCAGAGGAGTTAAAGAGTAGTGAATTTAGGAAAACATTTCCTCCCAACGGAGTTCAAATGAGGTGCACTAACCTCAAAATGTTCTTTTCTTTCGTTTCCATCCTCTTTTGATGATGAAGGCTCTTACCTTGTCTAATGGAATTGTATTTGCTAATTTCCTGGAGCCTTTTGGACACAATGTACATTGTTTACTTTGAGGGATTATTGTTTACTATCAAAGCCAATGCAACAAATACTATTAAAATATTTTAAGTTTTTTGAAACTTACCAAAAATGTTATTAAAATTTTCTTCCATGATGTTTTCAGAAACTCAAGAAGGACCCCTATACAGCAACCATGGGGGGATTCTCCAAAGTGACCCACTTTATATTTGATAGTTTACGAGGAAATGACTCTTCATCTCAACAGAGGCCTTCATCAGAAATGGCAGACTTTATTAGTGATGCTATTCCAGGCCTAAAAATAAATCAACAAGAGGAACCAGGATTCGAAGTCATTACACGAGTAAGTGTTGCTTTTTAAATTCTAGAAAGTTTAGAAAATGTGTTATTTATTGAAATTAATTCCAAATGAGTTCCATGAAAATGTTGTAACATTTTTTCATACATATTTTAGATTGATTTAGGAAAGCGACCTGAAATTCTCAGAAGGCATCCAGTGACAGTTGAAGAATGGACTAAGAACATGGATTCTGAAGGAAGAGTCATAAATGTTGACTCTATGAAGCAATTGATATTCAGAGGGGTAATATTTTATGAATTCTCTTGGAATTTGTGCTTGATTCCTTATTGTCAGGATTATGGCTAACTGACAGTACTTAGAAAGACTGGACAGCACTCCAGAACTTGGGATGAAATAATACTCATGTAAGTAGAAGTACCACCAGTTAATATGAACCACTGAAATTCTCTTCTTAGGTTGCTAATTCTTCCCTTGATCTCCTGCATCATGCTTCATGTTCTGAAAATCATTTTTTGTGTCAGGAAGTGCATTGAGATTGCAGAGATTGGCAGAGTTATAAAAATAACTGTCCTTTGCGGTGAAAAGTGTACAGAAATATGTGTAGCATATTAAATAATTAAACTCTACTTAATCTTTGATAGGGAAATTAATCATGTGCGAAGTTTAATACAAGGTTTAAGTCAAACCCAACCATGCTTCCTCTCTCATATCTGTTTGTAGAAAGAGCCACTTTGTGGAGAAAAAATGTAATAAAGCATGATACATATGGGCAAAGTAAAAATAACAAAAATTCCAGAAAATAGCTTAGATATTTGCATTCTATATATGGCTATAGGAAAAAGGTACATATGACTACTTTTGCCACTTTCTGAATTTTTGTTGTAATATGGAAGAGTAGCCTTTCTATATAGCAGCTCTGATTTATTCCAAACAATATCTTCTGGTTCATTTTCAAAACTGCCGCTCTGAAATAATGTCATTAAATGTTGTAATACTTAAATCAAATACTTCAGCTAAATTAGAAAATAAAAATCATTTCCAGAAGACTGGTAGTCTAAATATTGATAAAACAAGATATGATAGAGCACTGTGTGAATGCTAGAAGTGAAATAATATGGAAAACACATACACGAGGCCTGAAACTATGTAGGTAAGATAACCCAGATAAAAGCCTTTATCTTAATTAGTATTCTAAAAAGAGATTGAAGAGGTCTGACAGCAGAAAAAACACTGTCATTACTTCCCCACACCTCTGTGTGTAGTTCAAGAACAGAAAATAGAGAAAAAAATCACCAATAGGTGACAAAAAACCTACTATAGAAGCATTTTATTCATTTCATCTTGAAGTTGTTATAACATATGAAGTGCCTGATATTTCCTTCATTCTTTTTTATTTCTTTTCCTTAGGGACTTTGCCATGCTTTGAGGAAGGAAGTGTGGAAATTTCTTTTGGGCTATTATCCTTGGCATAGTACAAAGGAAGAGAGAATACATATACAGAAAAGAAAAACGTAAGCATCTGTTAACAACTTGTAAAATGTGGCTATTGGTTGTGATATGCAGTATGCTTCATACATTCATATGACTGCAGTTAGATTGTTTTATTATACTTTAGTAGACCAGTGGAGGCTAAAGACAAAGAGTGCATCACAGTTGTGTCCCCAGGAGGGATATCTTCGCTGCCACCACTTAAATACACATGATACAACACAAACTTAAGTCTCTTATTATAATTAATATCAAGCACCAATGTACAAATATTCTATATAAAATAGCATTTTTGCTGCTACATTTTTTCCAATTGGTGACACTTTTATCATGCCTTCTCATATTTTTCCCCTAGGGATGAATATTTCAGAATGAAGCTTCAATGGAAATCTGTTAGTGAAGAGCAAGAAAAAAGAAATTTTAGACTGAGAGACTACAGAAGCCTTATTGGTAAATTTAAGAAGCACAGAATGCTGGATACTCATTGGTGATAAACTTTCAGAAGTTCAAAATTTGGATGACGTTATTGGTGCCTGGATGACAGATAGGAATCATGCAACCCTCCAGTAACCCTAGTTTTCCAAATGCTGTGGCTTGTATAGTTTGTATAGTTTCCACCACTGATCTGGACCAACATACAATAAAACATTTTGCCAGAAATAGTTGCTGAAATTAAATCCTGGCCTATTTGACCCACCCTAAGTTTTTTTCCTCACGGATATTTTCATAGGGAATTTAGGAATTTGATAAATTAATGAAGAATTGAGCCTTTAATGGTTTACTTGTCAGGCTGGCATATCTGGAATTAGACGTATTAGAGGATGCATATTTATATATGAAAGGTGTAGTTGCATCATGTTGGCAGACTTTCTGTGTGCAGCTGGTTGTCCAATGCATGTCTAGAATGTTGGAATAAATAGGCCTTTGATCTGATTCAACTGAGCTTTTCTTAAGGCTTCTCACACAGATGAATAGTAATATATACAAGGATGAAAGAGAAAGGTAGTGCAATATCTTCCCAGTTTACAATCTAGTCATTATAAACCATGTATAAAGCATGTTTATTTCAGTGTAGCTCCGTAAATGGTTGTTTTATTATATAATATTAGTTTAGATATCATTCACAGTGAATTCTGGATTTTTTAAAAAGTCATTATTTTAAAAATACAATCGTATTTTCATATAACAGTTGAGAAGTTATGGTCCCACCAGGCAGTATTCAGTTTCTGTTTGTGTGTTCTATCAACACAACACCCGTTGTAACCCATAGAGGCTGTACAGCAATTTGTTGTCCTTGTAGCAGGCATGATTTTGTTTTGCTGCTTCGTGAGATAGGTTGAGAGTACATTTGAATTGATTTATCATTAATTTAAGATTCTGCAATTTCCAATCATATGCTTTAAGTAGCTTGCTATAATGCAGACAATATGACAAACCACATTGCTCTGTGCTCCAGCTAGCAACTGTATTCTAACTAGCAGTGAGCTTTTAAACAGCTGTAGAAAATGTAAGAGCGAGATGTGAGACTAAAAAAGTAGAATCAAACGTGCAACTTTAGACACAATATGCATGTGCATATAAGGAAAGTACAAAACAAATTAGGCAGTGGGGATTTGTAATGAAAAAGGAACAGAAGAGGAGAAAGCATTTATCTGTTTCTTAGCTTGCTGCTTTTCTCCAAATCTACACTCCAGCTGCTTTTCTTCCCTCTGGTGTTGTAGTTTCAGAGTAGAGATGCAAACATATAGTCACACTCAAAAGAACTGGCTTGGGGTGGTCTTAGGGCATTGAAATAATACATCCTTCCTTTTGAAATTTAAAGTTGTCCCAACTCTAGAATGATTTCTTAGCAGTCTGGAACACAACAGACAATAAAACTAGTTTACCTGCAGCTTTTTTGTTGCATTTTATTGATCTTAATTAGAGGGCTTTGCAATTTTTATGTTGGTTGTTATTACTTTGTGGTGTTGTCTTTGCACTTTTTGTATGTTGAGTGTTTGTACCTTTGAGTGCTTTGTGAGCTGCCCTGAGTCTCTCCAGGAGATGCTGGTGGGGTATAAATTAAGTTTTATTATTATTATTATTATTATTATTATATTTTTCCAAAATATAAAAATGATCTATTCTAATCAGATGCTGCTAATTATAGTGTATGTTGGAGACCAAGCAGAGAAATTGAGCTTAGCAATAATTAAAGAAACATGAAAAGATGGAATTTCTCAATAATAATATCTCATGTTATAGCAAGTAATTAGAACTTGAATGAAATCCCTTTGATTTGGGCTTGATTGCATATGAGCTTTTTACCATTAAATGTAAAGTAGCACTATATATCAAGTACATTTGAATGATATTTTATATTTATCTGAAATACACTCCGGTATGTTTTAATTCAGTGAGAATGCTTTACATTTTAATCATGAGGCTTCTACAAAAAATGTGTAATATTTTAAAAGTGTTTGAAAATCTGCTTATAAGAAATCATCTTACTTTAGACAGGAAGAATTTTTCTTTTAAATACTCTTAAAAGCCTCTTTCATGCATTTTAAATGACATCTTCGGAATGCAGTTGTCTTCCTAGACACTTCAAAGCTCTGAACACAGTGTTGGAGAAACTGGAAACTTAAAGAGCATTCTGTATTTTTTAGATATAGGCTTAGCAGAAGCTGTTTGGAAAATGCAAAAAAAATATGTGTGCTGTTTCTTTCCTCAGAGAAAGATGTAAACAGAACAGATCGAACAAACAAGTTTTACGAAGGCCAGGGTAATCCTGGGTTGATCTTACTTCATGACATTTTGATGTCATATTGTATGTATGACTTTGACTTGGGTAAGTAGAACTCTCTGTATGTATGTAATGTCTAAGGTTTTATCTTGAAATGGCCTTCAGAGAAAGCTTGATGTATTTAGACTTAACATTCAATTCTAGTGTCACATTTTGATTCAGCTTATGTCTTTGTGTGAGTTCATATTTTGTGTGTTGACAGGATCAGGAAGGAATCTTACTTATGGTAACAGCTAGCATCACAAATTCCAGGATTTTTGGCATCCAATAGCAGTCTCTTTGTCTATCTATGCTCCTCTTTTCTTAATGTGGCTTATTCAAGATGGCAGGGTTTTATTAGGCAAGAAATACTCAAGAGATGCCAGTGCAGCTTTCTAAATTAGCAGCCTACAGAATCTGGTGTTCATTCATGGCACCCAACCAAATACTAACCAGGGCTGACCCTGCTAAGCTTCCAAGATCAGAATGGATCTGGTGCCATTAGAGCAGAGGTCCTCAAACCTTTTCAGCCCAGGGCTGGCTCACGGTTCCTCAAACGGTTGTGGGGCCGGACTATAGGTTGAAAAAAAATGAACAGACACGTATCTTATTTATAGTGCAAAAAACATGAAAGAACAATACAATATTTAAAATGAACAATTTTCACCAACATAAACTTACCAGTATTTCAATGGGAAGTGTGGGACTGCTTTTAACTGATAAGATAGTCAAATTAATTTGGATTGTTGCTATGTGCCTTCAAGTCTGAAATGACCTGGGGCATCTAGAGTGGGGCTCGGGTAAATGACCTTAGAGGACCCGTGGGCCTTAGTTTGTGGACCCCTGCTTTAGAAGCAAGCAAAGTTTATTGATAGTCCACTGACCGTATCAACATTAAAAACAAAAGCAGTAACGTACACAAATAGACAATAATCACTATCCTAAGATCCCATAATAGTGAACTAACATACATTCAAACTTGTTTTAGAACCTGCTTTAGAACATGTAGACAGTCATGGAAGTGGTTCCTGCGTTTTCTATAGTATTGACTCTAATCCAGTTCTACAGTTGGCTTTGGGCACACTTGAATTTGTCCCTATAAACATAAAATGGGATCGTATTTGCTCTGTATGAACTACATTACTTTTTGCTCTTTTACTTCATTTAGCAAATAGCCACCACATAATTTCGCATTAGTATTAGTCTCATATGTTTGTGATCTTACAAAAAGCTTGCCTTTCATGTCCTGTTAGTTGTGCTGATGCATATATTCAGAATTCTTTCAAAATAAAACAAAGCCAAGTACTAAAGTGAGTTTATTAAAAAAAAAAAACATACATTTTCCTCTGAAAATGTGAGGAAGATGTTTGATAATATGTAACCCACTTGTACATACTTTGACAGATCATGTTCAGATTTTGCAAAATAGCTTTCCGTTGATGAGGATAAATTTCTATGCTAAAGACTATTTCTTTTTTAAAAATGTAAAATTAAATGTCCAGCTTTTCCTGATCCTTGTACACAGCAGATATTGTAGTAGAAACATGTCAGACAGTCAGATAATATGATATGCTTGGGATAATCAGGACTAACAGGATTTTAAAAAAGCAGTTTAATGATGGGATGATAAATTAATCTCTGATTCAGTGTCAAACTCACTGTGGGAATTTTTTGTTTGAATAAGCTCATAATTGGTGATAATGTGGGATAGCAAGTGTTTCCCACATATTTAGGTCATGATTATTAATAAGAAACCTTTTTATTTTTGCAAGACCTTTAAGGTTATATTTTGCTATTGCATCTTCTAATAGTAATACTTGTAAAAGAGGTAATGGAATCAGTGAATTTAAATTAATTGTACATTGCAGTAATGTAAATTATCCTCTTCCTGGAATTTTGCTATCCCCTATTGCCTGATATTATAGAAGAACAATGGAAAATTTATATTGCTTGGATGCTTACTGGTACAAATACTGCTACATTGTTTACTCTTAAATACAAATTTTGGCACATAGAAAAGCAGAGACTAAATCATGCATTTAAAAAGCTTCCAAGTGACATTTACCATTGTCCTGTTACTCATTTTTTTATTTAAGGCTATGTTCAGGGGATGAGTGACTTGCTTTCACCTATCCTATATGTGATGGAGAATGAAGTGGATGCATTTTGGTGCTTTGCATTGTACATGGATCAAATGGTAAACATGTTCACCTTAAGTCTTAAATGTATTAATTTATTATTTTGTATTCTTTGCATATTTAAAGTTAAATTTTCTTAGCACTTTTTGGAATCTTTCTTTTATAGAGTTTTAGAAGGTGACTAAGCAGAGAATGTGTGCTTACACTTTTTGGTTTAATAACTGCAAGGTAGCCTTCATATAGAATATAACTATTGGACATCTGGTTTTCCATGTAGCCTTCATATCGAATATAACCATTGATTTTCCATGTAGCATCAGAATTTTGAAGAACAAATGCAAGGCATGAAGACACAGTTAATTCAACTGAGTACTTTACTTCGGTTGCTAGACAGTGGATTCTGCAGTTACTTGGGCAAGTATAAGATTGAATCACCCCATCCTACTCACATGAATATGTGCTCGACTGACCTGTAGGCCTTAATTAGTTTTCATTACATACTAATAGTGAATGTTCATGGAGCGTGACACTATATTAGCACCAATATACAGGGTTAGTCAAAATGCATAGGCCAATAAGCCATTCAATTGAATGGCTTATTGGCCTATGCATTTTGACTAACCCTGTATATCTGTATTTTTTCCCTATCTCCTGTTTGTGTACATGCCCCCTTCAAGTTGCCTGTTCTTATGAATTTCATAGGGTTTTCTTTGGCAATTAGTATTTTTTTCAGTGGTTCCCAGCCTGTGGTCTGTGGACCTCCAGCAGTCCACAAGAACTAAAATATTGTCTGCAATCTCATCATTACTACACCGTTGCAACTAGAGTGACTGGTCTCGTGAAACCCTCTTATAGTGCCGAGGCTCATTAAATATGGTTTTCTGTGGGCAAGCAGATGGCAACTACTGGACGGCATATGTTCTGTATCAGAAACCAGAGCTGATGTGGTCTATCCAATGCAGTTTTCTGAATCAGCACCCTAAATAACCAAACCGAATCTAAAGTTGACAAAAAAAATTGTAACCCTTTTGGTACTAATGTTTGAGAGTGGTCCCTGGTCATAGTGGTCCCTGGTCAAAAAAAGGTTGGGAACCACTGATTTATTTACTTATTTACCTCATTTATATCCTGCCCTTCTCACCATGAAGGGGACTCAGGGCTGCTTACAACAAGTATTCAGAGGTGGCTGTGCCAGTTCCTTCCTCTGAAATATAGTCTGCAGGGTCACCAGGGCCGATCCCGTTTAGCTTCCAAGGTCAGACAGGATCTCATGCTTTTAGAGTATTGAGGCCTAAGCTCCCCCCAAATCAATTACAGACGAAACTCACTTAATGATGTCAGTGTTTGGAATATTTTTGTTAAGTGGTTAAAATAAATTTGTTGTATAAACACTTCAGCCCTAGTTGATCCCTGACCAGCCTTGAGTGAAAAATGTATGTGTGCATTTTCCCCAGAATCTCAAGATTCGGGTTATCTTTATTTCTGCTTCCGGTGGCTTCTAATAAGGTTCAAAAGGGAATTTAATTTTCAAGATATTCTTCGTTTATGGGAGGTAAGAAAATAGTTCTCAATTTTTGATTCAATATCTAACTTTATTTTGACACATTCTTAACTTCTGGGAAAGTGATGGTGAATTAGATTAAACCAAACTAATGTTATGTCTACTGCTTGCATCAGTGTCACTTGGAATGACACTTTTACCATCTTCAAAATGCCAATAATTGTTAAGTCAAATGGCAAGGAGTGTTTACTTAGGGTCACATTATCCATGTTCATCCTCCTTTACCCAGGAGTTTTAGCTTCTAGAGTTGTTACACTGATTGTTCTTGCCACTCATTATTTGCAGCATGGTGATATCAACCCTGCAATCCAAACCCCATCAGCTGATGGCTTCGAGCATACTAGTTTATTTTAAATAATATGATCAGATTACTGTAGGGAGAGTTTGCATTTCCTTCTACTTTTCAATTCCTTGTAAAAGATGAAGGACATATACTTGTCCTAGATTTAAGTTTCTGTTCCCAGTTCATTCTGTTATAGTAGTCATTTCTTCTGTTACACTTTAAGTTGAGTGGATTTCAGCTCCTGGTTTCTGATGGTATTTACTTCCACTTATGGTTGCTGAGAACCCACAAAAGTGTCTGATACTCATTTTGTATGGCAATGAGGATGGTAAATACTTGGAGGACATAGCACTTCTATTTGCCTTGTCAGAGACTTCAGAAAAATCTGTAGCAAGAAATTAATTATAGATACAAAAACACAATACCTTGCTTATGAACGGTGTAGATAAGGATTTAATTAGAGCCACTAACACTAAACATTTATAACCTTTAATGAAATCTGTAATGAAAAGTTCACCAGCTTTTTTTCCACCTCATGTAATTAAATTTCCAGAAAAACGATCATTCTTTGGAGACTTTGGAAATTATAGATACTGTCAGTCTGAAGTTGTGAAAAGATGTGAAAGTTGGAACGACATGCCAGGCTGAAATTTATTTCCACTTATTTCTAATTTTGCAGAGTATAGTATTAACATGTAAACGAATACAGGCTTGACTGTCATAACATAGCCATTCCTTTAAAAAACCATTGGCTTTCCTTTTTTAGGAACAAGATAACAAACCAAATATTAAGTAGGAAGAGATCTACCATAATAAAATTATATGAAAAAAAAAACCTGATTCAATATGAAGGAAAAATACAGGTGTTGGAAAGATAGCTATTTCAAAGCTGTGCACTTCTATTTTAAGACCAAAACATGTGTAAATTTAGACATTTGTCTATGGAGACCACTTTCCTTTACTTTAATTTAAGGACCTATAGCAAAAGATTTTATTTTCCCAAGCCAGTTATTATCTAGTGCATTTTGCTGTGAGAAGAGACACTGAAAAGCAGGCACATGTATAATACGTAAACCAGAGAAGACGTTACTCTGATTTTTAGTGCTTTCCCCTCTTAATCGCATTGAGCAGGAATATGGAGCTGTCACCGTTCTGTAGTTTCTACTGGATAATTTTTTCATGGGATTGAGTCTTAATCTTTCAACTGTTGTCTTCTTCATGGGTTGCTTATGTGAAACAGGCATTATGTTAATACCAGAAAGTGTGGCCATGGTCTTGGTCTTGTCCCTGCCATTGAATATGCTGCCAAGTTCTTCATTCAGATAGTCACATGCTAGTGTGGTCATCTGAGTGCACTTTGGTGTGTTCTGTGCCGACGACCATAACAATAGATGTCAAGAGGTGGGGCAAGGGAAAATGCAGTGAGGCAGAATGAAGATGTTGCCATCCTTCCCTAATAACACTAAGAGGTCTCCTTCAGATAAGCAATCTATTGAGAGGACTCCTGATGGAAGTGATCAACATTTTGTTATGGTCTGTCATACATATGAAGCTCATTTGCTCTACTACTATGCTCAAGAAGCTTCTGATCTGCCAGATTGCTGCTACTGCTGCATTGCTGATTTACTTTTATAAATGCTTTTTTTCTTTTTGAAATTACCCAACAATCTTTCCTCTCAAGACTGCCTGGGGATGGGCATCAGCCCTAGAGCCACACTGGTGCTTAGCTTCAGGGAGGACATAATTTTAGATGTCTCTACATTTCTATTGCTGTTTCTGCTGTTACAAATTTCAAACATGTCTGAAATTTGAAGTAATCACTTTGCATTTGAGTATACTTTGATTAGGAAAGGTAAACTAGTGGAGGAAAGTAATAGCAAGAACCTCATGGAAAACTTGAAACCTGCCTATACATGTTCATCAATACAGCTTTTAATATTTTGCTAGGTGATGTGGACAGACTTGCCTTGTCAGAACTTCCATCTTCTAATCTGTTGTGCTATTTTGGAATCTGAAAAACAGCAAATAATGGAAAAACATTATGGCTTTAATGAAATACTGAAGGTATGTATTGCATGTTAATTTTTTTCCAGATTGCTCCCTTTCTTTTTGTCCTGCATTTGAAAATACTCCATTTCACACCCTTTTTAGAAGTAAGATGCTCACCCTCTTTGAATTAGCAGATACCAGTAATACAGTCATCTCTCTGCTTGAGAGAAACTGTATGACAAATCTGAATTCTCAGGCAGCTATGCAAGGTGAATGGTTTTGTGTTTATCACAGAGCAGCCAGAACTGTTTCACAAGCGTGTTGTGAAATAGGAAGTTGCTTGTGGGTCTAGATATTTAGCTCTTGGATCACACTTTGGATTGAGGAGGTAACTCACTTACCAGTAGCCTCCAGTTCATGCAAAGTGTTCAAGCAACATTTTGCTCGAAAATGTTGTTCTGATTCCAGATCAAGGACTGTGTTCCACTCTTGTCAGTTAAGCTCTGTAGCTTGCTGGTGGGGATAGGATATTATAGGAAATTCTGTGGAACCCACTGGTCTCGGGTTTTCCATATTCAGATAGCAGCTATAATTTACATATCAATCTTTAGCTGTGACCTAATAGCGCAAGTATATTAACCAAGGTAGCATAACCTTTAGTAGCAGGTGTCCTCCCAGGACTCCAGAATCGTATATCCCTGAAAGCAATGCAGTTGGCATAACATCCTCCCCTCTTTCCTGCACTTTGACATTCTTTTTATTCTGCATTAGCATATCAATGAACTGTCTATGAAAATGGATGTGGAAGATGTGCTTTGCAAAGCAGAAGCCATTTCTATGCAGATGATGAATTGCAAGGTAAAAAAGTAAAGCATATATTATGGTCTTTGCATGCAGGAATAACATGAATATTTTCAACTAATTGTATAATTATTGCACCTAATCCTTTAAAAGATACAGTGCTTAGTTATGGTAAAGATATGCCAGTTGTGAAGAAATGTTTAAATATGATTGGGATGCCTCGATGTGCTTCTCTGACAGCTGCCAATGTCATTTTGACATTTAATACTTTTTAAATACTTAGTAGCAGAAAGTTCAAGCAGCAGGGATTGGTTCCAGCTCTGCTAAATTTCTGTGCTTTAGGTGCAATATTCTGCATTGTGGAGATTTTCTGACTTACCCACACTTTTGGTTTTAAGGTCAGAACTAAAAGAGCTTCTTTAAGTAACTTTTAGGGCCAAGATATTTACTAAGAGCTTGAAGACTGCCATATCATAACACTTTGTTTGATCAGCTGGGGAAATGCAGTGTAATGGAATGCAGGGCATTTGGAGTATTGCATGCATTGTTTTGGAGCATAAAGTAGGCAACTAGACTTTGAATACTTTCCCCACTTAGGGCCCTATATGGTAACAAGGATAAGCCCAATATTTTGGAGGCACTGCAGATTTGATTTAATGTTTTAACTATTTATAATTATTGATTTTGATGTGTATTTTATTGTATTTTATGTGTAGGCATCAAATATGTGCCAGCTGGAAACCGCCCTAAGTCCCCCCCCCCCAGGGGGTTGAGAAGGGTGGGGTACAAATACCCTAAACAAACAAACAAACAAACAAACAAATAATATGATACACCCATATGTAGTGGGAATGTTAAAAAGCTTTTTGGGAAAACATAGTGAAAAAAATGGAAAAACTATTCAAACTATAACTTTAAGTGAATATAGATTTGATGCTAATGGGAGTATTAGGCAACAATAAGATTAACACAAAAGAACAAGAATAGTTTAAAATCATGAATTTAGCAGGACAGGCAGTGATAGCTTGGGGTAGGAAAGATGAAAAAAATGACTATGGAAAATTGGAACAATTACCTTTATGATCAGGTTCACTATGACACAGCATATTTAACTCGGGGCAATATGCAGGAGGGTAAAATAAGAGAAATTAAAGACAAATTAATGGTTTATATGGAATGAATAAACAGCGGTGAAGCCAATGTAAATATTGCACAGAAACTAATAACATTGTGCTAATTGATAAGGATAAAGATAGGTGCATGGTATAGGCAAACCTGGGAATTAAAAATGGCAAAATGCATGAGAGCATCTATCATGGTGCTATACCATATTTTCTTTATCTAGGAAATGTTATGCAGTTCTGTAGCAGTAGTAGGATTGTTGGTTGGTGTATTTTGCTGCTTGTCAGTTTTGGAGATGCACTTCCCTTTCCAATCCAGATGAAAATTGCATTGGCTTCAATCAATCAAGTGGCTTTTTGCATAACAGACATAAAGAGTTGACAGGAAGAGCACTGTTTGATAGTTGAAGAGATTTGCTCAGAAGGAGCAGGCTCTTCTTTGTTGGATCACTTTAAATTAACATTGATGACTTGGGATTGCTTTACCTTTTGGTTCATG
This sequence comes from Anolis sagrei, assembly GCF_037176765.1. Lineage (NCBI taxonomy): Eukaryota > Metazoa > Chordata > Lepidosauria > Squamata > Anolidae > Anolis > Anolis sagrei. The sequence goes on from NC_090025.1 coordinate 144,393,729, forward strand.
CAATGCCAAGGGTTGAGCCAGATGATCTTTGATCATGTACCCTTGATCAAAATGTATTTCTTTTGGAAATCTTGTTAGATTATATGCAATACATGCCATAAACTAATGGAAGCATCAGAAATAGTCAAATTTAGCTAGATCCATAAAAAAAATATAAAGGGATGATAGAGTACCTTAATGTTTTCATTCATCTAACAGTTTTCAACCTTTTATAAACAACTTTTCTTGAAAACTACTTTTCCATTCAGAATTAACAAAAGATTTGTTTTGGCACAAAGTGTAGTTATTGGCAGTGCCTTCAGGATCAATGATCTTAACTTTTAAAGACAAACAAGAAAAAGCCATTATTGCTGTATTCTTTTCCATAGGAATTGCCTCAAGCAGTCTGTGAGGTTTTGGGATTAGAAGATAGTGCGGTAACAACGCCGGATTCGGATGCTGGGGAAGAGGAGGCTGCTGGTGTAATCGGTGACCCTGCATCAGCACATCCAAATAGCCACATGCCTGTTACAGTTGTCAGTGGGACAAATGAGCACATTGAACAAGTGACCCATACAGTGTCGACCAATTGATGATTGTTTGAGGGAATTTTTAAAGAGACACTTCACAGCTGGCTTTTTGTGTTTGTTTCTTTCTTTCAAGCACTTCAGGTGGATATTTAACATTTGGGGTTGATTTAAGCTTTAAAGATTTGGAAAGGAGATTGTGTACTGTAATACTCTTGCATCAAAGCTTTACAACATAAGCTAATTATTTTTGTAGTTTCTTCTACCAAAATAGCCTTTGGGTTTTTCAGTAACATTCCTAAATACTTTTGTAGCCAACCGTTTTTTTTTTTGTTTTGTTTTTTTGGTCTTCTCTTCATGGAATGGAAATCAGGTGAATGTGAATGGCTTGGAAATAAATGCATCTGTATTGCTGTTACTTTGAAAAATCTTGAGCCCTGATGGTTCTTGGATATCCTAAAAGTAGAAAAGCTCTCCCCACTGCTTCTTAAGTGAAAAGATGCTAACTTCATGAACAGTGCTTTGTAAATGAAAGGCTTGTGTTCTTTCTGAAATGTTTACAAAAACACTTTCCAAGTATTTGTGCTTGAATGTAGATTTGCAGTGAGGATTTTTGTTTGTGCAGTTCCCTGATACAGAATTTTGCATAATCCAGGAATGGTTGAACTGTACATTTTTGCATATTAACATCACTTATACATATGTATGTATAAACTAGATACATATTCATATTTGTCGGTATTAAAGGAAAAATCTATTTTTGACTAAACAAACTTGACTGTTTATTCAGGCAATTTTGACCAAATTTTAATACATAGCTCCAAACCTGGCTATTTTTGAAAATATTTTTTTTCTAAATGAAGATAAATATGTGTGAATTTATTCAGGTTCTTTGCCTGATTGAATTTTACAAAAGTAGTGTTTCTGATTAACTAATAATGTTTCACTTTGCTGAATAGTATAGAAATCGATACATATAAATCAACTTAAATTGCCTTTAAATTAGACTACTTGATCAACTTTAAAAAGAACTGGTAAAGTAAATGCAAAATAATCAGCTTGGGAGTCTTTCTCCATTTAGTTCGGAATAAACTGTTGAGGATAGAACTAGCACAGAAGAATCTTTTGATAGATTGTGCCTGTTGTCCTAAACCATGAATTACTTGCACATGAAAATATATACTTACACTATGGCATTATTAAACTTTTTATAGTTTATGTGGAATATTACATAACCAATTCAATGTATATGTTTCTATTTGAGAACCATTGTACATATTAAATAAAATGCAAAGTTTACGTATTTTTTGTAGTAAAGCGTACTTAGAAAAAAATCTAAGCCATTGGGGAGAATGTTACTAGAGTTTAGGGATACACACACACACATTGTGGCTATGCTGTGAAGCCACAGTTCTCTTGTACCTAAATGCTTCCATTGGGAGAAGATTGCAGTTCATAGGTGACTAAAATAATAGAGGAAAAAGGAGACGTTTCTTATAGTGAAATGAGCGCAACTGAAGCACTTAATGTTCCTGGATTTCAGATGAACCTGAACACAAAAACTGAGTGCTTCATGTGTTTAGTTGTTTTGCAAGTCTTATTTTTCACAGCAGGAGGCTAATCCATGTAATGGCAAAAAGGGGGAAAGAACTGTGGCCAAGGCAATGGCTGGAGGTGGCAGGAATAGAGAAAATAATATGTGAAATGACATTCAGCTGTTGTGATTATGCCCACTATCTCTAAAGGAATAATTTTCTCCTATACGCATTGGGCGGGAGGGGGGGGGGAGCAGTGTGACTAACAAGGAAATAGGTATGTGGGCTGGTAATGCCAGATGATAAAAGCAAGTGCTTACATTAATATGGGAGAACTGATGAAACCTCCAGTTATGAACACACAAATCAGAAGGTGAAATCTCTGCAGCTCTTGGCTTTAATATCACCAGTGCGCTTATCTTTGATCAGTTAATAACAAAGAAACCCATTCTGCAAATGGCAAGGTTTCAAGGCCCGGCATCCCTAGGCTTTCATTTCCTGCTTGCAGGAAATAATTTTTGAACTGCTTTGCCCTTTTGTTCTCCTGTAGAGGTTTGGCTTTTGCGCTGTGTTGCACATGGTCTTAGGATTTAATAATTTTTCTAGTCTGTTGGCTAAAAAATTGTGAGCAAGATTCCTAAATAAATTCTGTTTTAAGTTTGAAGGATGTGTTATTTATATTAAAGACATCATTAAATGAAGATAAGTTTTCATTACTACATTGTACCTGTGCTTTACTCTAGTGAACTACTAGGTGAGTCAACAGTTATGGTTTTAATAGCAATCGTGTTAAATTTTAGTTCTGATTTTGTTTATAAAGTTCCTTTGGAACTTGTGAAAATTACTTTCATGAGGCTTTGAACACAATTGCATGCAGATACTTCCTTAAGGTAACCAAAAGTTATTTCATAGTTGGGCTACCTGATATTTACTTGAGGGGGGTACCAATCCCTCCACTGTCGCAACAGTATTTCATACATTATTTGTTGTTAATTGCCATCCAGTAAACTTTGACTCGTGGCAAATGGAATGGGAAACCTGCAAGTCACTCTATCCTCAACAATTGATCAGGTCCTACAAGCTCAAGGCCATGATTTTCTTTATTGAGCCTGCCCTCCTGGAGTGTAGTCTTTTCTTTTTTCCTATTGATTTCTAACTTAGCAAGCATTATTGTCATGTGTTGTCAAAGGCTTTCATGGGCAGAATCACTGAGTTGCTGTGAGTTTTCTGGGCTGTATGGCCATGTTCCAAAAGCATTCTCTCCTGACATTTCACCCACATTTATGGCAGGAATCCTCAGAGGTTGTGAGGTTTGTTGGAAACTTGGCAAGTGAGGTTTATATATCTAGAAAGTCCAGGTTGTGAGAAAGAAGACAAGCAGACAGCAGTTCTTTCTCCCACCCTGGGCATTCCACAGATATATAAATCTCCCTTGCCTAGTTTCCAACAGACCCCACAACCTCTGAGGATGCCTGCCATAGATGTGGGTGAAATGTCAGGAGAGAATGCTTCTGGAACATGGCCAAACAGACCAAAAAATTTACAGCAACCCATTGATTCTGGCCATGGAAACCTTCGGCAATACATTATAAAAACGATTCAGTAAAGCTGAATACAAGTCCTTTTCAATCAGCTGCTGGATATTTGCTGCATTAACTTATGCATCCCAAAAAGGGGCAGTAGAGGCCTGAGAAACCCACTGGAGCTGGTTTTTGAGTTTGTTGCTGAGAGAGAATGTTTTGCATGGTCACAATAGTCCAGCACAATGCTGGATTTAGTCTGGGCTCAGTAAAGCAGTATTCAATGAATATAAAACAAACAGCAACTGCATCATCTTCTACTTTTTAAACCAAGCAATTCTAAATCCTGTCTAAACTCTTGATTTGGCAGCTAAAGGAATGCTTAAATAGTGCTCAAAGAGTTCATTGAAAAGCAGTGTAGTTGCAGCCACAAGGTGCTCTTTTGTAATCCAACCAACCTGTTCTCAGGATGAACTGGACCAGGACCCATGTTGCTTGTCTCATTGGTTGTGTAATAACATTTATTGAATGTGCCAAATTTCATAAAGATCTCAAAAAATCTTTCTAGGTGTTGTTTAGACCAAAAACGTGAAATGGAACCATTATACAATTCCTTATGCAATAATGTAGGGGTTGTCTTGCGTATTTTGATTGCACTAGTATCGTGAAGCATCTGTGTATAAAGGTATGTATTTATAAAGGATACACCACTTGTAGTTCATTCTTCACAGAGATCAGAGAGATGGTTTTGTACTACAAGTGTTAGTCAACTGTTATTGAGGTGGCAGTAAGAAGTAGAATTCATAAATATCTGGATTATCAAACTGTTCAGTGTAATTTGTTTCACACAATACATGCTTTTAAGACACTCTGCTTTATTAGATGATAGTGCTCTGAAATCTTTTGCAAGAAGCACAATAAAAACATTTAAATCCTTTAATATTTCTCTTTGAATGATAATGATACTCAAGAAAAAAGCAATGTGGTGTAACTTAAAAAGATACTATCAAATAGAGATATCGTTATTGTTAATATGTCTGACATCCTTTTGAAGCACATGTAAGGTGTATCTAAGTCTTCTTGGTTTTGATTTCGTACTTCAGTGTGGGAAGCTTGGATACTTCCAGCAGGAGAGATTGATCAAGGATTGGTTTGTTTGTTTGTTTATTTATGTATTTCTGCATTTATTCATTCTTTCAAGATGAGCCAGTGTCTGGCTTTTAAATGAAGATTGCTTTGCCAGAAAGTCCTACTTTCTTTCTTGAACTCTTGCTATAATCTCTCTTTTTAGTGCTAAGTAACACTTGAAATAGTAAACAGTAACAGTGTTGAATTCTATCATGTTCTGTGAGCTTTCATCACATAATGAGTTTTAATTATTTAAGGGTGCATCTAACCTGTAGAATTAATGCAGTTTGATCCCACTTTAACTGTTGTGGCTCTATGCCATGGAATCATGGGAAGTGGTTGTTTGCCTTTTCTGCCAAAGAGTACTGGTGCCTCATCAGATTACAACTTCCAGGATTCCACAGCATTAAGCCATAGCAGTTAAAGTGGTATTGAACTGCATCAATTCTACAGTGTAGATGCATTCTCAGTAAACAGACTGATTTTTAATTGGAAATGTATGAATATTTAGACCTGAACCCTGCTCCGTGCCCCCAATTCCATTGCTTTGTGAAACTAACATCTGGGCGTATCTGAAGAGGCCTCCTGGATGGCAGATAACACAAAATGAAAAGGGCAATCAGACTTCTCTTTAATGGGTTCCTCATTTTACATGAAATGTCATTTCCGGGAAAGCATTTATTCATCATAAAAGCATGTATATGGACTTCATTACATCTTATACAAATAATGGAATCGCAGTTTTTGCACAAATCGTGATGCATGAGATGTCATATGATAACTAGTATTTACATTTGAAATGGCTGATTCCATTAAGTAGTAAATGGCTTTCATTTGTCTATTAATGACAGGTGATTAACCTCAACATTTCCTCCCTTTTTTAAAGAGTCAGCTTTACGATTTAACTGTTCAAGGTATCATTCATAGCAAATACTTGACACATCAAGCTTTTGGTAACAGTGTGGATACAGCTCCAGTGATATTTGAATCCCAGTGACTGGACCCAATTTGTTTCTATAAGCATATAGGGGAAATATGAGATGGTTAAGGTAATATATAGCTATGGAGAAGGGGAGAATAAAATCAACAAATACAATAGAAATTGATCTCTTTATTCCTTTCATAAAACACTTTCTCCCTTGCCTTCAGAACCGAATGTTCACAGTGGTGTGTTCATTGTTTGTTAACAAAAGGACCAGAGAAGGAATTCTGCCCAGTTTGCTGTACTTCACTTACTGGCAAAGATTGATTGTAAAAATCAGGTAGCTTTATTTTTAAAGGCTGATCAACTTGTGATAAGTGTGCAATCAGTTTAAAAAGAAAAGCAAGTTACTAGGGATTGACGCCAAGAGCTTCAAGGCATTTGGAAGACAGCAAGACCTGTGTGTGTGTCAGTGTGGCACTATAACAATGCCAGCTCCCCCAGGGTTGCTCTAATCAGGCTTTCATCAGTTCTCTCCTAGGCATATAAAAACCTTCCCGGGGAGGAGGGGAAAGGCATTTGGATTGCTCCTTATTCAGCACCAGCATAAGGGATAGCTCTCCACCAAACGGCCCTGCCGCCTGATTCCCCCTGCGGTGGAGAGACACAATTACACAGGCCACAATGCAACCCGCAATGATGATGTTCTCCAGCAAATACTGGGCAAGACGAGGCCTTTCTCTGGACTCCGCTGTGCCCTTGGAGCATCCGCTACATGGCAACCTGACTGTAAGTATCTAGGGTTGGGTCAACTGAGAACAAAGACATTGTGTCTTAAGATTGTTTCCCACTTTTTGGAGTACATTTTTCAAAAAAAGGAAGTCTTTGTTGGGACAGGTTGGTGCAAGGGAAGAAAGAAAAAAATGTGATGGATTAACTTTATTTGTGGAACTTTTCTCCTCAAAGTACAAGTGTTTTGCACAGCTGGGATTTTATTTGGGGAGGAAGAAGCTGTCTCACAAGTATAGGGTGTCCCAAAAGTTGTCATGCTTAGGAAAAATGGGAAAATGTAGCTAAATGTACCTTTATTTACAAAATATTCATTACAAAATATTCTCTACCTGTTGGCCAACTCATTATACACACACAAACGTCTTCTCTCCCATATAAAATAGATAATATATAATATATACACACTAATATGGGTTTGTTATTTTTCTATATATGGAGACTTTTTGTCCTTATATTTTGACTGGACCCCTTCCTTTCAGTTCTGTACTGTGTCTCTGTATGGAATTCAACTCACATTTCTACACATGAGCTCACATTTTTCAGGCTTTACAGTATCTACTTCGTCATTTATTTATTTTTAAGTTGTATAATTTTTCCAGCATTTTTGGGCTGTGATCCTATAGACATGTTTCTAGAAATAATCTCGAAAGCAAAGAGTCTTGTGATATTTTGCCAAGTTTTATTTGGCCTACGTTTCCCTGGACTATATACAGTTTGGCAAGTGCAAGTAGGGGATAGTCTATACAAGCGTACAACAAATAAAACTGGCCATTATTTAGTTCTTTAAAGTTTTTAGGGTGACACCAAACCCTTAATAGTGTGTCCCCCCCCCCCCCCCCAGCGATAGCTGTATTCTGGAAAGGAATTGATGAGATTTTTTTTTATAAATATTCGGAGTAGTATCTTATTTTAAGAAATAGCAAATACAGAAACTTAAATATTGATGAAGAGGAATGAACTATCCTTATTGAGATGCACTGTGACAGTCAACATAAAAACTGGTGGATATGATATCAAATCAAAGTCGATTTCTCTAGTAAATAGATCTGTATGGGGAAATTACTTTAATGAATGTAATGTCTCTTTCTTTGACTATATGGTTAACAGGTGCTCACACTTTTCCGAAACTCGCCTTCATGCTTTTCAAATAATAATAATAATGATGATGATTAATATGTTTAGAGTGCAAAACTGTCTAGTAAAAATAAATATGACTGTAAATGTGGTTGACATAATGAAGTACAACAAGTTAAAACATCAGCTGGAATTCCATATATGACAGTGTTCACTGGAAGGAAATAAAATAATGTGCAGCTTAAGAAAGCTCGTATTAAGATATTATATTGATATGTTTTGTTGGCATATCAATCCTAGTAATTAATACACACACACACACACACACAGTGTCAATCAGTGCTATGGAATTTAGGGAGTTGTAGTTTTATAAGATCTTTACCATTCTCTGCCAAAAAGTATTGGTACCTTGCCAGACTACAGATCCCATGATTCAATAGTATTGAGCCATTGCAGTTTATTTGGTGTCAAACCACATTAATTCTACAGATGCACCCTAAGACCACTTCCACCTGGCTAGATATTTTTTCTGTATAGGTAAAGGTAAGGTTTCCCCTGACATTACGTCTAGTTGTGTCTGACTCTGGGGGTGGTGCTCATCTCCATTTCTAAGCCGAAGAGCCGGCGTTGTCCACAGACACCTCCACAATCACGTGGCTGGCATGACTGCATGGAGTGTCTTTTTTTCCTCGCAGAAGTGGTACCTATTCGTATTTGCATGTTTTAGAACTGCTAGGTTGGCAGAAGCTGGGGCTAACAGCGGGAGCTCATCCTGCTCCCTAGGTTTGAAATGCCAACTTGGTCAGCAAGCTCAGCCACTTAGTGATTTAACCTACTGCACCACCAGGGGTTCCTTTTTATGTATAGACCATCATATTTTATGCGGAAGCTCCCAGTTATTTAACATGACTACAGATGCACCTACCAAACCAATTTTAGTTTCTGACTTTTCTTCTTTTCTTCCTGTAGGAGAGATTATATTATATTCACAATAATTAGGAATGTCATTTTGGATTTTGATCAGGGAGGCTTGGGGTCAGCAAGATTCTCAGTACTCTAATGCCTCAAATTAAACTTTTGACAAATGACGTGCATCTGCAGCATTTCTGCTAGTTATAGTATGCCTCCTAATAAGGAGAGCAATATGTTCAACATAGCTCATTCTCTCACTCTTCTCTCTAACATTTTAAAGCATATTTTATTTTTATTCATCCCTTTGCCATGAATGACTGCCATCAATCTCAGCCCAAATAGCTATTCAAAAAGGCATTCACTTTACATGAATCAGAGACAAAGACACAAATACAGGTGCTTTGAACACAGATTCCATGGGCTGAAATCGATAGAGTGCCTTTCATCTCTGAACACTCTAGTTTTGTCGCTTTTAACCCTCCAACAACTACAATTTACAATGAAGTTTTAGAAATCAGAAACAAATGCAGTTTTTTATATAGAAATGTTTTACTCTCAGTTCTCATTTTCTCCCTTTCCTCTTTTGCAGTGGAAAATAGAACTGGGATATTAAGGAATTAAAATATTTTAGATTTTGACAGACCTTACATGGCCCAGAGAGCTTTGATTAGTGAAAATTTGAAAAGTACAATTAATCACAGAATCATAGTGTTGGAAGAGACCACATGGGCCATCTAGTCCAACCCCCTGCCATGCAGGCAAAGCACAATCAAAGCACCCCCGACAGATGGCCATCCAGCTTCTGTTTAAAAGTTCCCAAGGAAGGAGCTTCCATCTCACTCCAAGGCACAGAGTTCCGCTATTGAACAACTTTTCTTATGGTCATGGTGTTCGTCCTAATGTTCAATTGGAAACTCCTTCCCTGTAATTGGTTCCATTGAGTCCTAGTTTCCAAGGCAGCAGAAAACAAGCCTGCTTCCTCTTCCTTAGGACATCCTTTCACATATTTATAGATGGCCCTCATGTCTCCTCCCAACCTTCTCTTCTGCAGGCTAAACAGACCCAACCCATTATGATGCTCTTCATAGTGATTCATGGTCTCCAGACCTTTGATCATTTTAGTCACCCTCTGCTGAACACCTTACAGCTTGTCAATATCTCTTTTTAATTGGACACAGTATTCCAGGTAAAGAGGTCTCACCAAAGCAGAATAGAGAGGCACCATGACTTCCCTCGATCTGAACACTCTACCACTTTTGATGTAGCCCAAAATCCCATTGGCTTTTTGAGCTGCTGCATCAAACTCTTGGCTCACGTTCAACTTGTTGTCTACAAAGACTCTCAAGATCTTTCTCACATGAACTGTTGTTGAGCCAGTTGACACTGTATCTTTGCATTTCATTTTTCCTGCCTAAGTGTGGCATTCAGTTGCGGTCTTAAATGCTTGAAATGTGACACAGAGGAGAAAGTCTACAAACAACCATAATCTTGTAATGAATACACACTCATTAATTACTACAAAGGGAGGGAGGGAGAAAGAGAGTGAGGAAGTTTCTAGTACTTGATCTTCCTGGACAGAATGTACAGACTTATTAATGAAGGAAACATTATACTTCTTTATTTTCTCCTGAAGTTAAACAAATAATACAATTAAAACATACAATAACTAAACTCTGTATCCATTTTATATAAGGGGACCCATTTTACTACCCCATTGTATATAATGGGATGCAAGCATCCACAGATTTGGTATTTACAGGGCGATCCTGGAACCAAACTCCAGTGGATATAAAGCACTAGGAAGGTCTGATATGTTTACACAGGACTGTATTGATTAACTTATAACACAAATAAGGAGAAGCTTTTAAAGAAAAAAGAGAGGGCGCTATCAGATTGTATTTGTACTGATTTTTCCCGAGTGTAACTGTCAACAACTGTAGAATTATATATGCAAGTGTATTCAGTGCTTCTGGTGCTTTTGAGGATGACTCACATGCTGAATCAGGTTGGTGTTCATTCATAAAACAGCTGACAGCAGTGCAAAGTTCTTGCTGATTACTTCTAGGACTCCAAACGTATTTCTAGGACTCAGCAGGAGAGCAACAGCAGCTTTTGTACAAAATCAGCAATGGTGCCTTAAGAGTCTTCCTTGCTTCTCAAGTACAGAGTTTGGAAAAGTTCCTTTTTGGATGAGAGCTCTTAGAAACACAACATTCCCACTATCCATGCTGGCCGCTGCACTGTTGGAGCAACAGTTTTAGAAAAGTAACTTTTTAAGGCTTGTTCAGGAACAGATACTGATGCTTTTCTGGGAAATATTACCTGCCTTGCTTCGGAAAGGGGGGATGGAACTAGCAGATAAGGTGTTATGCTAGCATGATAGCACTTGTGTATTTTTCCTTTTGTTTTACAAAATAGCAACTCCAGGATCCCAAAGTAGTATCAGGGTACTTGAGAAAGAAATATGTTCCTCTGTGCTATTTCTACTTAGCTATTGCTACCCTAGGACCCCCTGGTGTCACAACGGGTTAAATGGCTGAGCTGCCGAACTTGCTGACTGAGTGGGGTGAGCTCCTGCTGTTAGGCTAAGCTTCTGCCAACCTAGCAGTTCAAAAACATGCAAATGTGAGTATACGTACCGCTTCTGCAGGAAGGTAACGGCACTCCATGCAGTCATGCTGGCCACATGACCTTGGAGGCTGCTCTTCGGCTTAGAAAGGGAGATGAGCTCCACCCTCCAGAGTTGGACACGACTAGATTTTGGCCTACAACTCCCAGAAATCCCAGACAGTTTACTAGCTGTTAGGATTTCTGGGAGTTGAAGGCCATAACATCTGGGGACCCACAGGTTGAGAACCACTGGAGAAGCCTAGCCATATGAGAACTGGTTTAGGGAATGGGGTATAGTTACCTTGAAGAAAAGAAGGTTGAGGAGGGACGTGATAGCCATGTTTAAATGTTTGAAAGGATGTCATATTGAGGAAGAGACAAACTTGTTTTCTGCTTCTCCAGAGATAAAGACACAAGAATTCATACTACAGGAAAACGGATTCCATCTAAATATTAGGAAAAATATCCTATTGGTGGAATATACTGCCTCAAAGAGTGATGGTATCTCCTTCTCTCAAGGTTTTTATACCGAGAATGGATTACCATCTATTGGAAATACTTCTGTGTTCCTTTGTGGAAGAAGGTTAGATTGGATGGCCCATGGTCTCTTCCAACTCTACGATTCTATTGAGTGAGCATATGCATCTTCCTTTATCTAGCTGCAATCTGTTTTTTTCAAAAAAAGAATTGTATATAAGAACATAAAAAGAGCCCTGCTGGATCAAATCAAAATCTATTTATCCTACATTTCATTCACACTTTGCCTATTAGACGACTGTCAGCAAGACATGATTACAAAAGCACGTTCCACCTTGCATTCCACTGTGATTGATTCACAGAGGCACCCAGCTTCTGTTGCTGAAGATGATATATAGCTATCCTGGTTAGAAGCCCTTGGTAGCTCTAATCTCCATTACTGTATCTAATCACCTTTTAAAGGCATTTGAATTGGCAGCAATCAAAGCATCTTGTAGTACGGAAGTAAGATGAAAAAATAGTTATTTTTATGTGACGTGACTCTCCTATCATTCAGCTTCAGTCAATGGTACTGGTTTGATTGCCTCACAGCTTTCAGACATTGTATATTTGCAATCTATTCATAAGATATGTGTGTCTATTCATAAGATAGGGGGGGGGGGGGGCTTGAACCAAACCCCAGCAGATGTATATGATTTTTTTAAAAACACAACATAGATTTCTGTTTAATTTTCTTGTTGTGTGTTGTTTAGTATTTGAGGGGGTGTTTTCATTTGCCAATGTGTTGCCCTCATTCTGTTCAGATTGCTTAGGAAATTTGTCAAGGTTGATATGGCCCTAAGAACTCTTTGATTAAGTATTTTATCTTATTTGCTTTCATTCTTTGATTATTCTTGTAATTTTCTAACAATTAGCAATTGTGAAGAGAAGCTTTCAGTATATTAAGGGTTTTCAAAATCTACTTCACATATTAGTTGTCTCATACAATTATGGGAATTCATTGACTTTAATAGAAATAGCCTACTGAGTGCCATCAAGCTAAATGATGTTGAGTACCCCGATCAACTTGCTCTGAAGAGTGCTAATTCAGGCATATTTTCTCTTCACAATGGAAGAGTAGCTACACTTTGAAATTTATATAGGCATGCAGCATGCCTCTTTCAGACAGAAAGAGCAATAAGAGCAGACGGAATAGCAATGATAATGAATGAGACTGTGAAGAATAAAGGTAAGTAAGGAAAAGAGAAGAATAAAAAATCAGTATCATTGCACAACAAAACACCCTTAAAAATGAGTGTACACAAGATAGTGAGCCTTGAGGAATGTCAAATCCTTAACAAAGCTTTCAAGGTTACCACTGAGTTTGAAAACAAAAGTGTATTTTAAAGGTATAATGTGTGTGTGTGTGTGGGGGGGGGGGAGCAATTGCCACACTGCTAGGTTTTGATGGCATAGTGCTCAATTTGGAAATAGGAAGGACTGCAAAAAATGAGGCAGGGGATTGCGGCCCGTAAGTTGCATGGTGTCTATTATGCAAGATTGTTCTTGAAAATGACATGGACATCTAAGTTGGTCTAAATCAGTGCTACTCAAAGTGGTGATTCCTGGAGCCATTGACTGGGTTCCTTATGAATCTTGTTTTGGGTTTTTTTTTTGCGGGAGGAGAGTTGTAGCAAATGGGGACAAATTTAGTGCTGGTGTGAAAAAGAGTAAAAGAGCAGAGCTGGATGGACTACACAAAAACAGGAAAATATATTATTGAATACTAAAGTTAGGATTGTCCATATTATCATATTTCCCATTTCTCTTTATGGTTATAAAAGCTGGACAGTGAAAGAAACCAATTAGATATCAACCCTACTCATTTGAAATGTGGTACTAGCAAAGAGTTTTACAGCTATCATGAACTACTAAGAAGACAAACAAATGGGTTCTAGAGCAAATCAAGCCTGAATTCTCCCTAGAAGCCAAGATGATTATTTTATTTATTTATTTATTTATTTATTTATTTATTTATTTATTTCTATCCTACTTTTCTCAACCCGACAAGGGACTCATGGTGGTTTACAAAAGAGGAAGACTGCATTCCTGATGGAGAGACACAATCGAGGAAGCCACAGCTCTAAGTGTGCAGGGCCTGAGGAAAGGGTGACTTGGAGGCCTCTAACCATAACCTGAATGGTGGTTAACAACAAAATCCTTGCATTAAAAAAAATGACAGTTCCCATATTAGCTAGCTTGGGAAGGGTTGGTCTAGATTACCATATCCAGAGTAATAGAGTATATCAGGTTCCAAGCTTCCATCACTTTTGCAAGAGCCGTGCTGGTTATCAGTTTATTTCCAGGTGAAGTTAAAGCAACTTGACTTGAGCCTGGGTCATGGTGGATACACTGACCATTCATTTGAGTTCTTCCACTATGAGATTGTAGGCTTTTCAGAAGGATGGCATAATTTTTGTATAATGTCTAGAAGTTAGACATTTCCTAGATATAAGTAATCACAAATAAAATTTGCACATTCCACTCACATACAAGATAAGACTAAAGTCTGCAGGTAATTGTTTCTATGATCGCATCATATAAATATCTGCCTCTGAATATTTTGGCCATTTTGTATGCCATTAAGATTTTCATGTTAGGTAGCTTTTGGATCCTTTTGTAGTTGTAAATGTCATCCTTCAGTCTCACTTATTTTCTGAATTAAACTGTAAACAACATCTGAAAGTGTTCCATTGTTTGCCTTTTCTATATAAATTGGTATACTGTATTCTAGCTACCTCTTACAGATTGGAAGAACAGAAAATGAATTTCGCTGTTCATCCATATGAATTAACAATTACTTCATTAAACTTTTAGACTTAATTGTGTTTTAATCAATAAATGTCCCAGTGAAGGGGCATTCAGTGTTGGTGGCTTTGTCAACAGTTTTGTATTATTGTGACACAGGTGATGCATTGATTTTTCCAACTGTTATGTGTCTATAGAGAATTTCACATTGAAGAGAGGTTGTTCCAAGACTTCACCCAGTATTATTTTTGTAGAAAGATGCTCCGGCAGGGTTAATCTGTGAGTGGATCACTAGAGTAAGTTCTGAAAGTAATGGTCAGAAAACTGCCCACAGGTTAATAGAATAGGCAGTTTTCTAACAAATGGACATTCTTCATGTATCTCTGCAAAGAATGTCTCTGGAATAGTTCAATATATAACCCTTTGCACATTCCATTTCTTTTTGCTTCTGTAAAAATATGCTATAAATACATACAATTCTGAGGCTTCTGAATGGATCTTTTACTTTTCTTGCTTTTGCTCCCAGTACCCTACAGCCAGAATAACAGTGGTCAAGCTGTCAGGGGATTCTGGAAATAACTTTTCTAAACTCTGATGTGGAGATGAAGATGAATAACAACCATCAACCTTCTAGTTTTCACTGTCCGTTATGGTGGGCAACCCTACCTTGTCTCTTTTTAGCCCTTCCCAAACTAGTGCTGTCTAGATTCATTGGTTTATGATTCCCAGGAGTTACATCAGTGGTTCTTAACCTGTGGGCCGCAGACTACCAATGGGCCGCGAGGACGAAAATTTGGTCCGTGAGCCTCCTTCCTCTTATTTTATTTTATTTCTGCTCCTTTTGTGCTGCCGGTCACTCCTCCCTTGTCATTGACCATGGCATATGTTCTGCATCAGAAACGAGAGCAGATGTGGTCTATCCAATGCAGTTTTCTGAATCCACACCCCAAATAACCAAACCGAATCTAAAGTTGACCAAAAATTGATTTGTAACCCTTTTGGCACTAATGTTGGAGAGTGGTCCTTGGTCAAGTGGTCCCTGGTCAAAGTGGTTGCTGCAGGCATGTAGCCGGGGGGGGGGGGGGGGGCTTGAGGGGCTCCAGCCCCCGCCCCCTGAAATTCTCATGGTTCGCGAAAAGTCCTTACTGGTGCATTATTTAAACTGTTATGTTTATTCATATCATGATCTGATCACCATATTCAATATATCCCATATGCATGGGGGTATTGGGGTAATGATACAAAAGGTTTGCTAGGCTAGACCCTCTTTCACTCAGAATCAGCCCCCCCAGAAACTCAGCCCCCCCCGACCCCCCCCTGAAAAAAATTCAGCCCCCCCCCCCCCCCCCGAAACGAAATCCTGGCTACGGGCCTGGGTTGCTGGTTTGAAAAAATGGTTGGGAACCAATGAGTTAAGGTCAATCACAAGTAAAAGCACTAGGTGGTCCCCACTGCTCAACTTAGATCATTTTTTTCAAAAAAAATTCAAAGACCAATACTCATTCTTCCAATGAATTTGCAAGGAAAGCACCATTCTTTAGTTGTCCAATAATTTTTTTCCATTCTCCTTTTGGCTATACAAGCTAAAAAAGTATAATAGGTTGTTTCATAGGAGGAACAGGGATCACTGAGCAATTTGTCTAATCTAAGTTTTAAAATAAGAATAGTTTAAAAGGGGGTTGAGGAAGGAATCTATTCTTGAGGATTTTACTCTTACTTTGTGACTTGAGTGGGAGTGCTATAGATTTATCGTTCAGTAAATGGCCGGCCAGAGGGAACCCAAATATGAATTAATATGTAAGGAAAAATGTCAATCCATGAAATTGTAGTATATGACATTCTGGGTGAGACTTACACTGAAATCTATCATTTAGAACCCAATAACCATAACTGTTCTGGGAAAAAAAATACTCAGATTTTCTTTTTTCTTTGTTTTTAGCAGTTTATTTATTTATTGTATCAGAAATGAACCAAAGGTACAGTTGTAATGTATTTAAAAAGCACAAAGTTAAAAAACTTGGCATTATATTAAATGTCCTTTGACCAGAAGCTGGCCACTCGGAGTGCCTCTGGTGTTGCTAAAAGAAGGTCTTCCATTGCGCATGTGGCAGGGCTCAGACTGCATTGTAATAGGTGGTCTGCGGTTTGCTGTTCTCCACACTCGCATGTTGTGGATTCAATTTCTTAAGATTAGCTCTTGTGGTGTCAGAGCGCAGTCAGCAGTTAATGGTTTGAGCTAGGACCAGGATCTTGAGCAAGTAACACTTTCTCAACCTAAAAAGAAGATAATGCAAATTTCCTCTGAATAAATCCTAGAACATGGTCACCATAACTTGGCATTGATTTAAAGCTATATAACAGTAACAAGAAGAACCAAAAACTGCAGCATGAGAATAGTCTAAGTTGTAAGTCAGATGATACAGTCTGTCAGGTTCTTTTGTTGATTTTCTTAAATACAATCATTCATGTCTGCTTGCAACCTGCAATTTTTCTTCTGGAGGTGGCTTTCAAAAGAAGGTGGGAGAGGGGAACACTTCACTCCTGAAGGAGGTACCTATTTGCTGAAATCAGACAAGAACAGTCTGCTTGAAAAGAAAATGTAATGATGCGTGCGTGCTCGTATGTGTAGTACATTGAAGTCCTTGCATTCTGTATCTATTTTCTTTCAGCAAAACAGAACCAATTCTGGTAAAAATGATGACAAAAAGGGTAATAAAGGTGCAGGCAAGTATGAATCAACGTCAGAAGGTGGCAAGACCGCTGTGGTGTTTTCTTTGAAAAATGAAGTTGGTGGCTTGGTAAAAGCACTCAGACTTTTCCAGGTAAACAGCCTTGACTTTTATTTTGTACAATAGGTAATTGATTGGGAGAAAACATCAATAATGCGCAGACAAAAATAAAAAACTACATGTATGCACATTCACAAAATCTGAAGACATTTTATGAATTGCTTGCTATTATTATAAAATTTTGGCCTAAATACCCTTTCTGATCTTGGTAGCTCAGCAGGGATCCAGCTCTGGTTAGTACTTGGATGGAAGGCCATCAATAAACATAGGAGCTGTAGGCAATATTTTAGAGGAAGGAACTGGTAAAACATCTCTGAGTAATCCTTGTGTAAGAAAGAATGAAATTAATGGGGTCGCAATTTTTTTTCATCTCAGGAGTGACGTGAGAAACTGCAAGTCGCTTCTGATGTGAGATAATTGGCCGTCTGCAAGGATGTTGCCCAGGAGAGGCTTCTCTCATGTCCCTGAAAGGATGCTGGAGTTGACAGATGGGAGCTCACCATACTCCCCAAATTTGAACCACTGATCTTTTGGACATAAGTCCTGCCGGCATAAGGGTTTAATCTATTGTGCCATGGGGTTCCATGAGACCGCCATAAACTGACAGGTGACTTGAAGGCACATTGACATATCATGGGCCTTCAAATCACCTGGAGCTTGATACTGACATAATACTGATGCTTGAAGTGATGTGTGGTCAAGAATTCAACTTGTTCTGAAATTCTGTAATTTTGGGAGTACCTGTGGACATAGTGGTATGTTTGGATGCCTACACTAGTTGTGATAGCTGTGAATCCCTTTTGCTAGTTTCAGCTTATGTACCAGACCATTCACGGTCTTTTCTAGAGAAAACACACCAGAATGAGTTTCAGTCCTCTCTGTATAAGGCACATTCCAATTAGCCAAGTCTAAATTTGCTCTGCTACATACGAATGCCTACATCGTTTCCAGATTATAAGAAATTGGTTCAAAAGGCCACTGTTAGAGTGCTCAAATTGCTAGATCTCAGCTTCTCTCCACGTCATTGGTCAGCAATTTGTTTCTGGTTTTTATTCAAAAAGCGGGTCTTGGTGATGTAAAACTCTAAATAGAATGAGACCAGGGTGCTTTAAGGTAAGTGTGGTCAATATGAGGCCCATGGGTTGCATGTACCTTCCCCACAGTTTTTGTGCTACCATGCCATCCTAATTTTTCTATAGAATGGAGTGCCTGAAATACATTCCTTAAATATTAAACTATTCTGCCGATATATTATGTATGTGCATGTGAGTGTGTGGAAATATAACAATGAACAAATATTTTATTAAAAAGTGTGGTTGCAAATCACTTCTAATTATCATATTTATAGTTTGCTTCCTAATGCAATGAATCAATTAAAATGTATAATGTTCCAGTAGTTTTATTGGATTGAAAATTATAAATAGTTCATTTAATGCAGATTAGGATTCTATTGGGCACAAATCCCTTTATATGGTTATTAAACAACATGTTTTTGACACAGCTATTAAACTATTGCCGCTGTCCTAAGTGAATTTAGTGTGTTGGTGAACCAATTTTTCTTTTGTGCACAGGAAAAGCATGTGAGTATGGTTCATATTGAATCAAGGAAATCAAAGAGAAGGAGTTCAGAAGTGGAAATTTTTGTGGACTGTGACTGCAGCAAGAAACAATTCAATGAGCTTATTCAGTTGTTAAAGTATGAAACAAACATTGTCACTCTGAATCCTCCGGAAAACATCTGGACTGATGAGGAAGGCAAGATTGTTTTCTCTCCTCTTCTTTCATTTCATTTTGAAATTAGAAAAGCTTTGTGAAGAAACAGTGACAATCTGATTCCTCCAATCACTCTGTGTTTTCTCCAGAGCTTGACTGTGTTCCCTGGTTCCCCAGGAAGATTGCTGAATTAGACAAATGCTCCCAAAGAGTTTTAATGTATGGCTCTGAACTGGATGCAGACCACCCTGTAAGTGTTCATGAAATGTCAGGTGAGGTTGGTCAAGTAATGATCTATGAAATCTGCACAAAGAATCAACCAATATTGAGAAGTGGGGAGGGAGAGAGAGAAAGGAAGAATAACTGAACTTGTTGGATGCTGGTGCTGTTTCAACAAACGATGATGATGATGATGATGATGATTCGGTTTATAATTGTAATGACCTTAATATTTAACAGGTTTAGTCCATTGAGTCTTAAACAAACCATGGCTGAGTCAGTTAGCAATATAAATAAGAATCAAAATAAACAAAACAGGAAAATGAAAACACGGTGTGTAATGCTTTCTCTAAAACTTTAAAGTGTTTGGCACATACTAGCACAGTAGGTGCATTCATATTGTATCAGTATAACAATTCAATTGCAGTTTAAGTGACTCCATTCCATGGAATCTGTGGATCTTGTAATTTGGAGTGTACTTAGACTTTCCTTGTTCTCTCCTCTGAATTACAACATCAGAACTTTTTGATAGAGGCTAATAAATCTATCCTCAAATTACAAATCCCAGGATTCAATAGTATGGAACCATAACCATTATAGTGGCATTAAGGTTCTAAAGGGGCTGCAGTGGCCAGAGGCGGCCCTAGATAATTTTCAATGGTAAGCAAACAGTATTCCCCCCCCCCCCACCACCAACCAATCACTGATATATATATTTTCTGTTCATCGTGGGAGTTCTGTGTGCCATATTTGGTTCAATTCCATCATTGGTGGAGTTCAGAATGCTCTTTGATTGTAGGTGAACTATACATCCCAGTAACTACAACTCACATATGTCAAGGTCTATTTTCCCCCAAGAGCACCTCAAGAGCGCCCCTGGGCAAAATCAACTATACTACAAATGCTCACTTTGCGTAATGGGTTGAGCAGCCCCTGGCAGTGGCACAGTGGGTTAAACTGCTCAACTGCAGAAGTTGCTGACCGGAAGGTCTGCGATTCGAATTGGCAGGACTGGGTAAGCTTCCACTGTTAGTTCCAGCTTCTGCCAAGCTAACAGCTTGAAAACATGCAAATGTGAGTAGATCAATAGGTACTGCTTTGGCAGGAAGGTAACGGTGCTCCATGCAGTCGTGGCTCTTTGGCTTAGAAATGGAGATGAGTACCACCCCTCAGAGTCAGACTCGAGTAGACTTAATATCAAGGGGAAACCTTTACTAAGGTTCTAAACTTTTGTAGTGGGAATACATCCAGTGATCCTGAGAATGCTTCAAATTTTTCTCTACTTAATCCTAAAACCTGTGGCAGAAACAACCAATGTAGATTGAGTGGTAACACTTCATTGCTGAAGGAAAGTCATGCAATATGGAGCATAATTATCAGGCAGATTTTGGCATGTGGATCAGAGGCATTTATTCAATATTTGGGAACCATTCTCTCATGTTGCTAACTCTAGCCATCTTCACTGATGAGGTATATGGATTTCTTGGCGTAATTTTTCATATATAGACACCAGTCCTAGAAGCTATCTTGCTGTGATAATATTTTACTACAGTAAAAATAGTATAGAGGGGTGTTTGCTTTTGCTTTCCTATGAGGCTGAGAGTTTGTGACTTCTCAAGGTTTAATTTTTAAGATAGTAATTTGTAAGCAATCTAATGTACAACGGAATATGCACTCAAAAAAACTGAGAGAAAAAAAGAAGAATAAAAGATATAGCTGATACACAGTAGGACTCTCACCCACCAATTCTGGCAGTAATAAAACGAAAAGGGAAAAGGAAAAAAGTCATTACGGAGCCAATTAAATTATCCTAAAATTACTATTAACCATAACCAAATTGTTACATTGCTAGATTTGTTATCGCTCCAAAATTATGAATGGCTTTTCATCTTTCCAAAATTCTTCAGTTGGTTTATCCTTTTGGACCCAGGTCAGTTTTGCTATTTGGGCTAACTCAGCAACCTTAACAATCCATTCTTCCAGTTCTGTTTTCTGGGTCAATAGACAACTTTGTTTATGTTTCTTACGGGCCGATTGGATTGACCCAGGCTGGCTGCTTGTCTCTGCATTGCAAACTGCACTGAGAGCTGTTTCACAAATGTACTTTGAACAGAATAGGCTCTTCAAAGACTTCAGAAATTGTATGGACTGAAGTATCTGCTTTAAGGGGGAGCATTTGGGAAGGACTGTTCCTTCCACCAACCTTGCCACTTTGTACAGAAAGGGCGCTTTTGAAAATCGCTTCAATACTTGTAATCGTGCACATTGCTGTATGTTCCCTGCAAAGAAATATAGATATTAAACAAATGTTCCTATTGCAGTGGGTGGAGAAAGACGACAGCATTTCAAAACTACTCACACTCAGGGAGATAATTATGAAGCAGAAATCATAGCATACTTCAAGCTCAGCAGGAAGGCAGCTGGCACATAGGTTGTGTGTGTGTGTGCTTTCCCCTTCTTTTAATACTAAAGCATTACTTCAAGTCATATTTCATACTCTGCAAGCTTGTGTACTACTGCCAAAAACCATAAATCCAAAACTAGGTACATTAACCTGCCTCCCCATTATCTGCCCCCACGCCCACAGCATTAACCTCAGCATTTCATTTAGGACCTTATCACACATACCTCAGAAAATGCATTTTTTAAATAGGCAACCCATAGTTTAAAAATGCTCAAAAATGTTAGAAGAAGACTGGATGAGTATTCACTCCATCTCACATACTTCTTTCCCTTCCGTATCCAATAAAAGAATGTGTATCGGACTTATCACACAGCTGAGGGATGACTGCTCCCAACCTGTCCAATGTTCCCCTATGTCACTGTCTTCCTTTTTGGGGTGCAGATCTTGCTCTTCCACACAAGTTTGTGGCCTCAGCCCCAAAGAAGAAACATAAACATAAATATTTTGTTCCCATGGAGCCATGCAATTCCTTTTTAAGAAAGGAGATAATAATGGGAAAGTGGAAAACATGTATGGCTTTATTCAGGCTCTTTCTCTGACTGTCACCCAAAGTATGCTGTTGGGCATTTCAGCAAAGGAGAATTGAATGGGATGAAAAGACCACTCTCAAAACATGCACTGAAAGACACGACACTGATAACTTGCAGACAGGTCTACCCATTACACAGAAAAAAATTCCACTTCTGACTCATGTGACAAAATTAAAGACGAGTGAAGTCAATTGTTTTCCATTTTAAAGCAGTTATCACAGTAGATTCTTTGCTCACAAATGTCTATGAAATGGACCTTGCATTATGTGATAGGACCTTTAGGCACCAGTAGACATAGAGAGTTGGAAATTGAGTTTAAGCATGTGTGATAAGGTCCTTAAACTTGGTGATTTTGATCCAGGCCTAGGAACCTGTTGTTTATTCAAAGTTAACTGTGTACTATCACTCCCATCATCCCTTTACACTGATAGGATCAAAGGTCTAAGATATTGGCTGAATTATCAGCATTCTGACTCAATTCATTATCAGAATGTCTGGCCTCCCAGATGTTGTTGGGCTCAAGCCCAACATCCATATTCAGAAATTTCTTACCATCAGTTTTCTTGGCACTAAAAAAAAAAAAAAGGATGTTTTTCTACCACTTTTTAAATAGTTTTGAATATGCTTTTCAGCCCTGTTTTCTATTTATTTGGTGAACACATTAATGGAGGTTAAAACCATTAGTTTCAACTGTGGCCAAATAAGAAAATCTGCTGTGCTTTACACACATATTTACAACGTGAATACGTATTGTGAGCTATGGGAAACTGTTTTTAACCACAAGAATGTCAACAGCTATTACTTTTTTCAAGTGCAAGTTGCAGTGCTGTCAAAGTGCTGTTGAACTCTTTTTCTTTTTAGCCTGGAGGTACAAAGGAAAGCAGAACGTTGGTTATCCCATTTTGGTTCACTTTCTTCAATTAATGCTCCCTTGCTACCCTTTCACCTTAAAGATTTGAGGCCAAATTGTATCAAAGATAATCTCAAGAAAACCCAAAGGGGAGGCACACAGTTTCCTTCCTTGTAGTTATGGTAGCATGAACTCTTTGTTTTAAATTCAGTTACTAATCCCATCTATTGACCTAAAAGGTCACAGGGGTTGCTCAGTTGCTTTTCGAGCTGAAGACCTAAAATCACTCAATGGCTGCCTCCACTTATATTAGAAATAGAACTACAGCAAGGAAATCAAGAGAGTTGGAAAGTTATTTTAGCTGAAGCAGATTCCTGGTGTTTTTCTTGTTTGTTTCCCTTTCTCATACACACACATTCAAAATGCACAGGAGAGGGGGGTTGGGAAAAACAAACAAGGAAAACACTGGGAATCTGCTTCAGCCAAAATAACCTTCTGACTCTCTCTAGCACAGAGAGTGAATCTACACTATAGAATTAATGCAGTTTGAGAGCATTTTAATTGCCATGAGTCAATACTATGGAATCCTGTGAGTTGTAGTTTAACAAGGTGTTTAGCCTTCTCTGGCAAAGAATATTGTTGCCTCGCCAAACCGCAGCTCCCTGGATACCATAGCACTGAGCCATGGCAGTTAAAATAGTGTTGGACTGCATGGACTCTACAGTGTAGATGCACCCAGGCCATCTTCTAACAACTATCCTTTAAGAAAGGTCTAGAAGTGGGAAAGATGGAACCAAGCCAAGGTCACCATAGATCCCTGCTTCAGCTCAATTTTTTCTTTGCCTCTTGTTTTCCCTGTCACCATCACTAACTGTGCTGTGGGTCACGCTGATACATATTGGTAGTATATGCTTTTATATTTTTCTTTGGGTGTTATTTGCAAAGGTTTTGATCCTAAACGATGAAACGTGAGTTGTCTCAATAAATTAATCAATCTTAAATGAAATTACTATAGGCCATGGGGAGTTTCTGACTGTGTGTATCTTCATGCAGTAAAGTGATCTGCTCAGGCAAAACTCAGCATCAAGGTAAGAGTGGAAATCATGAACTTCTTCTGATGATGTCCTGCAACTTCCAGTATTCCTCAATATAGGCCATGTTGGCCAGGCCTGCTGGAACATGCAATCCAACAACATCTGGAAAAGTACATGATTAAGGGGAAAATTCATTTCCTTTGGTTAACATGTTTTCCCTTCCACAATGCCATTTTCTCAGAGATACTTGCCTTAGCAATCAGATTTTCAATTTAAGATACCTTCCAATGATTATTCGCAAAATAAATCATACTATGGACCTAATCATAGTTGATGAGATTCAGCATTCCCATTCACCAGCCTTCGTGGCAAATTGAGGGGGGGCGGGTAGTGGGGCAATCCTGGCACCCTAGTTTGCCACCAGCTGATCCACTTCACACTTGGGAAACATCACTGCGTGGTTCTCTTCTCCCCCTCCCCCCGTGATAGCCCCATTGTTTCTAATGGAACACAGGGAGGCTCCCATGATGGTGGCACAGTGTCTTATGATGCTACTGCCCCAGTTGACCCATGGAGCCACGCTGGAAGTGAGGCCACATTGTGTGATTGGTGGTGTGGGGATCCGTGAGTCAACTGGGGCAGAAGTGTCCTAGAATGCTGAATTTCCATAGTGTCATGAGGTCTTAAATTAAAATATGTGGGTAAGGAAAAAGCATATTATGACAGACAACTTTTACCTGTTAATGTGCTAAATGCATCTCCCACTTTGACTCTTGGGCAACAGAGTTTAGGTTGCAAATTGTAAGTCACTGCAACTATCATTGTTTATGTTTTTGATTACAGGAATGGAAAAATACATTCTTGGTATTTTCTGCTTTGGTAACATACCTGGCTTGACATATCATGCACTTGTTTTGTTGTATGTATGTGTTAAGGGAAAAAAGTTTATTACTCTGCTTCAGATGACAACTATATTTGGATGTGGTCTAATCATCCTGATTGAACTGTAAACCTGTAGATGTAGACCAGGTAGAGTTGATATTAGAAGCTGGCATTGTAGCTAAATCCAAAACCTTCTTGCTGTGTGAAAGCCCAGATGCATTAGGAATAACGTTCTTATCAGACTTTGGAGCTGTAATCTGCAAGCTCCTTGCTGTAGATTAGTTCCATTCAAGCGACCGCCTTGGGTAACTGACTAAAAGACTTCAGTCTTAGACAAGATTCCCTCCCACCCAAAACCCCACAACTATCCATTGTTTCTACTAACAGCTCCACAGTGGCATACATTCAAACATTTATAAGTATTTTAAAACACTGTGATGATTGCTTTATACACCCCCTTCTATTAGTTTTCTTTCCTTTGGTTATAAATTAATTTTGCTTTCTTTATTTTGCTTTAGGGATTTAAGGACAACGTCTATCGGCAGAGAAGAAAATATTTTGTAGATGTTGCCATGAATTATAAATAGTGAGTACCAAGCTGTCAAATTGCTATGGTGAACATGAGGACTGGAACTGATGTTGATTGATATGTAGAACTGAGGCTACCATCCTATGCTCAGTCAAATCTTTATTTTCCCATTTTAGTACTAAAATATCTCTCCAGAGTTTCAGAGGAAGAGCTTTTTCTAGGTCTGGGCAGAGATACTTTGGGTTGAAACTGGGGGTTTCAGCAAGAAAAGCATGTCCTCTACAACTGTGACCCTTCTTTGTTCTTCTTGCCATGACATAACATGTATTTCCTGCCAAGACATGAGCAATTTTGGGTTCCTGTAAAGTGGTACTGAATAAGTGAGTTGGATTATATGTTTTACAGAATAATAATAAGGAAATGGCTGTGTTACTATGAGTAACCTCCAAAATAGTTCATATGATCTGCACCTGCTCCTGTGCAGCAAAGTATGGTTGCATGAAGGGACTTCTTTATTTGCTTCTAGGAAAGAGGTGGCAGGAAGACAGATGGAATCTTGGCATGTTGTCCCAAGCCAAGGCAGGGAAAAGCAGAGGTTGTGTGCTCAAAAGCCTGCTCTACTTTGTTTCCTGCTTCATTATTGATCAACCCACTGTCTCGTCCTGCAGGTTCTGGAGTTAATTGCAGGACACTTTTAAGGGACCAGGAAGGCATTATCTCCTCCCTTTCCAGGGATTAAGGGGTAAATGATGCTAGGTTTGGCCATGTACTTGAAGTCATTGGCAGGTAATCTTGGGATGGAATTGATAGACAGGAATGATGAATATTGCTCTGTGTGTCAAGTGATGAAATAGACATTTCCAGATTTGCTTCTGTGGTTGAAGGGTCTTATTAGTGAAAGGGGCCAGCCAAGACACATTCCCTCTTAATGTCATAGGACATCAAAGGAAGACTCCCTAGTCAGGGTATGTGTGTTTGGGTATGCATGAAAAAATGAAAACATTATCCTTAGTAAGAATTCTGCCCTTTCCCCAAGGGAATTTTCCCCCACGCTTCCCAATTTATAACATTGCAGTCAGATGAGCATCTAGACACACAGACTTAGCAACTAAGGAATAAAGGGCAGGCAAAGTAACCAAGGCAATGACACAGCCACACATAAAATACCAACATTCTCTCAGTGAATACTTTTCTATGCCTCACCTCTTCAATGCTAGAAATTTGAAGACTGAAAGAAAAAAAATCTAATGGGGACGGAACTCTTATTTAGAGGAGCAGGCCCATAGCCAGGATTTTGATTCGGGCGGGGGGGGGGGCTGAGTTTGATGGGGGGGGCTGAGTCTGAGTGAAAGAGGGTCTACCCTAGCAAACCTTTTGTATCGTTACCCCAATACCCCCATACATATGAGATATATTGACCATGGTGATCAGATCATGATATGAATAAACATAACAGTTAAAATAATGTACCAGTAAGGCCTTTTCGCAGACCTCCATGAGAATTTTGGGGGGCGGGGCGGGCGGGGGCTGAAGCCCCCAACCCCCCCCCCCCCCCGGCTACATGTTTGTAGAGGAGCAATACCTTTCTCCAAGGCTACACTTCCGTTTAGAGCTGTGATCTCCACAATGCCAGTGAGGTAAAAGGGAGCCTTATGCTGTCCAAGATGTCATTAGACCCCTTGATGACAGTTTCCATGTAGATGCGGATATAGGTGTGGTGTGATTGGCTGCAGAGTCAGACACATCCTGTCTTTAATATGTGGAGTGGGAGAACATGGAAGCAGTCCTTTCCATGAAGGTATTTTGATGTACACCACCTTGTTGCCAATTTACTACTACTCTTATTATAGATGCCTTAGTGGGTTTGAGGGAATTTAGGATTTGGAGTAAACCATTCTTGAAGGCCACACCCCAATGGTAGAGATTGGCAAACGCCCTGTAGTTTAACAGCAGGACCTTTTGCAATCTCTACCTTTGGGGGTGTGGCCTTTAGTCATGCCCACCTCATCCCTCTTTGCATCACCACTCGTCAGGGAAGGGAAACCGTGAGATTTTAAAACTGTTTGTTTAGGCTTTACCAAAGTTACTTAAGGGTTCTGAAATGATTCAGAAATTTCAGAAATTTCAGATATTTCCATCTTTTTTCCGGAAAATTTTGGAAATCATTTCCAATCCGAATCACCAGTGCCCCCTATATCCGAAATGAGTTTGAATTAATTTTTTGTTCAAACAAGCCTAATATATACCTCACGTTCTACCAGTGTTAGGTCCATAGAGTTGTCAGCTATTTAGCATTAGCTCATATAGTAAATTTTTGACTCAGGATCAGAATCATACAGCTCTCTAGATGTGGTTGGATGACAACTTCTAACAGTCCTAGCCAATATATCCAAGGGAGAGAAATGAATGCTGGGAGTTGCAGTTCAGCATTTAGTGGGTCGCATGATCCCCACTTCTGGCTTTGACCAAATGATAATAATATAAAAACTTAATTTTTATACCCCGTCACCATCTCCCCAAGGGGACTAGGGGTGGCTTACATGGGGACAAGCCCAAAATCACTGATAAAAACAACAGCAATAAAATCAATCAATTAAAAACAACAGAATTGCAACAACAATAACATTAAAACAATATCATGGCTGATAAACAAATGTTACAGGGCTCTAGGTTGACTACATTTAGCATAAGAATTACATCCTCATAGGACAATTATATTTATGCCTACTGATTTCCTTGAGTGCAATGACGCAAGCTCCTATGTAGATGAATATAAAACAGCATCTTTAGTGATTCTACAACTAATAATATAAATTCCTTCACTTCAGAATGCTCCAAGTATCTTATATTTTACTTCCTTCTTTCTTTCCTTTTTCATTCCACATTGTTGGAAATCAAGTCTACATTCTGAATCCATTACCATCCCCAGGAGTTAGTAAATTTCCAACGCTACCTGCAAATACCTGCTGTTTTGCAATTTTCTTGTCACACACGCTTCTAAGTCAAGCTAATTCCAGTCTCATTCTCATTTGACTTCTAATGGGCCAAACTCTTCACACTCCAAAGAAGGCACACACTAATTTTATGTACTTTTCCACTGTTATGCTCTAAAAAAAAATCACCCCACTTGTTGGGAGTGTACAGATGTCTAGTCTACCTTTTTGGGTTTCTGAACTACCTAAGTGTGTATGTATATGTGCTGGAGGAAAGACAGCATTTCTTTTAAGCAGCAGAGGGGATAACTTGGCAGGAGAAGAGCATACTTAAAAGCCCATAAAAAGCCTTTATGCTGTTGGTATATATAAAACTAATAAGGATGCAGCTCGGGAAGAAGAAAAGAATTTGTATCCTGTGACTCTAGGCAGCAGCTTTGCTCTCTCACTAGATCACTGCTGTCCTATTAGCATTTTATATGGATATGGATCTCCAAAATGTTCCTGTACCGAGACTTCTTTTGCATATCTCTGTTCAGTTTAGGTTGTACTTGACTAGTTTCCAACCAGCCTGAACCATTTTATTTGTTTATTTTTGCTCCCCTGCTGTGATAATTTTCTTAAACCCAGAGTAAGAAAACAGGAAATGCTTAAATGAGTGTGCAATTTAGCTTAATTAATGCATGCAAATGAGTATAAAAACCCTCCACCTTGTTGAGGAAACCTATCTTTAGAAGCTGTAGTTAGTTAGTTTTCTGCCATGAACTGAAAAAGCCACCCATTGCCATGATAGTTAGGGGATTCTCGGAGATATTAACATCTAAAAAGTAGCTTTTGTAAAGGTGGAGTGTTTGCTTGGCCACCAAAATATTGTTTAATTTGGGAGCACCTGATCAACAGCAATGGGGCATTATTTTAGAGTGCTTCCAGGTCATATTGGACAATCCCCTATGAACCCTCACACTCTTTTAAGATCCTCTGGGGAGGCCCTTTCTCGCTTCCACCTCCGTCTCAGGTATGATTGGTGGGGACGAGAGAGAGGGCCTTCTCAGTTGTGGCCCCCTGACTCTGGAATTCCCTCCCCAGGAAGATCAGGCTAGCATCCTTCCTGTCCACTTTCCGCAAAGAGTTAAAGATGTGGATGTTCCGCTGTGCTTTTGAATAGACAATTCTGTAGATCAGCAGTCCTCAGACATTTTAAGCAGAGGGTCAGTTCACTGACGAGTGCCTGTGACAATTGGGGGACCGGACTATAGTTTGAAAAAAAAAATGAACAAATTCACATGCACACTGAACATATCTTATTTGTAGAACAAAAAACCATTAAAGAACAATACAATATTTAAAAGGAAGAACAATTTTAAGTAACATAAACGTACCACTATATTAACGGGAAGTGTAAGTCTGCTTTTGGCTGATGAGATAGTTAAGTTATTTTTGTGTGCCTTCAAATCATTTCAGACTTAGGGCAACCCTAAGTCTAATGTTTAGAGTGGTGGCCATGTAAATAACCTTGGACGGCCACATCTGGCCCACGGGCCTTAGTTTGAGGACCCCTGCCATAGATAGTCGGCCCCAGCTAGGACCCAAAATCGTGATCTTGCACTTTACTATAACTCTTATCTTTATTGCTGCCATATGACCTATGCACTTTACTGACTAGCCTAGCCTTTAAATTATTGCTGCACCAGTCCACCAACCCGTGGCGATAAATTGAATTTTTTATTGGTTGTTGGTTGATGTCTGTTTTATATATTATTATAATGTTGTTTTGTTTGTTTCTATACTGTTGTTTGCATTTTATAGTGCTATTTTTTAACTGTGTTGATCGGGCTTGGCCCCATGTAAGCTGCCCCAAGTCCCTTTGGAAAGATGGCGGTGGGGTACAAAAATAGAGTTATTATTAATTGCCTTCCATTACTCACAAAAATAGAGCCCCTGTGGTGCAATGATTAAATCCTTGTGCTGGAAGGACTGCTGACCAAAAGATCGGTGGTTCATATTTGGGGAGTAGGTCAGCTCCCATCTGTCAGCTCCAGCATCCCATATGGGGACATGAGAGAAGTTTTCCACAGGATGGTAAAACATCTGGGTGTCCTCTGGGCAAAGTCCTTGCAGGTGGCCAATTCTCTCACACCAGAAGCGACTTGCAGTTTCACAAGTTGCTCCTGACACGAAAAAAACTTACAACAATATACATGGTTGTCTCAGATGACATCAGTTGTTGTAACCCTCCCACATTTCCTAATCACTTCTTTTTTTTGTCTATCTCCCAACATCGACTAAAAAAGAAAAGATGAAATACCTGGCAAATATATTTTGACTGATAGTGTTAAGAGTCCATAATCTGGAAGAGATAAATCATGGTCCCTCTTACTGATTGTCCTTGCCTTTGAATTATTGTTAACAATTTATTTTGAAACATACCATCGAAACGTACAATTATTGTGACTATAGTAATTACTTAGAGAGCTTTATTTCATGGAGGGGGTAAATAAGAAAATAAGGAAAGGAGGCCCCAGGGTTAAAACAGACATTAAGAAAATGTGTGTTTCTTTTCATTATCTTGTTTTCACTCTTGAGAAACTTTCATGTTTTGCATGAGATTTCCTCAAAGATACATGTGTTTTAGCAATCTTGTTTGCTAATTAGTCAGTGTTTACCATATTCCAATGACCAGTCACAAAATCAAGCACAGAAAAAGCAGAATATTTGACAGACATCTTTTAGCACTTGGTGGAACATATTGGCAAAACACATGGTAAAAGTGTTATCTAGTTTAACCTCTAGTGCGTCCCTTTCGATTCAAATCAGTTAGTGAAAGACTGATTGCCTGAATGTTTCTTAGGATATCAATGGATGCTGGGTTTCACAAAGTACTAAGTGGATGTGTTTATAATGGTATTGCTAGCAATAACTGTGCAATAATTGAACACATTATTGCATTGTCTCTAGATGAGTGATTTGTAACATCTGTTTAATTATGCGGGATCATGCAAATGTGAGCTCAGAATTAAATTCTAAAAAATATATAAATTCATAGTATAGATTCTATAGACTTTCTTTTGCATTCAGGCTAATAGTTTTGGTATTTGACCTAAAGAGGAAGCAGGATCTGATACTTAAGGCTAAGTCTTAAACATCTTCCCTTGAGCATCTTTTCTACTAATCTCACTGTACATCTCTATTTGGTAGGAATGAAGGAGCATTCTGGACATGTAAACTTTTCCATATCATTACACTTTGAAAACAGATTCATTTTAGCTGTTAATGTGTTTATATTAAGAGAAACAGAGTCATCTCTTGCAGAGTAATTTGACCTATTTCCAGACAGGGCAACTGCCACCTCATTGCTCTACATTCATCAGTCTTTCCATCTGTCTTACCCAGCTTGCTTCAACCTGCTGCTCTCCAATGAATGTGCTGGGTGAGGGTGTAAGAGTTGAAATCCAACACATTTGAGGGCACCAGGTAGAGGAAGACTGATCTAATCACTTTCCCTTACCAATGAAGCTAGTCTGAGACCATTCTTTAGGGCTCTTAGAATCATAGAATCATATAGAGACCTTGTGAGCCATCCAGTCCAACCCCCTGCCAAGAAGCAGGAAATTCGCTTTCAAAGCACCCCTGACAGATAGCCATCCAGCCTTTGTTTAAAAGCTTCTAAAGAAGGAGCCTCCACCACACTCCGGGGCAGAGAGTTCCACTGCTGAACAGCTCTCACAATCAGGAAGTTCTTCCTCATGTTCTGGTGGAATCTCCTTTCCTGTAGTTTGAAGCCATCGTTCCGCGTCCTAGTCTCCAGGGCAGCAGAAAACAAGCTTGCTTCCTCCTCCCTATCACTTCCCCTCACATATTTATACATGGCCATCATGTCTCTTCTCAGCCTTCTCTCCTGAAGGCTAAACATGCCCAGCTCTTTAAGCCGCTCCTCATAGGGCTTGTTCTCCAGGCCCTTGATCATTATAGTTGCCCTCCTCTGGACACATTCCAGCTTGTCAACATCTCCCTTTAATTGTGGTGCCCAAAATTGTACACAGTATTCCAGATGTGGTCAGACCAAGGCAGAATAGAGGAGTAGCATGACTTCCCTTGATCTATTATTATTAATTTATTATTATTAAACTTTATTTGTACCCCGCTAGCATCTCCCGAAGGACTCGATGCGGCTTACAAAGGCCAAGGCCTCAACACACAATACAACAATACAAAACCTAAAGCAAATTAAAAACAATTAAAGCAATATAAAACAACAAGCAAGTGTGACAGGAGGTATGTAGGATTATAGGGCAAGTGCAGTGTGCAGTGTGCAGCAATCTTAGTTTTAATAAAGTGCTTATGGGACTTGGTATTGGAGATTTCCTATTCTGGAAAGGCACATCGGAACAGCCAGGTCTTCAAGTTCTTTCTGAAGACTGCCAGTGTAGGGGCCTGTCTAAGACACTAGACTCCTATTTATGCAGGCCAAAATCCCATTGGCTTTTTTTTTTTTTTTTTTTGCGGCTGCATGACATTGTTGACTTATGTTTAACTTGTTGGCCATGAGGACTCCAAGATCTTTTTTACATGTATTTGCCATGCTTAAGATTGCAAATTAAAGCACACATCACTGACAATTTTCAGAAAATGTATAATTCTACCCTAGCAAAAGTGGGATGGGAGGCTAAATAAATAAACAGCTATGACAAATAAGGCTAGGTGTTAAACAAAAGCTGTAGTTTTTTCAATGTCCAAGCTATTGGGCCAGAAAGAATGGAAAAAGCTATTAGAAGCGGACAAGAACTTCTAGCATCCAACAATCACTATTTCCCAAACTCTTCCATAGTTTCAGATGATTGAAATGCTTTTGTCATTTGTCTCTCAAGTTTGTGAACATTCCAGCTGTGCAATTTTTTAAATAAAAAAGACAGTATGCTAAGCCTACAACCCAGGTGGGCCTATTGGTGGGAGGAGATGCATGGAAAGCCGTAGGAAGAACAATTACAATTACAATCAGCTTTTGGTGGCAATATTCAGGAAACGTTCCCTGTATTTCTATTTACTGTCCATTCACTGCTATTCTGATTTGCCACCAGCATTCAGCCCCCCCACCTTGATGCAGCTGTTTGTTCTTAGCAGAGGGTCGGAGAAAGGAAAGGAAGATGATTGTGCCTAATGAAAATTTCCAGGCTGAATAGACAGTTTCAAAGCACATTAATTCCATATGATTCTGTCTCCGTGGGGGATGCTTATTATTGGAATATCTCATATCAGCTCTTGCATCTAAGAAATCTACTGCACACACCCATGCTTAAGGAAGCCTTTAAAAAACAAGATAGAAGTAGGGAGGACTAATAATTCAGACATCACACGTCTTGACAGTAGGAGGCCTAGGACTCCCTGGTCAGCTTATTCTTTTGGTGTTTTTAGTATTCAGAGTGCTTTATGATTGTAATTGCATTTCCAATAAGCTGATGAAAAATGTCATAGACTGGGCCAAAGACATCTGGGGATTTGAAGGGCCAAGCAGAGATCTAGACATGGCTGAGCATCTCAAGTCACTATCCAGCATTCAGCCGCTTCTAATAGTACCTTCAGGGTTTCAATTCTAACCGTGTCACTTGAGAACCAAGGCACTGATCAAAAGTGATCCAATGAAAGCATGAAAAATGGGCTACAGCAATGACTGAACATCACACAAGTGTAGTGCAAAAGACAGGCAGGCCTGAAATAACATTGCACAGGGTTATAACTTCTCACTTTCCTGACCTCTGGTAAGAAAGTAAACAATCTAATATTGATCTCTAACTTAACCCTTTCATCACCATAAATCCAATGTACAAGCAATCAAAGTGTTTGCTCGAGGCAGAAATGTCTTTTGGAAAAGTACTGATAGTAGTATAAAAAATCACAACATAGCCCCCTTTCTTTCTGAGCAGAATGTATTCTTCAGAGGTGATGTTTGAGCATTCACCTTTAGGCTTGCTTCAGAAGGAGTTCATGAACCCATTCTCTTGTGTCTGACATGGAAATGACTCTGGGTGGTATAGAAGCAAGCATCAGATGTCCCAGTAGGCGTTAGACTGTAGGCATTAGAAGCTCCATTCAAGGAAAGCAAAGGAAGACTTCTAAAATGTTAGTGAAATATTTTGACCTCTGTAAAACATTTGTTTTTATTAAGATATTGTTTTGTTTTTCTTCTCTAAATCATTTATTTGTAGCCCAAAACCCTTCAGTGAACTCAGAATGGTATATGTGGCTTTCTCACTTGCCTCCACTTTATCCATATCCACTTTATCCCTTAAAAGTTGAGAAGAAGTGACTGATCCAAGCTCATCCCATCAGTTTCTTAATTCAGAGTATACTCCAAAACTTTGGTCCACACTTCAATTACTACATCACAAAATATCTTTTATGTATAACTAGGGAGATTATTCATTGTTGCCAAGGTCAATGTTGATAATATTGGTTGTGATCTGAGCGAAGCAAAAGTCTGTGTAATTGCACTTAGAATTTGTACTATTTGTTCCATAGCAAGTTCCATGAAAAATTGATCAGAAGAGCAATCCCACCAAAACACACACACGGAAAAAGACAATAACATTTGCCCCTAAACATGGAAGAAAAGTAAAAGTCAGCTTTCTTCAAAGTTGGTTCCTAAATGTAGTACATGCAAGTATTTACCACATTTTGTCTCCCTCCTGGGTCATTTTGCTGGGGAATTGACCTAGAAGTGTCACTACATATTGGAATAAGAGGATTCTTTTGATTACATTGCAATCCAAAAGGGCCCCTAAAACATGGAGTAATGTCCCCTTGGGCATTTTAAGGGGAGCTGAGGGGCATGAAGATCTCAAAAATAATTTTAGGTGCCTCTGTGTAGTTTTTTATGTCATTAGATAATACATCAATTAGTCTCCATAAACAATTATGCAGATTTGTATAGCATAACAAATCAAAAGAAAGTCTATTCTGATTATAATAAAAAGGCTTGCATCAATTTCATCTTGCACCCTAGAGAATAGTCATTATTTATTTTAGTTTAGATGAGCATATCCTAGTTGTACACTTCTCAAAGCAATTTCCAAGAAGATGCAGTAATACTGTCTCCCCATCCTTCCACACAAAGCATACTCTTACTCCCAATCTAGCAGCCTTTTGTAATCTGTTTAATGAACAGGGCTAGATTATGTATAGTCCCAAACCAGTTTGTTGTTGCAACAGAGTGTTCTTCCCAGCAGGGAAGAAGAATAGATGTTTTCTCTGTGTTTTCCCCACTGAACAAGGCTTTGTCAGACATTCTTTTTGTTCTAAAGAGAGGCAGAAATTGAATCCTATTGAAGACAGTGGGTTCCCTGGCCAATAATTTACCCCAGAATGTGGTAGGGCCAGCTATACCTTTAGGCAGAATTGTCTGCCTCAGGCTCCAGATTGTGCATCATATGAAAGACCAAATGACTGGTTGTTTGGTTTAGTTTTACTGCCAGAAAGTGGGAGATAAGTGCTTAAAGTGTGGTGCTAAAATAACATGCCTGTCTTTGAGAAGGAGAGGGTATCTCCAATGTCTGCTTCAGGCAACAAAATTTCTTGGGACAGTCCTGGAAATATATTTATCTTCATCTGTATAGTCCTAGTCCATAGTATCGACTTTGTTGTTGCGTTACTTCATGCCAGCTCCAACCTACAGAAACCCTATGTTAGGGTGTTCTTGCCAAGATTTTTTCTAAGGAAGTTTACTGTTGCCCTAAGAATGGGTGCAATTTGTCCAAGGGTTTGTGTATGTGTGTGTCAGGAGCAACTTGAGAAATTGCATGTTGCTTTTGGTGTGAGAGAATTGGCCGTCTGCAAGGATGTTGCCCAGGGGATGCCCGGATGTTTTTGACGTTTTACCATCCTTGTGGGAGGCTTATTTATTTATTTATTTTTATTTATTTATTTTTTGCATTTATTGACCGCCCCTCTCAGCCCGAGGGCGACTCGGGGCGGTGCACAACAACAAAAATGGACAGTGTACAATAAGCAGGACAGCACAAACCAGACAATACACACATAACATATTCTAATACTAAAAATCCGCTTCGTCAAGTCCTGGGGTCATAGCCAAATTCATAGTCCTAGTTCGTTCCAGTGTCGTTCAAGATACACTCAATTGAAGGCCTGCTCGAAGAGCCATGTCTTCAGGCCCCTACGAAAGGCCATCAAGGAGGGCGCCTGTCTAACTTCAACAGGGAGGGCGTTCCACAGCCGGGGGGCCACCACCGAGAAGGCCCGCTCTCTCGTCCCCGCCAAACGTGCCTGTGAGGCAGGCGGGACCGAGAGAAGGGCCCCCCCGGACGATCTCAAGGCCCTCGTGGGCTCATAGGCCGAGATGCGGTCTGCAAGGTATTTTGGGCCGGAACCGTTTAGGGCTTTGTAGGATAACACCAGCACCTTAAATTGGGCCCGGTAGCGAATCGGCAGCCAGTGGAGCTGGGACAGCAGGGGCGTTGTATGCTCTCTGCGTCCTGCTCCCGGCTTCTCTCATGTCCCCACATGGAGAGCCGGAACTGACAGAGGGAGCTCATCCATGCTCTCCCCAAATTCGAACCTCCGACCTGTCAGCCTTTAGTCCTGCTGGCTCAAGAGTTTAGTCCAGAGGTCCTCAACCTTTTTAAATAGAGGGCCAGGTCACAGTCCTTCGGGCTGGATTATAATTTGAAAAAAAAAATGAATGAATTCCTATGCACACTGTACATATCTTATTTGTAGTGCAAAAAACACTTTAAAACAATACGATAATTAAAATGAAGAACAATCTTAACAAATATAAACGTATTAGTATTTCAATGGGAATTGTGGACCTGCTTTTGGCTGATGAGATAGGATTGTTGTTGTTGTTGTTGTTGTTGTTGTTGTTGTTGTTGTGTGCTTTCAAGTCCTTTCAGACTTAAGTTGACCCTGAATGAGGGCTGGATAAACGACCTTGGAGGGCCGTATCCGCCCCCCGGGCCTTAGCTTGAGGACCCCTGATTTAGTCCATTGCACCACTAGGGGCTCCTTACTTGTCCAAGGTCACCCAATGGATTTCCATATCTCATGGGGATTTGATCCCTCATGTCATGAAACCACTCCACCACACTGGTTTTCAGTCTTGAGTTACCTTAGATTTGAAGTTGATTTCACCAATCACAGTAATAAGTGAGAAGACATATATGAAGTACTCAATACT
This sequence comes from Anolis sagrei, assembly GCF_037176765.1. Taxonomy (NCBI): domain Eukaryota; kingdom Metazoa; phylum Chordata; class Lepidosauria; order Squamata; family Anolidae; genus Anolis; species Anolis sagrei. Next base: position 144,431,122 of record NC_090025.1, read on the forward strand.
ATGTAATAGACCCTTTTTGTACTGTACTCATATCTCAGATAATGAAATTCAACAAAATTTCATGGGTAGGTTCTTCTCTTTATCTTTCCCCTTGTGGGATGTCTGTCTTGTACAGCAAAGTCCAGGCATTTCGAAGAAATGTAAAGCTGTGAGACAAAGACTGTATAGGGAATTAGAAAGAAAAAAAGAGCAGCTTTTCTTAAACTGAAGCCTGCAAGCTCTATATGCGTAAGGATGACCTGAACCAAAAGCTTCTTATTCAGTGTATGACTTGATGTCCTGCAATTGAATTTTAGAAAGTGAATTTTCCTCCTTGCCCTTTAGTTTAATATTACAATAGCCCGGGGATGTGCATTGGTCAACAGCAACATTCATTTGTCAGAGGTGGTAGAGGACATGGCATTGAAGTTCTTTCTGGTGCAAATTGCTTTAGGGTTGTCAAAATGAAACAATATGTCCTTTTTAGTTTTCACTCTGGCAACCCTAAGTGTGCCTGCAAATCCAACTCTTTGTGATGGTATAATTTTCTTAGGAAGCATCAGTATTACCACTGTTTTCCTTCATGTCCTAGCTATGGAACCTATACACTTATCAAGGAGGATAATTTATTATTTACTGTATTAATATACCGCCTTTCTTACCTCTGGGGGGGGGGGGACTCAAGGTGGTTTACAACATAATCTCACTTTCATAGCTTCCTTTAAAATCAGATTAGTGTGGTGAGAGTGTGGATGCAGCCAACCTAGTGATGGTGCAGACAAGTACATCAACTCTAGTTCAAGATGTTCATTGAAGAAACATGTAGAAAGAGACTCAGAAATATTCATTTGGTTTTATAATAAAAACAAAGAAAATAATAGCTACCTAAACCTATCCAAGAAAAAAAATGATTGAAGTCACTTTCAGTTATGCCTTATTGATATGACTTCTTGGCCGATGGTTTCCTTGACTGGATGAAGACAAAGAAGAGTCTTATTCACAGGCACAGATATACCACAGAGGGAAAATTGAACACCAATCAGCAGTCTTGGATGACTTTTTCTGCTTTCTTTGTTAAAAAAACGTTAGTTCTTAGTGTACTTATTTTTTAAAAAACATAATAATTATTGGAGGACCTGGTCATGAATGAGTGTTAGAAAAGTCAATAAAGGCATGGATGTGTGAAATTGGATTTGTAAGGATAAGGCATACCTGTGTTTGGAGAACTGAGGAGGGGGCTTTGTACACTGCATTAAAAGATATAAACAGAAGGTGTTTTTCTCTCTCTCAGAATTCTTGTCATTTTGTCATTTCTTCTTAGTGGCCAGCCAATTCCTAGGTTGGACTATACCCCAGAAGAAATAAAAACATGGGGCGTTGTGTTCAGGGAACTTACTAAACTCTACCCAACTCATGCATGTCGAGAGTACTTGAAAAACTTCCCTTTGCTGACAAAGCATTGTGGCTACAGAGAGGATAATGTCCCTCAACTGGAGGATGTTGCTATGTTTCTTAAAGGTAAACAATACTTTTTGATTACTAATGAGCAAAGTGCGATAAAAATGTCCAATCACAGCTTGGTCCATACATAATTTTCATTAATAGTAGAATGCATGCTGATTTCAGGAAAAATTGTGCAACATCTCTGAGCCCACTGGCATATGGGGGTTCCATTGCTGCCACTGAAACTGTTCATGTATCATCAGGATTTCATGTAGTCTTTTGCATGTACATTTTGACCCCTGCTTTTGTGCGGGATACATTCTTGTACTTACCGTGAAAACAGGAAACAAAGTATAACAGTGAACCCTGTTGAAATTAATGACTTCTGCTGGAAGTTACCACAGCTTTGCCATGGAGAAGCTGCAACTTTCCTAGTGAACTATCCTGACTAGGAATTTGTTACCATTACCACTTGACTTTATGATAACTAACTTCCAGAAGTCACTTCTTCCTGCCCTAAAAGTCATTTGGAGGCTGTGCCGTCGAAGGCTTTCATGACTGGAATCACCGGGTTGCTGTGAGTTTTCTGAGCTGTATGGCCATGTTCCAGAAGCATTCTCTCATGACGTTTCACCCACATCTATGACAGGCACCCGCAGAGGTTGTGAGGTCTGTTGGAAACTAGGCAAGTGAGGTGTATATATCTGTGGAATGTCCAGGGTGGGAGAAAGAACTCTTGTCTGTTTGAGGCAGGTGGGAATGTTGCAATTGGCCACCTTGATTAGCATTTAATTAGCATCTGGAGATCATTTTTGACTGCTGGGACCACAAAAAATGACTCTGGGAACTTTATGCAGCTCATGGGTTATGTTGTGTGCACCCTTGATACATGTGAATGGTTGTATAGGCAAAGAGATAGCCACCTTGAGTTCCCTGGATAGAGAAAGGCGGGGTATAAATAATATAAATAAATAAATAAATAAGATCCCATTTGTTATTTGATGCCCATGGAAACTTTCTCTGTTCAAATGACATCAAAAGCCACAAAGAGAGGGGAAAAAACAAAAGAGCTGCTACTTCATAAAGTATCTTGTTTGCTACAGAATGTGAATGGCTTGACTGTGACAAATTAAAGTATTCTACCACCATGCCAGATGATAGGAACTAACAAGCTAAAAGAAGTTAATAATTGATTAATTTATCAATTAATTTGGGGATTGTGTATGAAAAAGGGAATTATTATTATTATTTATGTTTATTTATACCCCACTTTATCTCTCCCAAAAGATACTCAAAGCAGCTTACATTAAAAGTATTACCACCAAATTTAAAATTCAGTTAAAATCCAATAAAATGTTTATTACATTATTTTTAAATTAAAGTTGTTGAGTTAAGATGAAATTTCAGCATGAATATCATTCCAGAATTCAGTCAACCAATTGATGAATTAGATGAGAGAACTTGCCAAATAAAATAAATAAATGTTATATATCCCACCTTTATGCGCTCTGGCACCACGAGATGCAGAGCCAATCTTAAGAAATGGGGCTACAGGGTGGAATCCTCGGCATGCGAGTGCGGAGAAGAACAAACCACTGACCACCTGCTGCAATGCACCCTGAGCCCTGCCACATGCACGATGGAGGACCTTCTTGCGGCAACCCCAGAGGCACTCCAAGTGGCCAGATACTGGTCAAAGGACATTTAACCAAATACCAAATTTACAAAATCTGTGTGGTTTTTTTTCTTTCTTTTTTTTTCTTTTTCTTTTTAATCTCTGTGTTTGTTTTGCTCTGTTGGAATTGTAATACAATGGTTGCTGATGACACGATAAATAAATAAATAACCCACCTTTTTCTCTCTTGGATTTTTACAAAACTATTTCTGGCTTTTTCTTGGTCTCTCAGGTTTTTGGAATTCCAGTGGGATTAATTGTATTATGGAAAACTGTTCAATTTCTAAAAAACAATATAGAATTCATATTCACGAAACCTTGACATTTCTTTATATCTGTAAAAACGCAAGAATGACATAAATGTAGAGATAGTAAGGAGACGAAATTGTAAGGGAAGCAGAAGGGGAAAGTGGGTTTGATGACAAATTGGGTTTTCAAACATTCAGACAGCCCCCTCTTCTCTCTGTAGCTCAAAACATAGAAGGATCTTCTTTTTCAGTTTCACTAAGGCTCTTTGTGCAGGCATTCCATTTAAATTTAAACAGCAATTTATCAAAAATGGGAATGTTAATTTTCTCCTTCCAAAGTCAATCTAACTGAATTAAACGTTTAGCTTATTAATAATTAAGTAAACCAACCAACTCCTTTCTGCTATTTCTTTTTAAAATTTGAGCCATTTCAGAGCTATTGCAGCTGAACTTATGAACTGGTGTCATGTTGATGACTTTGGCTCTCAGACGTCACAAATCAGCATCCCCCTCATTTAGCATGCAGATGCTTTTAGTAAATGTTATGTCTGAATGCACATCTTGTAATTATAGAAAAACAGTTTAATAGGCCACTTTAATCTCCCCTGGAAATGTAAAATAATTGTCCCATACCATTCACACTCTACATATAACAAGGCTAAAGTGCTTCCAAGTGTCACAAAAGTGGCTCCGACCCGCTTCATCTTCAGCAAGGCTAAGATAATGGGTTTTTATTTTAAAAACATACTGAATATTCAACTCTTTATACTGAATAAACAGAAATAAGCAGACCAGTTCTGTGTGCCAAAAAACAAAGCATCATAAACAGCCTCCTGGAATTTCAACAGTTTTTCTTTTGGGAGAATATCTTTGCCGTGCAGTGGGAATTATGCACAGGTGTCCATTACAATGTGTTTTCTGACTGTGTCTGGACCCAATTCAATAAAAAAATAAGCAGATAACAGTCATGGTATCCATCTTTTGTAGGATTTTGCCATATCTCTTCTTCATTTTATTTTGTTCTTCTTAGGAGAGAAATTTCATACGTCCTTGGGAATAAGGCTTTCAGCCTAAGGTTCCGTGTACTGGATTATACGAGACCTTGAGCAGAATGTACAGGGATAACATAAGAGCTTCAGATTACTATTGTGGCTTGGAGGTGATTGCTTAAGTCCTTGTTAATCCTGTGTTGTCCCACTTTCTCAGCTGCTTTCAAAATGTCTCAGTTTCTCTCTCCTCATCTCACTTCAATTGCTGCAAATCCCACTGCTGAACAGTTCTTACCATCAGGAAATTCTCCCTAATATCCAGGTGGAATCTGTTTTCCTGCGGTTTGAATCCATTGTTCCATGTCTTGATCTCTGGATTAGCAGAAACCAAGCTTGCTTCATCATCAATATGACATCCTTTAAAATGTTGAAATAGTACTATCATGTCACCTCTTAATCTTCTCTTCAGGCTAAACATACCCATCTCCCTGAGCTGCTCCTCATAGGACTTGGCTTCCAGACCTTTTAACTTTTTGGCTGCCCTCTTATGGACATGTTCCAGCTTGTCAATATGTTTCATGAACTGTAGGGCCCAGGACAGAGCCCAGTGGCTGGCTGGGAGCAGCAGCAGTGCCAGTAACATGGGGATGAAGCCATTTTTTAGCACAGAGAAAGGATGATATTGGCAGTGACTGTCTGGACAGAAGCCTGAGCCAAATTGAATATGATTCAGCTGTCTATACTGCAGCTAAGTTCAGGATTCTCCAGAGTTTCCAGCACACTTCAGTGTGGCTCTTGTCTAAAGTGGGGCAAAGTTGGATTATAGCAAACAAATAAACAAACTTGGAACATGGTCATAGAGCCTGGAAAACTCACAGCAATCCAATGATTTCCGGCCATGAAAGCCTTCGACAACACAAATAAACAACCTAAGAACCCTGTTATACTCACCAGAAGTTGTGATTCTGATTTCTTGTCTACAGTCTCCATTTTGATTTATGACTGCAAAAGTGGTTGACTATTTCAGTGTCCTCATAATTCATTTTAAAGTTATGTAAATAATCCGTGGTCATTCTTTTGTTATTGTTCAGATGTGATCCTGCTTTTGCACTTTTGCACTTTCTTCCATCTCATTCTCACCAATCATACCGCTTTGGTTAGACCACACCTGGAATATTGTGTCCAATTCTGGGCACCACAATTCAAGATGGAATGTGTCCAGAAGAGGGCGACTAAAATGATTAAGGGTCTGGAGAACAAGCCCTATGAGGAGTGGCTTAAGGAGCTGAGCATGTTTTGCCTGAAGAAGAGAAGGCTGAGAGTAGATATGATAGCCATGTATAAATATGTGAGAGGAAGTCACGGGGAGGAGGGAGCAAGCTTGTTTTTTGCTTCCCTGGAGACTAGGACATGGAACAATGGCTTCAAACTACAAGAGAGGAGATTCCATCTGAACATGAGGAAGAACTTCCTGACTGTGAGAGTCGTTCAGCAGTGGAACTCTCTGCCCTGGAGTGTGGTGGAGACTTCTTCTTTGGAAGCTTTTAAACACAGGCTGGATGGCCATCTGTCAGGGGTGATTTGAATGCAATATTCCTGCTTCTTGGCAGTGGGTTGGACTGGATGGCCCAGGAGGTCTCTTCCAACTGTTTGATTCTATGATTCTAAGTCATTGCTGCTTTCTTCTAGTAGTTTAGCATGGTCTGCACTGCTTTATATGGTTGCTGTTCCTTTTTGCTAGATAAGCAACTTACAATTGCCAAAGGAGTAAAATTATTTCTCCTTGAGTTACAATCATATGTGCTTGAATTATGCATTAGATATTGGCAAATTAAATTAATTATACATAACAAATCATTTGTAAGTGGTTGCTTTCATTTTGCTTTTTAAAAATCATAACAAGTCCATAAGGTTACTTAAATTGAGAGTGTGATTGCTCCAAGGGCACTCAGTCAGCTCTATGGCAGAATGGAGATTTAACTCTGGGTCTTCCCAATGGTAGTTCCATTAATGTGAGCTTTTTCAGTATAAGCAAATATCGTACTATGTGTCTACTTCAATTGTCACTGTTGTGTTCTATGGAATCCTTTGGGATTCCATTTATAGTTTGTAGTTGGGAAGGTACCAGAGCAGGATTCCATAGACTGTTATCATGGCCGTTAAGATAGAATCATGATACTATAATTGTGTAGTGCATAGGACACCCAGCTTTCCTCAACTTGGTACATTCAGGCACATTGAACTGTCTGAGGGAGTTCGAGTATAGCTGACTTGGTGGATTCCAGGCTGAGGAACTCTATTACCACACCATCCTGGCTGTTGTATGCTTTCACTAAGAGACCATGGTTGCAAATGTAAATACAACCATGTTGAACACTACACTTATCACCATGGCTCAGTTCTATGGAATGATGGAAATTGTGATAAGCATAGTGTCCAACATGGTTGTATTTACATTTACAATGTAAATACAACCATGGGTGTATTTACATTATAAATGTAAATACAGCCATGTTGGAAACTACACTTAACACCATGGCTTAGTTCTATGGAATCATGGAAATTATAGTGTCATGGGACACCAGCACTTTTTGGCAGAGATCTTGCAATATCTCCATTATTCCATACCATTGAGCCATGGCAGTTAAAGTGGTGTCAAACAGAATTAATTCTAAAGCAAAGATGCATTCATGGAGTCATAGCTTTATATACTCATAGAGTTGAAAGGGGCATCACCGGCCACTGACTTCCACTTCATGCTCAATGCAGGAACTCTAGGTAAAGCATTCCTAGCAGGGAACTTTACATAACTTTCCAGGGACAGCAGGTGGGTTGATTCATTTCAGTATGTTTTCCTTTGTCTCTGTCCTCTATCCCAACCCTTTTCCCCTCATTTATGTTACATCTTTTGTACTGTCAACCTGAAGGCAGGAAGCACCTTCACTTTTTTAATTTTTGAAAGGTTGTTCAGGAATCCTTTTTTTCTGGCTGAATAGAAACTTCAACATCCTCAGAGAAAAAAATAAAAATAAAACTTCATTGAAGGTGCATGTAATGCAGTCTGCAAGAACTGCTGTGGAAGCACTCTGATGGAGGCATGTTTTTAGCCAGAGATGAAGCAGATGCTAAGCCTCCTCCCCACTTATCTCTTAGTTCCAATCAAGGTGATGATTCAGGATCCTTCCTTCTTTTACCCATCCCCAGTGATTTCTTTGCTTTGTGGGCATAAGAAAGTTATTAGCGCTGCCATTTTCAGTGATTCAGAGTGCTTATATTTCTAACAACATAAAATGTTTAACATTGACCTGCCTCCCATGCTCTCCTCACCTCATGACAAGTGCTGCAAAATCACAGCAAAGTATAATCATCAGAACCTGCGGAAGACTTTTCAATTGAAAATAAAATACAGTGTACAGTCTGAAAGGCTGACCTGCCCAACTCCTACTCCTTCCTTTATTCTGCCTTTATGGCTGCCAGCACTTAACGTTAATTGGCTCACTGCTCTTTGAGCCTGGTCATATCTTTCAAAGGTGCTTCCTGCATTGTTCTCCCAGGCCTGAAGAATGGCACTGAAGTACAATTCCTTTTTTTTCTTTCCTTGAAGGTAGAACTGTACTCTAAGGTTGAACAGTATTATTTCAATTCAAAGACAATGGTCATTTTTTTTGGAAGGTGATTAAGTTTAGATCCTTTTAGGGCGAACAGTAACGAATGAGATACAAAATGAAGTTGGGAAAGAACTGTCTCTTCAAAGTCATTGTGAATTTGGAAACAACTCTGTAGAGAGATGTCTGATGAAGGGACTCTTCCTTCAAATGAAAGATAGGTACATCTGAAGTTGGCACATTTGTCCATGAAATTTTTATAATGAAAGTAGAAGAAAAAAACTCCCACACATTAAGCTTAAACTTGCTATCTGGATTGTCAGCCACTGTTATCCTGAACCATGGGTGGTGTGGGGCCTTCCAGATGTTCTCCTATAATCACCATCATCTCCTGGCATTGCTAGTTGGGGTGTTGGGATCCAGAAAGATTAAGAGAGCTACAGGCCAATCACTCCTGTGATCTCCAAAACACAGGTGTGTTTGTGGCCTTCCAAATACTCCAACTCCTCATTGTTAAAAATCAAGTAAAAGTTCTACACACACCTAGTACATTAAAAAGCTCCTTCAGCACAATGAGCTAACCTCTAAAAGTTTGTCTCACAAGAAATGTCTATATCTGCTATATTGGTAGAAGAAGAACAGCGAGGGGGCCAACCTCAGGAGCAGCTATTCAAAAGGCGCTCTCTATGTTCTTACCAAATAGGCAGACATGGTGCAAGTGAGAGAAAGTGTTCCCTAGAGGAACTTAGAAGTCAAGAAAACTCTTGTAGAGAGATATTGTTTTCAAATACAGTACAACACCCACATAGTATCAGGACACCTTCTTAGACTTTGAATGGATATGTGAAACCATGGATAACAGTGATACTGGTCCCGTGGATATGGGGGTCATATTTTAGTCAGAAGTTAAAGCAGCATAAAAGCTGAAAAGGTTTAAACTATGTCCATAGATAGATAGATAGATAGGTAACAAGTAACTTAAAGCCCAAGACTTTAATCAATTCCCAGTCCGTCAAGTGTTTTAACTTTGTCTTGGAAAAAATCTGTCAGTGCCAATTAGACTTCTGAGGAAGAGAGATTTCACATATGGGGCGGAATAACAAGAGAGAGAGAGAGAGAAGAAAGAAAAAAGAAGAAGAAGCGTTCTCCCTTATCTTCTGGGAATTCATTGCTCCAACTGATTGGAGACTTATTCCCCTATCAAAGCTGTCCAAATTCCCCTATTAAGGCAGCCCTTCACTAACTCTTGCAGCAGCAGTCACCACAGTTCAACTATAAATTGTGTAATGAAGGAATTCTTGACTGTCCTGAATCTGTCACCATTCAGCTTCATTGGGTAACTCTGGGATTTAGCATGATGAGAATAAGGGATCCTTATCAATTTCTCCCCATGCTCTGTACAAATGTATAGACCTTCTCATGCTTTTCTATATTCATGTGTTTTTGGGGTTGACTGCAGATTATTTTCTTATGAGGGATGGAGAAGACCAGATTCACTGGTCTTGCTTACCAGGGGACATGGATAGTCCCTCCCAAAATAATATTTTCAAACTTTCCACAATGCATCATTTTATAACTTCGGTCATGTTTTTCCTTATTTACATTTTTGTTGGAAACCTAAGAACATCTTATTCATACATTGCAGGTCTTTGATCATTCTGGCAGTCATTTTTTGCACCTTTCCCAGTTCAACAATGCAGTGACTGCATTATTCAAAGTGCTGTAGATTTATTTACGGGCAGTATGAAATTGGAAGTTATACTTTGAATTATTTTCCTAATGATTCTCAACATGGAATTTGCATTTTTCACAGTTGTTGCACATTGGTTTGATATTTTCATTGATCTAAACACTGCAATCAATTTGCCATTTCAATACCCAGCCACCCCTATTCCAATATGATATGTGGAATTCAATATAATTTAGGATTGCTTGGTAATTGCCTTTAGATTTTATGAAGTACCCCAGGCTGTACTTTCCATAGACACATACCTGTATTTCTTCTCACCATGTGTAAATCTAGCACAAAACTGCAACCTATCTAGGTTGTTTTTTAAAGTAGCTGAATGAGCCACAAAGCTAGCAAGACAACTTTGCTGGGCGCATATGTTAACAGTCTTATGGGAGCATAACACACAAAATGCTTTGTTCACATTTGTAAAAAGTATAACATTTGCATTGACCCTGAAAATATGCCTTTAGGTTGATGCTGTATATAAAACAGGAAGATTGTTCTGATATTTGTACAATGACCTTGGCATTTTTCAGCTTACTAAATTATCTCCCTCATTTCCTTACTTTTATTTTGCTAAGAAGTGCATGCCTGGTTCAAATAATTCTGATCCTCTGAAACAAAAATTCTGGTTAGTATCCTTTACATTTTCTACTGACTGGCATATATACTTAAATAACTCCGATCTCTCTACCATTTTAGAAAGGTCTGGCTTTACAGTCAGACCAGTTGCTGGATATTTGTCACCTCGGGATTTCTTAGCAGGCCTTGCTTATCGGGTTTTCCACTGTACCCAGTACATACGCCATGGCTCCGACCCCCTCTACACTCCTGAACCGTGAGTATTGTTTGTCAAACTTTGCATTTGTAAGCTCCCTTTCTTCCAAGGTACTCAGAGTGACATACATGGTCTGCCTCTTTAGCTGTTGAAACCTCATCCTCTATCTCTAAGATCAGTGGTTCTCAACCTTTTGTCCTCCAGTTGGTTTTGGACTTCAGCTCCCATAAATCCCAGTCAGTTTACCAGCTGTTAGGAACTGTGGGAACTGAATTCCTGGAGGACCAAAGGACCAAATCTTCGACTGAAGATTTGAGGTGAGTTAATTCTGGACTCAGTCTGGGGTTACCTTTATCAACTTCTGGTCACCAAACTTACTTATTTTTTTTGTAATATCTAGATTTGTGCATAATTATTGATAACATATCTTGGGACCTAATTCTAAACATCTAATTCATTTATGTTTCATATATACCATCCACACATAGCTTGGAGGTTTCTATACAATATTTTTAACAATTTTATGCATTAAACACATTGAACTATAAGAAAGCAAAAGTGCAATTATCTCAGCTGCCCATATGGACAATTTTGGATTTGGAAGTCTTTTGGGTGTCCAGATAATGGATGCTCAAACTGTTCATTCAAGGAGAAACATAGACACGGCAACATTCGAGCACTTCAAATGTTATATTTGAAGGCATCATATAGTGATCAAGATGTTCATCAGGACTTTGCATCTTAACACTTAACCCATTATTCATGACAAAATACCATCTCACGTATTGCCTTCAAGATTTAATCCCCTTAGCCAATTCTTGAATAAATCTTAACTCTATTAATAGAATATTAAATATAGGATAGGTGACACCTATATGAAAACATTACATTTGAAAGGGAGTTAGGGGTCTTAGTAGACCATAAGCTGAACATGAGTCAACAGTGTGCTGCAGTTGCTAAAAAAAGCCAATGCAAATCTAGGCTGCAACAATAGTATAGGATCTACATCAAAGAAAGTCACAACACTATCCAGGTTTGATCAGACCTCACCTCTGGAATACTGTGTTCAGTTCTGGGCACCACAATTCAAGAAATATATTGACAAAAATCAGAAGGGCAACCAAAATGATCAAAGGTTTGGAAGTCAAGCCTTAGGAGTAGCAACTTGGGGAGCTGGGTATGTTTAGTTTGGGGAAAAAGAAGGCTGAGGATACATGATATTGTTGTTGATATTGTTATTGTTTACTTTATTTATACCCTGCCTTTCTCCCTGAGGGGACTCAAGGAGGCTAATGGCCACAAACTTTGATAAATTTAAAACAAAGCAAATACAAGAATTTTAAAAAAATCAGCCCTACATTTCTGCTGCATGCAGAATTCTGGAAAATGTAGTTTGGGGAGGTGAGGACCTCTGTAGCTGAGAATTCAAGAGGCCCCTGAAAAGGCCCTCTTTCGTCTTTCCACCAAACTCACTTCAGTTGGGGTGGGACAGAGAGAAGGCCCTCCCCAGTTGATTGTAAATGTCTACTAGGTTCATAGAAAGAGATATGGTCCTTCAGATAAACTAGACTTGATATGTATAGGACTTTGTAGGTCAAAACTAGCACTCTGAATTGTGCCTGGAAACATGTTGGCAGCCAGTGGAGCTGCAACAGAAGATTTGTCCACTTCCTGTAGCCAGCCTTAGTTAGCTTTCTGGTGGCTGTTCCTTGAACCCACTGAAGTTTCTGTGCGCACTTTCAAAGGCAGAGCACATTGCAGTAGTCCAACTGGGATATGACCAAAGTATGTGCCACTATGGCCAGATCCAACTTCTCTAGGAATGGGCAATGTTGGCGCACTAGTTTAACTGTGCAAAAGCACTCCTTTCTGCTTTCTGATATCTGGGCTTCCAGATTCAGAGCTGAAACCAGAAGTACTCTCAAACTGGGGGAGTGTAACCTCATCTAACATAGACTGACTCCCTATTCCTAGATCTATCTTTTGACTGACCAGGAACAGCTCTGTCTTGTCTGAATTAAACTTCAATTTGTTTGCCCTCACCCAGTCCATTATAGCCGCCAGGTACTGGTTTTGCATAGGAACCACTTCCGTAGAATTAGGTGGAAAAGAATAATAGAGCTGGGTGTCATCTGCATATGGATGTCACCACACTCCAAAACTCCAGATGACCTCTCCCAGTGGTTTCATGTATATGTTGAACAGCATGGGGACAACACGGAACCCTGAGGGACCCCACAGGCCAGTGACCAAGTAGTCAAACAGGAGTCCCCCAACTTCTGAGCATGGCCCCCAAAAGAAAGGAACAGAGCCACTTAAGAACAGTGCCTCCAAGCCACATCCCAGAAAGGTGACTCAGAAAGATATCATGGTTGATGAAAAGCTGATGAAAAGTCCAGGAGAACCAACATGATATCATGTTTAAATATTTGAAAGGTCATATTGAGGAGGGTGCAAGCTTGTTTTCTGATGCTCTAAAGCAGGCATGGGCAAACTTTGGTCCTCCAGGTATTTTGGACTTCAACTCCCACAATTCCTAACAGCAGAATGCTGTTAGGAATTGTGGGAGTTGAAACCCAAAACACCTGGAGGGCAAAGTTTTGTCTCTGCCTGCTCTAAAGAATAGGACACAGAGCAATGGATTCCAGCTGCATGAAATGAAATTCCACTTAAAACAACTTCCTGATAGGAGTAGCTGTTCGACAGTGGAATATGCTGCCTCAGAGTGTAAGGGAATCTCCTTGTTTGGGGGTTTTAAGCAGAGGCTGGATATCTTTTGGGAGTGCTTTGATTGTGTATTCCTACATGGCAGAATGGACTTGGACTGGATGGCTCTTGGGGTCTCTTCCAACCTCATGATTCTATGTTTCAATGTAGGCCTTACCATTATAAACCAGCATTTTAGGGTAGCATGTCGAAGCCATCAGAAATGCTCTTTCACTGTTTATTCGGTGTCTGGCATATTGTCAAAGATGCTGCAGGATTCCTTCATCTCTTTTGTTGTTCAGTGCTTCCAAGTTGTTTCCAACTTAGGTCAACCTTGAGGCAAAACTATCACAGGGTTTTCTTGACAAGATTTGTTCAGATGGAGGAGTTGTATTTTTCTGCAGCTGAGAGAGTCTAGTTCACCCAAAGGGTTTCATGGCTGAACTGGGATTTGGATCCTGGTCTCCAACAACCAAGCCACTATGGTATAATGTTTTCCCCCCCACAGGGGAGAAATGTCCATAAAACTAAGCTAAAGATTTAAAAATTCTTGCACAGAGGGAGGGAAAGGAATAGCTGTGAGGCACCTGCCCTTTATACCTTGGCTTATTTTCTATACAGTAGCTAAAGGTAGAAAGCAACAGGAAAGGTGATCAAATCTCAGTGAAGCTGGACATTCACAAAACACAAAAGGTTGGCAAACTCCATCTTTTTCCGAAGGAAAGGTCTAGGCCTGCTGTGATAGCTGATCAATTATTAAATAAGATTGCTCGAGCATGTTGCTATCTGGCTTTTATCTGTGCAGCAGAAAGTGCCTCACAAGTGCCACTTTGTGCAATATAACCCTAACCCTACTGCTTGGAAGGCATCTTTTCTGAAAACAAGCAGGCAGGGGATTACATCTGGAAACTACATTATCCTGAGGTCACATCTGAAGCCAGTATCTTGTTCTGACAATGGTTACTGTCTGGCTGTTTTGTATAATGATTGCTGCTATGTGTTTTTGCACCACGTATGCCACTTGCATTTTAAGATCAGGTAATTTGTTTTGCTTCATGCATATTGCATTTTGACTTTTAAAATGTATTTGACTGCACATCACAAGCAAGCCATTGTTTGCCTGGGGCACAGAGCAAGAGAATTTAGGGTATTGTTTAGTATGGAAGATGGAGTAATGAGCACCACTGTAGGATGTAAAGATGCAGGAAGTTAGCAAATGGCCTCTTCTGGTCATCCTCTCCTTCTCAGCACTTGGACTGCCATACTAGCTACTACCCCTTCTGGGAGTGCTACTACTGAATGCCAGTCCAGTCCATCTTAAAAATATTATGTACCCATAATTTGATCATAGAAAAAGAAACTTCCCTGATGTGTGTAACTGTGGGCTTCTCAAACTTCACAAGTGTTCTGATAGTTCTGATAAATGTTATAGTATTGCATTTCAGAATTTCATACCTTGAAATTATTTTTACTACACCTGTATTCCATTGTGCCTTACGCATAACAGCTTTCCGGCTTTTGTTTCTTTCAGGTTGTAGTAAATTTAATTGCTACCCTCGATTTGCACATCACTTCCTCCACACTTCAAGTCGTGTGGGTGGATTTTCTTCCATTTCCACCTTCCTTGCCATGAATGCAACATTTCCTCCTATATACTCTTCCTTCAGTATACACATTCTCAGCTTTGGGCATCATTTTTATTTTCTATTCTAAGTTTCTATTTTAAAAGGGTTCTTTTTTATAAACATAGTGCTAAAGTGATACCAGGATTTCCCACTTTTGCACAAAATAGCTAAAAAGAAGGGGTGGTCTTTTCATCTGGTAACTAGAAAATAACCATGTTCCCTCTCTCACATTATATCTTTTTAATTTTATTTCTTTTTTAAAAAACAGAAGATGTTTTCTTTTATAGTCATAGCACTGAGGTGTTAGACTATACCTTTGCAGCATTATAACTCTGAAAAGGAACAAAGAGAAACTCCAAAAATATAATGAGAAAATGCTGGTTAGTGAGAAACCCGTTTTGAAGTTTGCACCACTGATAACAACTGGAGAGAGTACCCAATTCACAGGAAAAAAACAGACCTGTCTCAAAGTGCTAAACATATATTTTGTTATCTAGAATGACCAATGTTTCAGCCAATACAGGTTGAGTCTCCCTTATCCAAAATGCCAGGGACCAGATGTGTTTCAATTTTTCAACTTTGGAATACCTATATTTGCATATACATAGTGAATGAGGGCTAGGGGGAAAGTGGGCTAGCCATAAACTCACAGAACCACTGTTTTTACTTTCCTGGATGTATGATGAGCTCTCTTTCCCTTAAAGGCACAAATGGACAGCTGATAGCAAAGAGTTTCAGTTTTTAAAAGATTTCAGATTCTCAGAAAAGGGAGTTTCAATCACTATACAGTTCTGTGGCCTTTATATTTAAAATATCAACATTAAAACTCTGCAGAATTATATGATTAAAAACACATAACTTTACACAAGAAGAGTCATTTTAATCTTTGTATTCTGCCTAGCACCTGTACATACTGATTTGAAACCTAACTGCAAATGTTGAAGCTTATACTCCACTGGAAAAGTCATCCATGGGCTCACCCTTCTTCAAACACAGCAAGAAGAATAGTAGCAATGCATAAAGCAGGCATTCTCAAACTTTTTCAGCCACTGAGCACTTTTTAAAGTAAAAGTTTCTCATGTATTCCCAAGAGATGTTTATATATTATATTGTAGGCATGGGCAAACGTTTTGCCAAATGTGTTTTAAAATTTGACAGATGGGCTGGGCTAGTGGCAAATTCATGGAGAGTGTTCGTGTGAACTAACTGAAAAAAAATATATGAAAAAATTCCTATGCACACTGCACAAATATTGTTTGTTGTGTTAAAAAAGGAGAGAAAGAAAGAAATACAATACAATATTTAAAATTAAGAAGAATTCTAACCAACATAAACATAACAGTATTTAACTGGAAGACCCCAGGGGCCATGCAATGCAACTTCTTCTGTCACAATCAAAGCACTCCCTGAGCGGTGGGAGGGAAGGAGGGTTTTGGAAGAAAGAAAGGCAAAGGCAAAATGATCTGGGTGGTGAGGAAAGTGAGGGGAAAAGACTTTCGATGGCAAGGGAGGGGCAAAAAAGGCTTTTTGCAGTGAGGAAGGCAAGGGAAGTGGGAGGAAGCAAGAAAGAGGAGGGAAAGCTTGGAGCGAGGAGGAGGAGGAGAGCATGGACCACTCAGTATGCATCACAGAGTCCTAAGGGCTCCGGAGCACAATTTGAGAACCACTGGTATGTAGACATATTGCATTCATACTGCCCTGTATTGGAAATATCTGGGATGGGGGGCATTCCTGTCAGTGAATATAAAAACTTGTAATTAGTGCTGGAATGACAGGATAAAAGAAACAATATAGGGAAAATGTCACACACACACATATACCTTGATGCCTACAGCTCTAAATGCAGTGGAGGAGCTCACAGACTGGGGTATTGTCTGGTTTTGGTTCCCTAGGTGCATGCTGTAGTAGAAATATTAGTTGTAGAGAATTTGTGTCTTTCTGTCACCTTTAAGAGTTCCTTCTTTCTGGCTAGCAAACCAGTTTACCTAGCAGAAGGGTGCAAGACGTTGCATCTGGCAGTGTTCTTTCACTCGTTGTTTTACCCACTCTGCTGCCAAAAAGTCTATTTGGCAGAAGCAATTTCCAGTGCACTGGAGAATTCCATAAGTTCTAGTGGTGTCAAACTGTATTAATTCTTCAGTGCAGACATATCCTTCTTCTTCACTCTAGTTTGCCTCCCAGCAGATGTTAATGGGTGGTGGTGATAGGAGTTTACAAATTTGCTTTATTTTTATTTCTTCCATGAAAAAGTAGCATCTTTTCTTAGATTCCAGGAACTGGTTCTGCCACCAAAGTAGTCAGCTTTCAGTATTGCTTTGCTGCTATTGAAGAGAAAGATTACTATATCAAGTCAAGTTCTAAAATCAATCAAATGAAGTAATCCGGTTTCCTCAACAATATTTTTACACATTTTTGAAAAAAAAAAAACACTTAATCCTGAATAGAAGGGGATATTGTTACGTGGTGGATCTTGAAGCATGAACCTGTCACTTACAGTGCAGGGAAACTGAGATTATTGTTCACCTAGCGACGGGGTTGACCATATCCATAATAGTGAGGTCATTTTCATGAAGTGTAAGGTTGTAGCTGAGAATTGAAAAGGGATGCTGAGTCTTTAAGGCTTCAGCTCTTTTCATAAACTCTTCATGCCTGTTGTTGTATTGTCAGAAAAAAATGAATACAGGGAAAAGGCAAACCAGAAAACTCCTGCTTGCTACATAACCACTCTATTATCCCTTTCATGCATAGCATGTTCCTCCCATTCATGCCTGCGATGTAATGAACAATAATAGATGGGTTGATACAATTATTGCAAGGATTCACTTTTGGATTCTTCTGTTTTGATGATAGGGGATGGGCTTGCAACAATGGAACTGGGAGCATAATGTTTTAAAAACTACAATTGAATCCGGTCTAAGGATATATATGTATACCTGCCAACACAGGAAATATATTCAGAGTCAACTGTGCTGGCTATTCAGCAGAATAAAGCAAAGTACTAAATCCATAAAACAGGAATACCTTTATTGGCCAATCAAATGCACCAAACATCATGCAGGCTTCTGAAGCCTCTTTGGTGTCTTCATCAGGCAAAGAAGCTAAAAATCATAAAAAAGGAAAGAAATGTTGTTAAAGCCCAAGGGCTACATGATGAACAAGTTTTCAGAGTTCATGAAATTATTTTCTTCTTTTTCGAGATTGTCTCTGTCCAAGTTTGTCATCTGGATGAAAAATAATACTTTGTAGAATATGTGTAAAATATCTGTGTCTATATGGGAAGATCAAAAAAAGAAGATATGCATGCACACATTCACTATTCTCTGGCTGTTTATCAAAGATTTATTTTTCTTATCAAGCTTTTAAACCATGATGATAATCGGATTAGCTTGTTGTTTTCTTTAAGAAAGCAAACTTAACTATTTTAGGATCCTGAAGATTTGCATGCAGTGTATCCAATAATTCTTTTGTACACATGTACTAATTTTGCATTTTAATTCCATGTCAGTGATACCTGCCATGAACTCCTGGGACATGTGCCTCTGCTTGCTGATCCTAAATTTGCCCAGTTTTCTCAAGAGATTGGACTGGCGTCCCTGGGAGCATCTGATGAAGATGTCCAAAAACTTGCCACTGTGAGTCACTAAATTTCATTGCATGCATTTCCTTTAGCCTCAAAAATCTGTCGTATCACTACGAAGAAAGTGCTTTTTTCAGTATACATCAGATTGCCAATACCTTCTAACCAAATAGATATGTGGTCCATTTTTTTTGCAGTTGGTTTATCCTAGTGCATGCTTGGGATCCCCAGTGTGTGGAGTTATAGTAGAAGCCCGTTTTTACAAAAAATCACAGTAGCAATCTGTCAAATAGCCTTCTCTCGGACAAATACTGGAACTGTGTAGCTCTCCAGCTTTTGCTGGTCTACACCTTGCATCAACCATAACCAGCTTAGCCAATGATGAGGAATGCTGGGAATTATGGTTCAGCAACATCTACATCTGCTATAGATTTGGAACAATGTGAATGAATAATCCTGGATTCTTTCTCACACTAACTGGAATGAGTTGTTTTTATTTGTAGAAATAGAGCTAACCACCCTCCCACCCCCACACAACATAGCATGAATTGTGAGAAGGAATCTCACCATTTATTGCAATACTGTGGGAGATCAAAGCAGGGCAGTTCTGTCCAACATGAGTAGTGGTTTGTGTCTCCATGCGTGTCTCCTTATGTATTCCTGGAACAGAAAGCTACTAGCATGCATGAGAAATAACTGTCTCTCTTTAAGCCTGCCTGTCTTCTAGTAATTATGGATAGAAATACATTTTTCTATACAGAGAACATTTGGAAAGATGTGTGAAAAGTTATTATTTGGACTTCCTGCCCTAGAATCCTTCACACCCAGTGACCATGCTGGCTGGGTATGGATTCTGTGAGTTGTAATCAACTTTCTAAGTTTGGATTATGAACACTTACGATCTCATCGCATGGGCAAAATTGTTGGTCCAATGACAGTTTCAACTCAATTCAGGCATAGAGCCCACCGGATCCCATCACACAATGTAGATCTGCTTCCGATGGGGCTCCATGCCTGAAATGAGGTGAAGCATCGTAAGACGCACCAGTGAGAACATGGGAGGCTTCCTGTGTTCCATTGAGAAGAACCAGGGGAGGCTAGGTGGAAATGCTTCCCCTTGTGGAATAAGGGGTGATGTGGGGTGACGAGTTCCCCATGCTGGATTTGCCACAGTTCATGGCGAATCCCTCCACTATCACTTGCAGGTTAGACCTCAATGTGATGAGGCCCTGACAATGCCAGTTTCCAGGTAGGTTTAGTGAAGTACCTAACAAGGTAGAAAAATATGCAATTATTATATATGCCATGTAGAATTTTAGACATATTGTGATGCAAAATAAGGATAAGGGAGGCATTGTGTAAAAATCCACCAAGCAGAACTGAATACCATTTCCTCTTTCATCTCACAACCCCTTTAACTGCTTCTCCTCCATGGACATTTAATGGTTTGAAGACAATGTGTGTTTGTGGGTAGCAGAGAAACATCCAATCATGTTCTTATAGTAGTTATCTAGTTTCCCCTAAAATAAGCCATACCCATAAAATAAGCTGTAGCAGGATTTCTTAGCATTTCCACAATATAAGCCATACCCAGAAAATAAGACATAGTTATAGGTGTGGCTATGCAGCATACAAGGTCGCTCACCCTGTCAGGTCCTGGTCGTTTCTATGCGTCCTGCAAGCTGAGGCATAGAGGGAGACATAGAAAGTGAAAGTAAAAGTCTCCTCAGCGAAGTGAGAAGCAGAACACTCTTCTTTAGGAATTGTGTGTCCTCAGGGGGAAGAAGCTGTGGCTGTCGTTTTACTAAGTGCTGTGCGTCTCTCTCCCACAGCACCAACAGTTGGTGGGTCTCTCTCACTCCCCAAAAACACCAGTAAAGCTTCTGCTCCTCAGCACTGACCAGCAACAGACTGTGGGTCTCTCTCACCTCACACAAACACCAGGGGATAGAAGAAAAGCTTCAGCAAGCAGTCTGCTACTGAGCCTAGAGAGATGATCCCATAAATGCAGATTAGTGTACCACAGGCATGTAGCCCGGGGGGGGGGGGGGCTGAGGGCTTCAGCCCCCCCCCGAAATTCTCATGGTGGTTCATGAAAAGGCCTTACTGGTGCATTATTTAAACTGTTATGTTTATTCATATCATGATCTGATCACCATACTCAATATATCTCATATGCATGGGGGTATTGGGGTAATGATACAAAAGGTTTGCTAGGGTAGACCCTCTTTCACTCAGACTCAGCCCCCGTGAAACTCAGCCCTCCCGAACCCCCCCTGAAAAAAAGCCCCCCCCCGAATCGAAATCCTGGCTACGGGCCTGGTGTACCATACTTAATAAAACATAAGACATCCCCTGAAAATATGCCATAAATATAAGACAGTGTCTTATTTTCGGGAAAACATGGTAGTATGTACAGCAACAAGGCATGATCTCCCAGAAATTCTCTGAGGGTCCCAGAAAGTAACGTCATTGTTGTACTTGTACCCACAGGAACATAGCCAGACACTTCTCTGTCACTCTGCTCCTACTTTCCACCAGCCAAGAAATGATCATGTGGGTTGGATATAACAAGTAAAACAGCATTTCTGGGAGTTGTTCCTTTAATGATAAGAGTTAATATGCAGTACTTACATTGACTCATAGATAAGTCAACCCAGTTTTTTTGGGGGGGGGGGGGAGTCACTTGTTTAACTAACATTTCTAAAGTTATACATGAGTATACAGTAAAGTTTTTCAAACAGAACTTGCAGGATCAAATGTAGTTCCTTCACCCACAGCTGTTAGAAGTTAAGAAGCAATACTGATGCAAAATAGCACTGACTCTGCATATTCATCACATATTTTATCTGCAAAGTCGCAAAGAGAAATGCTAACTGTGTAGGCTGTGCTAGCTACTCCTCCAAGCTTTTGAAACCTTTAAAGGCACTGCACATTTCATCTCCCTGTTATCAGACCGTGTTGATTGATTGTAGAGTGTCCAGGTGAAGTGAAGGACAGGACTTCATTTTAAAGGAGCAGGAGTCCTGGAAGCAGTTGGCCATAACATGAGGTTGGAAGATAATTCTGACCTTTACAATTGTCTTTTTTAAAAACAAAGGTGTCTGTTAGACTTATGCCTGCATAAATCACTAACAGGATGCCAGCCTAGATCTTTCAGCTAATTCCTTGGCAATTATAAGCAGCTTTGATGTATTCCCAGAGCTTCACATGTGTAAGAACTCACTAATTTTCCCTTGAAGAAGTGGGGAATGCTTAGTGCTTGCAATGGAGAGCCTCTCTAAGTGGATGTATAATACATCTGGCCTTGTGGACAGGGTCCAATGGGGCTTTGCATAATAACAAACATTCAAAAATGGATAGAGATCTATTGTACACCACTGTATGTATATCCAACAATATTGTTTAGTGCAGTGTCAGAGTCTGTGAATTTATATTTATGTAGTGGTGGTTTACTTAACCTCCTTCTTGTATTTGTTCATCTTGGTATTTGGGTCAAAAATTACTGTCCATTTTCCCAGAAATTAAGAAGGCAGCATTTTATGTATCAGCCTCTTTCTGCTTTTTTCTTTACAGCACTATCTACAAATCTCTCCAATTAAAGAAATTGCTGTCAGGCACTAATTGGCTACATTAAACTCTTTCAAGTTTTTTTCTTCTCCTTTTACTTTGAAGCTGCTTTTCAACCTCTGTCTCTAATGTATTAAAACTGGCAGCCTCCTCCTCTCTTTTTTGGTGACAATTATTGTGACATTTTAATGTAGTGCCAGGGAATGAAAGCTAAACAATTTCTGCTCTTTTTTAAAAAATAAAATAAATAAAATAATATTGGCCTGTGTGCAGAAAACTACAGGAATGAATTGCTTCTGAAAATGGAGAAAATTGAAGTTTTGCAAATAGTTATGGAGCTCATTTTTATAAATATAAATGATTTGGCCTTGACTGAATGATAAAAGAAGCAAATGCGATGGCAAATGTTGTCTGTTTTTTTATCTGCTTATATTTGCTTACATGTGCCTATGGAATTGTGCACCTGAGGAAATCTTTGAACATTTTCACCCACTAAGGGAAAGTTTAATAGCTTTTCTTTTGGTTATATCACCATTTTAATGACTCTGGGGCTTTTTAAAAGCTTAAACACCAGCTTTATGGTAATATTTTTCTTAGCCTTTCTTATTAATCTTTCTTCAAACATTTTAGAATTATAGAATCTTAAAATAGGAAGGGGCCATAAAGGCAATCTAGAATGGAGTACTCTTGCCATGCAGGAATTCACAACTACTATACTCTTGAAAAGATGCCTATCCGCAACCTTGGTTTTTGTTGTTTTTGTGTGCCTTAAAGCAATTTCCCATTTATGTTGACTCCAAGGTGAAACTACCATGGGGATTTCTTAGCAGGATGTTTTCTGAGCCGGTTTGCAATGGCCTTCCTCTGAGGCCCCTTACACACAGCTGAATAAAATCCCACATTTTCTGCATTGAACTGGAATATAAGGCAGTGTGGACTCAGATAACCAAGTTCAAACCAGATATTGTGGGATTTCCTGCCTTGATATTCTGAGATATAGGGTTGTGTGGAAGGGCCCCCAGTTCAAATTAGATATTGTGGAATTTTCTGCCTTGATATTCTGGGTTATATGGGTGTGTGAAAGGGCCCTGAGGCTGAGAGAGTGTGACTTTCCTAAGTCACCCAATACGTTCCTGGCCAAATGGGGATTAACTCTGGTCTCCAGAGTCGAGATCCAACACTCAAATCGCTACACCCCACTGGCTCTCACAACCCACAAAGATGGCAGGTTTACCATTTCTTAAGGTGATCTGTTCACTACGAAACAGCTCTTGCTATGAAAACATTCTTCCTAATATTTAGCTGAATTTTTTTCCCTTTTCAGTTTGACTCTATTGATTTGTTTTCTCGTCTCTGGAGCACCAAAAGATAAATTTACTCCATTTTCTAAATGCCATCTCTTCAGATATTTAAAGACAGACATTGTGCTACATTTCAGTATTCTCTTCTCTAGGGTAAACAATAACATCCTTTGCTCTCTAAACCATACCTCACTGGACTTGGTTTCCAGATCTTTAATATTCTTGGTTGTCTCCTTTTGGACATGCTTGAGTTTGTTAATATCCTTTTTAAACCAGTCCATATATACAGTCTTGGCACCTTGCAATTAGTTTGGCTGTTGTCTTAGGTGAGGCAGTGTTGGAGATCCCATTGCCAAGTTTGAAGGCAGATTCATGTGCCAGTCCAGGTTGCTTACATATATATAAATGAGGGCATGCCATGCCTTTACTTCAGGGAGCAAAAAAGTCTTGGCCTGGTCCAGAACAGGGTTATGCATGAATCTATGTTGAAATGATAAAAGGTGGAAATTGATATCATTTTTTTCTGACTTTTTTGCATTACAATTCTGAATATGAGAAATGGAAATACATTTTCCCCAGTGTACATTAGCAACCCAGCCTGTTATTTTACAAACTGCAGTTGCTGAGAAATACTTTAAACTCTAATAGCACATTGACAGACAAATATGTATTTCTAATACTTCTTAAATCCAAAGAATGGCCATGGCCTTGGCTTTTAAATCAACCAAATACTGATTATATTCAGAATAAATGAAAACAATCCGCAGCAGATTGAGTGTTCAGAAATGTGTGTGTCGTCCTGTAATATTTCGCCTGGTAATAGAGACATTACAAGTCTGCCTTTCTTTTTATCTGTTACATATTGTAACTCATGCTTATATTCATCAAGAAAGAGTGGAGAATTTTTCTATCATAGGAAGAGCCTGGTCACTTTCTTTGGATTACAAATCTCAGAATCCTCTAGCCATTATAACTAGTAGTTCAAATAATAATAATAACAATAACAACAACAACAACCTGCCCTATCCCCCCCAAGGGAACTCAGGGCAGTTTCCAGCAAAAGTAACAAAATGGCAAACATTCAATGCCGAAAACAAATAACAAAGAAAAAAAGTGGATAAAACAAACTCAATACAAAAGTATAAAACTAATAAAAATAATTGAAAATTAAATTTAAATAAACATAACACGCCACACACATTTACCATATGATAAACTCTTAAAATTAGACAAAAGGGTATTAAAAGCTGGGATGGTTTACAGCAGTGGTTTTCAACCTGGGGTTCCCAGATGTTTTTGGACTACAACTCCCAGAAATCCCAGCTAGTTTACCAGCTGTTAGGACTTCTGGGAGTTGAAGGCCAAAAACAAATGGGGACCCCAGGTTGAGAACCACTGGTTTACAGCATCCAATGGAAATATAATAATGTGTTGGAAGAGATCATACTGGCAGTCTTGTCCAATCTCCTGCTATGCAGGAAAAGCACAAAGTACCCCATCCAGGCTCTGTTTAAAAGCCTCCATTCATCTAGCCACAATGCCAAACTAGCAGCTGAAATATAGTGTCATTGATTAATATAAAGAACTGAATGTTTCTAATATCACTCCTTTCCACCTGCTACTAAGGAGGCTGTCGAGGTCCTGAACCGGTGCCTGGCCGCTGTAACGGTCTGGATGAGGGCGAACAAACTGAAATTAAATCCAGACAAGACAGAGGTACTCCTGGTCAGTCGCAAGGCCGAACGGGGTATAGGGTTACAGCCTGTGCTGGATGGGGTCGCACTCCCCTTGAAGGCGCAGGTTCGCAGCTTGGGTGTGACCCTGGACTCATCGTTGAGCCTGGATCCCCAGGTTTCAGGGGTGACCAGGGGAGCATTTGCACAGCTCAGGCTCGTGCGCCAGCTGCGCCCGTATCTCGGGAAGTCTGACTTGGCCACGGTGGTACACGCTCTGGTCACATCCCGCCTTGACTACTGCAACGCTCTCTACGTGGGGCTGCCCTTGAAGACGGCCCGGAAGCTTCAGCTGGTTCAGCGCGCGGCAGCCATGTTACTAACTGGAGCGGGTAGCAGGGAGCACACAACGCCCTTGTTGTCCCAGCTCCACTGGCTGCCGATCTGCTACCGGACCCAATTCAAGGTGCTGGTCTTGGCCTACAAAGCCCTAAACGGTTCCGGGCCAAAATACCTTTCGGACCGCATCTTGGCCTACGAGCCCACAAGGACCTTGAGATCGTCCGGGGAGGCCCTTCTCTCGATCCCGCCTGCCTCACAGGCACGGCTGGCGGGGACGAGGGAGAGGGCCTTCTCGGTGGTGGCCCCCCGGCTGTGGAACACTCTCCCCGCAGACATCAGACAGGCGCCCTCCCTCATGTCCTTTCGAAAAAGCCTTAAGACGTGGCTGTTCGAGAGAGCATTTAATTGAGAGCTATAACAATGAGGTAAAGAAGATCGGAATGGAACAAGGAATATGAGACTGGATATGATTCTATTAAGAGACGAAACGGATTTTTAGTGTTGTCTGTAATTGTTGTATAGTCTATATGTGGTTGTAACTGGCTCTTTTGTAAATTGTCTCCTATATGTATTTGTACACCGCCATGAGTCGCCCTAATGGGCTGAGAATGGCGGTTAATAAGTGCATCAAATAAATAAATAATAAATAATATATCACACACACATTCACACATTATGTATATCTCATTTCCATAATCTATTTACACTTTTGCCAAATACTTTAGCGCTACATACAGAGGCAAGGGCTAAAATTGGTTAAGACCAGATGAAATAACTCAATGGGAACATGCTTTGGCTTCAGTAATCTGTGCCCAATGATCTCCTGAATTTCTTTTTCTCTGTTGGCTTCTTGCTTACATCCCATGCATAACAGGGGCAATTTTTTGATTAGAACATAGATCACTTTACCATTTCAATTAAAGAAGAGAGAAACTGAAGTGAGATGGTATCCCATTTTTGTTACTTTTTTATTATCATTGAGTCATTTCCAAACAATCATGCAGTTGTCCTGGCAAGATTTTTTTCTGGGGAGATTTGCCTTTGCCTTCCTCTGATGCTGAGAGAGTATGACTTGCCCAGGGACATCCAATGGGATCCTATCTTCATCAACTATTCATTATTTTCTTACAATTAATTAGGTAATTTCTGGAACTTCCTTGGTTACAGACTGGGAGAAGGGGAGATATTCATTCTTATAATTAATATAAGAACATGTTAGATGTTCAGTAGCATGATGTAGTGGTTTGAGTATTGGACTAAGGACTTTATCAGACAAAAATTGGGGAAAGCAGGGAAAATAACCTTTTTTGAGTGAGGAATAATCTTTGCATGGCATTCCATCTTTAAAGAAGACAGAGAATGTACTTACTCCCATCACATAAGATTGCTTCCTCCTGCTTCAACCATCCACTTAGAGGAGACAGAAGGTATCATTTTTCAGGCAGATAGAATTTCTCTCCATGGACTCTTTTGCTTTTCCCTCCCAATCCCTTTACTCTCAAGGAGTCAGGAGGCTTTGTTCTTAAGCCTGATTTTGAGAGAGAAATGGAGCATGAATGCTCTGTAGGAGATTGCCCATAGGAACACCCTTTACTCCATGTCACTGAAGCAAATAAACACTGTGTTCCCCTCCCTCCAAGCCACTGCTTTTATATATCATCTGTCCAAAATTTCATGTCCTCTTGTGGAGGTAACTGTACGTCTTTGTAATTTTTGAATCCTTTTTCAATAAATTTTCTCCATACATCATCAAAATCACTTTGTTTCTATATTGCTCTTTTAACTTTTAATTTAAATTTTAATTTATTGCCAATTTCCATACTTCCTTATACCAGTACTCTATTTGTATATTTATTTCTATTTTCCAATTCCTTGCTATAAGCAGTCATGCATTGTTTGTTATTACATCTTTATCCTTTTTTTCAGTTGTTTATTATTATATGATGATAATAAAACTATTCCTTCTATTTTAATGTTCATTATGTCCTCTTTCTCTAAATACTTTGCCCCAGAAATTACTTACATATTTACATTGGCACCACATATGTTTATATGTTCCCGGTTTTTGGCATCCTTTCCAGCAATTTTTTTGAATAGTTTTTATTTGCATTTGCTATTTTTATTGGTGTTAGATACTATTTCCATATTAACTTATAGTAATTTTCTTTAACCTGTATTGATAATTTTTTCAAATGTCCGATTGGCAATTAATCTGTTGTGCTAAAACTCGTCCCTAAGTTTTTCTAACTTAGAAAAATCAAACTTGGTAGCTTCCTTAGGCAGTATTTCTAGGCACAAACACCTGGGAGCAGGCTTTGCTGAATGCTGGAATGTACTTTTGAGTGAACAAGCATAGGATTGTACTGTGTATATCTCCCACTGATCACCTCATTTGATTACATGAATCCAGAATTAAATCATCAAATTTTAAGCTTACATGCACTCAGGCATGTAGCCGGCGGAGGGGGGGGGGGGGGGAGAGAGGGGGGATTGAGGGGATTCAACACCCCCCCCTCCCAAATTCTCAGGGTGGTCTGCAACTGTTATGTTTATTCATATCATGATCAGATCATCATGATCAATATATCCCATATGCATGGCGGTATTGGGATAATGATACAAAAGGTTTCCTAGGGTAGATCCTAAGCCTTCTCCCCCCCCCCGAATCAAACTCAGTCCCCCCCCCCCCAATCAAACTCAGCCCCTCCCCGAATTAAAATCCTGGCTACGGGCCTGTATGCACTAGAAACTCTATATTGTTGTTGTGTGGCTCTAAACCATTTCCAATAATGATAATCCTAACCAAACTTACCATAGAGTTTTCTTGGCAAGATTTGTTCAGATTTACTATTGCCTTTCTCTGAGGATGAGGGCTTGCAACTTGTCCAATGTCACCATAGCCAACTATGGATATGAACCTTTCAGAGTTCTAGTCCTGGTCCAACACTATAATATGGTGGTTCTGTAAAGTGACAGCCAGCTCTACGGAATACAATAATCTGCCATCCAAATCCTATAAAAGGAGAATTTGTTTGTCATTGCCTTCCTCTGAGGCTGAGGGCCCTTCCAGACAGGCCCTATATTCCAAGATCTGATCCCAGGTTTTCTGTTTATCCCAGATTAAGTGGGGACTCATATAATCCAGTTTAAAATGGAAAACCATGAATATAGGGCCTTTCTGGGAGGGCCCTGAGGGTATGTGACTTGCTCATGATCACCCAATGGATTTCCATGGTTGAGTGAAGAAGTGAGTCCTGGTCTCCCT
The DNA here is from genome assembly GCF_037176765.1 of Anolis sagrei. Classification (NCBI taxonomy): domain Eukaryota; kingdom Metazoa; phylum Chordata; class Lepidosauria; order Squamata; family Anolidae; genus Anolis; species Anolis sagrei. Next base: position 144,459,630 of record NC_090025.1, read on the forward strand.
GGCATCTAGAAGAACACTGCCAAAAGCATAAGGTGTTATTATTTGTCTTTACATTAAAACTTATTAAATAACAATCTGGTAACAACAGGTTGCTCTTCTCACAAATCTTAAAACCAGAGAGATGTAGAAAGAAAAGAACTGAGAAATTCTGAAGTATATAACAAGCGCATCCTGGATGTTTTATGGTGATGTTTTCGAAGGACTCATATAATGAGCATTACCCAGCATGTCAACTTTCTGGCACAAAAATGTAATAGATTTTGATATTCAAGTTAATAAGAGAATAATGTGAGCCTGACAAAGCATTTGCATGCTCATTATGTCTGCTATTTTCAGGAGGAAACATCATCATCATTAAGAAATTGCAGAATAGGCAATCACAGTCCTCGGCTGAAGTTCAATCGCTCATGCTGTGAATCTGTGATCTGCCAGAGTAGGAGGAAGGGGGTGGCATCAGAGAGAGAGAGAAAGGAGGGGGGGAGGGAAGAAAAATCCTTATAAAACAGCTTGATGAGTTCTGTAGTCTTCAAGAGATTAGTTAAATAACATAGGCCATACTGCCTATATTTGCTTTTGTATATTATAATATAGGTGTTATCTTGTTTTTCATTGTTACATGGAGAGGAGAAATCAAATTAGTGAAGCAGTCTGTGTGGGTGGAATTCTGACCTGATTAGCACAATTCAGGAGGGATGAGAATTCACTCATAAGCTTTCTTAAAAGACTAGATGAAAGTGTCGTTGCTGTTTTGCCTTAAATTGCCAGAAATGCATTCGTTTATAACCTTTACAAGATATAAGTGTATAATTACTGCGGGCATAAATCTTAAAAACTGCACAAGTCACATCTTTTAAAAACAGAATATACTTCTTGAATGCAATGTTTAGCATTCCAGGTTCGACTGACAAAGTGAATTACTATCACAATGAAATCACACACTCTTTTAAAAATAACAAAATTTGCAGAAAATTAACTGCGACTGACTACAACCTACTAATATAAAGCATCAAAGGATCCAGTTTTCCAAAGCTTACCTAGGAATGTCAGCTTTAGATTGTCTGGTACATTTTGGCTGGGGTCTGCAGCTATAGTGGGAGAACTTTGACCACACAGGCCCTTTCCACACAGCCATATAACCCAGAATATCAAGGTAGATAATCCACAATATCTGCTTTGATCTGGATTATACGAGTCCACACTGCCATATCATCCAGTTCAATTTGGATTTTATACAGGTGTTTGGAAGGGGTCTCAAATGTGTTTTAGACAATCAAGATGATGAAAGCTCTTGTAACCTAGCTTTATGGGAAATGTAGGGAGCTGGGTAGGCTTAGCTTTGAAAAATAAATGATTAAGAGGTGACGTGATATCCATCGTTGATATCTGAAGAAATGCCATGGAGAAAGAGGAGCAAGCTTGCTTTCTGCACTGTAGAACCCGAACCAGTGGAATCGAATGACAGGAAAAGAGATTCCATGTAAACACCGGGAAGAACTTATTTACTGTAACAGGTTTTTGGAAGAGGAAAGGGTGACCTCAGAACCTGATGTGCTTCCCTTATTTGGAGATGTTTAAATGGAGATTGGTTTGTGGGGATCTAGCAGGAATGCTTTAGTTGTATATTCTTGCATGACCGGAGGTTGGATTAGATCAGTGGTTCTCAACCTGTAGGTCCCCAGATTTTTTGGCCTTTAATTCTTTGAAATCCTAACAGCTGGTAAACTGGCTGGGATTTCTGGGAGTTGTGGGCCAAAACACCTGGGGACCCACAGGTTGAGAACCACTGGATTAGATGGCTTTTTCAGCCACTTCCAAATCCAAGAGTCTATAACACTATGACTTCTGCTCACAGAAGTACCAGGCAGCATGGCTCTAGAAGAGGAGCCCAACACAATCATCTTCAGGGCCAAATTTTCTAAAATGTATTCTTGATATTCTTACTCTTGAAGCTAATTGCGGGACATGAGGACCCACTGCACATAATGTCTCGCTTCTTTCAGCTACCATCCTTAGAATAATTGGCTGCTTAGGGCTTCATTATGAAGCTGTGAGGGACTCAGTATTCACTTAGGCCCTTGCCTGCCAATCGTGATTACTGATGGTGGATAGTTATACAGCGAGAAGGATTTCTAAAACACTTCCCTCAAAACTTTTTCTTATTTCTCATTTTCCAAATAGAAACCACTGGGTTTTGAAAAACACTCTGCAAAGGACAACTTGCCCTCAAAGCCAAAAAGTTGCCATTCTAACTTTTAGCTAGATAAACAAGGGAGAAGGTATAAGAGTTACATATTAGTGAGTTGTAAATAAGGCAATGTTCAAGATATGTTTCTTCATTACAATCATAGGGTGGGAAGAGACCACAAGGACCATCTAGTCCTACCCCCTGCCATGCACAATCAAAGCATTCCTCACAAGTGAACATCCAGCCTCTATTTAAAAATCTCCAGAGAAGGAAACTCCACTACACACTGAGGCAGTTCTTACTGTCAAGAAGTTTTTCCTAAGGTTAAGGTGGAATCACTTTTGCAATTTAAACCCATTGCTCATGGCCCCAGTCTCCAGAGCAGCAGAAAACAAACTTGCCCCCTTTCCAATATTTAAACATGGCTACCATGTTCCCTCTCAACCTTATCTTCTCTAAACATACCTAGCTCTTTAAGCCTTATAGGACTACAGCAGAAAATTATTTTCCCCTTAAAAGGAGTTCCAGAGCAACCATATGAAAATGCTGATCATTGTAGCTTGTCTGTTGCTGGAGAGACACTTCTAAGACAACCTAAATCTTCCTAGATCGAATAAGATTTTGGACATCTGTTTTGCTTTTATTTTAAAAATTGATAAAATCAGAGATCCAGCAGAGTGGAGCTATTTGAGAGTTGACTATGATTGGAGACCAGGGTTTGATCCCCCACTCAGCAGCCATGGAAACTCACTGGGTGTTCTTGGGCCAGTTATACATTCTCAACTCCAGAAACCTGCATGATAAAGGCACACAGCAACAAAAATCCAGTTAGTAATTGTTGTGTAATAGCATAATTGTGAGGAACTATGGTAACTGTATTTCAAAAACATTAGAAGGGCGCAGATCATCTCAGCTTAAAACCTCAGGTGTTTTCCAGCTCTACTTTTTAAAGGGCAAAATCAGCCCCTTATCATGGGTTGAGAATGTAATTGGCATACAATTTGCTTAGAGTGTATTTGACCCCCCTCCCCCCTTTTTTTGGCTTCTCAAGAAGTGGGGTCTGAAACCTTGTAGCATCTACAATTGATGAACTCTTGTCAAAGGGATCTCAGCATGAATCATTTTATGCAAATCTGTCCTAGAGGTTGCAACAGGCTGGATCTTGGTGGCTAGGCTCCTAACCACCAGGAGAGGGCATAGCTGCTATACCAGATAAAAGGTGCCCCAGCCATAGCTAAGACAATACCTTTTATTTATTAATTATTTATTTAAAACTTTTATATCCTGATCTTCTCTACTGCCGTAGAGGGACTCAGACCGGCTAGTAGCTGATCTAGCAACAACCGAAGACTGCATAGTAGCCATTTTGAGATAGCTCCTATATGTAAAATAATTTTCAGAATCCCCTCCAATATCTTGTGTTGGATTCATTTTGTGTTATTAATTAAGATCACGGTTACTTTTCCCTCTTGCATGAGAACCCTATTTCCTTTTTCTTTAATAAAGTTTGCAGGAAGGTCATTATAAAGCAATGTGATCCTAAAAGTAGCTTTTAAAAGCAAGACTATGTAAAAGGAATTGTTTAAACTAGGTGGAAACATCCCAGGAGACCTTTAATTTTAACAATGTGTACATGGAAATGTGATGTGTCCAAGTCTTTTTTAGAATCCATGGAATAAAACTAAAAACCAACTTGCAGGCTTTACCTTCTGACCTGTATCTGATTATTCAGTTGAAAAGGGAGAAGTTGTGTTTCCTTAAGAATGTGTAGACTCTCTTGCTATTTGGAGTTAAAGAACAGGACAGCAACTAGATAGCAAAGGTTTGACAAATAGGACTTTGTGTGGATGGCAGCTTTGGGCCAGATGGCAATGGGGACATTAAAAACTGCCTTATATCAAACCAGGTTAATGTTTCATTTAGCTCTACTTTGACTGCTAGCATCTTTTCAGGGTTTCAGGCAGGGTTTTTCTTCATACTACCTAGTCATACCAGGGAATGACTATCAGACTTTCAACCTTTGCTGAAGAAAAGAAGGCAGTGGAGCAAATCTGTTGAACTGGATGCTCCTCCTTTGCAGTGACACTTCCCCCATCACACGTAGGAAGCATTGCCCAAGTGGTGAGGATCTGGGCAGGCCCCTGTGTTGGGAGGGAAGTGTAGTACAAGACTTTCACTTTACTTGTGGGTGGGGCCTCCGCTGGAAGTGCAGCAACGTTGTGGGATGGGCAGTGTGCCCATCCATTGCTGGACTGGCCAGGAAGCATCTTAGGATGCTTTCCAAGCCTTGTCCGATTAGGTGGTTAGTGTATGCAGAACTTGTATGCAGAACATGTGTTCTGCTGCTGAGCTATAGTCCTTCCCCAGCATCCAATGCCAGTACTCAAAAACTTGAAAAATCATTACAAGAGATAGGACTAACTAGAGAAATAATTTTTCCCCTTCAGTGTCCTCTCACCCTCTAGTAATAAAGCTGTAAAGCACTGAAGCGCATTTGCTTCTTTTCAGCTGTTTTCTACTCAGTGAAAAAATAGACCCCTCTTAGTATTCCATGTTGCTGCATATTAAAGGAGATTGTTTTAATCACTGTCCACTGTGAATGGTCAAATTAAATTTGAGTTACCTGATTCTCTCTGCATGACGCTGAGTGTTTTTATTTGTCTGGGTAGCTGAATGAATGAATAAAAATTGGATATAATATGCTTGAAGATATGTCTTGGGTAGGGCTTAATTAATTGGTGAGACAGTGTGGAAGTTTTAGCATCTTAGCATTAAAGGACACCAGGGAAGGATAATGCAATATAATATTTGAATTTTTATAATGGGCTATGTGATATGATCTCTTTGTCAGAACAGCTTAATGGAATTTTTATAAACCCAGCTTTCCCATCCTAGAACCAAATGGGAATTCTGCTGTTGTCTTCAATTCCCTCTGAAACAAATATTATTTTCATTTACATTTAGCAGCATTATAATATGAAAGTATGCACATATAAATGAATGCAAACACAGTCTTGTATTATTTATTGTTTTGTTCTGGAAGTAGAAAAGAGAGAGGTGTGTGTGCGTGTGCGGTGTAAACCTGGTAGAAAACTGCATAACCATGTTACCATAATATATGATCTCCTTATAGCAAAAGATACCTTATTAAAGCCAAATGTGCTGCTGAGTTGATGCTTTAGTTTGGTTTCTGCATGTAATGAATAGTAATGATCTTGAGAAGAAATTGGAAATCTGTGGGATCCCCCCCACCCCACCCCTTTTGATCTGGTGATCAGAACCAGGTCTACCATCAGATACAATGCAGCAGCAATCCTGGTAGCATCCACTGGGAGGCAGCTTTTGCTACTTCCTGGCCATTTAATGTGGACATTTCAGGTAGATGTTTCCCTTTGTTGGAGTGTGGAACCCCCGGTGGTGCAGTGGGTTAAACCGCTGAGCTGCTGAACTTACTGACTGAAAGGTTGGCAGTTTGAATTCAGGGAGTGGGGTGAACTCCTGCTTTTAGGCCCAGCTTCTGCCAACCCAGCAGTTCGAAAACATGCAAATGTGAATAGATCAATAGGTACCGCTTTGGCGGGAAGGCAACAGCACTCCATGCAGTCATGCCGGCCACATGACTGAGGAGGCCTCTACAGATAACGCTGGCTCTTCGGCTTAGAAATGGAGATGAGCACAACCCCCAGAGTTGGACATGACTAGACTTAATGTCAAGGGGAAACCTTTACCTTTATCTTTTAGGACTCATTAAACTGTTATTTGTTATTGTGTACCTTCAAGTCCTTTCTATGGCAACCCTAAAGTTGTTTCGATGCAGCCCTATTGGAGAGCTTTCTTCTGAAGATCTGTTCAGAGGGGACTTGCCTCTGCTTCTCCTCAAAAGAGTGTATGGGTTTCTATGTTTGAGCAGTGTTTCCAACCTTGCTCTGCAGAGTCGTAGTCCAAAGCTCAAACAATTGCATCACCGACTCACTACTGACCTGTCACACACACACACCTTAAGCTGACCTGGTCTCAAAAGCTTCATTGCCAGTGTTGAAGCCAAATGCAGCTGACAGTTTGGCCAGCTTCTGTATGTGGAATAGGAAGATAGGCAACATCTTTTTCCCCCCAATGTGGTCAGAAAATATCTTGAGTGTGGCTTGTCTATGATTCAATAAGTTGAATAATCGTTTTAGTGATCTCTAGATGTTAGTCTGCTCGTGTGTATATTTACATTTTTATTCCCACATTGTGACAGCTATTTCCAAAAGCCAGCAATGCATTGACATATCTATGAAAGCTTTGCTTCTTGGATAAGAATGGACTTTCGTCATGGTTATTCTGAGGCATTCTTCACTTTAACAGGTGTGGAAAGAAACATAAGAATTATGGATTCTACCTTACACTGATCCATCTAGTCCAACACTGAGTGTTAGCAGTTTCTAAGATTTAAAGCAGGACTCTTTCCAAGGCCTATCTAGAGATCCCTGGTATCCCCTAGTGACCTCCTGTCCAAGTAGTGAGCAGAAACCAGACCTGGTTTCTCCAGGGTGATATGAATGTAATTCGATTTGGGTAATCCCAAAACATTCAGGTGAATAAAGAATTGCCAGGTTAAGAAATCCTTGATGTCATTTGACCTGGAAGCAAAGACCTACAAAGAAGAAAAAGTCACCCAAGGCCATAGATGAAAGGTAGAATATTCATTATTATGAAAAATCATAGCTGTCTGGATTGCTGGTAGGACTTTTTGCAGTGAAGACATTGCTCAAAGCTAGGGAACTAAAATGTTATTTCTCTTAATATTCTTCCATGACAACAACTAGCATCTGAAACTGAACTTCACCATAGCTTCAGTGCATGATCCTTTCCTAAATGTACTGATACTCTATAACCTCAATTCAGTGCCCCCCCCACCTAGATATTGAACTGATTCTTTCCTGCAGGGGATTTGTTTGTTTGTTTCTGAGAGTTTAAGTACTTCATTAGCCTGGCCAATCCAACACCCTGTCCTAGTTTCTGTTATGCCTCCGCAGCACTTCTGTGAAACCCAAGTGCTGAAGTTAGCATTGTCACTAACAAACCTTCATATGCTATTAAGTATTTCAAAATTTATCTGTAATTTCTCCCAAAAAAATTAAGGACAACTAGATTGTGATACCATTGGATAGGACAAGTGTTAGGGAAGAATGAGCTGCATAAGCTTTGTGCTAAAAGACATATAATGTGCCTTTATTTTAGTTGTTCAATTCCTTTATGACATATTTACAGACTTCTGACTGGTAATGCAATGGTGAGTCACCAGTCAAATCTATATTTATAGCACATGTTTTTCATATATGTCCTCACCACTGAAAAACACCCTAGCAAAACTAAATTATGTTTGGGAAAAGAAAGACTTTGAATCACACTACATGTTCTTCAGTTTGGGGGAGGATTATTTTAATAATATAATTAGCAAGAGCATCCAAATCCTCCATCTCTCCCTTCCCAAGCTTCCATGACTTTTTTCCTTTGATGTATCATGCAGTGAGCAAACTTGTGCCTTGACATATAAGGGTTCTTTTTTCTTCAAAAGTAAGTTAGAGCTCACTGTTAATGCCTGGAAGAGCTAATTTGACATTACTCCTCCATTGGCTTCTTCTGATGGAGAGGCATGCCGTTTTTGTGTGGCCCTCTTGCATTTAGGTGCCCCTTTCTTAGGCACCTGTGAATCTGCCATCAGTAATTTATGCATTGGCACTAGCATATGAAAGTCGGGTCAGGTGAGATCCAGCATGGTATGGCGATTTGAGCATTGGATTATGCCTCTGGACATGACGGTCTGAATCCCCACTCAGCCACAGAAACCCATTAAGTGACCTTGGGCATGTAATACTCTCAGCCACAGAAGAAAGCAAAGGCAAACCCCATTGGAACAAATCTTGGCAAAAAACACCTTTGATAGGTTCACCATAATTCAGATACAACTTGAAGGCACACATCAGCAAGAAAGGGTGGGGAGCAGCTGACTTTATCTGGAGCTGCTTCACTTTACAAACCTAATGCCAGTCCTGCATTGCATATTGTCATCAATGGAGGGAAGAGGGTGGTACAAACGAGAATCCCAGGAGTAAGTTCCTTTAAACTGGGATCCATTCAAAGTATATATACTTTGAATGCTGCCTTCTAGAAGACAAAGACACCTCACAAAAGATAATTAACTTTACATACAGAGGAGTTTGCTATACCTAGCAGAAACATTATACTTCCAAACCTAGAGTACTATTTGCCTGTGTCATTTCGAGCTCTGTCTTGCAATAATCTTTCTTTCCTCAATCTCTGATCCATTCCGCTATGCCCATCTTGATGCTATCTTCCCTCTTGTTCAAATGATACACATGTTTTGGCCAAAGTAACACAGGGTTGAATTCCAAATTACTTCTCTTTGTAGAAGGGATCCATTCAGATAAAGCAATGGTTCTAAACCTTTTTTTTAACCAGGGACCACCTGAACAGGGATCACTTGAATGGGAACAACTTTGATCAGGGACCACTCTTCATTAGTGTCAAAAGGGTTTTTGGTCAACTTTAGATCCGGTTTGATTATTTGGGATGCTGATTCAGAAAACTGCATTGGATAGACCACATTAGCTCTAGCTTCTGAAACAGAACTTATGTCATCCAGTATTTGCCATCTGCTTGCCCACAGAAAACTATATTTAATTACCCTTGGTAATATATGAGGGTTTTGTGAGAGCAGTTGCTCTCGTTGCAACTGTGTAGTAACAGTGAGGCTGCAGACCATATTTTAGTTCTTGCAGACCTCTGGTGGTTCACAGAACACAATGCTTTCCTCACAAACAAGGCCTCTTTAAAAGATGCTAATCTGAATGAAAAGTAAGCCCATTAAAGCAGATTGTGGTGGGTTTTACCATTACATATTTATTTTAAAAAATAAAACTGCAATCACTGTAATTTTTACAGAGCTCCAGCTCTTGGAATCAGCCTTGCTAAGTATCTACCTTGTTTATTGTTAAAATGTTCAAAGAACACAGTTGCTCTGTTGTTCATACTGCTGACACATTGTATGTGGATGTATTTGTAGAAACAGGGCCATAAAAGGCAGGTCTAACTACTGGCAAGGTGTTTTCTCCTTGTTAGCAGCTAAATTAGGCCTCAAGAGACCAACTAAATTTTTTAATGAATTCACTATTTATGACCCAGTGTCAGGTGATGCAATCTGCAAAAACTTAGATTCTCTTGTGTGTAACTTCATGAACAGCCACATGAACATGGCTGTTATATTTTGTATCTGCTATCATCTATTAGTATATCAAGATTCAGGTTGAATTGTGGGGTAAGGGCATGGTTTCAGAATTAATTCTAGTTTAAAATAATTTTAAAAGCTCTCTCTCCTCCAAAAGATTGGAGGACTAATCTACCAATCATGCACTTCAACAACAAGAATATAAGAATTCCCAGTTGAGGGAACATAGATTTAATAAAATAAGAGCAAAGCTGTGAAAATCATATAACAAGATACCTTAAGACTACTTCTGATCTTATGAGATTTTAGCATTGTTTCTCTTATTCTGTAAAGTCTGTTAATTCATGTATCCTTATTGTTGGCATGTTTACTTAAAGGATCATGTCTGAATTCTAAATTAAGAAATTTGACTTTTCCCTTTGAGATGCAATAAAATCCACTTAAGCTGCAGTCCTACGCACACTTTTGTGGTTTCCTCCTTTTCTGCAGTCTATAAATATCATTAGCCTTTACAATGAGTCAGTGGTGTCTCCAATACTCTGGAAAGAGTTATCTCTCAGAACTTAATCACAATAATTTCTTGCTCCATCCTAGAATGCTTCCAGGATGGAGCCAGGATGGAGACGGCTAGACCCCATCAATGACGTAGGGTTACATCCAGCAGGGCTCCGTCTTAGAAGTGTCCTATGATGAAGCCTAGAGACCATGGGAGGCTTCCTGCAGTCTCACTACTTAGAATGGGGCCAGCGCAGGATTAAACTGGGTGGCAACACTTTCCCCCATGTAATGATGTAGGGTGTGCGGAGACAATTCCCCTGCTGCCCCATAGATTCACCATGCTGCCCAACGAATCCTGCCCCTTCATTGTTGCCCGTGTTTTGGACCTCAATGTGATGAGGTCCTTAATTAAAGACCTTAAAATATGAAATTAAGTGTGGAGACATTCCTGTTGAACTAAGTGAGGCTTACTTCTAAGTAATAAATAATTACATAATTACTGTTTTAGCTTATATGCCATCACTGACAAATACTATATTTGGATTAGTGAAATGAGAGCCTGAGAGCCTGAATATTCTGAAAAACAATTGTACCCAAACTCTGATGGTCCCACTCAATTCCGATTGGGTTAAAAAACAACAACAAGAACCCTTTCCCACCAGTTAAGAAAATACATTATTCTTGGAAATGGTTTGTGTTCATGCATATATGTGAGAGAGATAATCTAAAACATTAACATTCCTTTTTGTGTTGGGTTTCATTTGAAATGCTCTAGTTGTGTCCAAGCACATTTATTTCCTAGTGGCAAAGCTCTTCCTTCTCACGGATACCACATTTATTACAGACTCTGAATATCCATGAGTAGTTTTGTGTCCACAGCAAAACATATTTTAAGTGTTTTTGAAATGTGTTTCCCTTGCCTTTGAAGGCTGTAGTGCTTTTTGGTCCATCTAATAGATCTGTAAAAGCGACATTTGCTCCCACGAGCCTTAAATTTACTTCTCTCCCTCTTTTCCCCATTTCAGTGTGTTTTTTCTGATCAGAATGTATTTATCTTATTGATTTTGAAATAAAAAGAAAGGGGGGAAATTCTCCTGGTTGTTTCTTGTGCTATCTCCAGTACTTTAAATCTATGGCAAAGGAGTGCTGAGAATTTGCTTGCTTTGTGGGACCAGAAAGCAACAACATTTAGGCCAGCAAATAGAATGAGATTTTCAGATCCAGAACTTTCTGCGATTTAATTTCATATTGCCCCTGAGGAAGGCCATTGAAATATATACAAAAATTTAAAGGTGTTGAGTTTTTTCAAAATAAATAAAAATAGCTATCTACTGAACACTTGGAGTCTTATCTACCACTTTTCCTCTAGAAAGGTGCAGCCAAGCAGTGCAGAGGCCAGGTTCCCAATAAGTCACAGTCAACCAAAGCAAAGAGGTTAACTTTCAGCAACTCACCGTCAACTATGTCTTACAAGTAGGCTGAAGGGTATCAGCAATATAGCTCCATATGGATGACTAGGTATGCCTTTAGTAAGCAAAGCCTGTCTACTTGCTTCATCACCTTCGACAGTGCAGGTGAAATTGTGGTGCTGCTTGGGCTTTTGAGCTAAAAGCCCTAGCAGAATTATGAACCAAAACTAGTTTTCAAACTAAAAATAGCACATAACTTCAACTTCCAGTCTTATATATACATTTCTAGCATTCACCTAAGTACCCCCTCCTCACGAGCCACTTCTTTTTATTTTCTCTGTCCAAAATTTTATTTCTTCTTTTGGACATAACTTTTCCATCCTTATTTTTTAGTCTTCTTTCAATAAATTTTCCCCAGACTTTATCAAAATATTTTTTTCCATATTCCTCTTTGAAAGTAATACTACTTCAATATAAAAAATGTGAACACTGACAAGCATGAGTTATTTATAACATACATTTGAATGAATACATTTATAAAGTTGAGTAGTTCCACTTTTGCATGATACATGCTGGGTTGCCCAGATTCCCGTACATTCACTGCCATGCATTGAGGAAGACTTTGTATTACTGTGAATGTGAAAGCATTTATTAATGCAGTCTAGAACCTCATGAGATCATCGGTCAAATATAAAGTATGCCTTTATTTACCTGTCTAAATAAGGATATTGTCACTGTAGGCATATGTCTGAATGTGCAGGCATGAGGGTGGAGTACTTGTGGTATTCATATGAAGGACTTGAGCTAGTGGGCATGGCCCTGCTCATATGCTGATTCAACATGTGAACAGTTGTTGTGAATAGGGTTAGCCTTTTCTTCTTTCTTTTTTACATTGTGCAAACACCACTTAGCCTTTAGAGTGTATTAAGCCTTTACATTGAGCCATCAATGACTATGATGCTTTGTGAAGGGAGACTTCTACACTGAAAAGCTTACAATATAATAGCCTGAATTCTACAGTTATACCTTCCACCAGAATATCCCCAGTGAATCTGTGGGATTTGTCTACTCACCGTTCAACAATTGATTTAGTAAGTCTGCTTTAGATGGGACTAGCTATGCCAATGCAGTAGAATATTAATTGGTGGAGTAGGGGAGGAGGAAAGTAATAAGTATTCAACATCAAAGGAAAAGGAGATGTGTTTCTCATTAAATTCTGGATGCAAAGGATAGATACATGTATAGAGGCTCATTATGAAGTAATGCACACACACACATCGTAGAATGAGAAAGGAGGAAGCATCCAGATTGTATTATTTTGTTTTAATTTGGGAATTCCTCTGAAAAGAATATTACAGACTGTCCAATCCCAAGTAGACATCATGAACAAGAGTAAACGGTTGCAGATGACAGAGGTCTACATTTTCTCTCTCTCTGTTCCTTCTGTAGGAAGAGTAATAGCATTAATATCTTGAACTAGAGCTTTGCAATGTCTTCAGCCCACTCTCATCATTGTGCAAGGTTCTTCCTTGTTGCCTACAAGCTGTGTGGGATGTTGAAACATGATGCATAAACATCACATCTTGGGTATAGCTTTTTGTTGATGGCCATTGCTACATAGAGAGCGGAGCTAGCTACAATATAGCAATACCGCCTACCATTATAATGGTAAAATATTAAGGATCCAGCAGCATATTTAAGACTAACTAAGCAGAAGAAGTCTCCTGCATAAACTTTTGTGGGCAGAGTCCACAAGAACCTGATGAAGTTGACTTCACTCATGAAAGCTCATGCTAGAAATTTCTTCTTCACTGTTTAGTCTCAGATGTGCTTTTTTTATGCCTTTGAATGCTGAAAGAGACTAACGTTGCTATTTCTTTGGACATTTTGTTATATTATGCTTTAACTTTGCTTCCCAGGTGGGGATAGTTTCAACTTCTAAACACTGAACATTGATGGCCAGTGGTAAAAAATTATGGGGACTGTGGTCCAATATGTCTAGAATGATAGTGATTCTTCAGGCATGTATCTCAAGAGGTGGTCATGCATGACTTCTACAAATTGAACTACAAAGGAGACACTGGTGAAACACAGCTCTGGCTCTTTTAATGTATTCATTTTTGTTGATTTTTTTTCTTGGGGTATTTTTGTTGCCCTCAACTGTAATGACAGCTCATATTTCTCAAATCTGATAGAGCACAGCAAAGTCTTATGACAGTTGACTGAATCTAGCCCATCCACTGTGAAGGGAAATGATGTTTCAGTGATTTTATGGACGGCAACATCACTGGAGAAGGGTGTGGGAGGACAGGGATGATATATGTTTACTCTGCTTATATTTTTTTGCTTGGCATTCAGAGGATCCCTTTCTCGAGGAGGCTTGGAAAGGATGTCAAAAGGCTGATGCTGCTTCCCTAGAGATAAAGTGTGAACTATTTTAGACAGCCAAAACTAGAGCAACAGCTTGAAAGAGAAATGAACAAATGTTCACTTAAGCTACTCCAGAGAACTTTGAATATAAATGAATGTGACACACTTTTTAATGTCAATTGGAAGGGGAGTTGTTTTCATGGCATATTGTTCTTTCTTTGGGATGCCAGGATAAATTAATACCATTAAATTTCAAATCTTTTGAACCTGCCAGAGATAAGAAACAAATGGTAACAGACTGAAAGCAGGACTTACAAAAGCTTATGAATATCAGCATTGGGGTGGTCTACTGCGTTTGCCCAGGAGAGCTTGTTTTGCCCAGCAAGGGGTGATTTTAATGTAAAGCAGCCACTGGTGGGTCCAGGCTGAGCAAAACAGGGAAGAGGGAGCTGTTTAACCTTTCTGATAGTCATTTTTCATTCTGAGTAATCTCACACCTGCTGTTGTCCATGGGTCTCATAGCTTTAGCAGTTCTCTCCCTTCCTCTCTATGTAGATTTCTATGGGGCAATAAATATTGAAAATATAAATGACTGGCAAGAAAACAGTCAACAAACCCCACCTCGGACTTGACCACTATGTGTAAACAATTCATTTAAATAAGCTCTTCCTCTATTCAATGCGAACTGTTCCCCTTTTAAAAAAACCCAGATACATTTATATATTTTGGGAGTAAATAAAACCTTTTTCAACCACCTCCAGATTATGGAATTTTCTTGCAGGCCTATCCAGATATTTTTAAATTATGAGTTTATATATATTTTAATATGTATTGGTTTTATATGATTCTTTAACTCACATTATTTTCTCACTAGGGTTATGTGTCCAATCTTCACATTTTAATCTGTTATTCCATGACTTGATTCATAGAGACAAGTGAGAAATGAATAATAAGAGTGATAATAACAAATATATATATGTAGATGTTTTGGTGCAAACATATCCAAACTTTCTTTCAAAACAACTCACATGGTTTCTCCTCCTCCCAAGAAAGAAGTTGTGAGGTATATGAGTTGAGTGAGAGAGTGACAGATTCAAGTTAACACAATGAGTTGTTGGCCAATTTAGAATTTGAACCCACATCTTCCTAGCACTGATTCAGCATTCTATTAGAGTGCAGATATATATAGTGGCAGCCTACAGATCAGTTATTTATAGCTTATTCAAAATGAATTTCTAGTACTATATTTCAGAACATGTATTCAGTTAGCTTCCTTTAGCAGGATGAGCCATAGATTCCATTGTATCATTTTAAGAACTAAGTATATCAGACTGCTTTAAACAATGGGCAAAGCTGTTGTAAACTTCCTCTTCCTGTCAAGAACATAGAATTTATTTCATTATTGCATCTGAATGGAGGAGAGAATCCAAATTATGTAATCTTTTGCATGCAGAAAGGTTTCAGCAACCATTATAATCAGACATTGGCCATTCCTTTTAATAAAACTAGGACTCGAGTGATTGCCTGAGAAATAGTGTTGGGCACTGGATTATTCTTTAGCTGAGCCACCACAAAACAATGCTGCTGCAACAGTAATACAGAATATTTAGTTACCCAAATGAATGTTTTGTTAAAAAGCATAGCAGAAAGAATATTGTTATCCCCTTTCCCACAGTCTATTTTTTTTAATGCAGATCTTAAAAAACATATCAATATCCATACAGATAAGCCAGAGTGATAATATTTCATGGCAATCTCACCTCCATTTTTGCTGCCATACAAAAGTGATATTTCAATTTCTAGTTAATACAGGTTGAGCATCCCTTATCTGGAATTCTAGAACTTGAAATACTACAAAATCCAAAAATGTATCCATGGGTAGCTGAGATAGTTACATCTTTGCTTTCTGGTAGTTCAGTGTATGCAAATTTTGTTTCATTCCCAACATTATTAAATGTGTGGTATTAAAGTTACCTCCAGGCTCTGTGTAAAAGGTGTACAAGCAGTCCCCGAGTTACAAATATCTGACTTACAAATGACTCATAGTTACAAATGGGGTGAGACAACAGGAAGTGAGAGAAATCTTCCCCTTGCTCCTGAAAGAGTTACCATGGAGAAAAAGTGTCTCCACTGAAGCTTTGTCACCAATCTTTGTTTCCACAAGCCACATTTTTCAAAATCCAGTTATCACAGAAAGTGAGGTGAAATCTGAACAGGGGCACAGACAGAAAACAAACATCACAAGGGTGTTCGCCCTTCCCTGTGCTATCCAACTCTAAGAAATAGATATTTTTGGCTGGAGTTACACTGAAAATATGTACCTGTTCTGACTTATAAACAAATCAACTTAAGAACAAACCTAAAGAACCTATTTTGTTCATAACTTGGAGAATGCTTGCATATGAAACATAATACAATTGCATGTTTAGTCTTAGGTCCTATCTCCATGATATCTCATAAATTATAATGTATGTATATGCAAATGCAGATATTCAAAAATCTGAAAAAAACATGAATTTCAAAATATCTCTGGTCTCAAGCATTTTGGATAAGAGATACTCAATCTATATAAAGTCCATTGATGGATCCCAATGTTGGTGTGTACGGTGGACTAGTGGAGGTGGAAAGCAGCCTCCTAAATCCCGAAAACGTTCTGCTGAGTAAGTTGATCTCTAATTGTGTGAGGGAGAATTTTCATTTTCTGTAAGCAGTAATCCACTCTTGAAAGATGTTTGATTTTGGGAATTCCACTTTCCAGTGGTCTGCAGCCCACCTTATTAAGAGAGCCCCTGTGAACCCCTGTGCACTTAGCTAAATGCAAGTAAATAAAAAACCACTTCTAATTAATCAAACTTTCTATATGAGGTGTTTCTTTGGGAACGTCCAGCATTATCAAGTATTTTTCATTCCTATTTTCCAGGTTGGTTTAAATTAATCCAATATGTTTTGAAATGAAGAGTACCTTATCCTGTGTTATACCAGAACCAGGTATGATGTCTAATGTCAACAAAGCACAGCAATTGTTTCTAGGAGCCAGATTGAACAGAGATCATGTGAGGTGAAGAGGAAGGGTATCCACAAAAGAAAACAACCCTAATGCTGTGTGCTATTGCTGAAAGTATTTTAACATGTTGACAATAACTCCTGAGTAATAATTTTAAAAGTCTTGCATGGAAATAGATAGAAATCAATTTCTGAAACATTGCCTGAGTGCAGATGTGACATGTCATCAGTGGGAGGAAAAATCCAAGGAAGGAAAGAATGAGATAAACATCAAGGTATTTCAAGAAATAACTTGAATATGCAGGTAGAAATAACAAAACACACTCAGTGGTTCCAGAAAATTTATTCCCTTCTAGATGAGCCTTTAACTGTACTAACAAGTTCCATTAATTTAAGCAAGTCTGTTCCAAGTACAAAGGACATTGGATTTAGCAACTTAGGTGATAAGCACATAACAATGGAATCATGTTTTCTAAGAGCTATTTGGTGCTTTCATTTTTGTATGCAGCCAATTAGTAGGCAAACTTATTAAGCAGGGAGCTCATATTTTTATGTCTCATGAGAAACTAACAACAGGTCATGGGAGTCCAATAAACAAGATAGATGATACCATTACTTGTCGTGATTTTCCAATCAAGTTATTCTCCATTACATTTTGCAGTCTATTGTCTAGTCTATTATTTCATTGTGTCTTATTGACAAGGAACAAAAAAAATAGATAATCTGTGATGCGGTTATGTGATTTCAGACTCCAGATAGAGTTGTCTTAAGTGGAAGGACGGCTTCTTTAGAGGGTGATCTATGTTATTTTTTCCTTCAGAAAATGTTGTTTTTTTAAACTCTGTTCCTATTCATTCTTCTGTGAATGGTCCTGGGTGTCTGCCTGAGAGTCCAACCCAAGTTTGATAGCTGTGATCCCAAACCCAACAGAATGAGGTGTTTAAATATTTTTTTGTGCAAACAAACCTATGACAGCTACATTAGACTGAATGATAGTGCCTCTCAGATCTCCCCAATATGGAATCCTCCAATTGTATTGCACTACATTGCCACACATCCCCAGATAACATTAGTTGATTGGCCTCTAGTTGAACACATCCAGAGGATAATAAATTAAGGGATACTAATGTATCTTTGCAAGAGACAGCATGATGTAGTTGCTTAAGCAACTAGAGAACAGGACATTTATGCTCTCTAGATCAGAGAAACTCAGTGGGTGTCCTTGGGCAAGTCATGCTCTCTCTGTATCAGAAGAAGGCAAAGACAAGCTCCATCTGAACAAATACTGCCAAGGAAATCCCGTGATAGGTTCACCTTAGAGCCACCGTAAGACAGAAACAACTTGAAGGCACACAACAAGGACAACAATGCACCCACTTGACAAGAAAATGTATGAATTCTTTTTGTTCTGTTAGTATTGTGATTTTAGTTATGTTAACTTTTCAATCATATGCCTATAATTTCATTTGAAGGCATCTTAACTTTGCCCTATGGAACTGTGAACAGATTTGCATATATATATATATATATATATATATATATATATATAAGCTCTAAATAGACAGATGTGTACCTATGAAAACCTACTTGTTATCAATGTGTTGTGCTCATATTGAAAAGTAAACCTTGTTGCTTCTGCTTATAAAGGACAACGCAGCAGTGCAAGACTTGCCCGCTGTTCTGTGTATAAATAGATTGTTCTAAGCAGTGTGTGCTAGCAAAAGCCCTAAGTGCAAAGTAGAGGGAGAATGGAGAGAAAAACAGTGCTATTAGAGAGAAAAAGAGACATGTTTGGGGAATCATAAAAGGAGTAACTGCACTCTGAGCCAAAATGCATTTTAAAGTAGTAATTTTCACAAAATGCTTGAATGAAAGGGTATTCTGAAAACAGGCTCCATTTGTTATGTGTTTATTATTATGATTTAGGAACCAAGTTTCTGTTTTCAGTGAATCTAAAATAAAAAACGAACAATGTATGATTTGTGCATGGATTTAGGCCCCATTGTCCTGTCATTTTTTATCAGTTCACCTTGTGAATGGATGGCTGTTATTTAGAATTTCACATGAAAAACTAAGAGAGAAGGAGGGGCAAATGTGTCAGGGTCTGCGATTTAAGCGTTCTACTCAAATAATATTATTCCACTGATGGAATGCTCTTTGGTCAAGTTGGAGTTTTTGTTTTCAGAATGAGGATGGAGTCAATTTTCAAAAATCCCTCTTCCTATTGCCGTCCCTTCTAAAACAAGATCTGAAAATAGAATGGGAATGGTTTATTGTAGGTTTTTTTGTATGACATCACAACCTCTGAGGATGCCTTCCATAGATGCAGACAAAATGTCAGGAGAGAATGCTTCTAGAAACATAGCCATACAGTATGAAAAACCTGCAACAACCTAGTGATTCTGGCCATGAAAGCCTTCGAAAATATAGAATGTGAATGGAATGTGATAATGGATAGTTCAACCCAAATCACCCTGACTCTGTTCTCTTTCTATACATTTATATTGGATGACAGACAATTCAGTCAGTGGAGCCACACCAATAGAATAGAGTATTGACAACCTCTAATGTCAGTCTAATGGATTCCTCAACATCCTCAATGAACTTTACAGATATGGTGCCTGGAGACTTTCTTCATTCATGGTGTGATGCAGTTCAGTTAGGGTCTCTTCACCTCTATGCATGCAGAACACACTGTTGCATAAATGTCTGATTGGGGACATGGCTAAACATAATAGCAATGCCTAGCCAACCTCACTGTCCCCCCATGTATTCAGTGAATAAACATAGAAAAAGAACCTTATGCTCATTACTGTGTGCACCATAGGAGGATTTTATGGGGATTACTTCCTTTTAATGATAATGTAAACAACAAATATCCTGGTAAATTAACTTTTAAAACCCTGGCTATAATCTATTTACCATTCAATTCAATATAAAAATACAGCAAACCTTAAAGACTATAGTCTTGAACATATGCTTTTGCTAGCCACGTTAAGCTACCGAGGTTGAACGTAATATTACTTTAAACTACTAAGAATATTGGAAATGCATTGTTGTACTTTTGGGAAAGGCAAGCATATGTATAATGTCATTATGATAACAGTTTTATTTGGGAGAAAATATGGAACATTTTGCAGGGCAAAAATCTTGAGGTTACACTAAAGGCAAATGATAAGCATAAATAAAGTTCCAAGTAATTTATGTATTGATAACTCTGGAAATGATTTTTGAGATAGACTAGGCAAAAACAAACAAAAAAGTCAATCAAAGTTAAAGTAGACCTAGACAGTGTTATCTATTGCTGGGGGCAGTTGAGACATCTGTTTAGTTCCTCTCTGTTTTCCCAGCAATAAAGAAGTCATGTACACCCAGAATGCAGGTAGATCTGCATTTTCAGAAAACAGAGAATTAACCTTTTTGGTTTTTTTGTCCCAAACATTCCTAAGAAGTACTCTTGGTGAAACCTATAACTATCTACCACTCCAGTCTGAAATCTCCTTTCTAATTCCATTTCAGGGGACACTCTGACTTCAACGTCAAGCCAGGTTATCTTACTTCCACCCACGCTTCCTTATTGTAACATCTTGCCTGATCCATGTATCTACAGGGATTATATCCATTTCTCTCTCTGATCTAATAAGGGGCAGTTTCGAATGCAGGGATTTTGTTGAGGAAATAGTAGAAAGTAGTAGAACCAAGAAGGGGAAGACATCTCCCTCTCTACTGCAGTCTTCATGGACACCCTCCCCCCAAAAAACGAATTTCAGTCTACAGTGCTGAAAAAGGAAGGGAAAGAAGTTGAGTTACAGCTGTCAGAGAACACTGTATCAAGGGCATCACAGCAATATGGACTCTGGAGGCCATATATCTCT
Source organism: Anolis sagrei (assembly GCF_037176765.1). Taxonomy (NCBI): domain Eukaryota; kingdom Metazoa; phylum Chordata; class Lepidosauria; order Squamata; family Anolidae; genus Anolis; species Anolis sagrei. Next base: position 144,480,201 of record NC_090025.1, read on the forward strand.
TCTCTTTAAAAAGAGTGCATGTGGGCATGACATTGTCACATATTTTTAGGCATGATAGTCCTTTTGAGAGTATATTGGCATTGCTGAATGTATTTGAAGAAAGTTGCTGCAGAAAACAATTTATCTGACTGATCATTTTGACTGTCATATAGCTTTATTTCATAATATTGCCATAAAATAGCAAAGATCCAATTTAAACATAATATTAAACAAAGATATATATTTAGAAAGAGCTTTCTTTGTTTAGTGGTTTGCTGGTTGGTTTGCCAGATTACAATTTAAATATAAAGTAACCTTTTAGTTCTATCAGAAAGACAAGCTTGAATACACTATATTTTTCCACTAATACCCTCAGCTATCTCAGGAAGTCCTCACGTAAATATTCCTTTTCTCCAAATATTCCTGGTTTTTGCGTGTGTGAATTGTTCATTATCTCATGGATTGATCACTTCATGAAGAGGTCAGAGGCAATTTTCTCCTCAACTGCCCAAGCATTTTGATTCATGATCTAATCTACAAAATAAACAAACAACATTTTTATAGGCAAAGCAGTATAGATTTGCGGACACAGTTTCTTCCTTAGCATTAACAACTGAAAGATCTAGACAAGTTTACAGGAACAACACAGATTATCGATTACTTTAATTACTCCTGAATGTGCTTGCTTTGATTTGTATTGTTATGTGACTTTTACATTTTATTATGCTACATAATTTATCTTGATTATGGTTCCAGTACATTCATGATTTCTTTAAAATTTGTGATATAGCTCCCCAAAAATTGTGGGGTTTTATTCTGGGAACTTTCCTGCCTCATGAATACCAAAATCTGTGTATGCCGAAGTCCTATTATATAAATTTAAGTCAAAGTATAATGTATGTATGTTTGAGCCAGACAGGCTCCTAAATGGTGTGATGGATCTGTATCAAACTTGGCACATATGCCCTTCATTACCCAACTTAGAACTTCGTCATATGGAAGTTTTCCTCCATTTTGCCAGTGTAATAAAAGAGAGAGGACTTCATATTCAGGAGTCGGGTAATACTGATTGAAGAAAGTGGGAGAGGGGGGAAGATAGGGGAAAGGACATGGGATGCCTTCCCTGAAGATGGACCTTGCTGGGAGAAAATGGGGTAAGACAGGTCCTCACACTTCCTAACCCTTCCCCCCACTTCCCCCCACTTTTCCCTGCTTCCCTCCCACCTGTCTGATGGTCTGTAAATACTGGCATGGTTTCAACTAAAAAATTAATCCCATTTAGAGTTGGCCCTTCCAGAAAGAATAAATAAGTTTGTATGTCGTCTGAACCACTTGGAACTGGGTTGGAACAGGAAAGTTGGGGGTGGGGGAGGATGTGTGGAAAAAAGGAAGAAAGGAAAAATAAAGAGAGAGGGAGAGACAAGGAAGTGAAAACAGGCAGGCAGGCAGGCAGGGGAAAAAGGAAGGAAAGTGGGGAAGGGGGAAAAGGAAAGAAAGGAAGAAGAGCAAGCATGTATGAAAGGAAGGGTGGAAGAAAAAAGGAAGATGGAAGAGAAGTGAAGGAAGAAAAATACAGGATGGAAGTTATGAAGAATAGGAATGTGTGCCACATCACCTCATCACATTAAGCAATTCAAGCTGAGGGAAAGTCGGGGCATGCATGGGGCAGCGGGGCTGTTCTGGCAAGCAGTGGGAAAAACCATCAATGTGATGAGGTCCACACTTGTTTCTGCAACAAAAATATCATGCTTAATGAAGTATACTCTGTAGACAGAGCTGAAGTAAGTTTCTATGTAGAATAGAGCTGATTGCCATCTTTTTCTTTGTCTCGGGTATCTTTTTTTTCCATGTCAGAAGTGACTTGGGAAACTTCAACCTTGTTCAGCATAAAAAACAATACTGCTAGCCTTTCCTTTCCATAATTCTATGTACTGGCAAATCAGAATCGGTACAAATAGGGCCCCTATGAGAAGGAGTGGATACTTACAATGGAAAAAGTTAAATCAGTGAAGGTTGTATGAAGAATCAAGAGGCTGCAAAATGAGGGAGAATTGCCACAGATTTGTGTTGGAAGAACTAGGAATACCTGAAACATCTGGAAATGCAAGATGATAACCAGCTACTTTTTCTCAATCCTTTGAATAATTATAAATTTTTCATATTCTTATACATGCAGTCACACTTAGCATTTCTAACTCAAGCAAAATATGTTACTATCCTAGTTTTTATGTCCTTATATCCAAATATCCACCATATAGAACCCAAGCTCATTATGCCATTAACTTCCAGATTAACTTTCACTCCCACATGCTTCCAGTAAATTGGTAAACAAAATATTTATTTATTTATTTATTTGCCATATTTATATACCACCTTTCTCAGCCCGTAGGCTGTTGATATCCAGATGTAAGGATTACTGTCATGCATGGGGCCTCCCTTCCTGTTTATACATCTTTAAATCACCATATCATACTTTCTCCATATTGATTTGAGAGCATAAATATGCCTTCTGGCAAAAGTCTTTCTGGCTCAATCAAACTGCAGAGGCAAGGTTAGAAACTCTGTTTTCTTTTATTGGCTGTGGTTCTGCTGGCCCTGCATGTTGCATTGGTAATTTCCACAGGAGGCTCCAATTTAATGGTCCAGTAGAACAAACTCCCTGCCGGTGTTACCTTTCCAGGGCTTCCTTTCATTCCTGCTGATATTAGTGGAACAATTTCCATTGGCCCAAATTCCAGATGTCTTTGCAAATGAATAAGTGTCATTTCAAGGAGCTATGCACATATTTAGGAGTGTCTGAGCAAAAGCTATTGCCTATTGAACAATCTGTATGTATGTGTCCGTGTGCATAATATCAAAAGAGTTCAAGAACAGATATAACAGTTGTAGTCATGAGCATCTGTCAAGTTCAGTAGGAGCCATATGAAACTTGTGATGCACATCTGCACCAGCTGTGTTTGTGCAAATCATGAAACAGAAGCAAATATTTCTGCACACAGTATATAAAGAAAGCATTGTATTTAGAAAGGTCTATAAATTGAGACTTGCTCTTCATTGCTTTTGTTAGTTTGTCCTGGAAGTCATGAAAAGAGAGAATCTTATAAAGAGAAATGTTTCTTTAATAATTGTTTTGGTTTGAAAAATGCTTTTAATTACCCCCATTTAATTTAAGAATAGTTTAAAAAACATAAAAAGGCTTAACAGGAAATAATAAAAATAGTTTGTTAGTTAAGGAAATGAAGGGAAGTAAAGTCTGGAGAGAGGCTGATTGTATTTAAAATGTGAATCCTGATCTTTTCTTAATCATTGTGATTTATTGCCAGAATTGTTCTCTTAGACAGGGATATCAACAGCTGTAACCCAACTGAATATTTTCCAAAGGTTAAAGTGAATGTATTGAAGACTACAGAGCTGAAGGTGGCAGCATTGGGTGAGACACTTCATTCTGTGCCCCAACAAAAACATTTGGAGCTAAGCAGTATCTAGTAGCCATAGCCACCATATGTTGCAAATGTATTGTGATAATCCTCTTTCTCCTCCTTCTTTGTTTGTAGGGCTTTCCTAACAATATTATATTTATAAACGTTAGAACCTGGCAGATACAAATTACCTGGAATCCATCCGGCATTTTATGTTTTCATTTATCTATATATACTCAAAGCATACAGCCCGTGATGGTTTAATATTGAAGTTTACTTTTTGCATGTATCTTCCCATATTATGATGGAATGAATCCAATTAAGTGCACTAATCCCAGCAGTTTTCCATTATAGGTGATTTTACACATTTACAGCGGGCCATTCATCTCTGCTCGAACTTGATTCCAGGATGTGCTTTGAATGTAATTTTCCTGCTTCTTGGCCAGGGGTTGGACTGGATCTCTTCTAACTGTATGATTCTGTGTCCTGTGGATTTCAAGATCCATAGATGCTCAGGTCTCATTACATATAACTAGTGAATATTCCCAGTGTTGCCTGGGTATTGGAAGGGCTGCTTCCTCCACTCCCCCTTTCACCATTCTTTCTCTGACCATCCTCTCATACCTTTCCCTCTTTCCTTCACCCCTTTTCATTTTTTGCCCCCCTCTTTCACTCTCTTTTCTATGGATAGGCAGCAGAAGAGTGTCTGAAGGAATGGTGTTGATACACAAAGTATCTTGTTTAAGGTACCATCTTTCTATATATCTCAGCCAACCTAGCCTGCGTTGCTGAACTTAGTCATGGCTTTTGCCCTAATTTGACTCAGCTAGCCTAGGGGAAGGTGGAGAAGATTTCTGTTTGAGCAAAACAATATTCAGATTTGATCAATACCCTTGTTAGCACCAAACAAAATGCCAGAAAAGGGTATGAGTTTTAGTTCCTGAAAACATTGGGCTAGGTATTAGAAGAAAAAATATGTAATGGTGAAATAAACAGAACATTTCAAACATTGGAACAAATGTGGTTTATGAAATCAGAAACTAAACTCATACTCAAAATGGAGATAATAGACAGAATTAAACCCTGGCCAGTATGGAGCTGTAATGTTAATGCCTAGACATGCATAGCAGGTGGTAGAATTGATGACTGGACTCCATTTCTGAAGGCAGAAGACTAGCTTTAACTCAGGAATCTGCCCATTGTCTTGAGTGAAAAATGCAGGTTCCAGAGCGGACACAGAGATTAAAGACATAACAACATCACTAAGTACTTGACTGTATCCCCTGTCTGCTCCCAACCCCAGAGAGAATAGGAATTAATGCAATGGCTATGCAGCCACATAGCACTTCTGTGTTAATTCGTTTCCCTGACTGTGTTTATATAGTCTACTTAATGTGAAAGCACTAAGCATTTTATACTAATAATCCACAGTAAACCAGGAACACAATCCATTGGATTATCATGTCCAGAGTAAGACAAACAATCATATAACCTCAGAAACCATCCATGGCAGAAAAAGACCAGGATCCACTGGGAGTGATGAAACTGGTGTTTATCCTTCTTTTCTTCCAGCAGCAGCTGTCATGGCCACATGGCAAATTGTTTTTGAAATAGAGGAGAGCATCAAAAGCCATTTCAAATAAGTCACAAAGGTCAGCTATTCAAAGACAAAAAGTCCAAAATTCAGCTCGGCTACTGTAAGCTTTTTTTCATCTCAAGTATTGTCTTGGATCTCTGACAACATTAAATAACAGAGAAGTCACAGAAGATGGTTAAAATCAGGTGCAATGAAAGCAGCTTCAGAAATACCTAATGGTAGCAATCACAGTATATTGTCGTGTTTTCTTTACAAGTTTGCTGAGTTCTCTTTTTATGATTCGTTTAATGAACCAATTCATATTCAAGTCACTAAATTAGAGAATTACTCTATTGCCCCGAAACAAAAAGCAAATTCAAATATGTGGATTTTTCAGTACTGCACTCTAGAAGACATTCCAATATTTTTCTCATGAATTCTCCAGTATCCAGGGCTCAAATGCAAATAGACAATGGACATAAATGCTTATTTCCATAGCTGCAGCAATTCCTCAAGATGTAAAAATGCCTGGAATCAAATTAACAGTCTAAACAGGCTGATGCTTCTGAAATGATGTTCTAGATTGTGGGTGAAAGTTCTATTCCTCACAATTTTCTTCAATGTCCAGTTTTTACAGCCGCAAATAGAAACTGGAAATATTGTGGTGCACACAAGCACATAGCCAAGGGTGTGGGTGAGGGTGTGGGTGTGGGGAGGGATTATGGATTCACCTCCTCCACCCAAATTTTAGATTTGAAAAAGCCTGGTATGCTCTTGAATTTTAACTGGTTAACCAAATCGCCATGCTAAGTCTATCAGAAGCAGAAATTCCTCCATCACCGCAAGCACTATCTCAATCAAATTTTGATAATTTATTCACACAATCATTACCTAGCTTTCTACCAATTTACATTGAAAAACAGCAGTGGCCAGCATAGTGGAAGCAACCAAGTTTTGACATCACACATCTAATCAACATTTTTGACATGAAGATGATGCAATCCACTGAAACTGACATCAGAATCAGACTCCGCAGGTTAAACTCCATAAGGAAAACCTATGTTTAAATATGTTTAAATGTTTCCATGTATATAACAACTATAGTAATTTGTGCTTGCTTTAAAAGTTTATACTTTCATTCCTCCTAAGCTATCAAGTATTCTTTGAATAACTAGGTACCAGATTAAAGGTATTTTAATGTAGTTTTTAAAAAAATGTAATAAAATGTGTGGGTCATAGATTTTTCTCTGAATCAAGAGCAAACAGCCTGTTGCCACTTTGTGAAACCTACTGGATAGAGTGACATATTGCAGTTTTACGTTTGTTGAACTGTACAGCATGGTGGTGAGAAAACTTGAAGAACTGAAAGAGAGTCCTTTACACAACAGTGAGACTTCTTCCCAAGATGGATACTCTCTTTTAGCTGTTCTGAATACTGAATTTGCAGTAACCATACACATCCTAAGAAACCTTCAGCTTAACAAAACATGACAAATAATAGATAGAATTTTTTCTGCAACCTGCAACATGTTGACAGTTTCTTAGAAAAAGCCAGGGAGATGCACACAGGACCTTTGAAAGACTTTTAGGCTATCTTTGACATAGCAAGATCAATAGTGGAGTCTATGGGTGGAGAAGTTAGGATTCCTTGCATCTGTTCAAGGCAGACTTGTAAAAGCAACACTAGGAAACTTCATCAACCTCAATGGAATATTACATCTAAATGTGTATGTCCCATTTCTGGACTTTTTTTTTGCTTCGGGAAAGGTTTACAAGGCACAGGGAAGTAGTTCAGGAGGAACTACAAGTGTTCCTTCCTATTAATTGTGGCCATTTAAAATCCAACTTGAACAAGCACACATAACTTTATAATGAATGTCTTCAAGATACAGACACACTGATGGAAGAGTTTGACCTTAGATATTACTATGAAGCTGCAGGCTTTAGCTGGATTACACCTGCAGGATTACACCTGCAGACAAACCATCAAATGCACTGGAAGTATATCTTGTCTGTGAGAGACATTTTTTTTCTGAATTTGAAGAAACTTCTTAAGATTTTGCAACATTGCCAATGACAACAGCTATACATGAAAGGTTGTTTTGAAATCTTAAACATTTGGGAACTTACATAAGAGGCACAATGGTGCAAGAAAGATTGATTGGACTTGCACTCTTGAGTGTCCAAAGTTTACTGGTGGAGCCTGATTTCTGTCAAAGTGTATTGACACAGTTTTCAAGTGTTTCTAGGAGGCGTTGTGATATTATTTTGTAACCACTAAATTACCAATTAAGAGTCATTTTTGGTTTTTTTAAGACTTGAAACAAACTTTGTATCTGATATGGAAAATTTATTTAATTAAGTCTAGATAAAATATAGAATGAGTCATCGAATTTAAATTATTTTGTGTTATGGATCTACTTTTAATGATTCGCTATGGGCCTGGGTGCAGACAATATTGACTTAGGAATTTATTGACTTTGGCTTCTCTAATTCTACAGTTCACATATATTTGATTGTTCCTAATAATGTTACCCCCCATTATACTTTATGTATGATCTCAATGCTATTTTTAACTGAGTGAAATATGGTATTAGGAGGTCCCTGCTTTAGCTGCTGTCAATGGCATCTCTGTTGGTTGACTGTGAGTATATAGATGTGTGTGTGTGTGTGTGTTTGTTTTAACTATGCATCCTTTCCTTTTTGAATCATGGGATTCTTTGTTGCGGTTTGTTAGTTTATATTGAATCTACACAGCAGTCTTCCCAGTTCCAGATCCCAAATTGAAGTACACAGAGTATAAAAGGAAAAATGTCTTTACTCTTGAGTAATTGACACATGCAGCTTTATAAAGAAAAAATACAGTAGCCTTGAAAATACATTGTCCATCATTGTCCATTGCAGAAGGAAAAACAAACTTACAAAACAATGCATTAATCTGCTTCTTTCCAGCAAACCTTGCAGCATAGTTCCATCTCTGATTACTTCATTTCACCCACTACTAGCATCAAGAAAACCTTCACCTGATATACATTCACCTTAACTTGATTGCTACATTGTCCATGTGTTCTTCCTCAACACACATATAAGCAAGAGATGATTCTTGTCAAGACTTACAAAATCATATACTGTAACACTCCTCCTTGTGTGTAGAGGAAAACACAATACATAATACAATTACATGGTGCACTCAAAAATTCCCAAATCATTCAAAACATTCTGATGTTTTTGTACACTCAGTGGCTTAGTTAGTACATCAGCTAGATTTAGATTTGTATTACAATATACCACATCAATTTCACCATTTTTCACTGCATCCCTTACACAACTGTACTTAATATCTACATGCTTGCTTCTTTGTTTTACTCTGGCCTGTGTTGCCATTGTGATGCATGTCTGATTATCCTCATATATTGTTGTTGGATCTTCAACAGGTATTTGCAAGTCTTTAAGCAGTTGTTTGATTACACAAATCTCTGTATATGCTAAGCTAAGTGCACCAAACTCAGCCTCACTGGAACTTAAAGCTACATAACTCTGCTTCTTCGACTTCCAGTCAATTACAGCATTAGAAAATTTAACTAAAATTCCTGTTGTCGATTTTCTATCAGTACAGTTGCCGAAATCACTGTCTGTATATACCTGCAAGGATAGCGAATCATCTGGACTTAATATCAAACAAAAATCTTGTGTTTGCTTTAAATATCTTGCCACCCTCTTAAGTCCATTCCATGCAGCAATAGTTGGGTTGCTTGCATACCTGCTTAGAAAATTCACAGCAAATGCAATGTCTGCTCTGGTGTAATTACATATGTACAATAACTGACCAATAATGCTCTTGTATAAGGCTTTCTCTTTAAATAGTTCAGCATTTTCCACTTCGTTTTGAAAACCTAAAATCATGGGTGATTTAACTCCTTTACACTCTTTCATGTTTAGTTTTTCCAAAATCTGCATTATCTTCCCTTTTTGGTTTAACACAAAACCTTGTTCAGTTTTCATAATTTGTACACCAAGAAAATATTGAATTGGACCAAGGTTTCTTAACTTAAAATGTTTTCCTAACTCTTCTGCAAATTTGTCAATTTCTGCTTGAGTTTCAGCCAAAAATGATACATCATCAACATATACAAACAATACTTGATAATCATGTTGTACATTTCTTACATACACACATGGATCTGCTCTGCTTCTCTGGAAACCCATTTTGGTCAAAACATCATTTAAACAATCATTCCAGAGAAGTCCGGCCTGTTTCAATCCGTATAAGGCGCGATTCAATTTAAAATACGTATTGGTATCTCTGTACTTTGAACCTGGTGGAGGTACAATATATATATTCTCCTTTAGAGTAGCATTCAGATATGCTGTACTTATGTCAAAATGATATACCTTTAAATTCAAACATGCTGCAAGAGTTAAAATCAATCTTACAGAATTAGGACTAACAGTGGGCGAATACACCTCTGTGTAATCTATGTCCTTAACCTGTGTAAACCCTCTAGCAACAAGACGCGCTTTGTACCTTACTTGACCATTAGCATCAATCTTTTGCTTAAAAATCCATTTTGTGTCAATAGGATTACTCCCTCTTGGTAAATCTGCAGGTTCATACACATTTAACCTTTTCATGCTTTTCAGCTCTTCATCTATAGCCTCTAACCATTTTTCTTTCTCTTCTTGTGGCAAACTTTCTATTTCCTCAAAACTTTGAGGCTCATAATTAACTAAACATACTCTTACATTTTGTATTGTGAACCTGTCAGGTTTCTTTCTGGTTCTCTCACTTCTTCTGAGTAAAATTTCCTGACTAGTTCCCTCTCCAGGATCTTCATTCACCTCATCATCCTCATCTGAGGGTCTAGGCCTCTTAAATTTTCTAATTATAGGCTTACTTATGAGTTGAGGTGTAGCAGCACTTTCTTGCTTTGTGTTTTGTCTACCTTGCTCATGAGTTTCCTCTTTTGAAATAGGAAAGAAAACTTCCTGATTAGCATGAATCTTATCCCAATTCTGGCTACAGGCAAAGTTAGCAGATCTTGATATAACAATGTTTCCTTCATTATCTAAAAATCTCCAAGCTTTGGCTCCCTGTGCATAGCCAACCATTGTTAATCTCCTGGCTTTATCTTGGCCTTTCCTTCTCAATGGTTTGGGTATGAACACCCATGCCTGTGTCCCAAAATTCCTTAAATGCCCTAATGGAGGCTTCTTGCCATATAACATAAAATAAGGAGTGTTCTGAATAGGCTCACACCAGAGTCTATTAATTAAATAACATGCAGTCATTACTGCTTCTCCCCATAGATTTTGGGATAATCCAGAATCTTCTAACAAAGAATCTTTCACTGTTTGAACTTTTCTTACCAGTCTTTCTATCTTTCCATTTTCTGCACTTTGATAAGCACATGTGAGTCTGTGCTTTATCCCCTCTTTTTTCAGAAAATTTTCTAAACTATGTGAGGTAAACTCTCCTCCTCTGTCAGTTTGGAGAGCCTTTACTCCTACTCCAAATTGTCTCTTCACATATGCCACCCAATTCTTAATAATCTCTAAAACTTCACTCTTTTGTTTCAACAAAAAACACCAAGAAAAACAAGAATAGTCATCTAATATACACAGTATATAACAGGCTCCACCCTTACTTGGTTGAAACGGTCCGATTAAATCAGCATGTACTAACTGAAACTTTTCTTCTGAATTTCTTAAACTTTTCTTACTAATTGGAGCTGACTGTGCTTTAGTTTTCTTGCATACATTACAATCTAGAAATTTCGTGCAATGTTTTAATTTTATACCTTCACTAAACTCTGGCATTTTATACAACACTTTGAAACTTGGGTGACCTAATGTTCTATGTAAATCATGAATGCATCCCTGGTGTAATGGAGCATTCTTACTTACTACATTTACATCACTTGTGTTACTTCCTGAAGTTAACACATACAAATCCCCTTGTAATACACCAGTTCCACATAACTTATTCCCTTTCAAAATTCTGACTTTTCCTCCAGAAAAATTAACTTCGTAACCTTCTTTATCCAGTTTTCCAACTGATAATAAATTGTACTCAATCTCTGGAACTAAAAATACATTCCTTAATGTTTTACCCAAATGCTTAACAAAAACCTCTCCTTGCCCCTGTACTTTGTACTGTTTTCCATCTGCAAGGGTAACATTTGAACATTTAGGATTTACAGGATTACAAATCAAACTTTTGTTGTTCACTATATGCTGTGAACATCCAGAGTCCACATAAAATATGTCTTCATCTGTTGGACTCCCTTGGGACTTCACAATGCTGACATGCGAGGAACTCCTCCTCTGGTTCACCTTCTTCCATCCTTGCTTCTTCTGCTGCTGCTTTGGACAATTCCTCTTTAAATGTTTTGGAGACCCACAATTGAAGCACCTTCTCACCACACAAACTTTCTCTGTCTCCTCCTCGAGTGCAACTCCGGCTGACTGTTTTCCTTGAGAACGCCCTGCTGTGTTTGCAGTCTCCAGACAACGATCTCTTCGCCTTTCGCAATCAGCAAGAATTCTAGCACAAATATATTGGAGGTTTAATTGTGCTTGTGGGAGTGATTCCAAGGAATTTACTATCCCGTCAAACGAATCATCCAAGGATGACAGGACAATAAAACATTTGTTTGGCTCTGTGAGATGAAAGTCTCTCTCCTCCAATTGCAAAAACAAACTCTGCAATATCTGCAAATGGTCTTTCAGACTTTCATTCTTCTCCAATCTCTTCCTGTAAAGTCGCCTTGCCAGTACAGCCACTGTTGCTGCCGAACTGGAAGCATGTACTTCTCTGAGTCTCATCCAAATTGCGTTGGGAGTTGGCAGGCTGCTTATATGAACCAATTGTTCATCGTCAACTCCTAACATCAGAGTAGACCTTGCTCTTTCCAGAGCTCTCAGCTGCTCTGCTGTAGCTGGCTGCTGCACTGGGTTCTCTGTGCATTCCCACAAGGATTCTCTCCTCAAATAACTTTCCATTCTGACTTTCCAAATGGAATAGTTATTGCCATTTAATCTGGCCATAGGGAAAGCAAAATTCATTCCAGTATCCATCTTCTTGCTTTGCCAACAAAAACACTCAATGCAAAACCAAAATGTCTCCAAAACTGGAACTGGAGAAAAATAATATCCAACTGGGCAATCTGGTCAGACTGGGCAAGCTGGGCAAGCTGGGCAAGCTGGGCCCATAACCTGTTGCGGTTTGTTAGTTTATATTGAATCTACACAGCAGTCTTCCCAGTTCCAGATCCCAAATTGAAGTACACAGAGTATAAAAGGAAAAATGTCTTTACTCTTGAGTAATTGACACATGCAGCTTTATAAAGAAAAAATACAGTAGCCTTGAAAATACATTGTCCATCATTGTCCATTGCAGAAGGAAAAACAAACTTACAAAACAATGCATTAATCTGCTTCTTTCCAGCAAACCTTGCAGCATAGTTCCATCTCTGATTACTTCATTTCACCCACTACTAGCATCAAGAAAACCTTCACCTGATATACATTCACCTTAACTTGATTGCTACATTGTCCATGTGTTCTTCCTCAACACACATATAAGCAAGAGATGATTCTTGTCAAGACTTACAAAATCATATACTGTAACATTCTTGAGGTTCCTTTTTCTATATAAATATATGCATTAAATGAAAAAAATACAGTGTTATTGTTTTAACTGTTTTTAAAAAAGAAAATTACATTTAAAGCACTGTAGATTTATTTGATTGAGTCTACTTATTTCACACCCCAAAGTGAATGACCAAGGCATGGTTGTTTTGGACCTTTGTAGACACATAAGATTTATATATCTCCCCCCTCCTTCTTTTTACAGTGCTATTTTTTCACCATTGAATTTGGTCTTTGCAAGCAAGAAGGACAATTACGAGCTTATGGAGCAGGTCTTCTGTCTTCCATCGGAGAGCTCAAGGTATAACTATAGGCAAGAAATATACATAATCCTGTATTATTTATGGGTAAGAGCTCTGTTTTGTGCAGAAGGGGTCATATTTCATATGTGATTTTTATGGAGATGTTATTGTTATTTTACCTTTCCAAAAACTACTTTGGGAACTGTTCCACTGAAGGGCAGCATATAAACGTGTAGACATATATACACACAGAATTCCATATAAATTTAGGGATACTTTTCTTTCAGAGGACAGTTGTGAAATAAAAGAATGACACAATTGGATTCAGATGCCTGTTGGAGTGAGGAAAAATGCTAGTTTTTAACAACAATATAGTATTGATTTGAAACAATAGTTCTAAGCTATACATGAATTTTGCCTTTTTTTAATGACAGCAACTGCACATAAACATTAGAATCGTTATTATAGTCAGTGCAACAAGTCTTGGAATTTGAGCTGTTAACAGAATTTTTTTTTTGCTGTTGTTTGCCTTCAAGTTATTTCTGACTTATGGTGACCCTAAAGTAGAGTGATCACAGAGTTTTCATGATATGATTCATATACAGTTATTAAATATGAAAGACTTATGTGTGCTGATACAAATCTGAACACATTCTCTCAGGGTTCAGTCCTTGATTCATTTACTTCTTGTGAGCCTAGTGTAATTTGCTTCCACACCAATATCCGTAGGATTGCATTACTTTAATTCTCAAATCAAATTTGTTAAGACTGATCTGTACCAATCTGATGTTCATCTATATGAACTAAAGTCCAATAAAAATTAGTTGGATGCAGTGAAAATTAATCAAGATAAATGGAATTTAATAGGATATATTTGGGATCCTTCCCCCTGATTTTTCAAATTTAGCTGGATGTTCACAATTCTGAAAAAGCCAGGTCAGTTCCTAACAAGTACAGTAGAGTCTTGCTTATCCAGCCTTGCTCATCCAACATTCTGTATTAATCGTTTTAGCAAGCAGTTAAAAAGGAAATATGACTATGCTTTCTAGGAAATTTAGACCAGCTACCTAGTACCTTCAAGATTGGTTTATTTATTTATTTTTGATACATGTATTTACTGTGTTTCATAATATATATAATCCCGGAGCAGTTTATGATACAAATTAAAATAATAAATACGACAAGACAGAAGCAAGTGCAAATACAAAGAAGCACCAACATTCTTAAAAACAGCAAAATAATCTGTATAGAAAAGCAACCAATGTATACAAAGTGGCCAATGCATAAATGACACAAAAACAAATTACCGGTACTTAATTGTATTCAGTATCAACTGAATTGTTTGTATATATTTCCAAGCCCCGTTCAAAATAGTGTTTCTGACTTTTAAAACTGTAAATAATGTTGGAGGAAGTAATTTCAAAGATCACTGTTCATTCTGTGCTCCAGGATCATCTCTGGAGGCTTACCAGATTCAATCAAGTTTAATAGATAGTAATGTGTTGAGGAAAGGGGTTAGTAGCAAAATTTAACTTTGAGATAAGTACATCAGTTCCAGTGCTTGAACTTAAAGTAAAGGCTGTGACTGTCCTCACTCTCCACAGTAATATTTATTTTATTTATTTATTTCAAGCATTTCTACCCCGCCCTTCTCAACCCCCTAGAGGGGACTCAGTGTGGCTTCCAGCCGGCACATATTCAATGCCTACATTTAAACACAATACAATACATATCACAGTAATTATAAATAGTTAAAACATTAAATTATTACAATAAAATCTCGTAGAAAAAGCCAGCTTGATGGCCATCATTTCACCCAGTTCCGTAATTGGTGAGCCATTCAGCTTCTCATAGTCCGTTTCCAAAGCTCATTGTCGTCATTTTCCTTGTCAATCTGCCAGATTACCCAAAGGCCTGGTCCCATGTTCATGATTTTACTTTCCTTCTAAAAGAGAGGAGAGATAACGACGAACTAATTTCCCCGGGGAGTGAGTTCCACAGGCGGGGGGCCACCACCGAGAAGGCCCTATCCCTCGTCCCTGCCAGTCTTGTTTATGACAAGGGTGGAGCTGAGAGCAGGGCCCCTCCAGAAGATCTTAAATTCTTAGGCGGGATGTAGAAGGAGATACATTCAGACAGGTACACTGGACCGGAGCCATATAGGGTTTTATAGGTCAAGACCAGCACTTTGAATTGGATCGGCAGCCAATGGAGCTGACATAGCAGGGGGGTGTTGCCTCTTGGAACACACACCTAACTTAGGCCTTCATCACATTGAGGTCCAAAACATGAGTGACAACGAGGGGATTTGCCAGGCAGCATGGCAAATCAGGAAGATGGGTGGAGGGGGACCATTGCCCTATGCATTGCTCGCATCGCCACTTTCCCCATCACACATGGGAAAGCATTGCTGCCCAGTTCCCCCTGTGCGCATCCTGTTCTCATCAATGAAAACACAGGAAGCCTCACGTATTTTCAGGACTCTGTCCTAGGACGCTTCCAAACTGGAAATTTTAGCTACAGTAGTAATTGCGGTTGGAATATGTATTGATAAACTTCATCTTCAAGTCTGAGGAGTTAAGCCTCTTCTGCATATAAGCAGAAATATGTCTGGTTGGTTTTTAATAATGTAATCATTGGGGCTAGCAAAGATCTTAAAGAGGCAAATAGGTTTTTGGGTAACAATTGATTCATCCTATTAGTAATGAAAGAGCACTTTGGATAAAATGTGTGAGACTAACAACAGTGTGAGATCATACTGTGCTAGAAAAGCTGGGTGCGTGAAAACACTTGAGACTTCCATAATATATTTAACAGTTAATGTGGTATATTTTGCAGCATGCTCTGTCTGATAAAGCGAATGTGAAAACGTTTGATCCAAAGACAACCTGCATGCAAGAATGCCTTATCACAACTTTTCAGGAAGCTTACTTCGTCTCAGAAAGTTTTGAAGAAGCCAAAGAGAAGATGAGGCAAGTTCTTTCCTCTGACCCTTAAAAACAACAACTTCAAATCTCATTTTTTATTATTCGGGGATGCAAAAATAATAAGTTAATTTCCTTTTTCCCCCCCTTTTCCTTTCAGGGACTTTGCAAAATCGATCAACCGCCCCTTTTCTGTATATTTCAATCCATATACCCAGAGCATAGAAATTCTGAAAGATACTAGAAGTATCGAAAATGTTGTCCAGGATCTTCGCAGTGACTTGAACACAGTGTGTGATGCTTTAAGCAAAATGAACAGATACTTGGGCATATGACCCCAGAAATATGATGAGATGTGCTTAACTTTTTAGCATACTGTCAATTCTGTCTTTATTGCATGGCCAACATACTTGTTTAGTGTATCCTTTTATCAACACATTGTCTTCAGATATATCAATAAAAACAAGCAAATTCACAAATGGAACATACTGATCTAAATTCTATTGCTAATCTGAACCATCATAGATCCATTGAATCAAATACATTTACTACTTATTGATCCAAAATTTAACATTGATTTGATAAGTCTAGAAGTCTATGCAGAACAAGGTATTCCAGGAAATACAATCTAGTCTTCAGATGGTAGTACCAGAACTTAAAATTATGTCTGAAACAAATTGGGAGTTACTGCATTTCTTTCTGCATATATATAATGTGCCTTTTCCCCCCACCATCATTAATAAATTAGAAACCATATTTTCAACCAGTTGTAATTTCAGTATGAGCTTCAAGGACAGTTATAGTATACATTATAGAAGGTCTAATCTTTAGGATATCATGTAAAACCATGTCATACATCTCTAGCTCTGCACAGCTGGTAATACCGTATGTGGCTTCCGATGTTTGTTGAATTTTCAGTAACAGCTAGAAACAAGCGCCCTCCTTATTTTGTTCTTCAGAGAAAGCAGAATTTCTTATTGAGAAGATAAACCAGCAACTCTTCGATACAACCAACAATTCACACAAGTGTATAGACTGCTTATTCATGCTGGTTAATTCCTTGTTGAATGCAGCATCAACTCTTGAGCTGAATGCAAAACACTCACCAAATACCACAGCATCACCTCAACTACAATGCTTTGCAATTGAGTCATCAAGTGTTGAGTAATCAAGTGATGTACATTGATGTATAAGACGACTCTGGTGTCATCCATAAATATGTATATAAAGAGCTTTACTGGGCGTTGATTTTATTTTTCTTGAAAAGTAGCTTTTCAAAAACAAAACATAAGAAACAATTCTCTTCATAAGGGCAACACATTTCCTCCTTCACAACTACACCAGAACTTGTGAGGAACACCACACCACCACATTTTTTTCACTTCTGTTTGTTGGGGGTGATTCCCCTGCCCCCAGCATTTTTATGTTTGGATGGCTCTTATGAATATGTTAAATAGTAGTTTATGTAATATGATGAAGTCATATTACCATTAAATGATTGTTGGGGAATGCAAACAATAACATGCAAAATGGGAAAGCAATTCAAAGTGGTCAAGTTATTACAGAGCTTTGAAATAAGTTTTATTTTATCTATATGGATACAAATGTCAGTAATGGAAAGAGCCAGTGTGGTATTGTGGTCTGAGTATTTGACTAGGACTCCTGGAAACAAAGTTCTAATATTCACGGATGAAAGCAAATGCAAAACCCTTCTAAACAAATTCTGCTAAGAAAACTCTATGATAAGAATCTTATAGAGTCATCAAAAGTCAGAAGTTACTTGAAGGCACATAACAATCTGTACTGGATATATACATATGATCGAGTTTAGTTCAGAGTGTTCCTTCCTTGAAAAGAAGGGATCCTGTTCACAAAAAAAAATGAAATAAAAAACAATCTTCTTCTGGGAAGAAGATGAAAGTGATATTTACTAATAATTTCTTCTTTTTGTACCATTTCATATAATATTTCTGTGTTCACCCTTTTCAGTTCTAGGGAGCAATACAGGCAGTTGCATCTAGAATGAGGAAGTGGCTATGATCACATCCTCCCTTTCCTCCAGTTTAATTCCTCAGGTCTGGAGTCCTCTCATGGAAACTTCACTCAGATTAGTTGCAAAGATATATGCATGTTCACATTCTTATATGCACACTGTAAACATCTATATTGATACATACATCAAATGTGGATGTTTGTTACCTTTAACTGCCTTCACGTTAATTTGGGCTTGTGGCAACACTATGAATGAAAGGCCTCCAAATCACCCTATCAATTGTCCTTCTCAGGCCTTGCAGATTCAGGGCTGTGGCTTTCTTGATTGAGTTCAGCCTTCATTCCTCCTGAGTTTAACCTAAGTATTATTGCCATTTTGGTGAGTCGTATCTTCTCATGATATGGCCAAAATACAACAGTCTCTGTTTAGTCATCTTGGCTTCTAGGTAGAGTTCAGGTTTGATTTGGCCTAGGACCCATAAAGATACATGGGACTTTGAAAAATACATTGTCCTGAAGAGTTGTCAGGTATTAAATAATTAACAATCTATTTAGTGCATCTGGGTTGAATTCTGAAAAAAATCTGTTAGCCAAATCAGTCTCATTCTGAGCTGATTGATAGATTAAAAGAAATTTTGCAGTATTATCAATAGAAGCTATGTTTTATTGGGATGTTTAATCAGACACGGTTTCTCCCAGCTAAACAGCAGAGATGTAACACATTGTCTGGCAGTCCTTCTAAAATGCGTGGCATAATCTAGAGAGATAACTGACGATAGCACTCTCATTTTCTGTGTTTGTGTATGATTAGCTGTAAACAAAGAGAAGCACTCTTTCAGAGAGGGCAGCTCTGATTACAAACAGCTTTCAAAAATGTCAGATCTTAATTTGCAATTGAATGTGACAAATTAATCACAAACTGTGCTCAGCTACAGAGAAGAACTAGATTAGTGTGGAAACCGTTACATCACTTCCCCTTGCTTGCAAAGTCTCTGAGGTCATTTTGCATGCCTTGCCGCATTAGCCAGCATTGCATATATACACACAGGATCTAATTGTTTTTAACTGATGTTTGTTCATTGGCCACTTCATTTCCATGCAAGCAAAAGGCATGTTTATTTTCAGTGGAGAACATTCTCATTTCTCACAATTAACCCAGAGAGAATGGAACTCGCAGCACTTGTGGTTTAGTTCATGAAGCATGGACAAGCCATGTTAATGGAAGTATTATTCCAGTGGTTTGTATCTCCAAAAAAGGGAACATAGATATTTCCTTGAAATGCTTGTGCAGAGAAAATAACTATTTACAGCCTGCACTTAATGTAAACACAAAGCTTTAGCGGCGGGGAGGGGGGGGGGAGGGAGGCTCAAAAATAATTGGGACAATCAAAGGTAATGTTATTATCATCAAGATAACATCTGGGATGACTGCCAAGGCCCAAATCATGTACAGAAACTGTTCTGTTAATGGTCACTTGAAATGCAAACAATTTATTTCTTCTTTCATTTAAAATATTTTAGGCTACCTTTTAGGTTATACAACCTTCTTATAGCAGCTTACAAAATAATAAAAGCATACGATTCATGTACACCAGAATTCATATAAACCAAGAACAATAGTGAAACAGACATTGCACTCAAATAGTACAAAATCAAAGGAAAACTTAAAGTGAAAAACATAACTCGGGACAATAATGGAAAGTGAACAAGACTGGGATGTAAAAGATCTCACTTGGTAGTACATTTCAGAGACACTGAACATCTGTAGAAAATGTACTCTCCCTTGTACCCATCATCTTGACTGCTCTTAGACATGGTTGAGCAAGAAGGTCTACTCATTCTCCATTACTGAAAAGACAGTACAGGCAATCTCCAAGTTATGAACAACATAGGTTCTGTAGGTTTGTTCTTAAGTTGAATTTGTTTGTAAGTCAGAATAGGTAAATTTTAAAGTGTAACTCCAGATCTATCTGTCTGTCTGTCTGTCTGTCTGTCTCTCTGCCTATCTATCTATCTATCTATCTATCTATCTATCTATCTATCTATCTATCTATCTATCTATCTATCTAAGCTTTGGATAGCATAGGAAAAAGTAAACATCCCTGTGATGTTTGTCTTGCTGTCTGTGTCTCAGTTCAGAAGATTTCACCTCAGTTTCTGTCTCTGTGAAAATTGGATTTTGAAAAATTTGGCTTGTTGTGGAAACAAGGATCTGTGATAAAGCTTCACTGGAGACACCTATTCCCCATAATTACTTTTTCAAGAGTGAATTAGGATCAATGGGCGGGGGGAGCTGGGCTTCAGCAGGGAAGGGGAAGCAGGGCATGGGGCGGTGGGTTCCTTCTGCTAGGCACTGCTGAATTTGCCATTATCCATGGTGATTCTGGTGGCAAATGTGATGACGTCCTTAAAGCACCTTCTCTATACATTTAGGTGCTGTTATTCCACTTTAACTGCTATGGAATTATGCTTTGGTTTGTATGTTAGGTAAGGCCCAATGGCTTTCTCCGTAAATTGCAAATTCCAGGATTCCATTTGAGGCTGCCATGGGAATTGAGCAGAATATAGTACTACTGTTATGTACTGTGGAAGGGCCCTTCGGCTACATGCAATTTTCTCAGTGATTGTTAATAGAGTGCAATCCCAGATATTCACTTGAGTAATTTGTACAGTTTGGGAAGGCATCCACATGAACATGTTAATGTTCTCAGATTGATGTTGTGTATCTAGGGCAGATGTGGTAAAGTAGCTGCCCTTTCCATAAACTAGAATGCTTTCTCTGAAATTCAGGTTTTATGTAATACTCACCATATGGGAGTTCTTCACAGTGCACTGTGACTCCCACTTTTTCATATCATTGTTGTCTTTTATGTCTTTTATGAAAAGCATGGGGAGCCAGTGCAATGTAATGTTTTGAGGGTTCCATTCAGTCAGGTAACCTTGAACCTTATCAGATGTCCTGACCTGCCCATTTCTACACACTTCTAATCCATTGCAAGGATGAAGTGCCATGGAGCCCATTCGATGACATTTGTTGACTTCCAGGTGTTATCCGTCACCTTTCATTTTCAAAATTGGTCAGAACTGTGGTGAGAAAAAAGAGAAGATGGTGAGAAATCATGTTCTGAGCCCCCAAGGTGCTCGAGAATGAGAGAAGTCACTCAAAAACAGATGGAATGGGAATCTGTCAAATTTGCACTAGGTTTTGCTTCCAAAATAATGTAAAATATACTTAAATATTTTATGTACCCACTACTGTCAATTCAAAGTCTAGCTATAAATATTCGATATTATATTCCTTCTTACATGTACTCATTGAAATGAGTAAGGCTCTTTTTGCACAGGTGCTTTGAAGTTTTGTTTTTTTTAAAATAAAATTCCCCTGCTGAAGTACCACTTCCAAAGTTTCAAAATCTTCCCCTTAGAAAAAAAAGAACACGGAATGGGCAGGGACAAGGCTTGCCCGTGTGATGTTTCCGAAGAGGGCAACAATGGGGGAAAGGCTGGGGAACATGCATGTGTGATGGGCAGCCTATAAATGAAACTAGACAATTTGGGATCGAAAGCTATGATTTTCTTTGCTAGCAAGCCAATCCTCCATTTCCCACAGCTCCTGTGATGAGGTCCATAAGGCAAGTTATATTCTCTCAATGGCAAGCCCACTCTGAACAAATCTTGCCAAGAAAACTCTCATGGCAACAGAAACAGAAACACATTCAACAAAATGAGTAGGCTGGTGAAGTTTTGTACTAGTTAGCTCCATATTTCTATTAGCCAGTTTGGAATACAAAGTGACCCTTGACAAGGAGTTTTCCCAATCTCTTTCTGTCAGTCTATCAAGTGTCTTGCAGCACATCACCAGCCAGTTGTAGGCCATCAGGATTTATTTCAGTGATCCAAAACTGCTGAAACAGAAATAAGAGAAGTGATTTAACTTCATTAGGTAATCAAATGCATACAAATCTTAAATGTGAAGCAGCCTACCTCTCTATTCTGAGAGCAACTGAAATGAGCTTTTCACAATGCCTTCTCCTACTTTAGAAGCATTGTACAAAGAAATTGGCATTAATGTCAGGATTTATTTCAACCTATTCTGAAAGTGTCCACAGGTATTTCTTATCTAAAGAAACGGCACATTTTAATAATGTATACTAGGAGCCCCCAGTGGCGCAGTGGGTAAAACCCCTGTGCCGGCAGGACTGAAGACAGACAGGTCGCAGGTTCGAATCCGGGAAGAGGCAGATGAGCTCCCTCTATCAGCTCCAGCTCCTCGTGCGGGGACATGAGAGAAGCAAATCATCCAGGCATCCCCTGGGCAACGTCCTTGCAGATGGCTAATTCTCTCACACCGGAAGTGACTTGCAGTTTCTCAGGTCGCTCCTGACACGACAAAAAAAAATCATGTATACTTGGGGAGCAAATCTTAATATGGATTAGAAAACAAGTATTGAAATCCTACAGATAGTTTAGGACTAATGAAGTCAACATCTACAAAAATGATAAGATTTCCACTGAAACAGGCCATTATAAAGGGATAAATGTTGCCTGTTCATAAAACATGTTTCATATAAAGGCTTCATTTCATTAAAGAACACAATGAAAATAAATATGTTATTAATTATTGTGAGATGATGTCTTACTTTTTATTCCCTGATTCAGATGTTTTCTGATGTTAGAAGTTAGCTACATCTAAATAGCGAATTTTCATGCTTTTAAGACCAATCACTGTTTTGGCTAATTCATGGTTCCAAAATTGTATTTTTCAATATAATAGGGATAAACATATAGTAGATTGAAGCAGGAGAAGACTAGAAGTGGTAATGGTAAAATTACTATTTCTTGCAGTCCTTGCCTACTCTCCCATCCATCACCAATAGAGCCAACACCACCAAGGCTATATATCTTTTTGTCACTTAAAAATCATATTATGGCTGCATGTACACTATCAAATTAATGCAATTTGACACCATTTCAACTGCCATGGCTCAATGTAATGGAATTACGGGAACTGCAGTTTTACAGTCTTCAGCTTTCTCCACAAAAGGGTGCAGAGCATCATCAAACTACAGCTCCCATGATTCCAGAGGATTGAGTCATGGCAGTGGTTGCATTAGCTCTACAATGTAGAGACAGTCTATGTCTTGATGACTCCAATACTTATCACATAGTTCCAAATAGCTTTTCAAGGTTTTTATTTTCAAATTAAAACCAATCATCTAGCTGTCCTTTTGTTGACAAACTCATTTGGCATAATAATGGAATTATTGACAGTTATCAAATTGCATTCTTGTTACTTTTGGAATAGGTTACATTTATCTAGGGTGTTTGATGGAGCCATAGTGATCTGGGCTCTGGAAATTGGGTTTCTGGCTCAGACTCATTTATTAACTATGTAACTCAGAATGGATGATTCCCGAGTATGAGATATAGGAAGACACTTTGCTTGCAAAGAGTAAATGGCCTGAGCTTAATGAACATAAAAGATGGCAATGTTTACAGCTTTACAAAATCTAAAATGAAATAGTGGTGTTTTGAGACAGAAGGATGCACAACAACGTGCATTAGCAAATAAAGTAACAGGGCTCCGAATTGTTGTCTTTCATTTGAAGAAATCATTAGCACACAGAGGTCCAAAAATTCCATACTCTCACAAAATCCAAGATGGAATATTTAACAAAAAATGAAAGTGAACTAGCTAGTGTCCAGCTGGACAGAAAGCCTAGCTGGTGGTTAATTCTTCCCAATACATCTGGAAGAATTTCTGGTTTATGATGTATCTAATGTGAACCTATCACATGGTTTTCTTGGCAAAATGTGTGCAAAAGAAGTTTGCCTTTGCCTTCTTCTGAGGTTGAGAAAGAGTGGCTTGTCTAAGGTCATCTAGCTGAGTGGAGATTTAAACCCTGGTATTCCAATGTTCCAAGTCCAACACTTCAGCTATTATACTATGCTGGTCCCTCTCGAACATTTTTTTTAAAGATTCCTAACCCCCACTTCAAAAAATTGCCATCACATGACAGAATTGACTATTTTGCCCATCACTATCTGGATAATTTGCAAAAAGTCACTTGTCAACCAGCTCAGAAAGCATCTGAAAAGATAACCCTTTGCAGCACTTTTTTAACCCCAAGATACTTCTACCCAACACTTGAAGCCTATGTCATGTGACGAACACAGTAGATTGCTATTTCTTAAGTAGGTGGCTCAGTAGTATTTCATAAATTTGAAGCAAGTGCTGCCTTATGATTTACAAGTATATTAAACAGAGGCTTAGCACAGGTTGAATATCCTTGATTTGAAATGCTGGGGACCAGAGGTGTTTTAAATTACATATTTCTTTTTTACTTTGGAATCCTTATATTTGCATTACATTGGATATTTTAGAGATAAGACCCAAGTGTAAACACAAAATTCATTTATGTTTCATATATAGTGTATACACATATTCTGAAGGTAATTTTATACACAAAAACTGTAATACTTTTGAGCATGTAACAGCTTATGTATCTTGAACCATCAGAAAGTAAAGGTGTCTCTACCACAGCCATACATGTGGGCAATTGAGGATTTTTGATTTCAGACTTCTGGATAAGGAAAGCTATTCCGGTACAAGCTTGACAACTGTAGGATTAGCAGCTACTCCTGCACAATTCTATTCCTTTCATTGCTAGAACAGCTTTCTGAGGTCTAACTTGGCTTGAGCATGAGGCTATGTATTTTCTCCTAATTAAAGTCCCATTGTCCTTGGGGGAAAAAGTTCACCTTCTCCACAAACCAAAAATTATGGCTTTTTCACTTACAAGGAGGAAAGTAATCATTTTTTTTCCAGAGAAAATCTGAAATAATGTGAGCAGATCAGCTTACAAAGCACTTGCTTTCCTCTAGGAAAATAGAAGAAAACAAATAAAGATCTCACTACCTCTGAGGATGCTTGCCATAGATGCAGGTGAAACATTAGGAGAGAATACCTCTAGAACAGTGGTTCTCAACCTGTGGGTCCCCAGGTGTTTTGGCCTACAACTCTCAGGAATCCCAGTCAGTTTACTAGATGTTAGGATTTCTGGGAGTTGAAGTCCAAAAACATCTGGGGACCCCAGGTTGAGAACCACTGCTCTAGAATATAGCCATAAAGCCCAAAAAACCCTACAACAACCCAGCGATTCTGGCCATGAAAGCCTTCAACAACACAAAAAAAGGAAAAGATTCTGAATCAGATTGAAACAGTATGTTGTCTATGAGGAGCAAGTTTTTTCATTTGTCTGCCACCTTCCTTCTACTGACTCAAGGCAGTATATGGATCTGGTACTTAGGAACCTTTTGAGGACCATGTTGACTGAAAACAAGAAAGAGGGAAGACTAATATCCCATAATGGCTTTCATGGACCATCATTGTCTTCTCTCTCTCAGGTCCTAATCCAAAATTAGTAGTAGCTTCTAAGTCCATGGGGTGATGAATCGGCAAATCTGCAAACTTTGAAGGATCTATCCAAGATACTGAACTTGTTGTGCAGATATGGCTCTTCTACAGACTGGACTAAAACTCAGTGCAGAATTGCCATTCTGCTGACATGAAAGCTGCCAGGGGATAACACCATGCTGGCTGAGTGAAAAAGTACTTTCTTTTGCCTGTCTCCTACTAATTACTGGAGACCTATTTCTAGGAACACCTCTCATGTTTATACTTGAGTGTGGGCCCAACAACTCTTCCATTAGTCAGAGTGATCTGACTACTCCAGGCAGCAGATATTAAAGGACAGCAGAAGTTGTTCTTTAAATTGTTCCTCCTAAAACTCCAGCCACTCTCCTTTTCTGGAATGTGTTTGCTACATCATTTGTCTTGGGCCCTTGAAACTACACTGCATCATCCAACATCACCCAAACCCAGGGGATATTGCTATCCTTTTGTTGAGTGCTGAAATAGTATTCACAGTCAGTTGGTATTTATTTATTTATTTATGTAGAATGGAAAATGCATACCCATTTTGTTCTTTTTCCCAGGTGGCAAAACAACTTGGCTAGGCCTGAGTGTTTAAATACTGAACTATAAATTTAAATGCTCCTTCACGAATTAAATATACATGCAGTCAGATTAATCAGATTTTCAGACCTGCGGATCAGTCACAATTCAACCTATTTCTTGTTAATCTAATATTGTCTCTGAGTTTGCGATTCTATGATTCCATGCCATTTTGATCCGCTCCCAAACCATTTATGTAACATTTATTTAGTTTGCATTAAAGCACTTTTAATACGATGATGCTACACAATTAATCAACTTTAAGAGTGTGGTAATGTGTATATTAGCAACAATAAAAATAAAAAAATAAATTAATGATAGCAAATTAGAAGTCCTGGGAAAGTTTGTTTTCCCAAAACAGTTTAATAATCAAGACTAAAGTGGTTTTTCACCAAAGTGCAATTTCACATCTAGCAGAAAAATAGGTTGAAAAGTACATTTTGAAAATCTAAGGCAACCCAAAAGACAAAGAAATAAACACACTCGTCAAATAGCACAATAATAATGGTAAAATGTATGAAAGTAAATGCATGGCAATTGATTTGTCCCCCACAGACTTTATAGCATACATGTTAAGCCACTGTTCTTTAAAAGGTGTACAAGTACTATTAAAACAATATACTTTTGAAGAAATTGGCTGTGGTTCTATATGACACTTAGGGATCTTAACACTCAAAAGTCAAGATGTTACATGGCATAGAGTTCTGCATGAGGAATTCTGCTATGACTCCCCTGTTACCTTCCTAGGATTAATTGTTGCACTGCTATAGCTCCCTATGGTCATTCCGTTGCTGGTGAAGAGCAAAGGGAAGGTGATCAGAGTGCATCGAGCTGTTCCTCATAGACATACACATACCAAAGCCATTTTGCTGGTGAGATCTGCTGGGATCCTTCAGAAGTCTCCAAGGACAATGTCATTGGTGTTTGAACCACAACATAACCAAATGCTTTACTGATCTCCCCCAGTGGAGGCCGGGGGAATGGTTGTTCCATCATAGTGCAATGCTTGCTCCTAGGAGGGATTTTTGAGCATCTCAAGTGGAGGAAGGAAATACCAAATTCCACACTACCTTTATGTATGCAAGTATAAAGTGGATTTAGGCTTGTGTATGTCACTAATCAGCTCAAGTGCATAATTACCCAGTTTCTTTCCTACATGTAAAACATACATGCGGACAAAGCTTGTTTTTTCACTATAACCCTGGAGGATGACGTGGTCTCGGAGGTCCACTGCCTTGTGCTATGACAGATCAAATTCAAGTGCAAGTTCAAATTCAAGTTCATGTACAAGTTCAAGTTTATCTTAAATCCTTAAATTTGTTTTGGTAGATCACACAGAGATTGATTGGTAACATATAATAAAAGTTGCCCATAGTTAACCCACAATGTTAACTAAAGTGATTTTAAAATGGAGAGGGGGGCCAGGAAGACAGTTCCACCTTGTCTCCTGTGCTTTGCTAATAATATAATATAATATATTGTATATACATATAATATTTAAAATATTATAATGTGATACAATATAATACTACTAATAATAATACAATATTATGATTATATATATTTATATTACATGTAATATTACTAATAATATTATAATATAATGGTATTGTATATTATAGTAATATATAATACTGATATTGTACTATGCTAATAATATAATATATTGTATGTATATGTATCTTGTAAGCTGCTCTGAGTACCCTTTGGGGTGAGAAGGGCAGCATACAAATGTCGTAAATAAATAAATAAATGTGGTGTTGTCTCGTGATTTCACTGGTGGGAGAGCAATAGGATAACACTGAACTCCATTCTCCCACCCCTGCATGGCGATGAACATGCTGCTCCTACTTATCATGTGGAATTGCCTAGCAGACTTCTTTCTAGAGAGGCACTCTTGTGGTTACTTTATTCTATTAACTCTTGCTAATTAGCAGAGACCCAGAACCATGCTGATGAATCAGTGGCTTTATCCATCCTTAGCATTTGCAAACTAGTGAATGCTCTTTTGTCTGCCCCATTCCTTGATTCCAATGAATAGCTAATGAGGCCAATTATTGGTAAATCTGTCTAAGACTAAGAACACCTTGAATATGCCTGCACAGCAGAATCTGTTCCTGGGAATCAATTAGGATGAATTCCCTTCTGATAATTATATCTGATTGATCATTATCTATGGAGCCATGAAAGCCTGAGCTTCTCAATTCAAACATGGGCTTCGGATGAAAAGCTCAGCTTTGCAAAGGCAGCAGATATTCTATTGTCTCGTTTATTATGAAAGTCGATTAATTAAATTTGAAAAGAGCTTGAAATGGGTCTTTTTAATTTAGCCATTGCCCTTTAATTTTGGTTACGAAGGGAGATTTTCATCTGGTCCCTAACTTGTTTGTCAAAGTCTGGTTTCTACAAGAGAGAAACCCTTTCAGAAATAATGGGGCATTTTGTTTTAAATACTGCAAACTGTTCTTGCTAGAAAATGTTTCAAACTGAAACAGAACTAGAGCAGTGTTTCTCAACCTGGGGGTCAGGACCCCTGCGGGGGTTGCGAGGGGGTGCCAGAGGGGTTGCCAAAGACCACCAGAAAACACAGTATATTCTGTTGGTCATGCGGGTTCTGTGTGGGAAGTTTGGTCCAGTTCTATCGGTGGAGTTCAGAATGCTCTTTGAATGTAAGTTACCGTATATACTCAAATATAAGCTGACCCAAATATAAGCTGAGGCACCTAATTTTACCACAAAAAAAACTGGAAAATCTTATTGACTCGAGTATGAGCTGAGGGTGAAAAATGCAGCCGCTACTGGTCAGTTTGACAGATGACCACTCAGTTTTCTGTCATTCCCTCCCCCCCTTGCAGGGCACAAGCTTTCCTCGGCGGCAGCAGAGGAGAAGGAAGCCCCTGCGGCAGGCTTTTCCGCGGGCTTGCTCTCCTTCTTCCTGGTCCCATGCGCGGCCGCGGTGGCGGTGGCGGTGGCAGCGGCGAGAGGAAGCAGAAAAGCCACGTATGGGGTGAGGGGGGGAGGGGAAAGTGTGTGCCACTCCCCTTACTCTCTTGCCGTGCACGCACCTTCTTTCTTGTCCCATGCGCGGTGGCGGGGGCAGGGGCAGCGGCGGGAGGAAGCAGAAAAGCCGTGCATGGGCGAGGGGGGAGGGGAAAGAGAGGAAGGGGAGGGGTGCGCACTTGCCCCCCCCCTCGCCCCATACGCAGCTTTCCTGCATCCTCCCGTCGCTGCCCCTGCCACCGTGGCCACACATGGGACAAGGAAGAAGGTGCGCGCACGGCAAGAGAGGAAGGGGAGCGGTGAGCACTTTCCCCTCCCCCCTCGCCCATGCGTGGCTTTTCTGCTTCTTCCCACCGCTGCCACCACCACCGCCACCGCGGCCACGCATGGGACCAGGAAGGAGAGCAAGCCTGCGGAAAAGCCTGCCGCAGGGGCTTCCTTCTCCTCTGCCGCCGCTGAGGCCGCCAAGGAAGGCTTGCCTTTCCTTCCTCCTCTGTCATTCCCTGACCTGAATATAAGCTGAGGGGAGGTTTTTCAGCCTGAAAAAAAGGCTGAAAAACTCGGCTTATATTCGAGTATATACGGTAACTATAAATCCCAGCAACTACAATTCCCAAATGTCAAACTCTGTTTTCCCCAAACTCCACCAGTGTGCACCTTTGGGCATATGGAGTATCTGTGCCAAGTTTGGTCCAGATCTGTCATTGTTTGAGTCCACAGTGCTCTCTGGATGAACTACAACTCCCAAACTCAAGGTCAATGCCCACCAAACCCTTCCAGTATTTTCTGTTGGTCATGGGAGTTCTGTGTGCCAAGTTTGGTTTAATTCCATCATTGATGGAGTTCAGAATGCTCTTGATTGTAGGTAACTATAAATCCCAGCAACTACAACTCCCAAATGACAAAATCAAAATCAATCCCTCCCAACCCCACCAGCATTCAAATTTGGGCATATTGGGTGAAAGAAAAAACATCTCACACATCAGATATTTACAACGAAATTAATAACAATAGCAAAATTACAGTTATGAAGTAGCAATGAAAGTAATTTTATGGTTGGGGGTCAACACAACATGAGGAACTGTATTAAGAGGTTGCGACAATAGGAAGGTTGAGAAACACTGAATTAGAGGAATGGACTTAAAAGGGGCAAGTAACTTCACTTCTAGCTAGATTTAGTCCCCCACCCTAAAGAAATGTTTTTTTGTTCATATATAGGAGGCTAGACATACTGTATGGCAGCAATGAAAAAAATGACACATTTCAAAATTTTACCTGGCTTCATTTAATTAACATTAGAAAATGTCTATCCTGACTTTGGAATCAGGCAGTTTCCACATTAAAAATACAAAAATATACCAAAAAAGATTAAGATAAAAGTAAACATAATAATCAATTAAATCATGAAAACTGCATCATAAAGGGGACATAAAACAACTGGGTCAGTTTAAAAATGCATTTTCACAGCAGGGAGGAAGAACAATTAAATGCATGGCAGACTAAAGCGTATTAAATCATAAAAAGTTAATTTCAATCCAGTTGAAATGTTTATGACTCACATGCCACAGTGATGCTTGTTGGTTCCATTTTGGCAATACAGTCTCACAATCTCCAGTAAGAAGTACCCATTGAATGCTGTTAAATGTGTACAGTGTTTTCTGTCTAAGGTCTATCCCTAGAAGTGTAGTGGGCAAATATTGGTTTGCACGTATCATTTTAATTGCCTTTGTAGCTACATTCCAAATAAGATTTCAAAGTTGTTAGGCATCTCTATTGTCTTCTGTCAACAAACTAATTCATGCATTTTCTCTTTACTGGGTTCAGATAAAGCTAATAGATCTTTATTGCCTACCAATGTCCAAGTGGGGCCACGGTGGCAAAGCAGGTTAAATTTCTGAGTTGCTGAACTTGTTGGCTGGAAGGTTGGTGGTTCGAATCCATGGGATGGGGTGAGCTCTCATTGGTAGCCCCAGCTTCTGCCAACTTAGCAGTTCAAAAACATGCAAATGTGAGCAGATAAATAGGTGGGAAGGTAACGATGCTCCGTGCAGTCATGTTCGCTACAAGACCTAGGAGGTTTCTATGGACAACGCCAGCTTTTGGCTAGAAATGGAGATGAGCACCACCCCTCAGAGTCAGAATCAACTAAACTTAATGTTGAGGAGAAACTTTTACCTATGTCCAAGTGATCTCAAAATATTTTGAATTATCTATGGTACTGGTTTTCATCTATGGTGCTGGGGAAATCCATCTCCTTTCCAGCTATTAAGTGAGGACTATACTTCAGAGCCACAGCAACAAGTCACTCTGCTATGAGGGAAGGTCTTCGCTCCATTATACCATTAGGTAAGGAAAACAAACCTAGTGGAGAAGGCTACATTTGTTTCACTAAACAGGATCACAAGGGAGGTGTTTTCTTAGAATGCTAGAACCCAATTCACCCATGTATTACTCAATGGCTTGCTCATTTGTAACTGGAGATGTAAACATTGCAGTTATTGCATTGAAAATGATGTGAGGGGCAATAATAGCTCTGCTAGTAGTATTTGACCATAAGACCCGTTTCACATATACTATGGCAAGATCCAGGAACATTGACTGTGATGTGTAACTTTATAATAATAGAGCTACAATACCTTCACAATATGAAACTGTATTACAGTATTGTGAAGATTTGCCATAGTGAACTAAATATAATAGGGGCATAAGGAGGGGATTCCACAAGATGCCGCAATGTGTAATGGATATCCCAACACAAATGGGTGCACAGAATAACATTCTATTTCACAATGTGGGATTTGACCAAAACAAAGAGAAAGCATGAAAGGTAATACATATTCCCCACTAGACACAGGGTATCCATGACTTTCCACTGCTCTTTGGTTTGGATTGGCTCCCAGTTCTGTTGGGAACCATTACCTTCTCACAATATCATATATTGTTTCATATTGTGATTCTAGTGCAATGGCCATGTTGCTTACTCTGCACCCACAATGATCCCATGTACACACCTATGAGAGTACTCCCCTCTTGGAAATATGAATGTTGTGCAACACTGCAATTCTAAACTATGCAATCATAAATGAGTTTACAGCCACCAATAGGATACCAGCCAATATATTGCCCCCATTGATCTTTTGAGATAATTTCCTTTCCCATTTTATTTCTTTTGTTGCCAAATATTAGATTACAAACTCCTTGATGGCAAGGATGCTTTTCTGTTTGTTTGTTCTGCAATGCTCCAAATTGCTATGAATATTGATGCTGTTTTATACATTAATGTTATTTGTTTATTTATTACATTCATATCCTTCCTTTCCTTAAGGAGTTTAAGACAGTGTATGTGGCTTTCCTTTTCTCTTTACGAGTCTTGTTATGACAAACACAGCTTGGTGAGATGAATGGTCAGTCCTTCTCTTCTCAAACTTATATGCCCCCCTGCCAGGCTATGGCTGCTAAGATCTGTATGTAAATAACTTCAGTAATATACTATTTAATGGACAAGTTGGTAGGAAACCTTTTGTATTAATTTAGTATTTGCTGGGAGATATCTAATTTGGTTTTCTTTATCTTTGATTTTGTCTTGAATTTCATTTATTTGATGACTCTTTCTTTTCAGTTCTCAATTTGTTTGGATGAAAATGTCCATCATATAAACCTTCATTGTGTCCAAAAAGTTCTTAGTGACATTCCTGTAGTCAGATTAGTTTTTGCAAATTCACTAATATTTTCTTTACATTTTTCTACAATTTCTTTTGTCTTAATAGATTTTCATTTAGTCTCCATCTAAATTTTCTTGCTATTAATTTTATTTCCAGAGATATTGGGGTCTGAGATGTGTGTTGGGTGGATCATAGAGGTTTTTTTTTTAATCCAGTTGTAAATTTTGCTGGAGGCCCAGATCATGTATATTCTGGAATAGGTTTGGTGGTGTTTAGAATAAAATGTATAATCCTTATGGGTTGTTGTGAGTTTTTTGGCCTGTATGGCCATGTTCCAGAAGCATTTTCTCCTGATGTTTCACCCACATCTATGGCACATATCCTCAGAGGTTGTGAAGTTTGTTGGAAACAAGACAAGTGAGGTTTATATATCTCTGGAATGTCCGGGTTGGGAGAAAGTTTTCCATACAGCCTGGAAAACTTGCAACAATCCAGTGATTCCAGCCATGAAAGCCTTCGACAACACATATAATCCTTATCATTTGGATTCTGAAACATCCTTATAACTTTAAGTGTATTCTTTCACCATTCTCCAAAAACTGGATGGTAATTTGCTAATTTGCTGTAATCCTTCCTTGTTAGTTTTCCTCTTCAGTTTGTTGTTTACTACTGCGTTAAAATCTCCAGGAAGGACTATGTCAGTATAATCAGTTGAGGCAATTTCTTTGTGTAATTTTTGGGGAAAATCCCTCTGGCACTGTTAGGGGCATAAAGATTCATGAATAAAAGTTGTTTATTTGCAATTTTTACTTTAACTAATTGGTAGCAACCATCCTTGTCTGACTTTATCTGTTTTGGTAGAAAATTTTATTTTATGAATAGGGCCACGCTTCTTCGTTTTCATATCAGAAGCTATACATTCAAATCTTGGTTTCTTTTGAATTCAGCAGTTGTGGTCCTTCCTGGAGAGTGAGTCTTCTGCAATGCCACAATACCTGCTTCAATTTTTTAAAAAGCATAGAAATCCTTATTTTCTTTTGTTGGGGGTATTCATCGTGTACTTGGGAGATTATTTCCTGGACCATTTTTTCTCACCAAGGTTACGATAATATCTCTTGGGAGTTTGTTTTTGATGCATAATTGGAATTAATCCTGAAGGTTTGATCTATCCCATGTTCAGCAGCTTCTTCACATTTGCCAAGTATCTCTGCTGTTATGGCACTTTTTTTTTAAACAGTTAAAAGTCCAAAGAATCATGTTGCAAACGAATAACCATGGATGGTGTGTGTCAGGACCAGAGCACCTATAAGATGGATTAAAAGGTTGAATCCATGCAGGGAAGCCTTTAGCCATCATTTACTATTAAGGACCTAGAAATTGTGAATGTTGGTTTGAATACTGGACTAGGGAACTGCCCCAAATTTGAGGGCAACAGGTTTTTTCTACTTTAGCCAAGGAGCCTGTCAGCTTTCATCACACCCTGGAAAAGTACTTTCAGGGTGGCTCCATGGCTGAACTGCCACTAAAACCCTGCTGCTACTGAAAAATTGCCAGCAGTGCACAACAGGAGACTCCCTGTTTTTCCAAAAGGAAAGATGAGTTGAGCTGGCTTAAAGAGGCTTCCCCCATGTGATGAGGTGGGGAGAAGCCAGGACGCTGCAGGATAATAGGTCTCCGTGCCCTTTGGGCAGGTGCCGCTGAAATCACCACAATCTACAGTGATTCACTGCAATCCCAGCAGTGCATGTGACAAGGTCCTAGGATTTCTAGATACCAGGGTCTGAATTCCTGCACAGTCATAGAAACCCATTGCCTGGCTTTGGCTAAGTCACAGTTCCTCATGCTGGGAGGAAGACAATGGCAAACCTACTCAAAATAAATCTTGGCAAGAAAACTTGAAGACAGGAGACAACTTGAAAGCCTGTAATAAAAAGAACCTCAGTTTTCTTAAACAAGTAATTTTATAAATCTTTGTTAAACATAAATGTATTACAGAATAGATTTTGCAACTAGTATACAATGGAAACTATACAAACACTAACAGTATCAAAAAACTTTATACACATAGCTTGTCTAACAAAATGGTCTCATCCTAGCTGGCAGACTGGATTGTTTTTAAAGGACTGGCTGACATTTCAATCCATTTGTGTGGTAAGGTCAGTATGTTTTCAGCCTTCACATGTCATCCTGTTAAAGCCCAGGAGAGTCTGAATGGGTGACATTTTCCATCCACTTCTTAGATATGAAATTTTGCGTAATGTAATGCTTTTCTTCTCTCGCTTCCCCTTGTTAACAAAAATAGGGAATGTTCGAGGAGAGCAAAAATTCTGTATTCACAATATGATGTAAACACTGT
Source organism: Anolis sagrei (assembly GCF_037176765.1). Lineage (NCBI taxonomy): Eukaryota > Metazoa > Chordata > Lepidosauria > Squamata > Anolidae > Anolis > Anolis sagrei. Next base: position 144,515,018 of record NC_090025.1, read on the forward strand.
TGTACTCATAATGCTCCATTTCACAAAGCAACTTGTGTTCTTTCCCACTCTCTCCCCCGCCCCCAAGTTCTGTTAAAAATGAAAACCTGGCCAAAAAGGAGTGCATTAAGTCTGTAATGTAAATGTCCCTGCGTTTGCAGGAAGGGAAATGCTAAATGAATATTGGGAGATGCTAAGTGTTGAAAGAACGATTCTTTCTAGCTGTGGAGCTAATGGACTGTACCAAAAAAAAAAAACCTCCATAAAAATGAGCAATTTGTTTCATATGATGATTCACTAGCACTCTAACTGACAAGGTTTCAATTTCTGAGTCCTGTTTTATATTCAGCTCCGTGTTTTACAGTGCAATAGTACAATTACCTACCTATCTGTTGGTTTTGCAAACAGGGGTGGATTGGACATTAAGGGAGAAGAAAAACAGATTACACACACACACACACACACAGAGAGAGAGTGAGTGTGTGTGTGTGTCTCAGATATGAGAGGGAGAGTTGCGCTCTTCTAACTTTAATTTTAAATAATAAACTAAAAAACAATATCTGCCTTTCAAAAGGATATACACACAACCATACAAAAGGATATACACACAAACATAGACACTAGAATTTCACAATAAAGCTTATTGAATAATATGAAAAACAAAGGGTCAATTCAGGCTCAGCTGCAAAGCCAAGAGACCTGCATTGACCCTGGCAATATAAATCCAAAGGGGACATGTGGGAGTGTGAAGGGAGCCATTTTTCAATTTCCATACAACATTTTAATGCTTTCCTTCTTTACTCAATTTGTCAATGGGAGTCACAAAGTGCTTTCAGTTTGAGGTCACTTGGCTGGCTGCCAGCTGTGTGCCCAGAGTCCTATTACAGAAGTGAGTTGACAGTGCAAAGCTTTTAAGGGAACTGAACAGTTATCCCAAGAGGCTCTATTGCACCACACTTTAGCACAGCCTCAGAAAATCACCTCTGCAGTTTCAGTTTTGATTGCCAACCTTTCCAACGAGTGAGATTTTTCTAAAGTTCAGAAATTAATTCTTAAATACTTTTCAGACCTGACACATTGTAGGCGATCACAAAATATAGACAGAGCTCTTTAGTGACTTTACAATAGCACCTAACTTGTTTACAATGGGGCAATATAGCATTTAATTGCATGAAGTGATTGCTTGGATGCAGTGATGGATTGGTTCTAAAATTATTGGAAGCCAGGAGACAAAAGGGGGGGGGGGGAGCCACATCTATAAGGATATCATTTACCATATTTACTCAAGTCTAACACTCATCCTTTTGGCTACATTACACTGCCAAAATTGAGGTGTGTGTTAGATTTGACAATGCGTTACAATTGTGCACATAATTCCATGAAAAAGCCAGGAAGGACCCTGCAGTGGCCTCAGGGCTCGGTGTCTCCCAGAAAAGGAGGAGGAGTGCCTGGCTGGCGGCTCAGTAATTACTGGTACTTAGCTGTAGGTGGGCTGCAGAGCCTTCAGACTTCTCTGGCCAAAGGAACAGTAAGCATCGTCCTCACTGCCTTCCTCTGGGCCAAGGCCTTTCTGCCTCCCAGGCAACTCTTGGGGTGTCTCACCCACCCTGCCCTAAGATGGTACTGTTCCCAATTGGTCTCATTCATGATGTCTCCAAAACCTCCCCTCATTTTTGAAGGCCTCATAAATGAGGTCAGTTGACCACCTGAGGTTAGCAAATTTGCCAGTCTTGATGTGACAATGGAGTGAGGCTTTCAAAATGGTCTCATTCATGCTGCCTGCCCCCCGCCAAACTATGCCTACACCACTACATTTGATGGGAAATTCATTTTTTGTAATGTGCACCTTCACATTTGAGGTGTGCATCACATTCGATGGCATGTTATACTTGAGTAAATATGGTAATTCAATAAAACAGTAATACTATATACATTTTATTTGCAGACAGTAATAAGGTTGGAACTTCTGTTTAAGATAAAAAATCTTACTAAAAGACCATTAACTAATTGTCTAGTTTTTAAGGGGAGAGGCACTTGTAATTGAGTAAGTTGACACCTTGGCCAATCTGCCACTGCTTGGATGTGGAGTGTTGGCTGAATGAGGGGCATGGCTAAAAACGGTCTAAAGGAGACACATGATTCATAAATTGTATAGTTTGTTTACAATAGGAGTCATAGAACTCTGCTATGTGCTGGAACTTACATCTTTCTTACACAGACGGGCTCTTAATGAGCTGAGATTCAGCACTGAGACTACTGTAGATTACAAAATGTACCTGTCTGTGGACTTTTATAGAGTTTATGTTTTCTGCATACCCAGATAGGAAATATTATCAAATTCCTATGGTTTGCTGCCCCGGCTTAATTAGGACTACAACTGCGGTCAAATCAGAGAAGAGAAATGAATAAATGCCTTGTTGTGAAGGCTAGCAACAGAGGATCTAAGTAAGTACAGCATAGCACAAATCTGTGCCATACATTCTGGGACTGAGACATGATAGGATTGCCTGTCATTATAAAGTCTTCATAAGACTTAAATATTCACAAGACTGTAAATAATCTTAATTTATAAGACTTTAAGAAAGCGAATTTGCTTTTCTCAGACTGGTGGAGTTTGGGAAACATTTGACTCACTCATATTTGGGGTGTGTGGGGCAATTCAGGATACACACTACCCCTCATTTCAAGAAGAATCTGTCTGCTTAGTGTGACAGGAAAGATTTTAAGCAAAATATATACCCTCCCAGAGGTCACATTTGCATGGCTAGTCTGATTAATCACTGTCTGGCTCTGAAATGAATGGATGAATGGAAGAAGATTATCGGAGCTATTTACAAACACTGAACAAGTCTGAAAGTGCCAGAGTAAGGAATGTACACATTTGGTATCTAGGGGGAAGAAACAAGAAAAACACTAGAGAGCAAATATTAGTCTTACTTATCTCGTTACAGAATAAAATCGACTCTGCATTTAATTACCTAGATTATAAGGAATCAGACAATAAAATGTGAGCCAATGATGGAAGGCCTCTCAGATGTTGATAAATTACTAATCCTATCATGCCACACCATTGGCTGGGCTTCTTAGAGCAGATTGTAATGGTAGTTCAACACCACCTGGAGGGTCAAAGCTTTCTTAGCTCTGATACAGACAAGTGAAGATCTTCACACACCTCCTTGCCACATATTTACTATGGAAATGTTCTTCTCAAAAGAAATCTTGATCTTCCTACTAGATCTGTCAACTGAGAAGTTTGATGCTAATACTGAAAGAGTATTTAGTTTTAGGGTTAAGCTTTATCTACTATTTGTTGCATCATTTTGACCCAGGCAGCTCATTAAAAACAAAACAAAACTAATTCCCCATAAATAGCTAGCATGGGAGGCCCAGGGTAACTTTAGAATCCACATGGGAGCTTTAACTCTTTGTTCCAACTTGTTCCACAATGCCTCACAAAGTACCTTAGGCCCGATCTAAGGGGTATTATGGGTGCTGATTAGAAATAAGAACAAAATTACTCTCCTTACCCTCACATGGTATACTAATTGGCCTGGAAGTAAATTTACTCGTTTATTGGCTTTCATGTGCTTCATGTTTCCTTGTTCTCCTTGGTTATTGTTGTATGTCAGTGTGTTCAGCCTGTGATTGTGTCTGATGTTCATGATGGGAATGGGATGATGTTCCCAATAGTGGTCCTGGGTCTGCTGGCAATGGGGATGAGGGTTTGCCTGGGCCTGCCTTAAGCTCAGACGAGAGGCCTGTCGCAACCCTGCAGAGCTTTTCTCAGTATAACAGTCACTCACTGTGTTCGTCATCAGTCAGTCTGGAGTCAAAGCCAAAATAGAATCAACCAACAAACTAGACAGGGATAATCCAAGAGGTATAGTCAATAGTCCAACCAAGAGCCCTCATCAACACATCCAAACAATACGTTATCCAAGGTCCAAAGTCAAGATCTAACACATGATAAGGCACACAGTCATCCAACAAAGCTCCAAGCTGTAGCAGGTTCCAAACGTTGCTCCCAACAAAGACCAAATCCAAACTGCTACTCTTTATTCTCCATAGCACAAGTGCTCTCACCTGTTGGCCCTTCTCTGTGCCAACTGGGAGGATCTACGCAGCTGAATAGCATGAGTTCTCAATTGCAGTCTTTCTGGGTTACTTAACTCTGCCTCATTGCTCTTCTGATCCTTAGTTAACTCAGGACTCTCCCTTGCCTGAGACACTTGGTCCTGCACTGCAGGGGTTGCTTCCTCAGTGTCAGGCTTCAGCTGTTGTTATTCCCTGTTTTCCAATTACTCAGATGCTGGACCTGGGATTTCTTCATCTTCATCTGTATTGCAGACCCTGACAAGGCCCAAGCTGTCTCAAGAAGATTCACAGTGTCACATTCTTGGGAGGACCCCCGCACAGTCTTTCTCAGAGCAACTGTCTGAAGATGATTTGTCAAGTGCAGAAGTTAACGAGAGTCAAGTTAATGAGAGTGTAGCTAGAAGACAAGACTTTTGTAAACAGAGACAGAGTGCTCAGGTGCAAAGAAGATCAGTTTGTTTACAGTAAAAGAGAGAAAATAAACCTTTATCTGGTGGCAAGGTCAAGAAAAATGCTTTCCTTTTGGTTTTGGGATCTGGAAAAGCCTTATTCATGGGGAAGAACTGATTCATGGGAAAGAATTGCTTCAGTTGGGTCAATGTTGGAATTTCATTATGGTCTTGCTTTCAAGTGTTCTTAATTTCATGTACCAAGATTTTGCCAAGCTCTTGATTTATATATTGGATTTTTCATGCTTCCTTGTTTTCATGGATTGTTGTTGCAATAGATATTATTTTGCCTTGAAGCTCATGGACTATTCTTTGTTTTGGAAACTTTACTGTTTTTGCTAATTTTACTGCTTTGCCTGCATATATTCTTCAATAAACTACTTGCTGATTTTACCGAGCTGGTGTGGTGTTTAAGGTGAGAGGTGTTCCTGCTCTGGTGTACAACAGTTATTTTAGAAGTCATTAAAACAAATTGTTGTTTTAGATGCACTTCCTTACTGCTGCTCTGTTGCTCAGGGCACTACAAAGTAGCAGGAATGGTGAGTTATGTTTCTACCAAAAAGTTCATGCTGGTCCTCTGTATTAGGTGAAGTGAAAAATGTCTTTCCTACCATTTGTCTTTAAATGAAGTAGGTATGTATGAATTTAAATGAAACATGCATTTGGCCCTCCCAGTCCACAGATTCTCTATTTATAGATTCAGCACTCCATAGCTTGAAAATATTCAAAAATAATTCCAAAAATCAAATCCTGATGCTGCTATTGTATATAAGGGAACTATATATATAGTGATCACTGTATATAATGGGACTTCAGCATCCACAAAATTTCGTATGCACAGGAAATCCTGGAACCGAATCCAGCCGATACCAAGGGCGTACTGTAGCTCCATGTCTGTACTTATACTATTTCAGTCCCAATCTTACTGTTAGTGTAGAATAGGGCAGTAGGTACTGGGGGAGCAATAGGACTAATAGCCCACTTTGTAATTTCTCCTGAGCCCCATAGCAATTTCCCCCTTTTGATGTAAATCTCTGTGTTGCACATCACCTATTTTGTAGCCATAAAAACAGCACTACTCAAAGTGGTAGCCTGTGTACCAGTGTGCCAGTCTGTGGACCATTGGTTGCTAGTCTACAGAATGTTTCCAAGAAAATTTGAGGATGCACTAATACTGTTGGATAAATTTGGGACCAGTCTCAGGCATCCTGGAAAAATGCCAGTTCACCACCTTGTGTATCTTAAGAAGCATTGTTTGAAAGTAAACTCATACCTTCAGGGGCTCTTTCATACTACACAGTTATAGCATGATGATTCTGCTTCAAATGCCAGGGTTCCATCCTATTATTTATTTATTTCGTATCAAAAGCATTGCATACATTAGTATAAAACTGAAAAAAAAAATAGAAGCTTAGGCTGCTAAATATCTTTTGACCAAAAATGGGCAACAGCAATGGCATTGTCTGTAGCCTCCAACAATTCTTCCTCTATAAATGAGGCAGGGCATAGTGGAAAAGCATACAGATACGGAGTTGTCTGTTATGCTCCACAGTCACACAAGGTGTGGGATTCTTTTAGGTAGTGCCATTTTGCCAGGTAATCTTTTTTGATCTGCCCACTCCACTTCTGAGTCTGTTCAGAGACTTCCAAGTTGCCCATTCTTGGTTTGCCCCTGGATGAAGCCCCTCGTGGAGGGGGGCATCCAGTTGGGATTTCCTAGTAGCCATTTAGTGGATGGCTTTCAGTGTTCAACATTATTTCTCTCACATTTAGCAGCAACTTCCGGTCACACATTGGGGGGGGGGGGGGGGATGTCCTCTAATCCCTCATCCATTCCATCTTGCTGAGGTTGAAGATGACTTTCTTTTTGTGAGAAGACCGAGGCAAAGAAGGCATTAAGTAGTTCTGCCTTTCCCCTATCCCCTGTCAGCATTGAGTCACTAATGAGTCATAAATTGCTGCCCTGCAACTGCCAATCACTGCTGGCTAAAATATTTAACCTCGACTCTCAAACAAAACAAACACTCAGAGCAGCTAATCTTAAACATTTGCTCAGATTCCTAATGCACTCTAAGACAAGGCTTACCTGAAGCAGAGGGAACAAAATGGCTTGTTTATCAACAGGTGTAAGTTTAAGACATCCTGCGATTTTTTATTTCCATCCTATGAAATCCTAGGATTTTTTTAATGTCAGGAGCGACTTGAGAAACTGCAAGTTGCTTCTGGTGTGACAGAATTGACTGTCTGCAAGGACGTTGCCTAGGGAATGCTCAGCTGTTTTACCATCCTGTGGGAGGCTTCTCTCATGTCCCTGCATGAGAAGCTAGAGCTAACAGACAGGAGCTCACTCTGCTGACCGGAATCAAACCACCAACCTTTTGGTCAGCAGTCCTACCAGCAAAAGGTTTAACTCATTGCACCACTGGTGGCTACTATCCTAGGATATGAGTGAGGGGCATTTAATCTTTTTTGCAGTGTGCCTTCAAGTCATTCCTGTCTTACAGCAACCATAAGACAAACCTATCACAGGGTGTTCTTGCCAAGATTTGTCCAGAGTGGATTTTCGTGTCCCATCCTCTGAGGCTAAGAGAATGTGACTTGCACAAGGTCACTTGATATGTTTCCATGAATGAGTGTGAGTTTGAACCCTGGTCTCCAGACCGGCTGTAGAGATACCCTGTGTTTCAGGGAGCAAAACATTTAAGGATGGCTCTGACTTCTGTCTTGTCAAAACTGTAGTCTTTATTGTCTTTGAGTTATTTAGAATTTGTTTCTAGTTGTTTCTTTGTATTTTAAAATCATATTTTGTCAGACCATTGTAATTCATGACTTTATGATTTTCCATTTTTGCCGTTTGTGTTTTCAACTGTGACTCTTTTTCTTTTGCAGGTACATCTTCACCTAAGGAGGGACAAGATATAACTGAATATAAGTATGTAATAATAACTTCTGCTCTAGCCCTGCTCAGTCCCAGCAATCCCACTAATGTGACTAAAAAATATGATCGAAAGTTTCACTGGCCAGGAGAACCAAAAAAAGTTGCAGCCATATGTGACCTATAAGAAGAACTGCCTTCAAAGTGCAGTAATTCAGGTCATTTTAACCAGGCTTTTGTGGTTACTAGCTCAGCAGCACAGCTATACAGATTTAAGTACTACATCAAGGCTGTTTCAGGGCTTTCCCAGCAGAGTGAGTTTATGTAACAATCCCAGAGCTACCTTTGGTTGCAATTGAACAACAGTGATTGATATCTCACTCTGGCTCTCAGCTATCCAGGGCGCTTCACCAATACTTGCAGATCTCTCTCTAGGTTGTACTCGTCTTTTAAAAAGCTTGTTATCCTAGCTTAAACCTTCAGCATAGAGAAGTAGCTAGGGAACTGTGCCACGGTAGCTGCTGCTAGTGCCCCTGGCATCCTGCAGAGCCTTGGCACCAGCCCCTAGTTGAAGTGCCATTAGTTACTCCCCTGACAGATCTCTGCTGTTTTCTCCCAAAACTCTTTTCTCCCTTCATTTCCTTGAAAGGTTGCTTCCAACCCAAGTCAAAGTCAGCTAGAGGCTGCTGGGATACATATTTTTTAGTCCTGTAATTCTGTTACTGAGCCAGAATCCCATGTCCCCAGAAAATGTATAGTTCACCAAGAGCTAAGAAATAAATATGAGTTTTTCTTTTTAAAAAAACACCCTTTCTGGACTTGCACAAGTTAAAAGATCAGAAGATTGAGACCAAACCACCAGCAGTTTGTAAACCTCTAAACTCTATTGTTACTAACCCTTAAACGAATTGTATCTATTTTTCTTGATTGTCTGTGTAACTTGTATCTTCCTGTATGCTGTATATAAAATGAGAGACTGCTGCCTGCTTTATAAGATGTATTAAGATATAGCCCAGAGACAGTCAACTCTCCATGACCTGGCAAAGATCATCCCCTGAGAACAAGAAGACTGAGCAAACCTCTCTGGCTTTTCCCCAAGCCAGATAATTATTACCAGTTCCATTGTTTATGTATATGCATGCAGAGATAGGAGACTTCTCGTGTCAGTCTAGGTCAGTGGTTCTCAACTTGTGGGTCCCCAGATGTTTTGGCCTTCAATTTCCAGAAATCCTAACATCTGGTAAACTGGCTGGGATTTCTGGGAGTTGTAGGCCAAAACACCTGGGAACCCACAGGTTGAGAACCACTGGCCTAGATAAACCCAAAATGGTTTGCCTAGTTATATGGTTCACTTGAAGCGGAGAGACAGCTGCCCATAGAAACAGAGGTTAAGTGCATGTGCATTTGTTCAACCTATTTATTGACAGCCAAGACTTTGATTACCCAAGATCATCACCATTTGTTCCAGAAGCTCCAAATCTTTGTTTTTTGAAGCTCCTATCTTTGACACAGAACTGGATATTTGAGCTCATCAGAAGCCCATCGACATATCTTTATCATTTGTTTTCCCCAAACTGTGCTCTCCCAGGGAGCATCTCTGCAGCTGAGTGGTCTTTCATTGTGATCAATCCCCGACTGCCATTCTTCCTCCCAGCCAATTCTGGCTTGGATCCTAGCCAGCCTCTTTTCTGGCCAATCAGGGGCTTGAGTGGAAAGTCTGAATAGCTGTAAGAACAGTATAAGATACCTTGTATTTCCCTGTATGATTATGTTTGTACATTTTGAAGCAAATGGCTGTACTTGCATCCTTTTTGGCCAAATTGTAATAAACCTCTGTGATTTGTCTTCAACCTGGTGAGTTGGATTCTCTGTCCTGGTCTATTTGGTTTAGCATACACTTGCAAAGCAGAGATTCTCTTGTCTGTGGTCCTAGTTAACCATTACAGTCCCATTTGCATTCAGGGACTACAGGTACAGCTTCTATATCCCCCTTTACCAAATGGATTGTTAGCCTTAATACCTGGCAAGGTGAATCAGTGGCTTGACTCTTGGATTAGAACAAGCTGCTATTTCTCAGTCCTACGTACCATTTGTGAGGTGAAATGTTTCTTGGCTTCCCAGGAAAGAAGAAAGTGTGGCATTTTCAATGTTGTGAGATTACAACTCTCAGCAGCCTTAAGTACCATTTTAAAGATGGTAGGAACTGCAATTCAGCAACATCTGAAGGACTCTATATTTCTCACTCCTGCCCCAAAGTAAGACAAATAAAGCCACAGAAGGGCTTGTGGGACATAGGGTACACCCGCATTGATCAGTTACAGTAATTCAATGCCACTTGCACTGCCATGGATCCAGAGATTTGGGCGGACTGTTTGCCAGAGAGTAGTGACACCATAGCAGTTGAAATTATATCAGACTGTTTTTATTTATAGGTTATCCTTGTGGTGACACATTTAGGACCTCATCACATTAGCCGCCAGATTCACAACAGATTGTGGCAAATCTGGCAGGGCCTGGTGGGGGTGTGTGTGTGTGTGTGTGGGGGGGGGGGGGGGAAACATGTCGCCCCATGCCTTCCATCACCTAGCTTTCCCCTTAATCCTTACCACTGGGGCAGGCCCGTAGCCAGGATTTCGATTCGGGGGGGGGGGGTGAGTTTTTTTCAGGGGGGGTTCAGGAGGGGCTGAGTTTCGGAGGGGGGGGGCTGAGTCTGAGTGAAAGAGGGTCTACCCTAGCAAACCTTTTGTATCATTACCCCAATACCCCCATGCATATGGGATATATTGAGTATGGTGATCAGATCATGATATGAATAAATATAACAGTTTAAATAATGCACAGTAAGGCCTTTTTGCAAACCACCATGAGAATTTTTTTTTGGGGGGGGCTGAAGCCCCTCGAGCCCCCCCCCCCCCGGGCTACATGCACTGGGGGAAGCATCCACCACCCGGCTTCCCCCCATTGTTGCCAATGCAAAATGGGATGCCTCTTTTGTTGCTGCAGCAGCATATGATGTCCCCTCTTCATTTTTAACCACTGAGCCCCACATTGTGGGATGGGATCCAGTGGGCTCTGTGGTGCAAGTGAAATTGGACCATTGTATGATGCCGAATTTAGCCCAATTGATGATGTCATCAGTGTATCATGCCATTGGATCCTCAGGTTTTGTCCCCCTAATTTTATAGTTTTGAATATGTTTTTATGGATTTTAATTGTGAAAGTTTAAATACTATTGATATTTAATTCTGTTTTAACATTTGTATATTTTAAATTATATTGAAATGTTTTTAATGTAAGCTGCTTTGAATCTCCTTGTAGAGAGAAAAAGTGGGTCAATAATAATAATAATAATAATAATAATAATAATAATGGTAATAATAATAATATCAGATGACAGCAAGATTGCAGAGAAACAACTGGAAAAGCTGACACGATATGAGGATTTAAAAATCGAACTTCAAAGACTCTGGCATAAACCAGTAAAGGTGGTCCCAGTGGTGATCAGCACACTGGGTGCAGTGCCTGAAGACCTTGGCCTGCACTTAAACACAATCGGCACTGACAAAATTACCATCTGCCAGCTGCAAAAGGCCACCTTACTGGGATCTGCACACATTATTCGCAGATACATCACACAGTCCTAGACACTTGGGAAGTGTCTGACGTGTGATCCAATTCAAGAGCCAGCAGAGTGTCTGCTGTGGACTCATCTTGTTGTGTTTCAAATAATTAATAATAATAATAATAATAATAATAATAATAATAATTGTGGAAATAAATATACTGGCCTACCTCCCTGTTTTGTTGTAAGGAACAACAAGATAATGCGTGGAATTCTCTTAAATGCTTACACTGGCACTCCTGATTATGCCAGCAACTTGATTTTGATGTGTCTTATGCAAAAGATATTCAGTACTCCTCAATGGTATCTGGAGAACATCTAAGTATACCCACATGGCCAATCAGTGTACCAGGGAATCATTTGACTTCTTTTGCACTGCTGGGTGAAAAAGAGCAGCCTTGGCGCTCAGGTACCTCCACTGCATACAGAGTCTGTTTCTTGCCCTGTGTGTATAGTTGTAGCAAGAGGTTGCCCACATGCAGCCATAACTCAGTGCCTAATTAGCTCCAGTAATATGGCCAGGCATTCTTTGGCTGCAGTTGTGCAGATGGAGAAAGGAGCAGGCAGGACTTCCAGATTAAAAACACCTCCAGAACTTCAGATTCTGCTGGTCATGATGGGGTCATGGCTGTAAGATGTTTAGGTAAATCAGGGATAGACTGAGACATTTTACAGCCTAAGGTAATAAACAAGATTTTGTTCTCCCTGCATGCCACCAACAGAAGCTGGTAGGACTGGCAGGTGAATTTTACTTTAATCCAATAATGTGTTGAAAATCCTTTGTCACACCTGAAGGCAGCAATGTAAATATGGAGGTATGGAGCAAGTTGTCTCTATCCTCTAGCAGAAGGAAATAGCAAGGAAAATGTTTTCTGAAGCAGCAATTTCACTTTATTCAACAATCGAAGCTGTTGTGGTCTGCCTCTAAGTCTCATGCTAAATGTCAAGGAAGCATAGACCGGTTCCATACAAGGGAAAAGTCCGGTCTGACCCAGATTTAAAAAAACTGGATCAGGCCAGATTTCTGTCCCCACACCAGCAAAAAACCCCACCCTTTCCTGGGCAGGGGTGTCCAGATGTCCTGTCAGACCTTTTGGCAGGGCATCCAAACACTAACAACCCCCACCCCGCCAAAAAGCTTCAAAAAGTAATAACTTAGCTGACTGCCATTACCTTGTTGCCCTCCTTCTCTTGGCACATAGAAATGATGTGCCAGGGGAAGAGTGGTGAGGAGTGATTTTCCTCCCCCCTTCTCTTGGCACATCATTTCTATGTGCCAGGAGAGGGACAGCAGCAGGGTAATGGCAGTCAAGTAAGTAATTTTTACTTTTAAGGCTTTTAAAGGGGTTTTGGTGAAGAAGTTGGGCTGTCTTGAGGTTTCTGGACTCCAGGAGCCTGGAAATCCTGAGACAGATGTGTGGATTGGGTCCAGAAATCACGCAATGCAATCCTGGACCCAGGGCCCACAACTGGAAAGAAGTGGTTCTTCTGAAAGACCCTGGTCTTTCCAGGTATCAAATTAATTATATCTGTTTCTATGTCACAGTATCGAATTATTATTCATGCATTACCCTGACTAGCATGACCATTCTTTTGATGCTTAAATGAACCTCTCCCTTTAGACGCTTGCTGCCAATGAATATAGGATAGGTATGACATAGGCCTATCTTAAAGAGAAGAATAAATATTATTGCACAAATACCAAATATCTGTTTAGTTGCCAGTTTATGGGTTCTGCCTGTCACAGGACAGCACAACTAAGGATGCACCTACACTGTCAAATTAATGCAGATTGATCGACACCACTTTAACTACCATGGCTCAGTGCTATGGAATCCTGGGATTTGTAGTTTGATGAGGCACCAACACTCTTGCGCAGAGAAGGCTAAGAGCTTTGTGAAACTACAGTTACTCATGGAATTGAGCCATGGAAGTTAAAGTGGTGTCAAACTGCATTCATTCCATAGCGTAGGTGCCTCCTAAGAAATGGAACCTGGTTAAGAAGGTTGGTGACATCTGTGTTAGTGGGGTGAGGAATCTATTTCAGATTTCTTTTTTCAAAAACCGTGAAAAAGCATTGTTTTGTGCAAAATCAACACGTTTACATAGAAAATATTACATGATGCATAAAATACATGAAACATTGTCATTTTGTTCTGAAATAGTTACCAAATGAAGTTCCAAAATGCAAGAAATAATTTTAAAAATGCAGAAAATCTCACATTCACCCAGAAAACACTTATCCATGTGAGAATGACATGAATAGCCCTGAGTAGTTTTCCCTTTATGGTCTGTGTAAGGAAAATAAATAGAGAAATTCTAGAGAAACAAAACCTGGCATTTGCTTCCGGAGCTCCTTCAAGGGGATTCACATAATATGCGAACTCTGCCTCTCCGCCCACCCTCCATCCATTGTAATGACAGGCATTTCATTAGTTATTACACTCACCTTGGGCTTCTAAATATGGTGAGGCTATTGAGCTTTCACTTACGTAGATATTTAATTGACAAGGCTGGCTTGATTTTCAAATCTCCTTGCGGTAATTGCAGCTCAAGGTTCTGTAAAAATTGCTTATGGGGTTATCAAGCAGAAAGCAGAGCTGACATTAGTCAGCTAACCCATATTGACTACCATATGCCTTGAAGCGTGTGCGGCCTGTGGCAACTATTAGTAGGAAATTTCTCTTTTGGCAGGGGTGTTTCCTTCCCCATTTCCACTATTTTGTGGTCTTTCTCCTTTGGTAGATTGTGACCTTGCTGCAAATTGAGGCATTCTGCTCTGAGCTCCCATGGACAGATGGAGGATGGCTTTGGCGTGGCATCCTTGCATTTACAACATTACATCCTTTCACTCATAGTTTTTCAGAAGAATGGGCACTGATCGGCGAGAATTAACAGTTTTAGACAAATGTCTGCTAGAGCTCCACAAAATATAATTCTTTTTAGCAACAGCCAAACATTTCATGTTCTCACCATACGAGGAGGCTTTCTCCCCCTTTGTGTTAGCAACCATTCACGTCAGCTGGTTTAATCTTTTTCTCAGTTCTTCATTAGCCAAAATGTTTGGATCACTAGCATTTTGAGAGGATTCAAGGTCCAGTTCCAATCAACCACTCATCCAGCAGTGAGAATGGAATGCCTTTGGAAAATTAAAATACACAGGCTATATAGCTAGTATAAATACTAAATACCCTTACAATGATGCTAGAGCATCCATATTATGACAATGCAATCATGACCAGAAGCTTTGTCATTAACTCTGTGAGCCAATGAAAGACATTTTTGACTTAACTAGGTGGCTGATGTAATAAAAATGATGGTACAACTTTATTACTCACTGTTACTGTTTATATTTATATCTCATTTGTCTGCCAAGGGAGTATGCATTATTTTACCCCTTTCCAAGCCACCACATAGGAGCACCCTCTTTAGTTAATGATGCCTCCAAAAATCCTGCAAGCATAATCTCTTCCCAGCATATTTTAGACTAGAAAATTCATTTTTAGAAACTGGAAATGACATTTGGTCACTTTGTGTTTTTAAATAGAATGTCCTTTATGTCCTAAAACCAGCCCTTAAATTAGATATAAATGGCTAATCATCAATCTCTGAAACCTCTTCCACACATCTGTATAAAGATAATCCACATTGAACTGGATTATTTGGCAGTGCAGACACAGCTAATCCAGTCCAAAGCAGATATTGTAGATTATCTGCCTTGATATTCTAGGTTACATGGCTGTGTGGAAGGGCCCCCGGGCTTCTAAGGGTGCTACTTACCTTGCACACCTATCTTTATTGACTATTCAGCAAAACATAGCAAACTCCTCAAAACACATTGTAATTATACCATCGTTAGGCCAACCAAAAGATGTTATGTAATCTTTGGAAACCCATGTGCAACAAAAGTTTGTACAATGTATGTTGCAGCTTTCGATTGACTTGATGAAGGTATCACTTTAAGGTGATTTTGGAATTTGCAATGGAGGTGTGTGTGAATGGTGATAATGGGGAAGAAGAGGGTGGTACAGCCGGCATGCTGCATGGAAGCTAAAAGAACAATTCCCACACTATTAGATGTTGCCCAACTTCTGCAGATCCACAAGTGACCATTTGATCATGTCTTGTGGGTTCATAATGAAAGTATCTATAGGACAGGGGGAATATAGATTATAACATTTCAGCCTTCTCTAGTCTGCAAGTGTGACTTTTCCTGATAGCTCATGATAAAGAAAAATGTCTACAGCCCTGGGGTAGGGAAATATTTCCTCCCATAAAATAACTTCTATTGGCAAAATCCACAATTATGGCAAAGCTATTTAGCACAAGGGCCATTTATTTACCCCACACTATTTGTTTGTGCTGGACCTGCATGCATTTTATATCAATTATTGGTTTTTGGTCATCATATCACAGATTGATGGAGCAGTCTCTCAGAAGCAATAGCAATGCATATGGGTTCATCAGGTTATTTTTCTGTTAGACAGATCCTTAACTGTCACAATCCAGATTTATAAGAAAAACAAAAGTAAGACGTGCTTATGAAGACATTTTCTGTATAACTATTGGACTACTGTTCTTAACATTTTCATTTAAGAAGTACGTTCTATGAGTTTCAATGGGATTTAGTCAAATATTGACAAGTTTAGGATTATGACCTAGAACAAGCTACCATTAAACATGGTGTAAACTACTTTGGAGATAATTGCTGGAATTAGAATGTTTTTGAAAAAGCTACCATGTATTCAATAACTATATCTTAAATTATTCAGGTTAATAATAATAATAATAATAATAATAATAATAATAATTTTATGTCTTACTTAGCTTGAGGCGGGCCACAGCACAGTAAAAACACACAAATACTATTAAAATTTCACACATATTAAAATGCAGTTCCATAAAAGATACATATTAAGATACACATTAATCACACAGGACAGAGACCAGAACATAGGACATGAGTTTAAAATTCATTCTAGCTGTTGGACCTCTTCCAGCAGGTTGTTCCACAGTCATGGGGCTGCCAATGAAAAGGTCCTCTGGATGACTGTGGATAGTTGAGTTCTGGCTGGTTGGAACAGATGTTCCTAAGAGGACCTCACCGTATGGGGCAAATTGTATGATCCATGCATCATGCAAACACTGTTTTCATGACCCCCAATTGCAGAACTAAGGGCAATCTATCTGTTAAGGTGTTTTTTAAAGATGAAACTTTTTGGGCCTTTGAGACTCCCATACTTTGTGAGCACCAAAACTGCTAAAGATAGATGTCAGGTTGATGACAGACAGACAGCAAATGCAAATGAAGATAAGTGGAAGTTCACTCCCACTTTATATGGAACTAGTAGCTTAAGTATTCCTTGCTGTAGGAATATTTAAAAAGTCAATTTCAGCTTTTGGACTCTCCCAGAAGTGGCAACTTGCATTTGATTGGTAGGAAAAGCAATAGAGTGCATATGTATATATACTACAGAGTTGTATCAGTTTCTTTCTACTTTGATCATTTCTGCTCCATCCAATGGAATATTTGGTAGTTTGCTGAGGTAGTTAAAATTCTCTCTTAGAATTCAGTACTGTACTATTTCAGACTGCGAATGGTGTATGTGTCTCAATTGTTCTTCTATACATTTTTACACATTTCCCCCTCATAAAGCATGTCAGGGACAAGGTTAGGCTGGAAGAGAGCAATATCTCACAGTGCATCATTTTCTATGTGAAAGAAATTGTTTGTGCAACTTGTAGAGGCATAGACCAGACAGAGGTTTACAGTTTCAGTGAGAACTGAGCCATGATCACACAATTTGCCAGACAGAAATGTATTTGCATTTTCCTCAGTTTAGTATCTGAGAGTATTATTGCTCAAGAGGTTAGTGCAAATATCTATTCTTTGCCATTAATTCTCCCTTTCTCTAGAAATAGTCTTAGCATTCTAAAGGACCATAAAATTGGGGTGGAATGGTCATTGCCCTGCCCTTTGCTGTTAAAACCATTCTATGGCATCATCATTCCAAGATCCAGACAATAATCCTTCACCATCCATTTGATATTTCAGGAAGATAAAGGTTGTGTTTGGAGTTACAGAAATATCTTTGTAAATTTTCACTGTAAAGTAATACAAAGCAATTAGAAACTTAGAATATTTCCCCAAAATAACTTGTTATATTTCTAAATTTCACTATTGAATAGCAGCAATCATCTCTGAAGGACTTTTAATTGAAAAAAATGGAAGGAATGAACTCAATGCAATATCAGTGTAGCAAAGATAATTTTGTGGTACAAAGCTACACTTTAAAAAAAATCCTTGATGATTTGTGGAATTGTTCTGGACACTGACTGTGAGCTGTAAATGATGGGGCTTGAAGTTTCACATTGATGAAGTCCCCCAGGTTGATTTGCCAACATCTGTGGTGGGACAGCGGGGCAATCCCAGTACCCTTCACCCCAACAGGTGGGCAATGACACTTCCCCATCACATGTGGGGAAGCATAGTTGCATGGTGTGCTCCATGGAGCCCTGTTGCTGCAACTGGAGCACAGGGAGGCTCCCATGTTGGTGGCACAGCATCCTACCACACTGCTGCCCCTGTTGAGCAAAGAAGTGCCACTGGAAGTCAGACTACAATATGTGATGCATGCTGGGGCAGCAGCATCCTAGGACACTAAAAATATAATATTTTCATATGGGTCTGCATGGCCCTGACATACTCAGGAGAACCTGTATTTTAAGTCCTACTACCTTAACAGGGATACCTGAGTTGGAACTTTGTTGGTGGTTATTCTTAGGCTGTGAAACATTTTTCCTAGGCAGCCAGGAATGGCTACTTCCTTGGTATCCTTGTGGAGAGAAACAGCAAACTGGTTCAAGATAGGGAAAGGCAGGGTTGTATCCTTTCACCCAACCTTTTCAACTTGTATGCAGAACCCATCATGCAATGTGTGGGGCTTGATGATTGCAAGGCTAGGGTTAAAATTGCTGGAAGAAATCTTAACAACCTTAGATATGCAGATGATACCACTTTGATGGCCGAAAGTGGGGAGGAGCTGAGGAGCCTTCCAATCAAGGTGAAATAAGAAAATGCAAAACCTGGGTTGCAGTTAAACATTAAAAAATCCCAAGGTTCTGGCAATCGGGCTGATTGATAACTGGCAAATAGAGGGAGAAAATGTGGAGGCAGTGACAGACTTTGTATTTCTAGGTGTAAAGATTACTGCAGATGCAGACTGCAGCCAGGAAATCAGAAGACATTTATTTCTTGGGAGGAGAGCAATAACCAATCTCGATAAAATAGTGAAGAGTAGAGACATCACACTGGCAATGAAGATCCACATAGTTAAAGTAATGGTATTCCCCATAGGAACCTAAGGATGTGAGAGCTGGACCATAAGGAAGACTGAGCAAAGGAAGATAGATGCTTTTGAATGTGGTGTTGGAGGAAAATTCTGAGAGTACCTTGGACCGCAAGAAGATCAAACCAGTCCATACTTCAGGAAATAAAGTGTGACTGCTCCTTGGAGGGAAGGATATTAGAGGCAAAGATGAAGTACTTTGGCCACATCATGAGAATACAGGAAAGCTTAGAGAAGACAATTATGCTGGGGAAGAAGGAAGGAAAAAGGAAGAGGGGCGGACCAAGGGCAAGATGGATGGATGGCATCCTTGAAGTGACTGGATTGACTCTGAAGGAGCTGGGGGTGGTGACGGCTGACAGGGAGCTCTGGTGTGGGCTGGTCCATGAGGTCATGAAGAGTTGGAAGTGACTGAATGAATAAACAACAACAACAAAAATAAATATAATAATAATCCTCCAGGTCAGCAGGGAAGGTCTCCCCTTTCCCCTGAAGTTCCTTTTTAGAACTGAAGTTTTGAAAGAGTATGTTGTATTGTTTTCTAATGTACTGTTGTTAACTGCTTTTTATCCCCTTTAAGTGCACATTTTAAGCTGTACATTTTAAACCAAAAGGTTAATGTAAATAAAGCTAACAAGCATAGTTGTTAATTATTCATGCATCTCTATCTATGCCTGCTGAATTCACCTTGCCAGATGACAATTAAATACTGAGAATGTCCATAGGGAGTGTGTGTGTTTGGGGTGTGTGTGTGTGCAAAACCAGCTGATCTCCCATACTGATATCTTGGTTATATATTATGAAACAGCATTCAGATGTAACGACAGCACATATTTTCCAAATAGTGGTTGTAGGAGACTAAATGATAAACAGGGGAAAATGAGCTCCATCCTTAGAAGGAAACACAAAACCAAGGATATGAAAAGAGTACCACAGTTAATTTCCTCCCCCAACCTCAAATGTAGCAAAATTAGCTACACAAGTGGTGTTCTTTCATGCCAACAGATTTTTCACATACATTCCTACTTGATGCCTCAGGGATTTGTTAAATGTGTGTTCTGTACTGCATAGAAAACAAGTAATTAACCGAAGGACTTTTCTGAAGAGTCGATCATTCCTGAATGAACCAGAAAGCAATTTAAGAACTTTTCTTTTGTTGCTATATGAACTAGTCAAGGGAAGGGTGGCAGTGATTCAAAAGGAAGAACACGATTCAAAGAAGATCTTAGATAAAATAAATGGCAGCTGGTAAGAGTGTGTAGGAATTAGAAAATTATTGAGAAAATGTTGAAGCTGCAATTCCAGGGCAAGAACACTCTAAATGTGTTTCCCTAACTCCTTCTGTCTTCTGTTTAGTTATTGCTTGCTTGTGAAAGACACGATCAACAGTAGTTTATGATGCTAAGACATTTATATGCTCTCTTTGCTGTTTTTTTAACCATTGATATTTCTGCTTTCCCCGCATTCAACAATTTTTCATTGAAAAGTAATGCACTCCCAGACTTCTTGTATTGGCAAGATTTTATGTACACACAGAGGCATACATACACACACACACACACACCTTTTAATGAAAGGAGGAGGAAATGACCAATCATCCTATCTATAACTATTATAGCTGGAAGACACGCCCACAAATCCCACCATTAAGAACAGGACTTTAACTTTTAATTGTAATTAACAGTCAATTTCATAGCTATTGCTAAAACAGAACCAGTGAGAAGGGGGGGGGGTGCTTTGTACCCTCCAGATTTTGTGAGTTGCAAGGCAATGACCAGGCCCATAGCCAGGATTTTGATTGGGGGGGGGGGGGCTGAGTCTGAGTGAAAGAGGGTCTACCCTAGCAAACCTTTTGTATCGTTACCCCAATACCTCCATGCATATGAGATATATTGAGCATGGTGATCAGATCATGATATGAATAAACATAACAGTTTAAATAATGTACCAGTAAGGCCTTTTCGCAGACCACCATGAGAATTTCAGGGGGGAGGGGGGCTGAAGCCCCCAAAGCCCCCCCTCCCCCGGCTACATGCCTGGCAAAGACAGTTCAGCTTGCTGGTTTTCCATAATAACTCAAGCTAGTTTGCAGTTTGTGACAAAAGACAATACTATTCCCCCTCAATTTCCTCTATAGGGGCTAACTGAATTGTTCCTCCTCTTCTATCACATCTGCAGGAAGCACGCTAGTTTAAGGGATACAGGCTAAGACATTCCACTATGATATCTTCTTTTACTCTCCATGAGAAGTGGAATCTTGCAGGACACAGTCTCCATGGTTTATCACTGAAGGAGAACCAATAATTCTATTCCACAGAACTGTATTGGTCTCAAAGCATTACACAGCTCCAAAAGTCCAGTCTTTCTACCTCTTATTCATTCCCAGGAATTGGCCTCTGGGTGGATTGCTGTCTGTTATTTATCCTTTTGCCCTTGCCTCAATGGTAACAATGATATCAAAGGTCTTCCAAGGTTGAAGTTTTCCAAGGCTATCCATTATTTGACTGCCTCCTCCCTTTCTCTAGCTCCAGCATCAGCTTTCACACTTGTCTTCCCTCCCTTGGGCTACTAGATGTCTGATCAACTGCACAGCTACCATTGTTATTCCCTTCTTAGGTTATCACAGCAGCTGGCAACTTCCCCAGTTTGGCAGAAAAATCACTGGAGAAGGTTAGTAGCATGATGGTTCCTGATACCCCTTTTCAGAAAGAATATTCTGATTTCTTTTGGAGATATCACCTTCTCTTTGCAATGGTAACAGGTTCAGAGAGATGTGACAGTAGATGCAAAGTTTTACTGCTTTAGTCAATTACCTCACTTTATCTAATAGAAGGGCCAGCCTTGCTAATAACATCCATTCAGAGCAGTATCTTCTTTTAACATATGGTCATTTCTACAGATATAATATAGTTGTATCTTAATCCAGGTAGGCTAGATCACTCTCCATCCTAAAGCAGTGGCAGACACTGAAAATACATCCCCTTGTCACTTAGCTGCCAAATTATAAAAGCTTAATAGCATCAACATTGATTAGGGTTCTAAAGAATATGTACATGCTGAAGGCATGTGTCCTTTTCAAGCATGCAAGCTCTTAGTTTACAAATGAACTGTTATTCCAGTTTCCTTCATCAAAGCACTAGTGAAAATGTTTTCTCAAACAATCATCAACCACAGGTTAAGGTTTACAAGTTGCAACATTAAGTATCTTCCTTTTTCTGAATTTAATTAAACCTTCCAATATAACTCTGTACATGCAACTGTTGCTGCTGCCATTCCATACTGCTGCTACTGGTTAGCTAAATAACTCACACTATTTTCCTGCTATTTGAGAAAAACAGGGGTCCTATTTTTTTTCCAGGATATCAGGTATGGTAGGCCACAGGAGTTGGGAGAAGAACTGGATGTGAAGTGCAGTAGCTATAGAACAGCTGGTTGCTTTAAAAACAGGGCTCAGGTCCAAGAACCTAAATCCTTGAAGAGCACTTAGGGAATCAGATTGAGGCTAGATATTCTTTGTTGCCAGTAGAGAGCACAACCATGGGTACTTGCACTATCTCATAGAAAGTTACAGTGTTAAAAGAGTTACTTTGTTCAAAAAATAATCAGTTTAGTAGAGAGAGAGAGAGAGAAACTAGAGCCTTCAGCCTGGAAGCATTAACCATGAAGGTCTATGGATTTAGAGATCCTGTTAGGATTAGCTATTGGATTTAGGCCAGAGGTAGAAAACATGTTGTCCTCCCAATGCAATTTCCATTAGCTCTAACCAGCAATGTCTGTGGTGAAGAATACGGGTAGTTTCAGTCCAAAGACATCTGAGGATTCACAAATCCCACTCCTTCTTTAGTCAATTTATAGATATATCCAGGCAATTCAATTCACAACACTGAACATATACAGCATAAAATGATAACACACACACAAATTAAAATCACAACACATTTCCTAATTAAACTATATCATTGAACCAACAAAAATTGTATCAGGGCAGAAACAGAGCATAACAGGGACCCAGCATTGGTTTAACAAAAAAAATGTCCAAAGGCAACAGATATTTTCACTTAGGATAAGTGTAAAAGTATAAAATAAAATAAAAATGTTGTTAGGAGAAACTGCAAAGGTAAGATGCCAGGCTGGAAAGAAGACTTCAGTGATGCAGGACTGGACTGTTGCGAAGTCGAAGAAAGGCTGCCTACTTGACTCCCGTGGAAAAAATGGATGACTGTCAAAAAGTAATCAATCACAGTATCTTAGATACATCCCAAGCATTCTGAGACTGGAATGGGGAAATTTCACAATGCTGGAAGAAGCTGCTTGGATATTTCAAGCCTTGAAGGGGAAAATTTTCAATAGCTGCCATAGCTATGATGAATTTTGGCAGCTGATGTGAGAGTTGAGGGAGGCTTTGATAAAGCTTCATCCCGAGGGAGCTGGTCATGTTGTTGGATAGCACTGTTAGATGTGAACTAATGCTGGCTGAACATGAATAGCTGCAAATAATTACTAAAGTTGTGCCTTGCTTTCAGGTCTTGCCATCTTGATCTTAAAAACGGGGACATCTGAACTAGAAGCCGTAGTGCTGACCTTACAGGCCCATAGGCTTCAACATTTTGAAGATGAAAAACAGGAACCATGAGGCCAAACAACATCAGAGTATAGTGAAGATGGCAAAGACTACTAAAGACCACACAAGCTAGGAGAGAGAGGTTGCAGCTGTCTGCCATTTCCATAATCTGCCTCCGCCTTTCCATTTCCTTCTACTGATTGCCTCCTGCTGAACTTATTGAGTGCAAATTACTTTTGCAGCAATTGAGGTGAGGACAAAGGGGTAAGTCAGAGGAAATTTTAAATAGAACTGAAAAAAAATGGGATGACAGAGGATTTTCTCAGATCCGGAAAGTTGGAGAGAATACATATTAACTTTTCTGCAATAGCACTAAGCCAGCTTGCAAATAACATGATCTCTGTTTTTATTCAAATATCATAAAAACATCTGAACCATAAAGGTGGAGTCCCAAAATATATTTTAGGTATAGGTTGGAAGAGTTACTTTTGGTTGATAGTTTTCCAATTTAGACATGTTAACAGGGACATTTTGGGATTTAGGATCCAAAACTGTAACCTCCCAAAGCTCTGGTTTTCAGCAAGTAGGATTAGGTAGGTAAGTATCTTAATACACTTAGGACCCTTCAAAATATGCAATTGTGTTTTGATTCCAGTTTAACTGAATGGATACATTCTGTGGAAACTTGGTATTTTTAGTTTGGTGAGGTTATGTGGCTCAGACTTATTTATTTATTTATTTACTTACTATTCATCGCGAGTGCTGAACCTGACTTAGCACATAGAAGATGGCTTTGAAATGCAGTAGATCACAGGAGCTGTCTTCATAGACCTATCAGTGGCTTATGATACTGTAAACTACCGCCTCCTCCTGAGAAAAATGTATAATATCACAAAGGACTACCACCTCACCCGCCTCATAGGAAACCTGCTACAAAACAGGAGCTTTTTTGTTGAGTTCAGGGCCAGAGAAGCAGATGGCAGAAACAGAAGAACGGCCTGCCTCAGGGGAGCGTGCTTGCTCCATCAATGTTCAACGTTTACACAAATGACCAGTCACTGCAAGAAGGGACAGAGAGTTTCATCTATGCTGTTGATCGTGCCATTACCACTCAAGCAGGGAGCTTCTCTCCAGCTCATCCCCTGTTTGGATATCAGCCAGCACGTCAACGACTTAAATCAAGAAATAGTTTCCTAAGATCTACAGAGACACTCACAGGAACAACTCAGCAAGCGGAGTCCAAAAGTGGCAGGCTCAAACCCATAACCTCAATCAATGGCTGATACCAAATGAGACACTCTCCCCTGGGTACACAGAAAACTGGGTGACTTGGAAGGCACTGAACAGACTGCGCTCTGGCACCATGAGATGCAGAGTCAACCTTAAGAAATGGGGCTACAAAGTGGAATCCATGACATGCGAGTGTGGAGAAGTGCAAACTACAGACCACCTACTGCAATGCAACCTGAGCCCTGCCACATGCACAAGGGAGGACCTTCTTGCAGCAACACCAGAGGCACTCCAAGTGGCCAGCTACTGGTCAAAGGACATTTCATCAACTACTAAGCTTGCAAACTTTGTGTTTTGTTTGTTTGCCTGTTTGTTAAAAAATGTAATGCAACTGTTTGGTCTGCTCCTGACACAATAAATAAAATAAATACTTACTATATTTATATCCCACCTTTCTCTACCCCAGAGGGGACTCAAGGTGGCTTACATATAGGCAATAATTCAATGCCTTAACAACAATATACAGTCAAAAACATTTAAATTTAAATCAAAATCGAGTACATTAAAACATTAAAAACATTAATTCACCATAAAACCACACAATATGCAACCATAATCCAGGTCATAATGCACATAATTCCAGTTAATCTATTGCACTATGGTTCTTCTCTGAAGGCTTGACCCCAGAGCCATGTTTTCACTCTTTTTCTCAAAGTCAGGAGAGTGATCTAACATTGCTGGGGAGTTCCACAGCCAAGGGGCCTCCACTGAGAAGGCCCTGTCTCCCATTCCCACCAGTTGTGCCTGTGAAGGAAATGGGACTGAGAGGAGGGCCTCCCTGGACTGCCTCTCCTACAAATCCCACTATTTGATAGGATACGGAAGAGCAGTTAGAGTAGAATTACAGTGCTATAAAAGTGCAGTGTGAAAGGACCATTAATAATGCATTTTGGGACAACAGGTGCTTGTTATGCTGAAAACATAAGAGGCTGGCTGTATTTGTCTCTTGCCCTGAGCAAGAAGTGTTTGGACAGGCTGAAGTTAAAGAGATACATAGCAGTGTTCATATTAGCAAAATGGTTATGAAAGTGTCATGTGTCTCATAAAAGGCCACTCCAATGCCATTTAGACTTGTGCAGTCACTTTATAGAAACACCCCTAATGGAATAGCTTTCCATTAGATCATAGGGCAAGTTTGACACAACAGAGCACAGCACGTAGGTTAACACTTAATTGCCTTATGTATATCGTGCTGGGTCACCAGTTAGTAGGACATGATGAAAACCTCATACACAATAGCTTATGCTAGACTTTGACAATTTATTATTAATTTTGGATTAAAACATGACATCAAATGTATTCACTAAGCTGCTGGCTTCATAGCACTGCAAACAGCTGTTGCAACCTCAATGCGTAGCAGATAAATCTTCAGCTATTCGCCAGTTTGCATTTTCACAAACTTGCTATAAAGGCAAGATGTAGCAGAGATGGGGCACTGTCATCTTTTCCCTTCTTCAATGCACTGACACATTGGGATATGCCTATATCAGGCAGAATTTTAATAGCCTGTCTACATAGTCCAAAAAGCTTTTGCAAATAGCACTGAAGGCCATGGCAGAATAATAGATGTTTTGAAAATCCGTCTACCTTGATAGACATTGCTAGCATAGTTTGAATCAAGCAATTGTTGTGAGCAAAAACCATTAAGCCATGCAAATGTGGTGCACCCACAGGTAAATCATCACTAGAAAAGGTAATGCTTGCAGTTTACAAGCGTCTGAATCTCTGGACTGTCAACTGGGGTGCTGAGTTTGGTCTGAGTTGTAATAATGAAACATGGAGAGAATTGCTTGCCCTGCTGCCTGTCAGATGTATAGCACTGTGAAGTGACAGAAGAACAAGTAAGAACATCTTGATTTGTTTTTACTAGGGAGACAACAGGAAGCCACAGCACAGAAGTTCTTCAATTATGGGCACAACTAGAACATCCTTATGTTGGTGTCTCCAGATGAGTTAAACTATAACTTCAAAGCCCATCACTACAGCCCATACTGGTTGAAAGTAATGGGGACATTTGGAAAATCAACCTTGAGAAAATCTGATCTAGAATAATTTGCTTTTGTTTATGTTGCTGTTGTGTGCCTTCAAGTCATGGAAGACCATGAATGGGGTATTCTGGGCCTGAAAGTGTGTGACTTACTCTAGGTCATTCAGTGGGTTTTCATGGTCAAATGGGGAATTTAACCATAGTCAAGAGTTGTAGAGCTCAAAACCATGTTAATTCTCCCTAGAATAATTAGCTATACACAATCCTATTTTCTATTTCTGCAGTTTTTAGGTCATAATGTTTCCTCATGGGTAGTCTAAGTCCTTCCTTTTCTTGTTAATAATCCAGAAATGTCAACGAGGGGGGAAAAACCATCACATTCAGAGGATAAAGAGAACTGATGCCCTTCCCTCTCCCGTTCCACATGGTTTGCTGTGTTTAAACAGATGGTCTTCTGGACAGAGAATTAAGCCAGACTATTCTTTAGGGTGAAATCTTAAACAGTCTTTCAGAGTGTAAAGGAAAATTCCACCTCCTTAATTACATTTTAATGATTATTTAAAGACTAATTCTGAAGTCTGCACACAGGAGGGAGATAGAAATACTTTAAAAGATATATTCGTGTATTTTAGTTGGTGGTTTCTTGAAACTGTTTTGTGGCTCTCTAAAGATTTTTTTTTGTTTAATGATGAAAGAATTTTCAGAATTGTGTAGTAATGAAAGTGGGCTTTTCCTATTATATATTATAAATATATAAAAACTGTCTCAAGAATGCCATAAAACATTATAAAATCTACTAATGAGTTATTTTAAATGTTTTAGTTAATTAGTATGATTTTTAACTGAAGTACTGTTTGGCAAATCTAGAGTATTCTATCTTCAAATCTTTCACTTCCAATGAAATGATATTTCCTCAGGGATATTTTGACTTGATATAATATAATTATTTAAAGACACCACTCTCAACAGAGTAAGTAAAAGTAAATATAATATTACTTTGGGTTCATCAGTATCTGAGCTTTAAAATGTCCCAGAGCAGAAATCAATTACACCAAATACTCAATATATATCTAAATACCTTAAAGCCCTAATATCCTGCTTGATCTTGATAGGTAAGCTGGGTCAGTCCTGGTTAGTAGTTGGATGAGAGACTGGCAGTAAATAGTAGGTGCTGTGGGCTATATTTCAGTGGAAGGAACTGCCAAAACTACCTGTGAGGATCCCTTGCTTAAGAAAATCAAATTAAACTCATGGAGTTGCCATAAGTCAAGCAACTTGATGGCATTTATTCACATGTCTAAAATTCAGATTTTTAAAAAATGTGATTGATATCTGTAGTGTTTGTAATTAATTGGATCAAGCAGGCACATGAGAGGAATTTGTATGCCCTTCTTCTGTAATGGCTTGCTAAAAAGGGGGAATAACAGGTTGTTCTGTAGCATCTATAACCAGTTTATTTCATCATAAGCTTTTATGGGCTTCAACCCACATCTTCAGGTGCAAGCCTGCATCTGAAGAAGTGGCCTGGTAGCCCACGAAAGCTTATGATGAAATAAATAATCTTCAAAGTGTTGCAAGACTACTCCCCCACTTTCCATTCTATAAAGAACAGATTAACATGGCTACCTCTTTGAAATACAAATATTGTTTGCAATGTAGCAGCTGGAGTAAGGAGGGGAGGAGGATTTCCTATTGGCTTTCTCACTCCTTCCCTGCTTTCTGACAATCTCTCTTCTCCCTGCCTGTGAGCTGTCTCTTTACATTTGTTAGTGAGGAAGAATCGCTGATCCAAGTGAAGCAGTAGTTGACAGAAAACAGCTGGTTATTTCTTTGTTGCTGCTTCTTTTTTCACCTGCTAAGTATTTCCAATGTGTTTTCCAGTTCTCAACAGGGAGCTATCACATAATTGGCCTGAGCTATTTTTTCTTCTTTAGTGGAACATCCACCTGCATGAGCTGAAGAGTTACTTGGAATTTGTATTCCAATAATCCTGACACGTACTCAGGAAATACCAAAGATATATCACTGGATCCTAAAGCTGGGATTGTCTGGGTCATAGTATTACCCATTTCTATGTATGGTTGTAAAAGTTGGACAGTGAAGAAAGCTAACAGGAAGAAAAGAAACCCATTTGAAATGAGGAGTTGGGTAACAGTTCTACTGTTACTTTGGACTACTAAAAAGACAACTCAATGGGTCCTAGAACCCTGCTTGGAAGCCAAGACAACTCAGCTGACACAGTTGCACTTTGGACATATTGCAAAAAGACATGACTTACTATGAAAGCTAATGAGGCTTGCTAAGGTAGAAGGTAGTAGGAAAAGAGGAAAACTGCATGTTATATTGATAGACTCAATCAAGGAAGCCATGGCCCTGAGCCTGCAAAATCTGGGCAGGTCTATAGATGATAGGGGGTCTTGGAGGTCACTCATTCATTGGTTGAAGTCAACTTGAAGACAGTTCACATCAATAAGCCAAAAATGAAATACATCAGCCTTTAAAAGTTGAGGCACTGATTACTCTTTATTGTGTTTATACTTTGTCTTGTTTTTAAATATTGATTAGGGCAGGACTATGCAGATTTCTCTTGTTTTTTCCTTAAATTTCAAAATCCATCTTTTTTTTAATTTCATGTCAAAAGCATTGCATAAAAAGTATAAACCTGATAAAAATTAGAGGGAACACAAGTTGTTAAATAATTTTCTTTTACCAAAAATGGGCAACAGAAACTGCATTGTCTGTAGCTTTAAAGAATTCTTCCTCTGTGCATGAGACATGTGCATTGTGGGCAGACATACATATACAGAGTTGTTTGTTCTGCTCCACAGTCACACAAGGTGGAGGATTTGTCTAGGCGGTGCCATTTTGCCAGGTTGTTTTTTGATCTGCTCACTCCACTTCTGAGTCTGTCCAGGGACTTCTGAGTTCTCCATTCTTGGTTTTCCCCTGGAGGCAGATCCTCCTGGGGTGGGGGAGGCATCCATTTGTGATTTCCTGGTTTAGCTGCCCAGAGGGATACTCTTGCTGGGGGAACATTAAGAGGAGTGGTGGTTCTCATGAAGCCTTTCCTTGATTTAATTCTACTGGGAGGAAGCTAATTGCTGTGCAGAGGATGGCTTTCACAGTGTTATTTCTCTTGCAGTTAGCAGAAACTTCACACATCAGGGGTGGGGGTGGGGAAATGCCAGCTAGCTTGTAGTTCATATAAACAGGTGTAGGTTTAAGACATCCTGTGATTATTCTGCATATTTCATTCAGTGCTATGTTCACCCGTTTCACATGGACAGACTTGTGCCAAATAGGGCAGGCATACTCAGCAGTTGAGTAAGACAAAGCCAGGACTGATGTTCTTATTAATTTTGGGTCTACATCCCAAGTGCTGCCAGTAAGTTTCCACAGGATGTTATTGCATGCAGCTACTTTATGCTTGGTATTCATACAGAGTTTCCTAAATGTTACTGTTCAACGTAAGGTGACACTGAGATATTTAGGATGGAAACAGTATTCAAGCTCTTGGCCTTCCCAGATAACTTTCAATTCCTTGTTGACATCATGGTTACGTAGGTGGAAAGCAGACACTTGTGTCCTGGCAGGGTTAGACTTCAGGTAGTTATCTTTGCAGTAGCTGGAGAGATCTTTCAAGGCATTAGTAAGCTGGTTTTCAATTGTTTCAGTCTTTTGCTTGTGTTGTTAGACACAAAAGCATTGCTTTTAAACATTTTTATATCCATCAATTGAAGACCTGTGAAAGTAATGGTACTAGAAAAAGGGTTCAAAATTAAGGAATAAGTTATCTCAGGAGGGTGTCTTGACTTGTTTTCAGGGCCAGAATTGAGCTCCAGTCTTTCAATCCCAAAAGCTATCCTCTCTTTTTCATCTTTGCTGTGTTTGCTGAAGAACAGCGAGTCTTGATGATATATTCCAAAGCAACTGGAGAACCTTGATAAAGTTCATATATAGTTTGATGATGTAGATTATACTGTGAATCTATTTCTTTTTCAATAAAAATAATTTGAACATCCATTGATTTCAATTAGTCTCCGCAAAACATGAAAAACTCTGAATCTAAACCAACATTAACAACTTTGCACTTCTGAAGTACTACCACTTGACACAAACTGATTAGTGATGCTTCATGGTAACTTGCAGTAAAAAGAAATACAAAAAGAAAAAAAAGAAAGAAATTTGAGTCTTTTATACATGTGGAGATATCTATCAGATCAGGATCTTAAAATTGACCTGTGTGCTCTAATTCGCAAATCCTTTTGTTGCTGTTACATATCTTCAAATCTGATGTATGATAAATTCATTCGGAGGCAGTTTGCCGTTGCCTTCCTCTGAGAGTATGTGCCTTGCCCAAGGTCACCCAGTGGGTTTCCATGGCTGAGCAGATATTTGAATCTGAAATGCTTGTCTAACCTTTAAACCACTACACCACACTATTTCAAATGTTTTAGATGAATATGCAACACCAGTGGGAAGAATTTATTGGACTATTATATTATTGACTACTACCTATAATTTATGAAAAAATTAGCAGGCCATAAATAGAGCTAGAACCCCCCCCCCCCCCCCACTAGTGTATCAGAATACAATGTCTACATAAATAAATAAAAAGTAGATATTTCAGAATGGAAAATTTTTCTTTTCTCCTGAGTAACAGAAAACAATGCAATATTTAAAAAGGCAAAGCAAAAAAAAAAAAGACCAAACAGGGCTGTGAATTATAGTACATGTACAATTGCACGATTGCTTATAAAAATCTAGCCACTAAATAAGAGGCTAGGGGGAACGGATACTAGCTTCTTGGGACAGGGCCAATAAATATGTAGACAGCTTATAGGAAATCTGTTCCCAATATGACCTGTTTAATAGAACCAATGAAACAAAGTATATAAATATTCTTTCAAAGTAGAGGTAAATAATATAAATATCTGTGGGAACAATGTATAATCCCAGCCAGATGGCACTTGAGGGAAGTTCAGAAATCATTCATGTATAAAACTTTTTAGACAGGAGAATTTGACAAGCAAATTTGTTTGGTAGCCAATAGTCTCTCTTCCTGATGTCCTAGCCATTTTCTCACATGATTGATTGGGGAATATATGTCTCTTCTAATAATGCTTGACCCTAGCATCCACCAGCCCCAGCTATCATAGCCGATGGTCAGGGATAATGGGGATTTCTTGACAGCAACATCTAAAGGGCCATCCACTCTCCATCCCTTCTGTAGAGATCTCCAAGATGTACATTTTCACTAAAAATGAAGATTTCCTGGAATCTGGATATAGAATTGTAAATGTGCCAAGACTTTCCTGTCCAATATAAACAGTGAGGTTAGGCTAAAGACTTTAAAATACCATACATAGCACAACATCACAAATGTCTGCTCAGGAGCAAACCTAATTGGGTTCAATGTGGTTTACAGATAACCAAGTTCATATACAGTATTGCTGCCTGAGGCATCTATCTGAGCCTAAGAAACTTCAATGTTCAGTGTCTACAATGTTGATAAACTCAAAGCAATGTTACAATTTCATTACAAAACACAAAATCACTTTAGAACCCATTTCAGCTTTTTAGATGTCTCCCACCTTAGCTTTTCTCATTCTCTTTCAAGAGTCTTTTTCTATGTTCAGTGTTTCTGTCTTTCTGCCTTTATACTCTGAGTCTATTGGACAGAAATGATGTTCATAAAATGTTTTCAAGATCCATATAAATACTACAAACCACTTCTTCACTGCGAAGGGGTGGGATTATTCCAATCCCTAATCAATCACGTTTGGGATTGTTATTTTTCTATTGATTAATAGATAATTAGATTATCTTCTTTGCCAGCTGCCTATAAGGCAACTATCAGATTAAACAAGGACCCACTCTGTCCATTTTCCACTAAGACATGGATGTTCTGCTGTGCTTTTGACTACACAACTCTCAGATCGCTTGACCCAGTTAGGATCCAAAATCTTGTCCTTGAACTTTACTCCTGTTCTGTATCCATAACTATCATGTTCCATCTTACATTTGCCCCTACTCCTACTGTTGCCATTTGATTTCACGCTTTATCCATCAGCCCTATCCTCTCAATTAATTTGCACTAGCTCATTGCTTATCTGTATCTAGTAATTATTATGGCAGGGTTATTGGTTATTGGTTTGATGGTTGATTTCATATCCTGCTAATGTCGTTGCTTTATTTTGTTTTATGCCATTTCTGTATTTTATATTTTGTATTTTAATGTCTTACATTTTTTAAATTGTTGATCAGGCTTATCCCCATGTAAGCCATTTCAAGTCCCTCTGGGGAGATGGAGGCGGGGTACAAAAATAAAGTTGTTGTTGTTATTATTATTATTATTATTAGTGTATCTACATGCTATGGAACCCTGGGGGGTGCAGTTTGGTGAGGTACCAGTGCTCTTTGGCAGAGAAGGCCAAATGCATTGTAAAACTATAATCCCCAGCACTCCATGGCATTGAGCCATAGCAGTCAAAGTGGTGTCAAACTGCATGAATTCTACAGTATAGGTGAACCCAACATTTATTTTGGCATTGCTGCTTCTGTCTTTCTCCCTTCTCTAATTCCTGCATAGAAACCATGCAGCTGTCTTTCTTAATTTGGAAAAAAACAAGTTCCTTCGACTGTGGCTTCATGGGGCTTAGTTAGTATTAGTTGTGATCCAGCAGATCCTGAGGCTATGACAATCCCTCATTTAGACACACCAATAAACAGCATTGTGGGCAAGTATTCCATACATTGAAACTTATGTGTTTTGAGGTATGCCACACTATTTCTGTGATGAACAGGTGTATAAACTAGGCTTTAAATGTATTCTGAATTCAACTTTAATTATGGAGTTGCTATGGTGTCGACAGACTCAAGTGGTGTTTATTTCTTTGTGAGTAATTAGGGAGCCGATCATAGTCCTTATGCTTTTTAGCAGTACAACTAATGATCTCTTCCCTTATCGATGCTTGTTATGCCTCCCGGACTGTGCCGGATGAGAAAACACTTGTTTCATTTAATTCTGGGAATTCAGTGATGGGCTTTGCATGAAATTGATCTTGGGTATTGAAGAATTAAACCCCTGCCACTTACAGGTTACATCAGGCTTAAAGCTGGGAAAGCAAGCATAAAATGAAGGCACTGGGCACTGCGAGAAAAGGAAACAAAGCTACATTTTCTTTCTTAATTCCAGTAAGCCATGGCTTTGCTCTAATACACATCTCCACCCCAGTACTCTTTTGTGAATGGTACTCGAATGCATGCAAGGAACTCCAGAATGGCTGCTATTCAGGCTTCCTCACAGGAACCTTTAATTCCATCAGCACTTAAACCTGCCATTTGACTGTAGTGAAATCAAGGGAACTGAACTATGTCCTGAAGTGGATGGTTGACTGGATGCCATGCTTGACCCCACCAATAACTTCCATTTCTGCTCCAGAGAGGCATTTCTACGCTTGGAGAAATGGTGCAGCCTTGCCCATTAGATCTTTGTTTTCCATGCTGCAACTCACAATTGATGCCCACTGTGATAATAATAAACAGCTGCCTGCGCGAAAGCTAAATGGAGATAATCGCTTTGGGGAGCTGCAAACAGTGATGATAATGTTGTGGGCAACTTTTGAATTAATTGCCTAGAAACATGGGGCTGTAGTAAAAAGCAATTAAGGCAGGGGTCCTTTTCTTTCATAATGGTAGGGTCTCCTGAAATCAAAGAAAATAAACCCTACAACTATATAAGCTTGTATTTTTGTTGAAATATAATAAGTAGAAATTCCTCCTTATGTGCAGAACGATTAGGCATTTTAGCTTTTATGGCACTCCAACAGAAAGGGCTAAAGAAGTACTGAATTCTTGAGAGATGAACTCTTGGGTTTTGGTTGTTGTTACCTTCACAACCACTCATTTCATTCTTTATTGGGTTTTTTTTGGGGGGGGGGTAATTTTAATTATTTTTTTGATCTTTTAACATTTTAAAGCAGTGATCCATAGGGCTTTATTACACAAGCCTGGTGTTGCCCCACAATCGTGTCAATGTAGGGAATGGAAACATACTGGTTGTTGAGCATTCAGTAACATACCACTCTAGTAATCTATGTTCCCACAATCTGTCTTCCACAGAGCCTCCATTACCCTGCCTTCCTGCCCTATAACTGACCCAACATGCCTTTCATTTTAAATATTTTTATTTATTTCTTATTTCACAATTATTTTCACAATTATGATGAAACAAGTTTTTAAAAATAGGAAAATAGCCTGCTTGGGAATATTTAAGGGAAGAAGCGGCAAATCATCCACTCATGTCTTCTGGTATTTCAGAACACAAGCAAAAAGGAATTGTTGCACTGAAGTAAGTAATAGAAGGCAGCAGTAGGCTGAGCCATTGACGGGTTTTACCCTGTTGGAAATAGGCAACCTTTTCAATCCTCCTCTGTTTAATGATTTGTCTGTATATAATATCCTGTTTCAATACTGAAGGGTATATGTTTTCTTTGGTATGCAGTTTTTTCCTAACTAGGTTGTGGGAGGGGCTGCAGACCACGTGACCAGATAAGAGACTGTTTAGAACACAGTTAAAAGATGACAGTTGAGGAATGACCATTGGAGATGACAGCTGAAAGTAGACACTTTATTTCATATCAAAAGCATTGCATAAATTAGTGTAACAGAAAGAGCACAAGAGGCTAAATATTTTTTGAAGAAAAACAGGCAACAGCAACAGCATTGACCGTAGGCTCAAACAACTCTTCCTCTGTACATGAGGCAGGACATTGCAGACAAGCATACAGATGCTGAGTTGTTTGTTCTGCTCCACAGTCACACAAGGTGCAGGATTTTGGCAGGTTGTCATTTGATCTGCCTACTCCACTTCTGAATCTGTTCAGGGACTTCCAAGTTGCCCATTCTGGGTTTGCTAGACAGTAATAAAGGAGAGTTGTACAGAACTGTATAGTGTTGAAGAGACTGATAAAGACTGAAAGTTAAAGACACAAACTGAAACTTTTTATTGTTTAAACTAGCAAGAAATGTGCATGTATATTTAAATATATGAAGTTTAAAGAAGTCTATTTGAATTTTTGTCTCCTGAGAGCATGAAATAGAATCAAGATATTTATGTGTTTTTTGAACACTAAACAACACTTCAGAAGATCTGTTCCTCATAGTTCAGAGTCACTTGAAAATCAGTCTAACAGCTGACAACCAATTGCCAAGTATTTCCTTTCCTAAAAGATACAAAGATTATTGTTTTCCCAATTGGTCATAATCCAATAGGTTATGATCCTAACAGGTCAAATTCCTCCATTTGGTTATGTGACCAGTGATTATCAATGTACAATATACCCATTAATCAAAAGGAGAACTAAAATAATAGAGAAGGCAAATTGGAAGCACACACACAGTGTTATGTGATAACTATCGGCAACAAACAATATCGTCCTGCTGCAACCCCAGTTTGCCAGTCTTGTGTGATAAAGTCCATAAAAATTGGCCTCAAGATAAAATGTTCCTGGGAAAACTTGTTAAATAATGGGCATGAAGACTTTTCTTTTCTAAAAGAACCCTTATTAAAATAGTAGATGTTTAGTTCTGTTTATTTTATTTCTAACTATTAATACTTTAATGCTACAAAATAAAACAACAACCTAAATACAACAAAACAAACCTACTAATCTAGGCCACTTCACCTATACACAGAAAATAAAGTTTAAAATTGTCTTCTACTCTCCAGCCCAAATGTATCTATATGAAAGAATAGTAATCTTCTCATTTCTACATAATATATAGTAATATATTCTACCTAATAAGTTAAAAAAAAGTAAAGATTAATCCTCAAAACTCACAAGTGGCTTCATATTTTCCTTCTTTATAAAAGTTAAGAAGGATAGTCTGCCAGGTGAAATTTGGAATTAAAAAATGAAAGTCAGACATGATGACTTTCCATTTTTAATTCTGAATTCTATCTGGCAGATTAACTTTCCTTCAGACTTAGCTCGGCTTGTCTCTTTCCTTTATTTCTATAGAGTCCATTCCTTTTTTCAGTATACATATCAGTTTAATTTAAGAACAATCAATAGCGCTATGCTGATATACAGCAGCTGAAAGTATGGGTCTTTGTCTTTTATTATTCTGATGAAGATTGAGTCCGATTGGGACATCAGATGCTGAAAACATCTTCTATGAATGGAAGAGGGAGAGAACTGATTAAAGTTCTATTTGCTGATGTTCTTCACCAATTTATGTCCAAGTGTTCGCTTGCTAATTAATGACTGCTGATGAAATGCCATGTGTCAGCAATGAATCACTTACCTTTGTTACACCTCAATAGGGTATGGCTAATGAACTAGGACAAGTTGTATAATTAAAAAGTAAAATAGCCTCATTGCAAGATTCAGTTATACTTACATTCTGTAGGTGGCATAGATGAAACAACGCTCCTTGTTGGCAATTTAATTTAAAGCCAAGTTGAAGACTTAGGATCACTAAAAATAAAATAGGCTACTTTTCTATCAGAAAAGAAGCTAAAAGAGAAAACAATCCACTCTATTATTTTTTAATTACCTTAACTATTGTATATATTAATTATTGCTTCTCTTCTGAAATAGAGTCTTGTGCAAGGTCATCATTGATTTGTTGGAAATGAAGGCATTAATTCAAACCCAAGAAAGGTTTGGAGAGACTGCCTTGATCCAAACAGTCTGGCTCTACCATTTTTGTCAAGCCCTGACACCTTGAAAATAAATGTTAACACAGCTGCAACTTGAGTTGACCCACTGAATCAATTGCTGAATGGTCAGTGAATAGTTGTGCAAATACTATTGATTCAATAGATTGAAGCAAGTTAGGACAATTGATTGGACTTAGAATAGGGGCAAGACTTTTGGACTGCAGTTCCCATTGGTTATTGTCAGCAAAGTTAATGATGAGTAATGCAGATCAACAACATCTGAAGAATTATATTATTCTTATTCCTTATTTAGAACATGGTAGGCATGCATAGACAGCCAGTATGGTGTAACTGTTTGAGTGTTGGCCTTGGACTCCGAGAATCCCTACTTACCCATGGAAATCTATTGGATGACCTTGGACAAGTCATATTCTCAGCCTTAAAGAAGGAAGGAGCAAACCACTTTTGAATAAAACCCACCAAGAAAATCCCAGGAAAGGGCAATCATAAATTAAGTATAGACTTGAAGACAAAAATTAAGTGTAGACTTGAAGACACATAACAAAAACAAAAATGTACGGCCTGCCCTCTGTATAAAGGTGTCCTTTATTTTAAGGGTTGTTCGGTTCAAGCCCACTTTAAATTAAAAAAAACTCCTTTGCAGAATTTTTGACATTGCCAATCTCAAGTGAGCATTTGGTGAATGGATTACATTTTAATGGACAAATTAACTTTAATTATACAAAAGATAATACACAAAAAACTGGAAGAAGAATTGAAACCTTTTCTGGATTTTATATATATATATAAACAGAAAATGACCACAGTAGGATTCATTAACTAAAATCATTATGAAATAATAGATGTGTATAATTTAAGAGCAAAAAAGTGTTAGAAAATTGATGAGTTAATATTTTTGAATTAAAAGAGAAAATTATCAACTTCAAGAAAGTATCAACTTCAAGAAAGTTGATACTATAGATATGTGAGGAAAGGGACGCCATGATGTAATGGGTTAACTAGAAAGACATGTGGCGGCAGCTAATTGGCTGAGCGTGACAGGAGCCAGAGTTTTGCTTGGCAACTATCTCTGGCTTGCTGCTGAGACCAACGGTTCTAACTGCCATTTTCACTTTGGACAGTGAAGAGAGAGTGCTGGCTGCAAACTATTTAAAGACTGATCATTTTAAGGCATGAAGCTTATTTCAAAGACTATTTAAAAGGATTGTTTTATTCCCTCTTTTCTCTGTGTCAATTCAAAGAGAATTGCTGTATATTGTTGCCCTGTTTGAACTTTTGAACTGAAGTAAAGATACTGTTACTTGTTACCAGAGGCAGCCCTAGGTAATTTTCAATGGTAAGCAAACAGTATTTTGCCCCCCCCCCACCGCAAACAGTATTCCCCCCTCCCCAACCAATCTCTGATATATATTTTCTGTTCGACGTGGGAGTTCTGTGTGCCATATTTGGTACAATTTCATCATTGGTGATGTTCAGAATGCTCTTTGATTGTAGGTGAACTATACATCTTCGTAACTACAACTCGCATATGTCAAGGTCTATTTTCCCCCAAGAGCACCTGAAGAGTGCCCCTGGGCAAAATCAACTATACTGCAAATGCGTACTTTGCGTAATGGGTTGAGCCGCCCCTGCTTGTTACAGAAGCCTGAGTGACAACTTATTATACTGCAGGGTATATCTTGGTTTAAATACTGTGGTAAAGCTTCTGCTTATTTACATTTATCAACCCTCACAAGATATATATATATATATATATATATATATATAGAGAGAGAGAGAGAGAGAGAGAGAGAGAGGAAGATTTAGTATGTGTAGAATCTACATGAACTATTAGATAATTATAATAAATATGTACATGTATATTGAATAAATGAATTGTTTATCATACCAGCCATAGGCCATGACAACATAATATACAACCTTTAAAAGTACAATACAATAAGCACTTTATAATATAAATATGAAAACTTATTCCATATACTGGCTCTTTAAAATTATAGTAGCAGTGACATGATAACAATAACAAATGTCTGATTTGTATCATCCCAAACGATCTCCGTTTCCATTTCTAGCCTCCACTGTGGACTTTACTAATTTTGCTCAAATTCTTTGGGCTGCCACTGCAAATGTGGCAACCTTTAATGTTACATTTTTGGAACAATCTGCTAACACAGTGTTTCTCAACCTGGGGGTTGGGACCCCTGAGTGGGTCACGAGGGGATGTTACAGGGGTCGCCAAAGACCACAAGAAAACACAGTATTTTCTGTTGGTTATGGGGGTTCTGTGTGGGAAGTTTGGCCCAATTCTATTGTTGATGGGGTTCAGAATGCTCTTTGATTGTAGGTGAACTATAAATCCCAGTAACTACAACTCCCAAATGTCAAGGTCTATTTCCCCCCAACTCAATCAGTGTTCACCTTTGGACATATGGAGTATTGGTGCCAAGTTTGGCCCAGATTCATCATTATGTGAGTCCACAGTGCTCTCTGGATGTAGGTGAACTACAACTCCCAAACTCAAGGTCAAAGCTCATCTATTTTTTCCAGTATTTTTCATTGGTCATGGGAGTTCTGTGTGCCAAATTTGGTTCATCTCCATCGTTGGTGGAGTTCAGAATCTTCTTTGATTGTAGGTGAACTATAAATCCCAGCAACTACAACTCCAAAATGACAATATCAATCCCCCCCGAACCCCACCAGTATTCAAATTTGGGCATATTGGGTATTTGTGCCAAATTTGGTCCTGCATATCAGATATTTACATGATGATTCATAACAGGAACTAAACGACATTTATGAAGTAGCAACTAAAATAATGTTATGATTGGGGGTCACCACAACATGAAGAACTGTATTAAGGGGTCACGGCATTAGGAAGGTTGAGAAGCACTGTGCTAACAGGTCACAGATAAGTACTGACTGTTGGCATACTGCCCTTTCTTCCAAAAAGGCTCCCAGAAGATTGTTTTGAGGGTCATTATACAAAGGGCAATGTAATAGTGTATTAGATCCTCTCTTTCCTCGGACCCACAAATACAGTCGTTGGGCATGAGGGATCCCTCTATATCTTCCCTCTAGCCAGCCTGATGGCATGTATATTACTAATCTACTAGTAAAAGAAATTAACTTTAAGATATGTACATAGCTGGCTGCCATAAAAGTGGAAAAAATAGAGTTTGAACAAGTTAATTGATAAAATAATGAGAAGGAATACTCACTATACAAATCTGGAACATAAGAGAAGAAGGGAGAATATAAGAAGATAAAAGAAATCAACACAGACCCTGAAGGATAATCTGTTACTCTTGTTATCAAAAATATTATAGTTGGAACTTTTTTCTTTTACATCACTTTCTTCCTATATTAAAAATGCATAATGATACCCCCCATGTCTTCTACGATGCAATAGACTCATGTATAGAAGTATTTATCTAACATGGCTCTATAACTTACATACTATATTCTGTGATGTTCCATATCTTTCCCTTCTTTTTCTTTTATTATTTGAGTTACTTTTTTCCTTTGTTGAAAATAAAATAAAAACTTATTTGCAGTAAGATGAAGTGATCATCACAACAGTAGACTACACAAGTTCATAGGCCACAGTTTCTTCTCTGTGCTAACATGTATTGTGTTGCTCTTTGAGTTACGGTACTTGTTTCAAAATTTACAGCTATGCATACAAATCAGAGCATCCCAATTTTATGTAAATCTGTACACTTCCTTGTCGACAGTACATGACTGGCCAGTCTACTTATAGCCCACAGCTAACGATTTCTTCTTGACAAGAGAGTTACTAATGATATAGTCAATGCCAGACTTAATCTCAAGTTATCTGACATTTATCATATGTCAGTATCCACCTGTTTTCTCTCTGTTTTTTTTAAAAAACCACTGAATTCATAGACAGTTGAAGAAGTTGTTATAGGCAACTGAGAATGTCAAGAAGAGTGTGTGGATTTACAGCAGAACAGAAGACTTGGAACACCTAAACAATGGGAAAGTCATGCAGTTTTCTGTAGTCCTACCACTTTCTCTGGAAAACAGAAGGAAGCTGCTACACCCAGATTCCTTCCCATGTGTGACCAGAAGCATAATGTCATGCCCACAAACTGTGCTGCTATTCCTTGTAAATTCAGATGAGAGCAATCTGCTGTAGTTGCTAGATGTCCTCATTAATAGCTTTTTGCTTCATGGTTGAAAAGACATTATCCACTTACATCCTCCATGGGGTGAAAAGCAGTTGAAGTGTATATTTGGAGGTAGAAAACTATTTTGTTGGAGGTACTTAGGCAATCCCTCGTTGGACGAGTAGGATAGTCTTCCAGGATCAGTATTCTTGTAGTTCCGTAGGTGGCTGTGGAGCCCTATTCTTGAACTGCATCTTCTTCTGCAGTGAGGGCCAGGCATGTAGCCGGGGGGGGGGGGGGTATTGGGGTAATGATACAAAAGGTTTGCTAGGCTAGACCCTCTTTCACTCAGACTCAGCCCCCCCCCCCGAAACTCATCCCCCAACCCCCCCCCTGAAAAAAAATCAGCCCCCCCCCCGAGACGAAATCCTGGCTACGGGCCTGGTGAGGCCATTGGTTTCCAGGTGGAAGGCGGTCCCGGTCGGGGTTGGCTTTATGCGCCTTCCTCTTGGCACGTTTTTTTCTTTCACCCTCCATCCATGCCTCTTCAAATTCTGCAGCACTGCTGGTCACAGCTGACCTCCAGCTGAGCCCTCAAGGGCCAGGGCTTCCCAGTTCTCAGTGTCTATGCCAGAGTTTTTAAGGTTGGCTTTGAGCAGATCTTTAAATCTCTTTTCCTGTCCACTAACATTCCGTTTTCCATTCTTGAATTTGGAGTAGACGGTGATCAGGCATCCAGACAACGTGGCCGGTCCAGCAGAGTTGATGGTGGAGGACCATCACTTCAATGCTGGTGGTCTTTGCTTCTTCCAGCACACTGACGTTTGTCCACTTGTCTTCCCAAGAGATTTTCAGGATTTTCCGGAAGCAGCATTGATGGAATCGTTCCAGGAGTTGCATGTGTCATCTGTAGACAGTCCACGTTTCACAGGTATATAGCAGGGTTGGGAGGACAATTGGGAGGACTCCTCTCTTTGGAGGTAGAAAACTACTGTAAAGGTATTGTAGTTAGAAGCCTTATGGTCCAGCTATTGCTGTCCTTGCAAACAATGGCCTGGAATAGAGATAAGAAACATCTAGTCCTCCAGATGTAGTTGAGCTATCAAAATCACCATACTTTAATACTGGCTATACTTGTGAGGATTAATGAGTCAAAGAAAACTCACATTTCTGATTCCCCTGGTAGTTTGGCAGGACTTACTAAGCGTGAGACTTTGATGCTGATACCATTTCTCTTTTTTATGCATGTGAGAGTGTGATTTTTGATAAAGATCCAGTAAAAAGTGGTTATGAGAGTAAGCATCCGAAGACTCCACTGCCTCCAGAACTAGCTGATGTTCAGGCATTAACTTCACAGGTGAATTCATGGAACCGAATGACTCTTCTACTGTCAAACATTACATAACAGATCTGCAGCTGGTTTTCTAACAAACTGTTGATCAGCAAAAACCGAAGCGGCTATAGAAACATTCACATTTTTATGCTGTTCCTCTTGGGCTTCATGTAAAGACAAATCTATGTAACTGTACAGTTGTGCCCTACTTGGAAATCAAACATTGGTTCATTCTTAATTTTTTTACAGTTGTAATTATATTGATGTTCATATTATGTATAATAACTCATTTAATAAAATAGTACTTTGATTTAAAAAAGTGGTTATGAGAAATTTGGCAGGTTTGTATAGCATGTCCAAGCTCTTATATTCTTATTAGGTATGTATTTCACTCTATGCTTCTCATCGCTAGGCTTTGGATAGGCTAAAGACAGTATATCTGACACAGTGAATATCAGCTCCACACCCAAAGAAATAGTCTCTAAATGGGAAATAAGGAATGAACTATTTGCTTCTGGCTCCCAATACTTACTTGCATCACCCAAAGGCATGTTGTAGTTGTCAAAGACAGCCAAACTAAAATATGAACAAAGTGCACACACTGAACAGGTTTTTATGGCACCAGCTAATGCTTTTCGTACATTTTTATCAGCATGTCTAATCTTGAAAGAAGAATGCTAAGCCTGTCAAGGCATAATTTGTGATTGTTGAGCACAAGCAAGGTGGTAATCTGGAATAAACAACTACATTCTGGAATAAAGTGTACATTCTGGACAGATTCTATTGAGTTAATAACCTTTTGAGACTTGTTAACAATATGCATAACTCTTGCAGAGGAAAGAATTTTACGCTTCCCAAAGCATAATTGCTGGTGGTTTTTGAACATTCAAGTATTAGCAAGCATTAAAGGTCACTGCATTTCTTCAACACAGGTTTAAAACAAAATAGTTGTGTCTCTAAAACCGTGCTTCAGGCTCTCCCTATCTTCTCTAATCTCTGAAAAGCTTTGTAGTCACATGCGGAGTG
Organism: Anolis sagrei; assembly: GCF_037176765.1. Lineage (NCBI taxonomy): Eukaryota > Metazoa > Chordata > Lepidosauria > Squamata > Anolidae > Anolis > Anolis sagrei. Next base: position 144,558,404 of record NC_090025.1, read on the forward strand.
CAAACAGTGGTTACAGTATTTTCCACCTGCTCTGCCCATGAAGCTAAGCTGCCAAAACAGATGTGTCGATTGCAACTTTTCTTTTTTTTACAACCCTCCTGTGATCTCTAATGACATCATGAAAGTGGACAGTTCAGTAATGACAAACCAGAGAATAATTTCTCTTGTAGACATCTGCTCGTATGTGTTCCACGGCTTTGTTTTGCTTTACTGCAGCTATGCTATTAGTTTACATCAGCATGACTATGGGTGCCCATCTCTCATCTGAGCTATGAGATGGCAACAGCATGGATTCAATTAATTCCTGTTTTTCACTCACTCAGAATCTCTTTTGGATGAAAAGACATCCAAGTTTAATAGAATGTAAGAAGCGTGTGGAAAAGCATAATAGACTGTGAGAGTAAAAGGTGGCAAGAAACTGGGCTTGATGCTTTAGAATATAGTCTGGTGGCACAGATGCAAAATTGGCATCATTATTTTGAATGTGATGTAGATTTGAAACTGTAAATCTATGGGGAAACATGGAGATGAAATACAAAGAAGAGAAGACGAAAAACCAAAATGATTTTACTAAAATAAAGTATGTGGCGGAAATATATTGGTCTAGATAAGTACATAGCTATAATATCCTCATTTTGTGAAATTAAAGCTGACATTTCTGGCACCTTTATGATAGCTAGAACTAGATATACCAGGAATAATGGAATGAAAAGTTGGAGAGGGTCCAAGGGTCATTTCACTATTGTGCCATCAAGAAGTTCTTCCATGTCAAAACCTCCTTTCTTGTAATTTGAGACCATTAGTTCAGATCCCATCCCCTGGAGAATGGGGTGGGGATATTACTTCCTCTTTCACATTAATGTCCTTCAGATACATACAGATAGCTATCAGAATGCTCTTTGTCCAAACTACTTCTGAACATACACAGCTCCCTCAACTATTCCTTCTAGGGCTGGTTTCCAAACCCATTGTCATCTTTGTTGTCACTCTTGATTTAATTTTCAGCCTGCCAATATCTTTCCTTAAAGGATAGTGACTGGAAATGGATAGACTATCTGTGCCTAAAATTGTGCAACCCCCCCCCCCCCCCGAATGCTGAGGAAGGAAGGGGGGGAAACCAGGAGTGCAAGGGTGATTATCTGTCCTCCATGAACACATTCCAGTGGATCACTGATGTTCTCCTTTCTGAGGACACAAATTACTGAGCCTGCAAGAGCCTGCCACAGATAAGATATATCATAACTGAGGACAACATATATCTCTGATGGAATTCATGTCATATGTCTCAGTTTTATGCCTCCCAACAGCACATGTGAGATATAGTAGCAGCTGGCATCTTGAATTTTTAGATTTATTCTGATTATTTGCATCAGTCACTCTTCTGGTGTCCCATCACTCCATCTAGATTTAGTACATTTTCTTTATTCTAGGAAATGACCTTAATTTCTCCTTTGACTAAAATTACTACTTGAGCCAAGTGGATTTACTCTGATCTTAGGATTTCTTGCATTCTTAAAGTCTGATCCTCTAGGAAATATATACTTAGTACTGCATCAAACCGGACATTGTGTAACACACTGATAAGATTACTGAAAATACTATTTAAAGCATATACATCATCTTTTAAATACTGTGTTTGTTTGTTTTCTAAAAATGACCACTGCAGTCTGATGCCGGTTCTTAGACAAGAAGACTAACCTAAAAGTTTCACTAAAGAAGACAGGACATGCATAGATCACATGAAACAATACTGTAATTATGTAGAGGCTCCAGGTTTGGAAAACCTGCTGTCAATGTGTAGGGTTTGCCTGTGAAATATTCTGAAATGATGATTTTACATCATCACCCGGCAAGGCATGATTGATAAATGAAGATCTTCTTATGTATACTACATATTTAATGCACTTTTACACACTTTAACTGTCATAGCTCAATGATAGAATCTTGGGAGTTGTAGCTTTACACTGTGCTTACCTTTTCTGCCAAAGAGTGCTGAGGTGGGAGGGAAGCCTGACTATCCAAGAGCACCCAATGTAGTCCAACTCAGTCCAGCACTGCTGGATGGCCCCCTACTGTCCCACCCCTGTACTTTTTGTCACAGTGACCAATGGGCACATCATGCATCTCTCATTGCCTGTAGTGACATCTGTTTGGCACCAAAATGACAAAGGTGGGGGGAGAAAAGGAATCACCAGCTCCTCCCCACTTCTCCAATTGCTTTGTGACTCTGGGCAATACACAATCAACACAACTCATGCCATGCCTGTTGGCCACGGTGATGAGGAGAATAGTGGTGGTGGGGGGAGAGTTAGTGCCATCCCCTGTTGCCAGGTTGCCCAAGCATGGGGAAGCCATGTAAAGAGTTGTGGTTGGTTACAAAGTTGTGGTGTGATCTGGATTCTGAGGGACAATTTGGAGCAACTCATGACTCTGGTTCATGCTGTTCAAGACTACATTAAGCAGTTTTGGCCCATTGCAACTCAGATCAGCTCTATGCATTGTTTAGTCATCATGGAGTTGATTCACCAGCTTGTTGCATTAAGTGGTCAGTGCAGATGCCTTCCAGAACTTTTTGAGAATCTCACATTGCTGTATTTTGATCTTCCTCTCATCTTTAAAATAGAACAATAATAAGGTATGCCATTACTGTGTGTAAATCCTTCTAAAACACAGATTCCTTAATAGACCAGAACACTGTGGTTTTAATTCATCCATATATATCTTGATTCTATTCTCTGGTTTGTGTGCTTTTGAATAATTTCCAACCCTAGGGTGAACCTATTTTCTTGACAAGATTTGTTCATAGCAGATTTACCATTGCCTTCCCCCAAGACTTAGATAATGTGAGTTACTCAACACCACTCACGAGCTTTTCATGACTTAATGAAAATCCAAACTCCCAGAAGTTGAGTTCAACACCCAAACCACTACAATTATTACTTTTGACTCAACCATCTGGACCACCACCATCATTTTATTATGCAAGAGTTTCCTACAGGGATTCTTACGATGATTCTTTATTATTTTTGAGTCTCCCATTCTCTTTGCTTGTCCAGGTAGGTCACTATTAATGGCTACTAAACTAATGAAACTGAGAGTGAGTGCGTAAGTTAAACCTATCTCACAAATCTCTAGCTGAACTGGCACATGTACACATTTATATCAGATATAGCTCAGACATTTTTAAAACTTTATATAGGCCTTCTTACATCTCTGTGTAAAGCTGAGTGGAGGTTTTCCTTTTAGATATAACTAAGTTTTGGTCATTTTCATACCCTCTAACTGTCCTGGTTGGCAAGGGAAGCCTTGATCAATTCCACTGTCACCTGCTTTTCAAATGTCTCCGTTTTTTGTGTTGGTGGGGATGGGAATAAATTATGGGGTGAGATGTTATGGGATCTTTATTTTAGAGTTTATTTTTCATTTTTTTACTTTTAATTAATTGTGAAAAATGTAATAAAATAATTTTAAAAATAAAATGTCTAATTTTCTTTCTTCCTCCACCCTTTATTCTCTGCTTATTTCGGTCGCTGTAAACTGAGTTCAAAGTGCAAAAGTAGTAATTTAACTGGAGACAGGGGGAAATAAGAGGGTGGAATCTTTAACTTCCCAACATGCCTAGGCAAAGCATCTCTTACCTTATATATTCTTCATGGTAATAACTTTTTCCATTTTGACTATGCTGTGATGCTGCTTAGCCAGTGTCTCTGTGCAGTGTTGCATTTTCCATTGCCAATGCAAAGGATATTGTTTTGCACATGCTTCACTAATGCAGCAATTGAGCCTTTAAACAAACAGTTATCTGATGAACAGTTTGCCTTTTTCTGGTTGGTGTTGGAAAAGATAAACTCTCACACTATTTCCTTAGAGAAAATGTGGAAGAAAAGCATGACACTTGACAGATGGCTTTCCCACCTCTCAATTATTGGAGATGGTGGATGGAGAAGATAGCCAGTTATTTATAATGAAATATCAGTGTTAGATGAAACAAAGAACTGCATGCCATTCAACAGGACAGCTAGTTCTTTGTTCATTATGAAGTATTGATTCTGAACAGTACTAAAATCATGACTATCACAGTCATTTAAACATGCGTTGATTTTACTTAAAAGAAACATGCTCCAAGATTAATTTTAAGAATATAATAAAAATAATCTTATGCCTGTGACACAGGATATAAAAGTACATAACTACAGGACATAAGCCTATTGTGATGCTCCTACCTCGAATTAGAAATGCCCAGTTTTTCTGAGTGGTTGTGGCATTTCTATAAACTCAGGGCAAATCTGACATGCGCTTAATTGCAATGGAAACCATGTGTCATCAAATTAAAGTACGAGAGAATCTGAGAAAGTTCCAAGTTACTGACAGAAAATAGATACAAAATACCATCTGACATGGCTGTAGCATCGTTTAATTAGTTAATCAATTTAATAAAGGAATGCTTAAGCTGTCACCAAAAAGAAGTCACCAAGCATAACCAACCCAGTTTAATAACTCAGACATATTACACTTCTACTTTGATTTGGTAATTACATTCTGTGGACTAATTGACAACAGTTGATGAGAACTGAAAGTGCAGACAGAATATAGCAGGTGAATCAGTCTTCTGTGCTCTTGTAAATTAATTTGTACTCTCTCCCCCCTCAAATTTACCAGATTTTTGTTTCATATCCCTGTGCATTCCCTCCTCCCACACTGTTGGGTTCATTCGGTGATATAAACCAAAGACAAACACAAACACAAAAGCTTGATTGAGAAAATTATTAATTCTGATAGTAACTAATGTCTCTCTGAAACTTGTCTGGCATTTTATGATACCCAATGGCAAACAATCTCCCTCCCTCCAAATTTTGGTTGGTTGGTTTGCTTTGGTACTGATAAACAAATCATCATATTATGCTACAGAGGTCTTCATACTGTTCGTGTCTGTTTTATAAATCATAAAAAACCTGATGATGTTCTGCAAATTGCCTAGAAAGTATGTCAAAATGATTAATGGTAACTCTCAAAAGATACACTGAAGTGATTTGGAGGAGGAAAAAACAAGAAAAAGGAAGTCCTGAAAATCCTGTGGGCACCCAACTTCTAATGCTGTTTTCATATGCTTTGCATTTTATGATATATAAATAGCAGGCCCTTTGAGGCAACTGATTTGGTTAATTTTTCTTTCCATTTTCTTATCTTTTGGCAGCCCGCCAAGTAATCTTCAGGCTTACTCTGGAAGTTTCTTCTGGCACATTGTGGATGTCAATGCCCTTGGTTTTGAATTCTTGAAGCAGGAATGAACAAACTAGTAGATCTAACAGGCCATGGGAGAGCTCAAACAGCTAAAATGAGAGGCTGTTTCAAAATGATTTTTTAAAAAGATTACTCAGTGAGAGAATCTGAAATCAGCATATTCTTTTAAGCCTATGTTTATCATACCAGGGAACCGGCAGAGTCCTCTTGCAGGAATTGACATTTCTTAATTTAGATGAGTCAGAAGGGAAGATTTTGAGAGTCCAAACACATCCATGTCTGAGATAACAGGAGTCATCAAAATGCCCTCAAGGAAGATGCTGCAGCTGTTGTATGCCCCTCTCTCCCAAGGCATTCAATGCAGTGCCTATTGCAAAGCAGCTGTGCAGCATGTTCTCAGTCTGGAACAATTCAATAAGAAAGTGGTTGGTTCTACCCTTGTATAACAGTGTAAACATAACACTGTTTGAAAATATGGAGAAAGCAGAATAGTATACCTTTTCTCCAAGGAGCTCAAGATGGTGCATGCTTGCCAACTGTCTTGATTGGCAGAGACACTCCTATTTCATCTGCTGTCATCCCATTTTCCCAGATATTTTAAAAACATCTCAGTTTCTTCTTCTCCTCCTCCCACTTTCCAGCTTGGTCTTTATAAAATGGCACTGAATATGTATGTTCTGTGATCTGCCCTGAGACCCCTTTGGGGTGAGAAGGGCTGAATAGAAATACTGTAAATCTATAAATAAATCATCTTCAGCTCACTTCAGCTGATGCAACTTGTTTTCAAAATAAAAACTTAGCTTGTACTCATTCAGTAGAGGAGAAAGGAGTGGAGAAACCTTACTCTTTGCAGCATGGTCAAAAAAGAGTAAACTGATGCAGGGCCTCCTAGCTTGTCTCTTCTTCCTCATTAATGATTATTGTTTAATGTATTGTCGAAGGCTTTCATGGCCAGAATCACTGGGTTGTTGTATTTTTTTTTGGGCTATATGGCCATGGGTGATCAGTTGAAACATTCACACCTAGCTCCAGCAGACAAGAGTCCTTTGTCTCACCCTGGTCATTCCACAGATATATAAACCCATTTTTCTAGTTCCAACAGACCTCACGACATCTGAGGATGCCTGCCATAGATGCAGGCGAAACGTCAGGAGAGAATGCCTCTAGACCATGGCCATATAGCCTGAAAAAACCTACAACAACCCAGTGATTATTGTTTTCTTACCCCTGCAAGGTTCATCTTCGAGGATGACCAGCCATCCCACATCCTTTCCTGGTCTTCTTCCCACTTCCCCCCTCTTTCTTCAGTCAGGAGTTAGGTAACATTCAACTCTTGAAAAGAGAGACTCCTCTCTGATTTTACATGCTAGCAAGATGGAATTTCATGGGCAGCCACAGGAAGAGGCTATGTGTCATGGGATGGCGTTTGTTTTGTCAGTGGGTGAAAACTGAGAGAAAATGGGGAAAACTTACATGGGATAAGGTCCTATGGCTCTGTAGATGATTGTTTGATTTCCCCCTTGACCATGGGAACGTGGGCGAGTCACATACTCTCAAACCTTGAGTCACCATAAGTCAGTACACAACAACAAATCCTCCCCAGTCTAGTCCAAGACTAAATCATTACAGCATGCTGATTTTCATAAAAGTACTCATCACCAGCCCAAGGACAAGCAAAGATGGGTTGAAGAAGGTCAACAAATGGGATGGTGTCACAGTAGAGGGCCTGTCTCGTTTCCTTTTCTCTTGGTGGTGGGACACGTAACAGGTCTTCTGGAAAAGGCTGTAAAATATATGTTCATAAGGGAGAAAGGTTATGAGTGATTTTGGTGATTCTTACTGAAAACATGATGGAGGAGGAGGAAAAGATTAAACTCCATCCTGATTTCCCATCTGTTAGTTTGGAATGGAGGATTGGTTCACATGAAATTCAAGCATGCAATTCACATCAAACATATAGTTTGGTCCTTAGGGAGAAGCTATTTCCTTATCATGAACAGAAGTTAGCTGTTAAGCAGACTTATAAAGCAGTAAACCACACTAGAGAACATAGTAAAAAGATAATAATAATAATAATAATAATAATAATAATAATAATAATAACTTTATTTATATTTTGCCATCTCCCCCCAAGGGGACAAAGATCTGTTCCCTTAACCTCCTACTTACAGTGCTTAATCTTAATAAAACATTATGACGGTGTTTCTAGCTGTAGAAAAATGTCAACTATTGACTCACTGACCAGCATGAAGAATAAAGGAGAATCAGCTGCTGATTCATCTTGGCTCTGAGGAAAACTCTCTCTGTCTGTTTCTCTGTGAGAAGAAGGGGGTTTATGGATTCCCCCATGTATGACATGTTAGTTGGTGTAAAACATGTCCATTATAGGTCTCCATGTCAGCCCAAGAGATTTGAGCCAGCAGTGGAAGAAACAGATATTAAGGCAAAATAGTTCAGAACTAAATACTGCAGTGGTTGGGATTCATGCAAAAGAATACATTAAGTAATACTGCAGAAAAAAGGTGAAAGAAGTATTAAAATGCTGGATAAATACAGACAATAAAAATGTTTTTTCAATGGTAAAAAGTACTCGAGAGACTTAATAGATCTTGGTGACATGTGAAAGGTGATAACTATAAAAGATATTCTTGGAATGGTTCTCTCCACAATTCAAGTGCCTGGCTTTTGTCCAAGTCTTTATTCTGAGTCTTAAAAATGATATGTGTCGGAACCCCACTACTGCTTCTTTTTCTTCTTTCTATTTTAAAGTGGAAATTGCTGTAACTAAGAACAGATATGATTGGAATTTGGAAGGGAACATCTATCATTTCTAAAATGGTAGTTTCTATTTCCAGTACTTCAGGATGCATCAAACACGAAGCGCTTCAGTCTACAACAAATCTGCAATATTTGTTCATTAGTTGAGGAAATATGGGCACAAAGCCCCTATGAGACATGTCTTCATTCTCTCTTATAAACACACTCGGCAATTTTATTCACTGCATGGAAACCAACTTGCACACGCCTCTTCTTTCTTCGTGATTTGACACTAGAACATACTATACTTTAGTGGAGGCCTTACAAAATCAGAAAACCTGTTCCTGTATCTCATACTGGCATATAATATCATGAAAGTTCAATTACACAACTGTAATAAATATGGATACAACTTAATGTATACTGCAAATTGTCCAGAATCATCTGGGGGAAATAACTAACCACTTGGAGCATTTTCCCCTCTCACATAGATTAATTTAGGCTTCTGTGTCTGCTTGCTTTGAAACAAGATCATTTCTTTTTAATAAAAAGGGATGTTTTAAGATTTACATTTGCAAGAGACAGCAGGAGGCTTATTTTGTCTGGTGGGAAAGATAGAGGTTTATATAATCTACTGCCTTCTGAATCAATATATTCAAAACATCTTGTAATTTCACTGTGACCAAATGAAGGCGGGGAGGGTGGTGGAAAGAGAGTTGAACTGGAAAACCACTTTCCTTCTAGTGTTTACTGAGCCCGCCCTGGTTCTTATTCTGTCAAAATAAGCTTCGAGATATGAACTCTGTTGCATAGCTGAAAATAAAAGCTCTATAACCTTCTTTTGTGAAGGGGAAAGAAAGAAGGTTTGGGGAGATAAGTGTGAAGCCTATAATTACACAACTATATAAATGAAACTCTTGGCTAGTTCTTTTGAAGATACTTTCTAATATGTGTTTGAGAGACTGAGCAATTCATATGATGCCAAGTGCCATTAATTGAAACCTCTGTGCCTTTGCTTTGATAAGTTTGACTTAGCTGCTTTATTCTTGAACTTTCTGATTAAAAGAGCTTTGTACATTATGAGAGCTGATGCTGGCAAAAAGTAGAAGAGAAAGAAGATGAAGAAGCAGCAGCAGTAATTTCTTTCACTTGCAGTTTGAAATGCAAGAGCATGAAAAGCAGCAGTGGTGATGAAACATGGCAAGTTTGGAAACTAAGTTCTTTTAGGTACTATTTATTGGTAGTGGGGCCTTAGTAGAGCCTCCTTTGTGTCCCTCCAGTAGTACCAGAGATCACAGAGTTAACACTCCAATGTGTTGTTATTGCAGAGAGTATGACATAATCTACTAGACATGTGCACACAATTTGTTCCTACAGTTTCTATAATTTCTTTCATGTCTTTCATTTCTTTGGAAACACAAAATGGGAAGCTTCCTCCCCACAAGGAAATCTGCTTGACCTGAAAGCCTGCTTTCATGTTGAACTGAAACTGCCTCCTTGCCTGTGTGTAGGCAGACCCAGAGCTTGGCTGCAGGAGTGCTCCAAGCCTGCCTGCAGGCCCCGACATACATGCACTCCTGAACAGTGTGGTGGGGTGTATGTGGTGGCTGGTGAGGCATGCAGGCAAGCCCTGAGCTTGGCTGCAAGTGCACTCTGGACCTGGCTGCAGGCTCTGCCACACACACACTCTTGGAGAATGTGGCAGGGCATGCGTGGCAGCTGGGGAGGGCATACAGGCAGGCCTGGAGCTTGGCTGCAGCTACACTTCGGGCCTGCCTGCTGGCCCTGCCACACACACTCCTGGAGAGTGTGGCAGGGCATGTGTGGCAGCTAGCAGGGCATGCAGGCAGACCTGGAGTGTGCCTGCATCTGAGAACCACTTATTCTGAGGAGAAACATCAGGTGCCAGATAAGAAGAACTCCAGGAAGGGAAGCCAGAGTTGGGAGCCCCCCTTCCATAATGTTCCAAATTTCAGGGTCCTGAACTGGAAAAACCCTCCTGATTTGGGGATGCACTTGAAAATGAATTGGTGCCCCCAATGAAAGCTGGGACATGAAACGGAGCAAGGTTTTCCTCGGAAGCACAAGCCTATAAACTACCATCGCAACTCCACACAGATTTGCTTCCCCCCCCTGAATTTAGTTACAATCTTCAGGAAAACCAGGGAGAAGAATGAATCTCCTTACCAATAATATGCTACCTTGCAATGCAGATACCAAGGAAATGTAAACACAAAGTAGCTCACTTCAGTTACTAGACCAAGGTGGTTTGCCTTTTCCTTCCTCTGGGGCTGAGAGAGTATGACTTGCCCAATGTTACTCAGTGGGTTTCCATCACTGAAGAGGGATTCCATACCGAAACTACTGTACCAGAACTTTCCAAACATTTCATGGTGTTGACATACTTTTTAGACATACATCCTTTTGTGACATGCTAATGCAGTTTTATTAGCAAACCAAAGGTTAAAACAACCCCTAAGAGATACAGACACATACCTAAATTGTAATATTGAAATGTATGGGGTCACAACACAGCTTATGAAAACCTTTCAATGATATCTGAAAAAAATATAGGACTTGTTGCTTACTTCACATAGATTTGTTAAGTTTGCACAACACACCTACGCACTGCAGTCAACACACTAATGTGTCACAACAAACAATTTGAAAACTCAGCACTGTACCATGCTGGCTTCACAATATATTAAAACAAAGTGTGACATATACAAATTTTTAAAAGAGGCTATTAAAAGCACATAGTTTACCTAAAACAATTTAATAGAATTTAAGATACATTTTTAACAGGTTTACAGTTGAAGTTACAAGTCAAGCATGTCGGATTAGAGCACCTTTCTTTTAGCTAAGAGCCAAAGACCTGGCAGTTGAAAGAGACTTCCATGACATGGGAGCAGCCATTGAAAAGACTTGCTCCTATGTACTTATCAAACATGAATGTGGTGGGTTTGGAACAAAGTCCTCAAAGGAAAATGGTAAAACTTGTTCAGGTTTATACACAGAGATATGGCCTTTCAAATAGTCTTGACCTCTTACATACTTACTTAGGCAATCCCTCATTAGACGAGTAGGATAGTCTTCCAGGATCAGTATTCTTGTGGAACCTTAGGTGACTGTGGAGCCCTATTCTTGACCTGCATCTTCTCCCACATGAGGGCATTGGTTTCCAGGTGGAAGGCGGTCTCAGTCGGGGTTTGCTTTATGCACCTTCCTTTTGACACATTTCTCTCTTTCACCCTGCATTTGTGCCTCTTCAAATTCTGCAGTACTGCTGGTCACAGCTGACCTCCAGCTGGAGTGCTCAAGGGCCAGGGCTTCCCAGTTCTCAGTGTCTATGCCAGAGTTTTTAAGGTTGGCTTTGAGCACATCTTTAAATCTCTTTTCCTGTCCACCAATATTCCGTTTTCCGTTCTTGAGTTCGGAGTAGAGCAATTGCTTGTGAGGTCTATAGACAGTCCACGACAGTCCATGATGGCAACAGTCTTGGATAGCAATGGCTCCCAAAGTGACCCATTCAAGGTGGAATCAGGTGTCAAACAGGGATGTGTTATTGCCCCAACTTTATTCTCCATCTTCATCGCTATGATACTTCACTTTGTTGATGGAAAGCTTCCCACCAGAGTGGAAATCATCTATCGGACAGATGGCAAGCTGTTTAACCTCAGCAGACTGAAAGCCAAAACCAAGGTTACAATATATGTTATAGAACTCAAGTATGCTGATGTTTGAAGACCGGGACATCCGTAGGGATACCAAGGTGCTTGTTTATAAAACTATTGTCCTCCCAACCCTCTAATGGGCTTTAAATGTCATGGTTTGTTGTAAACTGCCTTGAACCTCATACTGGGAGAAAGATAGGATAACAATATGTTTATGTATTCAAAACAAATAACAAGCATTTAAGTATTTAACTAGTGGAGTCTCATTGAACCAATTACTGAACTGGTGTGAGTGTGGGGAGCATGGATTGAATATTTTTATGTAAATCGTGCTCATTTGAGAGATGTATTGTAGCTGGTACTAACAATTGTATTAAGGCCATTGGAATCTTTAATGGACAAAGTGCTTAACAATCTTGGCTCATTTATACTCCTTCAATAAAACTGCTATGCTTGCTGGCTACTTTTATGTTTCTTCTCCAGCTGACAAATAGAGACTAAAAGATAGTGACATTTCTGGAACATATGTTCCAACTAAGTTGGTGGAAAGTATTATTACAGATAGATTTATCACTTCAAGCATATAGAAAAAAAATCTAGCTGAGAAAAATAAACCCACCAAAATAGATTCCATGAAGGCAAATCCTGACTCAGAAGGCTTCAGAGTTCTTTGAGAGTAACAGCAAATATGTGATGCAGTAAACCAGGAGTGGGAATCAGGAGGCTCATGGGCTACATGCAAACCTCAAAGCTGTTTTTATGGTTCATTGAACTTCCTTTTATTTTAAAGAAACATTCACTTCTATGAGCACAGTTCTTGCTTAAAATGAGGTGTATCTCTACCTTGCCTCAGCGTTTCTTGTTTTCAAAATCAGAATCACCCTCCTCACACTGGAAGGGATTTCCTGGACATTTTTTGAACATCATTTGCATCGAATCTCCGTCATTTCTTAGGGAGCATCCAGACAGCACCTAAATTGCGCACCCTCTCGCATTTTCCCCGAGGGCATCCAGACAGTGTCTCAGGGAAAAAACGAATGGTTTTGGCACAGAGCAGGAAAACCCTGCTTTGTGTCAAATTGATTTGATACTGGAAAGACCCGGGTCTTCCTGAATTACCTTAGTCGAATCCAGTATGCAGTTGTTTGGACATCCCCCCCTTGGGAAGTTTTGCTACTTCTGAGGGGGGCATCTGTACAGCCCTCTCATGTTTTCCAGGCTGAAATGCGAGAGGGCTCTAACCCTCTCCCCATAACCTCTTAAACAGGGGAAAAAGTGAAACAACTTACCCAGCGGCCGTTACAGTGCTGCCAGCCCCCTCATAGCACATAGGAATGATGTGCCAGGAGAAGGGGAGAGGATGAAAGTCACTCCTGCTCCCTTTTTCTAGTGTGCCATTCCTCTGCATCAGGAGAGCACTGGCATCACTTTAATGATGGCCATGTAAGTTATTTTACTCCCCTCCCCATTTTAAGGGGTTTTGGGAAGGGGGTGGGGGCTGTCTCCCTGTCCTCCCAGAAGCTTCCAGGAGGGCATGTGGACACCCTCCAGAAAAGTACACATTTCTGTGAAGGGGTGGACTAGAAACCAGACAGAATCGCGTTTTTTAAACGTGATTTCACTTGGGTTAAAGGGCTGTGTGGAACCACCCCTAGATGAAAGACAGGACACACATGTCAAGCAACACCCAGGAACTTCAACATCTTTCATACATAAAATCACCATAGATTGTAGTAAGAGAGAACAAAACTGCTATTTCCATTCTCCTTTATTTGTTTGGGTCACAAAGCTCTTAAATTCTACAGTATGACCAGGGAGGGGAATAAAATATTTTCTGTGTTGACTCTGATTATGAAAACAAACAGTTGTATTCTGATAGCAAAATTTGGTTCTTTTCATAGATCCCCGACCTTTACTCAGACAAATATGATAGTTCCAGTAAATGAGCTGCTGCTGATGCTACTATATATGAGCAATTGGAGGAACAAAGATGAGCAGTTAGAAGAAGACTAGGTCTGCTGAAAGAGGGACAATTGTTGGTGGTGATGGACAAAGTTCAAATGGACAAATGCCTCAGTTCATATTAGCCTTCCATTTCACCACCCTGGGATCAGCAAGAGACTGCTGGACATTTTCCACAGCTGGCTTATAGGGAGGAAATACCTGAGCCTTTCCCTCCCCACATGACTGAAGTATTGAAATAAGCAGCACATATTGAAGGCAAATAAGATGGAATAAGGTGTAATTAGTAAGTTCTCCAAAGCAGATTTTCTTGCTGTTATATTTTGTTGCATTTTTTTCTGATATGGCTGTCAAATAGTTTGTCCACAATTTTACTGTGGAAAAATGGGATACAGTTGGCCCTCCACATTTGCAGTTTTCACTATTTGCAGATTTGATTAACACTAGTATATTATGTCTACAAATTTCTAGGTTCTGCAGGCCCAAAAGGTGAGCAAAAGATTGTGCTGGAGGACCAAGAGGTTCCTAGAGAGCATACTTTCCTAGGAATCTCTAGTTTCTCCAGTGTGATTTTATAGTCAACTTCTGATGGAAGATGGCCATAGAGTCACCCCAGAGAACTTAAAGACTCCCATAGAAATGTTTTCTCAGGTTTTAAAGAAAGGTTTATTACAATGTTGTAGTTTTTCCACTTCTGCAGGGATCCCTGCGCTTCTAACCCCTGTGAAAGTTGAAGGCCAATTGTACAATTAAACTGATTAGCACAATGATGGAGAGAGGATAAATCAATTAATAGCTCTAAATAAATTATTATTATTATTATTATTATTTTTATTATTATTATTATTAGTGTCATGACAGCTACGTTCCTCACAACCAGAGGCAACATGTCTTTGAGTACTCATTGCTGCACAACAATCGCTTGTGGGCTTCTACTGTGAAAAATCAGTATCCTAGTCCACCTAGGCCTTTGGCCTGATCCAGGATGTTCTTTGGTTAGGTTCTAAAAACTTCTTTCCTTGAAATCTTCCAGGTCAAAGCCTGGAAGTATGTTAACTGCCACTGAAAACTGTTTGTGCCATCCACATATGACTCACAAATGAATGTGTAAATTTTCTTTGGCTGCAAAGGATTCTGTTTAGTGATGCTAAAGGAGGATGCGAAAGCTGTCACTATGGTGTTTGATCTGTTAGCAGAGTTTCAAAAGTGGAGGTCATCACTTGATCTTCTGATTGTAGATTTAGTTTGGAGGTTGATGTTGCGACAACATGAGTCATTCTTGTTGATGCTGCTGCAATCAATAATGAATGTGTAGAAGAACTTTCTCTGATTAACAAATGGATGTGGCATTTTGGATGTGATTTTTTTTTTGCCATAAGGGAGAGAACTCTATTTTTGGAAGATTCAGCAAACATACATTTCACTGAAGGTTTGACAGCCCATCTTGGAACATTACTGCATGGCAGCCACTATCCTGCAGTGTTTCCACAATGTGGGATCGCAACTATCTACAGCTATGATGACAGATGACATTCCACAGGTGCTGGGTTGCCTAAGTAGCAGAGAGACACACTTCTAGATAGCAGAGAGACACAACTCCACTCTTCCACTGTAGCATTCCTCTCTTCAGTTTTTCTTTCTTTTAAATAAAAGATTTTATTAAGTTTTATAACAATCCAACGAAAGAGCGAGAACAATTTCCATATAGGAAAGAGAGAAAAGAAAAAGAGAGAGAATATATAAAATATGGAAAAAAACCCCACACAAAAACACACAAAAAATACCTCAAAAAGTGTAAAAAAAATTAAAATAAATAAAAATTGACTTCCAATCCATCTTCTTGGTTAATGTCTTTCTTTTGTCAAACTTATTGAATCAAATTGTTCATTATAACTTCTATTTTTCCAGGCTTTCCAGATAGTTATAAAAGAGATCCCAATTTGTTTTTTTCAAAGTGTTCCCAGCAAGCATGTAGCCGGGGGGGGGGGGGGGGGGGCTTGAGAGGCTTCAGCCCCCCCCCCCCCGCGAAATTCTCATGGTGGTTCGCGAAAAGGCCTTACTGGTGCATTATTTAAACTGTTATTTTTATTCATATCATGATCTGATCACCATACTCAATATATCCCATATGCATGGAGGTATTGGGGTAATGATACAAAAGGTTTGCTAGGCTAGACCCTCTTTCACTCGGACTCAGCCCCCCCCCCCGAAACTCAGCCCCCCCGAAACCCCCCCTGAAAAAAATGCAGCCCCCCCCCCCCAAAACAAAATCCTGGCTACAGGCCTGGTTCCCAGTATTCTTTTTCAACAAAAAAGTCAGTTCATCCATATCTTTTATCTCCCTCATTTTATCTAGCTAGCCACCCATCTATGGGCGGATTTAGTTCTTGTTTCCATTCCCTACACAATTCTGGCGGCAGTCGTAATATATGCAAAAAGTTTATCTTCCTCTTCATTTAACTGTAAGTCTAAATCTATAAATCCTAAAAGATAATATTCTGGTTTCTTAAAAAAATTTCTTTTTAGAATTTTTTGTGTCTCTTTGTGAATTTTTAACCAATCTCTTCAGTTTTTCTTTTCTTTTCTTTTTTTAAAGGCAATTTACAACTTCAACAGTACAATAATGTATATCATTTTAATTCTTTATTTATGTTTACTTGACTGTTATATTGTGTTATTTTTATATCTTGACTATTGTTTGACTTTGTACTGTATTTTAACATGTTGGAAGCCACTTTGGGTCCCCATTGTGGGAGAAAAGCGGTATATAAATAAATATTTATTATTATTATTTGAAGTGCTTGCTGTAATTTATTTTATAAAAAAATCTGTGTAGGGAAGAAGAGAGAAGGAAAGCATTTCACCACAGAAGCCCTGTCCTCATTGCATTAATTAAGTCCTGGAATGGCCTTTGGCCAGCAATAGCCCCTGATGGCTTCATTGTGGGGAGGTGACCTACCAATGGTGAGCATTGCATAACGTTGTGAGATAGGGACCATTACAAAAGGCAATGGTCGTTCTACTGTGCTGGTTTCCACCTCCATGCGATAGGTCATGGGTCATAAGGAATATTTTCTCATCAGACTGGTTGGCATCTGTAATTTTTGATACCAGTAGTGTAGTATCTAAAAAAGTAAGCTTGGATCAGGAGTTTCCTATCAAATCTTCTGTCATGAATTTACTAGGTGGCCTCTCTGCTTCAATCCTAAATCTATAATGGGGGAAGAATAATACTAACACTAATTACAGGATTATAAGGTTTACCGCTCCATTATATTTTAAGGTTTACAACTACATGAGGTTTGCAAGAACCCAGTGTAATATAGTGGCTTGCATGTTGGACCATGACTCTGGAGAACAGGATTCAATTCCTGACTCATCCATGGAACCCCACTGGGGGCCTTAGACGAGTCATATTCTCTCAGCCTCATAGGAAGGCAAAGGCAAACCCTCTCTAAAGAAAACTTACTAACAAACCCCGCGAAACCTTTACGGTCATTATACATCAGAAATGACTTGAAGGTACAATAGTAGTATTATTATAATAATAACTTTTATTTGTATCCTACCATCATCTAACAGAAGGACTTGGGGCTGCTCACAGAACACTCAAGGTGAAACATGCAAAATACAACAAGTGGAAAACGAAACATAAACAATACACAGTCAACATGACATTACAATTTCCCAGTACCCCCTAGTTAAAAACACTAAAATACAGCAAATGCTGTAGGTAAAAATAGCAGTATTTGATATCAGAATTGTAAAGTGCTTGATAGAGAATCTAAATGTCCTCATATGTATTATTGGATAATCTAAACATAGTCAAAGTCTTGTCGGAAAAGCCATGTCTTTAATTGTGTGTAGAAAGTTTGAAAGTTGGGAGCTAGCCTGATCTCACTAGGGAGGGCATTCCAAAGCTAGGGGGTCATCACTGAGAAGGCCTTCTCTCTCTTCCCCACCAACCGCAATTGAGACAGAGATGGGACTGAGAGGAGGACCTCCTCGATAGATCTCAAAGCCCATGACAGTTCATAGAAGGAGATACAGTCTCAAAGATAGGTTGGACCTGAATGTATAGGGCTTTATAGGTAATAACCTAATAGTGTATAGTAATAAGTAATAAGTGTATAGGGCTTTATAGGTAATAATAACCGCTTTGAGTCCCCCCAGGGGTGAGAAAGGCAGTATATAAATACTGTGAATGAATAAATAAATAACCTGCACTTTGAATTGGGTCTGGAAACTCATTGGCAGCCATTGAAGCTGCTTTTGTAGGGGCATGGTGTGCTCCCTATAACCAGCTCCAGTTAGTATTCTGGCTACCAACCTTTGCACTAACTGAGCCATCTTCAAAGGCAGCCCCACATAGAGTACATTGCAGTAGTCCATTCTAGAGGTCTCCAGCAAAGGATCACCGCCTTGTCGGGGCGCTGGAGCTTGAGCACCTCAATGATGTCATGAGCGAAACCGTGAAGGGCCACCCAAGACGGGACGGTTGTGGCAGAGAGGTCAGACCAAGCGTGATCCCTGGGGAAGGCAATGGCAAACCACTCCAGTATCCTTGCCAAGAAAACTAAATGGACCAGTACAACCAGAGATATGTCGGTATGCCATTGGAAGATGGGACTCCCAGGTCGGAAGATGGCCAAAATGCTACTGGGGAGGAGCAGAGGATAAGTTCAACTAGCCCCAGATGTGATGACGCAGCTAGCTCAAAGCCGAAAGGAAGGCTAGCAGCCGACGGTACTGGAGGCGAACGACGAATCCGATGCTCTAAAGATCAACACACCATAGGAACCTGGAATGTAAGATCTATGAGCCAGGGCAAATTGGATGTTGTTATTGGTGAGATGTCAAGACTAAAGATAGACATTCTGGGGGTCAGCGAACTGAAATGGACTGGAATGGGCCACTTCACATCAGATGACCACCAGATCTACTACTGTGGACAAGAGGAACATCGAAGAAATGGAGTAGCCTTCATAATTAATAAGAAATTCGCTAAAGCGGTGCTTGGATACAACCCAAAAAATGACAGAATGATCTCAATTCGAGTGCAAGGAAAGCCTTTCAACATCACAGTGATCCAAATATACGCCCCAACCACAGCTGCTGAAGAAGCAGAAGTAGATCAGTTCTATGAGGATCTGCAGGACCTACTGGATAATACACCAAAAAGAGACATTATTTTCATTACAGGAGACTGGAATGCCAAGGTGGGAAATCAAATGACAACTGGGATCACAGGCAAGCATGGTCTGGGAGAACAAAATGAAGCGGGACGCAGGCTGATAGAATTCTGCCAGGAAAACTCGCTGTGTATAACGAATACTCTCTTCCAACAACCTAAAAGACGGCTTTATACATGGACCTCACCAGATGGTCAACACCGAAATCAGATTGACTACATCCTTTGCAGCCAAAGGTGGCGGACATCCATCCAGTCGGTGAAAACAAGACCTGGGGCTGACTGTAGCTCAGATCACGAACTTCTTATTGCCCAATTTAGAATAAAACTAAAGAGATCAGGGAAAATACACAGACCAGTTAGATATGATCTCACTAACATTCCTAGCGAATATACAGTGGAAGTGAAGAACAGATTTGAAGGACTAGATTTAGTAAACAGAGTCCCAGAAGAACTATGGACAGAAGTCCGCGACATTGTTCAGGAGGCGGCAACAAAGTACGTTCCAAAGAAAAAGAAAACCAAGAAGGCAAAATGGTTGTCTGCTGAGACACTGGAAGTAGCCCAAGAAAGGAGGAAAGCAAAAGGAAACAGTGAAAAGGGGAGATATGCCCAGTTAAATGCGCAATTCCAGAGGCTAGCCAGAAGAGATAAGGAACTATTTTTAAATAAGCAATGCATGGAAGTGGAAGAAGACAACAGAATAGGAAGGACAAGAGACCTCTTCCAGAAAATTAGAAACATTGGAGGTAAATTTCAGGCAAAAATTGGTATGATAAGAAACAAAGATGGCAGGGACCTAACAGAAGCTGAAGAGATCAAGAGAAGGTGGCGAGACTATACAGAAGATCTGTATAGGAAGGATAACAATATCGAGGATAGCTTTGACGGTGTGGTGAATTAATTAGAACCAGACATCCTGAGGAGTGAGATTGAATGGGCCATAAGAAGCATTGCTAACAACAAGGCAGCAGGAGATGATCGGATCCCAGCTGAACTGTTTAAAATCTTAAAAGATGATGCTGTCAAGGTGATACATGCCATTTGCCAGCAAATATGGAAAACACAAGAATGGCCATCAGACTGGAAAAAATCAACTTATATCCCCATACCAAAAAAGGGAAATGCGAAAGACTGCTCCAACTTCCGTACAGTGGCCCTTATTTCTCATGCCAGTAAGGTAATGCTCAAGATCCTGCAAGGAAGACTCCAGCAATACATGGAGCGAGAGTTGCCAGATGTTCAAGCTGGGTTTAGAAAAGGCAGAGGAACGAGAGACCAGATTGCCAATATCCGCTGGATAATGGAGAAAGGCAGGGAGTTTCAGAAAAACATCTACTTCTGCTTCATTGACTATTCTAAAGCCTTTGACTGTGTGGATCATAATAAATTGTGGCAAGTTCTTGGTGGGATGGGCATCCCAAGCCACCTTGTCTCTCTCCTGAGGAATCTGTACAAGGACCAAGTAGCAACAGTCAGAACTGACCACGGAACAACAGACTGGTTCAAGATTGGGAAAGGCGTACGGCAAGGCTGCATACTCTCACCCAACCTTTTTAACTTGTATGCAGAACACATCATGCGATGTGCGGGGCTGGATGAATGCAAAGCTGGGGTGAAAATTGCTGGAAGAAACATTAACAACCTCAGATATGCAGATGACACCACTCTGATGGCCGAAAGTGAGGAGGAGCTGAGGAGCCTTCTAATCAAAGTGAAAGAAGAAAGCGCAAAAGCCGGGTTGCAGCTAAACGTCAAAAAAACCAAGATTATGGCAACAAGAATGATTGACAACTGGAAAATAGAGGGAGAAACCGTGGAGGCCGTGACAGACTTTGTATTTCTAGGTGCAAAGATTACTGCAGATGCAGACTGTAGCCAGGAAATCAGAAGACGCTTACTTCTTGGGAGGAGAGCAATGTCCAGTCTCGATAAAATAGTGAAGAGTAGAGACATCAGACTGGCAACAAAGATCCGCCTAGTCAAAGCCATGGTATTCCCTGTAGTAACCTACGGATGTGAGAGCTGGACCTTAGGGAAGGCTGAGCGAAGGAAGATCGATGCTTTTGAGCTGTGGTGCTGGAGGAAAGTGCTGAGAGTGCCTTGGACTGCGAGAAGATCCAACCAGTCCATCCTCCAGGAAATAAAGCCCGACTGCTCACTGGAGGGAAAGATACTAGAGACAAAGTTGAAGTACTTTGGTCACATCATGAGGAGACAGGAAAGCCTAGAGAAGACAATTATGCTGGGGAAAGTGGAAGGCAAAAGGAAGAGGGGCCGACCAAGGGCAAGATGGATGGATGGCATCCTTGAAGTGACTGGACTGACCTTGAGGGAGCTGGGGGTGGTAACGGCCGACAGGGAGCTCTGGTGTGGGCTGGTCCATGAGGTCACGAAGAGTCGGAGACGACTGAACGAATGAACAACAACAACATTCTAGAGGTAACTAAGGCATGGATCACCATGGCCAAGTCAGTCTTTTTGAGGTATGGTTGCTGCTGGCGTGCAAGTTTTAATTGTGCAAAGGCCCTCCCAGCCACCGCCGACACATGGGCATCAAGTGTCAGTGCTGGATCCAGGAGGACTACCAAATTGCGGACTTGAGTCTTAAGGGGGAGTGTAACCCTGTTGAGCACAGGTTGCTACCCAATATCCTGATTGTCCCTATGACTGACCAGGAGAACCCTTGCCTTGTCTGGATTAAACTTTAATTTGTTGGCCCTGATCCAGTCTATCACAGTTGTCAGGCATTGGTCTAGAATCTTGGGAGCTTCCTTGGCGTGTGGTGGAAAAGAGTAGTAGAGTTGAGTGTCCTCTGTGTAGAGATGGCACCCAACTCCAAAACTCGGGATGACCTCACCCAGTCATTTCATGTAGATGTTAAAAATCATTGGGGAAAGAATAGAACCTTGTGGGACCCCACAGCTCAATGGCCAGGTGTCTGAGCAGGTACCCCCCTGCATCACCAGCTGGGTGTGATCCTTCAGGACCCTTCAGAGCAGTGCCCCCAAGACCCATTCCAGAGAGCTGACCCAGAAGGATACCATGGTTGATGGTATTGAAAGCACTGAGAGATCCAAGAGAAATAGCATGGGCATGCTACCCCTGTCTAGCTCTCTGCTAAATATTGTAAACAACAATATTAATGCCTACATAATGAGCATGAGACAACATTGTATAAATATGACACGCTCGTCTTTAATTAAGCTATGTTTTTTAAAAAAAATCTGTTAAGCCTACACCTGTTTGCCTTTTTTCTTTGTTTGTATAGCTCACAAAAAGCAGCTTGATTGGAACTTTATGAGAATCTCAGATTCATGTTTCAGCCTTTCTCCCCTCTTGCCTCATTTCCTGTATTTTCTATAGCTTCCTAATAGGGGTTTGCCTGGAGCATGGAGAGAGAAAAGAGATGCTGTCTACAACCAAAGCCCAATGGATCTCCCTTATTCCCTTTTCAATCAAGACAGACATGCAACATTCACATAATGACATATCAAAATGCTTGCACATGTGTTTTTTTGCAATGATTGATTCTACCTCTTTTGCTTGGTATTTGGATCTAAAGCATTTTAGGTACAAGGTGTATTGATTTGGAAGGTGGTCTTATGAGTATGGCAAGAGTTCTGACCATAGAAGGACCTTTCAGTGAGTAATGAGAGCTACTGTGGATTTGAATTTAAAAAGTTATTCACATTCTAGTATACTGTACTAGAATATCTGGAGCTCTCCTACACTTCACAATTATTCACAATTTTTCATCTTCACCAGGCAAGGAAATTGCCATCTTACATTTTGGTAGAAACATTGTCAGTGGTAATCCATGCAACAGTCACCACTAGGTTGGACTATTGCAACGCCTTATATGCCGGCCTTCCGAAGTCAACAACCCAGAAGATTCGGATGGTCCAAAATGTGGCGGCCAGGCTGCTAGCAGGATCATCTATAAGATCCCTGCAACAACTGCATTGGTTACCAATAGAACATCAGATCTCTTACAAGATACATTTAGAGCTCAAAATGGCCAAGGACCTTTATATCTTAGGGACCGTCTCATTCCTTTTTTCCATCAGTGGTCACCTCGATCCACCCAGGAAATTCTCCTATACATACCAGGCCCTAGGGAGGTACACCTGGAAACTACAAAGCGTAGAGCTTTCTCGATCTATGCTCCAATTCTGTGGAACTCATTGCCTCCATATGTTAGAGCAATGTCGGAGTTGCAACCTTTTGTAAAAGCGCTCAAGACTTGGCTGTTTGGTTGTGCATTTAAGTAATCAGATCTAATTTGCCAAATAGTCACTGTTGAATGTTTTCATGCTGAATATTTTTGTATTGTGAAATGTTATTTTAAATTGTATGTCGCTCGGAGCACCTTGGTTGTTGTTGTTCATTCGTTCAGTCGTCTCCGACTCATCGTGACCTCATGGACCAGCCCACACCAGAGCTCCCTGTCGGCCGTCACCACCCCCAGCTCCTTCAAGGTCAGTCCAGTCCCTTCAAGAATGCCATCCATCCATCTTGCCCTTGGTCGGCCCCTCTTCCTTTTGCCTTCCACTTTCCCCAGCATAATTGCCTTCTCTAGGCTTTGCTGTCTCCTCATGATGTGGCCAAAGTACTTCAACTTTGTCTCTAGTATCCTTCCCTCCAGTGAGCAGCCGGGCTTTATTTCTTGGAGGATGGACTGACTGGATCTTCTCGCAGTCCAAGGCACTCTCAGAACTTTCCTCCAACACCACAGCTCAAAAGCACCGTATCTTCCTTCGCTCAGCCTTCCCTAAGGTCCAGCTGTCACATCCGTAGGTTACTACAGGGAATACCATGGCTTTGACTAGGCGGATATTTGTTGCCAGTCTGATGTCTCTACCTTGGTAGAGAGTGACTAATTAAGAAATAAAGTGAAGTGAAGTGAAATTACGGATAGCACTATGATTCTATTTTAACTGACTTGGAGATATCCCACAGAGTCCTGGAGTTGGTACTTATATCAGTCACTAGAGCTCTCTGGTTGAGAACTCAAACTGCCATACTTCAACTGTAAATCTCAGAATTAAATAGGATGGACCCATGGCCATCAAAGTGGAATCATAGTGCTATCATTGCATAGCATGTAAGTGCCATTCTTCTGGGCAATAGTTTGATTCTCTGCTAGCAAGAGTGCTACAATGCCATACAGTTTGGAAGTTCATGAGTCAGGCTATAGTGGTGCTATTAGTTTATGAATAGACAGAAGAATGTGTGGAGTGTTAGCAAAAGGCTAAACAATGAAATGGGGGGAAATCCTTTGGTGGAGTACATTAGCACAATTACTTTTGACAGATGCTTTGTAGATATTGATAACCTAATTATAGTTATTACTATTAAGTGGCCTCATATTTGAAAGCACAGCTTGATCAATAATTTGATGTTTCTGCTATCTTTTCTTTTGATGTCATTTTAAGCACTTAGGTATTATGACACTTTGCATGATAGCACAATTGTCTGATTCTGAAACCTTGCCTTCATGCCTTTTTCTTAATCAAGGTGGTTTAAATACCAATTCTATTTCAGTAGATTCAGTGAAAGCTTATGAATTTCCAGAGCTTGGAAAGTCATTTTAAAAAGAAGAAATGGGCTATTCTCAAGAACAGAGAAAGTAGGTTGGAACTGGAATTTCTAGTTAGACTAATAATTGCATGTGTCATTGTCATACTCTCTGACTGTCCTGATTTGGCAGGAACGATCCTGATTATTCCTTTGTTAATACAGTTATTAAGCTGTATTTTTAAAGTTCCTGTGTCTCTCCCGCTCTTTGTCCTCAGAGTATTTCAATTGCTAATACATGTTTTGGACTATTTTAACAATCATGTATTTGCTAGACTTAGCCTGAATCAGTTGGGCCATTTTGTATAATATCAAAAAACAAAACTAGAAGGAGGAAGCTACAAAATGGCAAAACGGATTAAGGGGGCCGGATTTTATCAGTTCCTGGAGAGGAAGGAGTTAAGTCTGCATACCTGAGGCAGGGATCTGCCATGTCTTTTCATTTCTCCCTCCCTGGTGGAAGTAGCATCCCTCCATTTCTTTTTTTGGGATCTTCCTATGATCCTCCTAAAGAGAGTGCGTTGCTGCCCTGCTGGGAACTCGCTTCCACAGCACCAGTTGCATACATAGAGTGGGCATTGAAATGTCTCTGAGTTCTGTATGTGTATATGTTTGTAATGTATATGGTGGATGTATTACTGTTCCAAAATGAAATTAATTGACTCTTCAAAAGAAAAAAGAAAAAGATAAGTCTCTGAATTCCTTTCAGAGCATGTAGGAGTTGAAGTTTTTTTTTTTCTCTCTGTTTCTCCGCCAATAAAAAG
This sequence comes from Anolis sagrei, assembly GCF_037176765.1. Lineage (NCBI taxonomy): Eukaryota > Metazoa > Chordata > Lepidosauria > Squamata > Anolidae > Anolis > Anolis sagrei. Next base: position 144,583,573 of record NC_090025.1, read on the forward strand.
CCTGGTTGTATCCAAGCTCTGATTGGCTGAGAATGGACACAAGCGGTGACTACAATCTGCAGAACCCTCTCTTGATGTTTGTCATATTTTTAAAAATGTTATGGTTAAAGCTTAAATTAATTCTAAATAATCAATAGATTGGTGAATTGTTTTGAAACTTGGCAGGCCTGCAGTTGTAAATGGGGTATAAAATTGAAGTAGGTTTCATGCAGCTAGGCCTTAAAATGACTGAGGATTGAGCCTTTTAAGTTTCCCATGGGCCAAATCTTTGTCCAATGAAACTGGCATTCAAGTGACTTCCAGGTAAACAGAACAATGGCCAGCTGACAATGTAACCTGAAACGGCATGCATTTTGGCCAAATTACACACTTCATAGACTAATTCAATCTCTTCCCTGACCTTTGCTGCAAATATTTCACATGTGTCATATTGGAATGGGTGTAGAATACAATGTATGTGTGTGTTAGTTACTTGTTAACATGAAGATACATGTAACTTAGGATCAATTCAAAATACTTCTTGACTGGGAGGAGGGAGGCAGACAAGAAAGTACGTTTTAGTTGTGCAGGGAGAAATATATTGAATATGCCTAGATAAATTCAAAACATTTCCAATTAAAAATTGGGTTGGACTAGATGATTCATGTGGTCTTATCCAAGTTTATTAGTCTATGAGCCTATGATTCTCCAGCCTTGATTTGCTGACTGATCTTCATAGCCAGACACTTACTGCTGCAGTTGCAGCATATCATTATTTGCATGCTATTGGACCATCTTTTCCATCAGTCCATTAACACAATGTGCCTTGAGATCAATGTTGCCAACCTCTATGCTATTTGGTGTTAATAGTTTCAGTGTGTTAACTAGTTTTCAGTGTGAATTTTCAATGGAAATATAATTAATTTTCAAATGTGTTAAATTGACAGTTAATGTCAATTTCACAAATCAAATTATTTCAATTATTAGTATTGCTGACAATGAACTAATGTACTGACTTCTTAAATCTAACATTAAAACATCATTTTCAGGCTCAGTGTTTTCTTCTAACAGACGAATGCGGCTCTGGAATAACTAGTTTTCTGTACTGAAGTCAGCACCAGTTCATAAAGCTGTGATGATATTTTGCTGGGCCAGAAGCAGTTATGGGAACAGGGCATAATGCACATTCTCCATCCAGATTTAATGTATTGGTTGATGGATCAATAAAGGTCAAACAATGAGTGAAGCAAGCTTTTTTTAAAAGCTGTTTGCTTCTGCCATGTTAGTCTAATGACAGATAAAAAGAAAATATTGACAATGACTTTTGCTCCTAAGAATAGGTCAAGGCTAAAAAACAAACAAACAATTTTCAGTGCAATGCTATGTGTAACTCCTGTGATAGAACTGATTGATTTCAGTGACATGAGCTCCCATGTAAATATACACAGCATTGCAGACTAAACTACTATATGTTTCATATTTTCAAAAATATTCACAAAATATAGAGACCACGATAATACATAAATGTACTGAATGTCATTAATTCATTATGAATGTAAGAGACAAATTATTGGTTAGCTAATCATTGTTAGCTAATCATTGCTCCCAGGGAAATGTCCTAGAATGGGTTTACAAAGATTTAGTAAAACACACTGGAGGAAAGGGGATTTTAAAATTGAACAGCTGTCATCAAGTGTAAACACAAGCAAAAAAAGACTATAACAATGACCTCTTGGAACAGAAATATGTCAAGACATGCCATTGAATTAGTACTCAGTCCAGACAGCGGAAGTAGTGGGTTTATCCCACATCTTCCAAGAAGACGTGGAATAAACACTAACAAACACTAACCAGGGTTTTCCTGGTTTGTGGTGAATTAATTCATGGTTATCAGGGGCATCATCTGGACAGCCCTCTTTTAATTATTTAAACTACCACATTAAAAGAGCTGTATGGATGGGCCCCTTGTCTGCCTCACTAGACTACATCTACAGTGATTCCATCGCAGTGAACCATGGCATTTAAAATGATATAAAGCTGCATGAATTCTATAGTGTAGATCAGTGGTTCTCAACTTTCATAATGTCGCAACCCCTTAATACAGTTCCTCATGTTGTGGTGACCCCCAAACATAACATTATCTTTGTTGTTACTTTTGCTACTGTTATGAATTGTAATGTAAATATCTGATGTGCAGGATGTATTTGTATTCACTGGACCAAATTTGTCACAAATACCTAATATGCCCAAATTTGAATACTGGTGGGGTTGGGGGGAGGGGGAGCAGTTGATTTTGTCATTTGGGAGTTGTAGATGCTGGGATTTAGACTTAACCCGCAATCAAAGAGCATCCTGAACACCACCAATGATAGAATTGAACCAAACTTGGCACACAGAACTCCCATGACCAACATAAAATACTGGAAGGGTTTGATGGGCATTGACCATGAGTTCTTGAGTTGTATTTCCCTTTCCATCCAGAGAGCACTGTGACAGATCTGGACCAAATTTGGCACAGATACTCAATATGTCCAAATGTGAACACCAGTGGAGTTTGGGGAAAATAGACCTTGATATTTGGGAGTTGTAGTTGCTGGGATTTATAGTTCACCTACAATCACAGAGCATTTGAACCCCACCAATGATAGAACTGGGCCAAACTTCCCACACAGAACCCCCATGATCAACAGATAATACTGTGCTTTCTGATGGTCTTTGGCAGCCTTTCTGACACCCCCTTGCAACCCCCCGGGGGTCCCAACCTCCAGGTTGAGAAACACTGGTGTAGCTCCACCTTTAGAGCTAACTCATAGCATTTAATAATCTCCAGAGATTCCAGGGACAGTTATTTAGTCAGAATATTTCACATGAAATAGAAGTGGGAAGAGTCAGAGCTACACTTTTGGTGGGAGAGCAGTAGGGAGTACTTTTCAGAAAAAAAGGAATCCAAAAAAAGAAAACGTATTCTTTACAGACTTTCATTGAAAGTTTCCTTTTCTGCTAGTATAGTAATTTTCTTCCTGACCATAATTCAATTAAATGTTAATTCAATCCATAGAAAGGTACATATGAAACCTGCTTGGAAATGACCATTTCTGTGCTACTAGTTATGCTTGCCAAACTGCATTTGTAAGCATGGATTAAGTTATATTCTGGCTCAGATAGAGGATTTTGCTGATCCTCAGGCAGCAAGAGCCCAGGCTTTTTCTAACAGGACCAAGCTGTTGGTTTTGTGTGCGCACACATTAAACTGCCCTATTGTTCCATTTCTCTCAATAAAATGCACTACAGACAGCGCCTGAGCTGTAATCCCAATCAATAACTACTGCTCAGTGCCTACAGAATGAAATTGCTTTCCATGAACTAAATATATTAGGGCAATTCAGGTTATTTTATAAAATCAAATCCAGAGAAGGAAAATGTAAGGCAGCCTATCAGCAGAAGTATCCCTTCTGTGAGATGCATTGAATAGTTGTTCAGCCTTGCAGAATCCCCTTTTGCCTGAGCAGGAGAATGCAAAATCCAATCGTATCTTAAGAAAACAACACCCATAGAATAATGCAGAGGCTGAGAGGACCCTGAAAACAATCTAGCTGAGCATCTTCACTTGGAGAGAAATCTTTTGGATATCAGCCCTACCTGACGTTTGTCTTTCATTAACTAAATGATAGAGGTCATTCCAGAATGAAATGGAATTTACTTGCAAAAATTCTCTTTCCCTAACTTCCTGCTTTGACTGTTGGGTTTGATTTTCCAAATGTGCAGTGTTTTGACATCTGATATTAGATTATACAGGCTGCATATCACTTATCTGAAATGCTTGGGCTCAGAAGTGTTTTGGATATTTCTAGGTTTTGGAATACCCATCTTTGCATGTTTGTACATAAGGAAATATCTTGGAAATGGCACCCCTTTGAGCATGACATTAATTTATGTTTTAGATATACCTCACACACATGAAGGTGAGTTCATACAAAATATTTTAAATATGTTTGTGCATGAAACAAAATTTCAGCAAACCATCAGAAAGCAAAAGTAGCACTATCCCAGGTGACATTTTTGGATTTGGAGCATTTTGGATTTCATAATTCCAGATAAAGAGTGTCTAACCTTTAATATTTTGCAATATTATGACAGATATTATCCATTATTTCACTAGATATAAAACTGATACATGATAGTATTTATTTGGGTATGATGGCTCCTAGGCAATCAAGTTTAATTTTGTGGACAACAACATGCAATAGAGCTAATATTGCAGGTGGCAGCCAGACTTCTAACTGGAACAGCATACAGCTCCACCGGTTGTTGTGTCAGCTCCACTGGCTGCCGATATGCTACTGAGACCAATTTAAAGTGCCGGTCTAGGCCTATAAAGCCCTAAACAGTTCTGGTCCAATTTATATGTCTGAACACATCTCCTTATATGAGCCTACTAGAACTTTAAGATCATCTGGGGAGGTCCTGCTCTCGGTCCCCCCTTCTTCACAAGTGCAATTGATTGGGATGAAAGACAGGGCCTTCTAAGTGGTGGCGCCTCGGCTGTGGAAATCCTTCCCCAGTGACATCAGGCAGGCTCCATCTCTTCTGGCTTTCAGAAAAAAAGCTAAAGACTTGGCTTGGCACACAAGTGTTCAAAGAATAAGTTACTATGGGTTTCGACATGGTCTGAATTAAGGATTTGAGCAAGGTTATTGGATGAATGGAGCTATGCACCTTATATGTTTTCAATTTGTAAAATATTTTATATGTTTTATTGATTAACTGTTAATTGTTTTAACTGTGGGATGTGTTTTTTACTATTTATTGTTGTTTTTTACCAGCATTACATTCTTGCCAGAGTTGTAAGCCGCCATGAGTCCCTCAGTTGAGAAAGACAGGGTAAAAATGAAGTACATAAATAAATTAATAAATAAATATTTCACAGTGCCTGACAGCTTGTAGAATTTTATATTGGATACTAGGAAAAGCCAGGTATCATTATGAGCCATCATAATTATGTAGCTAATATTTTGCTGTGCAGTATCAGGATTATATCACTGTCATTCTTTCTGGGTAGTGTTGTAATTTCAAAAGAAAAATGGTAATGATACTCATATTTGCTTGGCAAATAATATTCATGCCTATAATCCCTGAAGCCTTCATTATGTACATATTTTAGTAAGAATGCTGATACTTTTCTTTCTCTTGATGCCATAACAAATACATGCTATAATTAGTCTAAAGTGCATTTAGAATTCCAAATACAGCCAAGGAAAGATATTTATTGCTATTATGACTGCAGCTGATTTAAGTACTCTACATATAAGTTTCACCATAGATTGATTTTCAAGCAGCCAGGGAGTTATGGGAATTGCAAATATTTTCCCTCATCATGACCACTTTAAGGCTTCCTATTAATTTACGTACTCCATTAAATAACTTGTGTTTTATTTCCCTATATACAACTAATTTCTTCCAGTTATAATAAATCTGAATGAATATCGATGGAATGGTGGGTCTTTGTTTCGAAACCCAACCACTGAGAAGCAAGAGGGCCATTTCTTTATGTAGCATAAGGATTTTAATCAAGGATAGTTTCTATCTCTGAGTATTCCTTATTTAAGAAAACCCTGTAAAATATATGTTTGCAATAAGTTGACAAGTGACTTGAATGCACATATACAGTTTCTTAAATAAAAAGGAACACTCACCAATACCTGCATTTCCCTTCTGATTCAATTCAATAAAGGAAATATAATATCAAATAGCAGCAGAAATGTTCTCTCTATGCATTAAATTCTTCTTTATTCATTTTGCAGGATATAGAGGAAGCAGAACTGGATGCTGATCGACTGTGATGCCCCTTCCCTCTCTGTTAATCAAATTGGAGTCTGTCTCTCCTGGGCTTTCCCCCAGGTATGTAAGATGGGACTGCCAACAGGAAAGCTAAGTGCACCCTAGCATTGCACTTTGAAGCCCTTTAGCCATCGCTTTTAATTTTGAAACAGTATGTAAAGAGGTAGAGTTATTCAGCTGCGTGTGAAAAAAAAACCAAACTAAAATTAAAAGAACACAAAAAATTGTAATTATTAATGAACAGTTCTGCGAACGTAGCTATGTACAAGGGTGTAGACCTTTAGCTATTTTATTCTAAGGTGTGCAGATGAATAATTATTTCAGGTTTTCCTTGGGGAAGAAAATGAATTATGTATCTGGAGCTGTGTGACAAATGGCACTCTGAGGCCAAGGGTTATTGTGTGTGGCCAGGATGTGGCACATGACACGGTGGAATTGGAGGCTATTTAAGGCCTGGTCACCCTCTCACGTGCCTTTTGAGATTGTCACAGTGCAGGATAGAGCACACTGCAGGGGTCATATATTGATCATTCTCTGTTGTCATTTGTAGTGTTGTGTGACCAGTGGAGACAGAACAGAGAGCTTTTCTGGCTGCTCTGTTGCTGTCCTGCTTCATGTTTGAGCGATTGTGTTTCAGTGATTGTGCTTGAAAGATTGAGTAACTTCATCTCTGACTTTGAATGATTGTGTTTAGTTGTTGGTGTGAGGAAGCACAGAGTCAGTAGGGATGGGAGGCCTTCATTTTGCCACTTGATTGCTGCATGACTCCTCTTGGTTGTTCAAGCCAGAGATTATAGGAAGGATGATAGAGAATTCAAGCAGTTTAGGTTGGGGAATGGGCTTTAAGCCACCTGCCCTATTCCAGTTGATCACAATCTGCAATAATATGTTTCTTTGAGAGGTTGGAGATTGTCCCTACAGTCCATTAGAATTCATCTGTCAGACAAACATTTGCCTTTAAGGCTCAAGTATGTGGATACTACAGGAGATTTTAGAATATACATGGTTTTGGAAGGGTGGTTTTGGGAAAACAGTTAATTTGGATATATATTGCAGTATTTCTCCCCTGACATTCTTAAGGGATTGGAGGAATGTGTGGCCTGTTATTTGTACCTCTGCGTCTGAAGCCACAATAACCACCTACCAATCTGCCTGCCTTCCAACCACCCTACTCCCCAGTTTCATTCTGATCCAGATTCAGGTGTAGGATAAATGTGGCAATCCCCAACTCCCCCCTCCCCCCCCAAAAAAAAACAGCAGAGAAGAATGCTGTGTGTTCAAAGAAAATGCAGCTTATAGTAAGGACAAATTATTTTGCAGGTGTGGATTTAGCTTGAATGTCTTTACAATGCAATCAGTAATGATGACTAATACACAGTGGCACGTTCAAAATGATAAGCCTTTTTTAGGATTTAGGACAAAGGTAGACTGTTTATTACCATCATAATCATCACCATCAATCTGTTGTTGCTATATACCTTCAAGTCATTCTAAGTTATGATTTATGGTGATCGTAAGGCAAACTTATCATGGGTTTTCTTGGCAAGATTTAACCCTAACCGCAATGTAACTCCGACTACTACCCATCAGTAAACTGGCTTTTCAATGGGATGGAAAATACAATTCACTTCAAGGCAATGTTTTAAAAATATCCTAGTTCATAAGGGTTAAAATAATTCACCTAAAATTGTGACATTCATAAATAACAAGAACTAGAGAAACAGATAACAAAGTAATAACTCCCTGACCTATCTTATCAGTCAAAAAGCCTTGGAAAGAAAATGTCTTGCAACCTTTACAGAAATTGGTGGGAGAGGAGCACTTTGGCACCTCTGCTGGAGTGGAAAGTATTTCAGAACCTGAGAGAAACAGCAATGAAAGTCATGCTTTTCAAAGATGAAATTATGAAATTAGCCATGAGCATCACCCAGATACTGCGAATCACAGGAATCTTAAATTATATAGGGGAAAATGACTGGCTTAGGAATGAATTGACAGACAGTGCCATTCTTCCAAAGTTGGCAGAAATTGTTCCTTTTTCACCCCGTACATATTTAGAACAACTGAGGCGTTATATATGTTGGTTGTTGATTTGTCCTGTCTGATTGTTAATTGTTGTGGATCGACGTCGTCGATCCTGTTGTTGTATTGTTGTGTTTTAATTGCACTGTAAACCGCATTGAGTCGCCTGTTAAGGGCTGAAAAATGCGGTATAAAAATGAAGCAAATAAATAAATAAATAACAACAATGGCATTTTTCAAATCACCACTCCTTCTTTCTGTTCCTTCCCAACCTGAGATGAGGAAAAGTATTCACACTTCTCCAAATTTCATGACACACTTTCCCAGTCAAAATGTGTATACAAGAGATGAATATTAAAGCGTTCCTTCCAAAACATGCAAATCTTTAAAAATAACATATAAAATGTGTTCTAGTAGAGTGACTAGCTTTTAGATATATGCATACTGGACAAAATGTATAAAAACGTTCATGTAATAGGAGATGTGCATGTGAAAAGTGTATACATTTTCATGTGAAAAGTGTATACACTTTCATGCTGTGTAAAATTCCATGCAGGGATTTTAACAAGCTTACAAACGGAAGTGGAAATTGGATATAAAGAAAAGGTTGGGGCTGAGAGTAGCAAAAATGGACAGCTCCACACTTACTTCAAATTCAAATTCATGTTCTCCTAGAACTTATAAAAGTTACTTTTTGGTATTACTGCTACACATAGTCTTCTAAAGTATTTGCACTGACACTTTCAGGTGGGCTGTACAATATCAATGAGGAGTGTAAAAGAAAAAAAAGGAAAAAACACCCACCTGTGTGTATTGTAAAACCTTCAAAGCGTCAGTGGAGAGAGACTGTTGCATATGATATATGAACTCTCACCTGATACTGCGCAGCAGCAGAGAACTCTTTGATTGTTTCATTTACTGTTTGCAACTTGCCATAAAGAATGAAAAGGCTATATTGAGCTCTTGGCATAGAGAGAGAAAATCAGCTTGTGGTCCTCACATTCATTCAGACTGTTAGGAAAGAGGAATCAAAGAAAAGAGGAGAAAGCTTCTAATCTATACCCAAAATTTGCCAGCTTGTCGGGTTTCTGAAGAAGAGAAGTTGGGGGGAGGGGTGGGGAGCCAAACAGAGCTCAAGATTTCCTTTGTTTTCACTATGGTGCTATGCAGAGAAACAAATTCATCTAGTTGAATGTATTGCATTCATTCTGAAGGATTGGCAAATATGTCATTGGGTCTTTGCTATCAGGAGACACCTATACCCAGACATGCACCTGGAAGGGTACTTTCCATGGTACTTTCTTATGCTTCTGGGACATATGTTTTAGTATGAAGTCAGTTATAATATAAAACAATAATGCTATTAAGCAGAGTGGAGGAAGAGCACTGGCACAGCAACAACTGGAAGAGAAGAAGGAAGCTAAGTTAGTACACACACAGACACTCCCCCTGGAGAATCTTTGTTAGTTGCAGCAACACAGCCTTACACAGTGGTGCTGTACTGCCTGATCTGGAAATTCATACACTTCTTTCCTTTGCCAGGAGCTAAAGCCACCAAAACTGGAGAGGTTGCATCCTCATTTTCTATCTGGAGCTAAACCATGAAAACTGGAAACTTAGGACCAGGCCTTTTGTATCTGACAATCCTAAGATTAATCATGGTTAATTCCTTCTATGAACCCTCTTGGACATTAAGATCTGCTGGGCAGGCCCTGCTCTCAGTCCTGACTCCATCACAGGTGTGACTGGTGGGGACAAGAGACAGGGCCTTCTCAGTGGTGGCCCCTTGGCAGTGGAACTCCCTCCCTAGTGAAATTAGATCAGCCCTCTCCCTTCTGCCCTTCAGGAAGGCAATAAAAACATGGATGTGGGACCAAGCTTTCAGATAATCTATCGGTGCAATAAGTGAATGCGGAATGGTGCAATGATTACTGCTACGGCCTTGGATTATGATATTGGATTATGTGATTTCAATAATTTTAATGTTTGATATGTTTTGGTGTTTGGTTTTAATGTATATGTTTAATTTTGTTGAATATATGTTTGTGTGGCATCAAATTGTGCCTTTATGTGAGCCCCTCTGAGTTCCCTCCAGGGTGAGAAGAATGGGGTATAAATATGGTAATATATATATATATATATATATATAATTAAATAAGATTAACCATGACACACTGGTTTCAGTTAGTTTGCTTTAACCATATCTGAATCTAGCTATATGTTTTCCCCGAATTGGTCGAATAAGATATGGTTGAAAGCTGGTAGAAACTGACTTAAAATGTCATCCCTTGTCCAGGCTGAGCAGCAGTGTCCATACACTATCTTCTATTTGAAGGGTTCCTCTGTTTAATCAGTTCAGGCCTGATTAACATACAGGAATGGTGGGATAGCAGAGGCCTGAAGTTTCCATCAATAATTAGCAGCTGGACAAGAAACCAAGTAGGCACAGAAGTCACTTGTGTATGCTCAATTATAAGTCAATTTGGGAGAAGGTTGTGGGGTAAATATTATGGGATTTAAGGGAAGTTTTTGGGCCCAAAATTATGGAATTTGCCATGATCTGTGGAAAAGTCAAGGGTAAAGCTTAGGCACATGTAACAATGGATGGAAAGGACAAAACAAGGGGAAATTATGCTTAAGATCTCCCTGTTCAACCTAAAATCTAGATGGATGGTGGAGGATTGAGGGGAACCTACTAAATTCCTCCCAGTTTGAGATGTGCAGAGGCTGGCCCATCCAGTTCATGGGAGAAGGAAAGAGGAAGTTACAATTGCTGAAGAAGCTCTGGAGCTCACTATCCGGTTGTACTTGAAGGAAGATGGATATTTTTTGTGTGTGAATATTCTAATTGTCAATGATATTTTCTGTTCACTATTCTAAACAATGTTTAAGTTGTTATCTCCCTTCTGACTACTTTTTGGAATAAATAGTTACGGATGGATATTGCATTGGACACTAGCAGTTCTAGAAGCCCATTTATGTTTTTGCCTGTGAATGTTCAGACATCCCATCTATTTGGAGAAGCTGCTTTAGTTGTACATGGGCTCTGCCATTCTGATATAGAGGTTGTGAAGATTTTAATTTTCTGCCCTTTCCATTTCTGTAGTGATTTCTGTATCATGGGGTTAGTCTAAAACTACACTTTTAAATCAGTAAAATAGGAATTGGGAAAGTGTTATGTCTTGGACCACAGCTCCCCTTGGTCATAGTCAGCATGGCTAATGGAGAAAGATGATGGGATCTGCAGTCCAGCAACATCTGTAGAGGCCCACATTCCTTATCTCTGCTCTAAAACATGCTGTAAATCCATTACTTCTTGCCTAATAGAACCTAGAAATTGTTGGCTGCCTAAGGCTAACTTGCAACAGTCCTTGAAGTCATTGAAAAGCTGGACAAATTGCACCTCTTTCCCTTCTTTTATTTTTTAAAGAAATCTGTGTTACAAGACAGAAACAGGACTATAAACTGCACATGTTTAGGCAGTTGGCTGTTTCTGTGTATTTTATTATGACAGTGCTAGTTTAGGGTGAAAAATATACTTGTTGTTTAGTTGTTTAGTGTATTAAAAATTTTACAGACTTGAACTGCTAGCATTTTATTTATGCGTTGCTTTTTTTTTTTTAAGAAGTAATATATTAAAAATTCCTCCAGAATGGCTTTCCTCTTTCCATGTTTGGCACCTCTAGGTGCTTCTTTTTGGAGAAAATAGAGACTTCTGGTGCACGGTGGATTATACAACTGGGTTTTTTTTCAGGCTAAGGGTGAACTTACATTGCAGAATGAAAGCAGTCTGATGCCACCTTAACTGCCATGGTCCTTTGACCAGAAGCTGGCCACTTGGAATGCCTCTGGTGTCGCCGTGAGAAGGTCCTCCAGTGTGCATGTGGCAGAGCTCAGGTTGCTTTGTAGTAGGTGCGCAGTGGTTTGCTCTTCTCTGCACTCGCATGTCATGGGCTCCTCTTTGTAGCCCCATTTCTTAAGGTTAGCTCTGTATCTTGTGGTGCCAGAGCGCAGCCTGTTCAACGACTTCCAGGTCATCACTTCTGGTGTGAGAGAATCAGCCATCTACAAAGACAATGTGCAGGGGGCACTCGGATGTTTTACGATCTTGCAGGAAGGCTTTTTTAAACTTTGTGTTTTTAAATGCATTTTAACTGTACCCTCAACTCACTTCTGACATGATCAGTAAAATAACTGCCATGGTTCAGTGCTATGGAATTATGGGATTTGGTGAGGTAGCATCACTCTTTGGTGGAGAATGCTGAAGTCCTTGTAAAGTACAAGTGATCCTATAGCATTGAGCCATGACAGTTAAAGTGGTGGTACCAGACTGCATTAATTATACAGCATAGATATAGCCTAAAAGCCCTTTCACACTACATATAGTTTTAGTGCATGCATCCCACTTTTATTGCCATGGCTCCATGCTATGGAATCCTGAGGTTCACAGTTCAGGGTGGCATTTAGCATTCCAGTGCTTGAACAAACCACAAACCCTAGGATTGCAACTAGAATCATAGACCTCATGGGCCAGTCCAACCCCCTGCCAAGAAGCAGGAAAATCACATTCAAAGCACCCCCCAAAGATGGCCGTCCAGCCTCTGTTTAAAAGCCTCCAAAGAAGGAGCCTCCACCACACTCTGGGGCAGAGAGTTCCACTGCTGAACAGCTCTCACGGTCAGGAAGTTCTTTCTCATGTTCAGATGGAATCTCCTTTCTTGTAGTTTGAAGCCATTGCTCCATTCCATCCTATTCTCCAGGGCAGCAGAAATGAACTTGCTCCCTCCTTCCTATGACTTCCTCTCACATATTTATACATGGCTATCATGTCTCCTCTCAGCCTTCTCTTCTTCAAGCTAAGCATGCCCAGCTCTTTAAACCACTCCTCATAGGGCTTGTTCTCCAAACCCTTGATCATTTTAGTCGTCCTCCTCTGGACACATTCCAGCTTGTCAACAACTCCCTTCAATTGTGGCGCCCAGAAGTGGACATAATATTTCAGGTGTGGTCTATCTAAGGCAGAATAGAGGGGTAGCATGACTTCCATGGATCTAGACACTATATTCTATTGATGCAGGCCAGAATCCTGTTGGCTTTTTTTGCCGCCGCATCACATTGTTGGCTTACATTTAACTTGTTGTCCACGAAGACTCCAAGATCTTTTTCACACATACTGTTCTCAAGCCAGGCATCCCCCATTCTGTATCTTTGCATTTTGTGACACTTAATGGACTCTAAATTTCATAATACCCATGGCTCGTCCTCCTATTTTCTTTCTTCTGTGTGTGTCTCTGACTTGTAACACTTAGCAAGACAAAACACATAAAGGGCCTTAATACAACACAAAGGGTTGCCTTATTTCTTCTTCACTTCTTGGGAGAAATAACAGCATACACTTGTGCCAAAACCTTGAGCAGTCAACATAACACATTCATTACAGATGGAAAGTGTATTTGTAGCAATTTGTGTCAAAAGAAAATGGCTTGTTGCAATCTCTCGTACAGTCCTAAATGTGTTTAACATGTTACACATTTTAGTTCATATTTTACTATGGCCTCTGGAGAAGGAATAATATATCTCAAAATGCTTTGGGCATAATAAACAATTCAGATACTCAGAATACAGCTTCTTGCTGCAATTTCCTCTCTCTTTGGCCATGAAATACTTCTCCTTTTCTGTCTTGTGAAGATATGAGAAAAAAAAAATCACAGCTTCCAAACACAAAGCGAGAGGGTGATGAGGCCCAACAGATCACCAGAACATGGTCACCAAGCAGTCTTGCTACCCACTCCTACCTATGTATAAATGAATACATTTCTTTTTTACAATTATCTGATTATATTTCAATTGGGTTTTTTTTGCTAGGTGTGCAAAATTCACTTTTTGGACTCCAACACCCAGATCCCAAAAGTCAGCAGATTCATGGGTGTTGAAGTCCAGAGTGTTAAATTTAAACCTTGCTGCAGAGAACAAAGGGTATTGCTAGACCATTTTCTGCAGAACCCATACATAATTATTTGGAACTGAAGCTGGCTGCAACATAGCCTCTATTGCAGAGCTTTCCAAACTGTGTGTCATGAAACATTAGTGAGTTGGCTGCAATGTGCAGGTGTGTCACACAAACTAAGGAGTAACCCCTGAGTCTATGTGAAATAAACAGAAAATCATATTATATATCTCAGTAACTATGTTGTGTCCCCATACATTTTGTTATTACAATTTTTATATATGTCTCATAACAGGTAGGTTTAACCTCTGGTTTGCTAGTAAAATGGAATTATAGTGTTGCAAAATGATGAATTTCTATAAAGTGTGTCACCAACACAATGTTTGGAGAGCTCTGCTCTACTGGCTGATTTTGTAGCAAACCAAGCAACTTTTATAGCAAGCTACAACTTTTCACAGGTTAAAACTGGGATATCTGTGGCCAAGCAACATCAATGTGGTTAAGATGACAAGCTTTTCATAGGAAATGCACACAAGTTAGAGAGCATGCAGTAGTTTGCTTTTGCCTGAGCCTACTGCGAAGGGCAAGATTCCTATTTTGCTGAGTTTGTTGAGTGCAAACTACTTTTGCATGTTGTACTCCTTTTTCTTCATTTGAAGTCAGAAGGGAAAGTGAGAGAAGAGATAAACTGGGACATTTTAAAAGCAGCCAAAGAAGCTGGACAATAGAAGATTAGCCAGTACTACCAGACTGGGATGGCTGGAGAGGATTTTTTTTTCATGTCAGGAGTGACTTGAGAAATTGCAAGTCGCTTCTGGTGTGACAGAATTAGCTGCCTGCAAGAAGATTGCCAAGAGGGCGCTCGGGTGTTTTGATATTTTACCATCCTTGTGGGGGGCTTTTCTCATGTCCCCGCATGGAGAGCTGGAGCTGACAGAGAGAGCTCATCCGTGCTCCCCCTGGATTCAAACCTATGTTATACAGATATTCACCACAAGTTTTTGTGAACATTTCCTTACTGTGGGAATGCTACAAACATGAAGAATTATTTTCAGTTTATAGTTTATAAGAAATATGGATACTGCTGAATTAAAGAGAAAAAAATGCTTTCTGCAAACAATGTCAATGGAAGCTTGTAGAGGTAATCGATAAAATAAACACCTATACTATATCCCTATTACTTACACAAAAATAAACCAATAGCAATATATGTCTTGTGCCATGTAATCATTGAACTGTGCCTACATTCTGGAGAGGTGGGTGATTTCCTCTGAAGGCTATGAAACAATAAGTGCTAATCTGAAGCATTTCTTTTAAAAGTTAGCAAAAATTCATATACATTGATCCCCTGAACATATTCTCTATCAACGACACTTCTGCGTTATGGTATTTACACCTTTTTAGAGACCTGTCATTCTTCACATCTCTTGCAGAGAAGCATAAAGGGAGTGATTTCTGTGTATAGAAAATGTTTCTCACACCCAAAAGAAATGGGGCTTCAGTCTGTAAAATTACCAGATCTTTTCTGCCTCAATCAAACCCATTGAGTCAATTTTTTTACTCACCTCCTCCTACACTATCTATCATCTCTGCTCCATTCCCCTTCTTTCTCTAGTTGCTCCCACATGCTTCCAGCTCCGTTCTCTTTCCTGGCTCTCCGCTTCCTCTTCAACCAAAATAAATGGTCCTGGAGAGATTCATCCTTCTCCTCTTCTCCCTTTGGGTGATATGGCAAGATTGTGAGCCATACTTCACAAAATCTTGGCAGCCAATTGTGGATAGACTATCAAAAGATAAAGAGTGCTAATCTTTGTTAATAAATCCATACACATTGTTTATAATAATTACATCTGTAGCAATACAGTAAACCAATAAACAGGTTAATCATCCATATAATCACAGATGGGAAAAGATTCTAAAGTCGATACATTCCAACACTGCAAACAAAATAGACATGAATTATATGTCCACTTAACAGTATGATCTTATACATGTTTGCACAGAGTTATGCTCCATTAATCAGTATATTATAGATTAATATGTTAGTTTTCAACAGAAAAAAAATCCAGGGTCAATTAAAGTCAATAAACACAATAAAATCATGAAACACACAATAAAACAGGAGCAATTAGTAAAACAACTGATAAAAAGACAGCACAAAAACATGTCAGAGCTGGGGAATTTAGAGTGTTCTCCCACAATGTCCAGAAGAGGCCTGCATATGTGCCAAGTGAATTCAGTACTAATCTGTTAATTTTTGGCTGGCTGAACACATGGAAGAAGAAGAGGCTATGCCCCATATTAGCTATCAAAAGCAGGAAAGATGTAGCTCTCATGTGTGATTTTTTTCATGTAAATATAATCATTTCTCTTTTGAGATCTGAGCATGGGTCTCTCCCATGGCTTCAGCCATAAAGTATGAATCTGTCTAAACTCTAAAAGATATTGCTTCTGAATGACCATTCATGTGCTGGAAAAATTGTTTTAATAGCAGTGGTGGTTGTTGGATGTTCCCTGGTCAGTGGATTGGGAGATCTGCACTGGATTTTGGACTGACCTTTTAAATAGCTATCCAAGGTAATGAACCCTGTCTTTGAAATAGGTTTAGCATTTTAGTTGACCCTTTAAAAAGTTTACAGTGAAATTGGCCATTCCACTAACATGTAAAACTACTAACTGCTGACACAAGCCCGCGTGGATATGTGTATGAGTACATGTATATGTACATGTAGAATATGAATAAGAGAGGGAGTGAGAATAAAGGACACTTGAAGATTGAAAGATACTGGTACAACAATGGAAATTATCTAAAGGCACTGTCACAGCATAAGGCCTCTTTCATGTAGATCAGCATGTCCCTCAGAACTTTGTGGGACATTGTGGGAGAACACTCTAAATTCCCCAGCTCTGACATGTTTTTGTGCTGTCTTTTTATCAGTTGTTTTACTAATTGCTCCTGTTTTATTGTGTGTTTGCCTTCAAGTCATTTCTGACCTATGGTTTTCTTTGCAAGATTTGTTCAGAGAGGAGTTGCCATTGCCTTCCTCTGTATTTGAGAAAGTGTGACATACCCAAGATCACCCAATAGGATTTTTGGTTCTCTCCCTATTCATAGTCCAATGCTCAATCCACACTACTATGTTGGCTCCCACCAGTGTATTTGCAAAAAAGTATAATATAAAGGCAAATTAGGTTGCATTCTTATGCTTCCTGGAAAACTCATCTCAGAAGCCATGAAATTTATTTATTTATTTACAGTACTTATATCCTGCCCATATCAGCCCGCAGGCAACTCAGAAATAGATTGGATCTCCTCTTCCAAGAGAGGAGAAGGTGGTATGCTATTAGATGGAAATGTCTGATCTTGGATGCCTCTTTCCCTAGCTACATAGATAAACCTACAAGGCCCTTGGTATTCAAATGTTGAAGGTCTAATACTAGCAAAAACAAAAGGAGTGCTATGTGTGTAGCAAGAGAAACTCTGGGTTCACAGAATCTAAAGTTCCCCCAACCCCTGATGTGTCTTTAACATGGTGGGTTGGATGAAGCACTTGTACATCAGCCTTGTACCTGGTGCATAACCCATTTTGCAAGTGAAGTGAATGGTTTTAAAAGACTCAAACAGTTATCTCTCAATCCATGAAATACTTAGGTTGTGTTAGAAAACTACAAGCTAAACAAGAGCATGTGTGATACAGTTTCTAGGGTGTGATAACAGAATTATGGTGACTATATCAAGGGGAAAAATAGTACCACTGCCATTTAATGATCAATAATTAACTTAAACTCTAACAAAACTTAATATTTAAAAATAAATTTGAATAATTTTCCCCAAACTCAGCTTGTTCTTATCCAAAAGAATCCAACAGTAAGCTTGGATTAGAAGAGTCAACCCATGTTTGAAGGTTAGGAAAGGGGCCAATTGTAGCTCATTGGTTTTTGAGGTAACTGCACATAGATTTCTGATAAGTGTGTGAGGAACGTGTAGCTCACACAACTATAGGTGAGCACCCTGTCTTGGAACACCGAAATAAGCCAGTTAATGCTGCCTCTTCCTGACAACTTGTCACATTTTTTTGACAGTGGTGATGTGATTGAACTTCTTTGTATCAGCCTATGGACCACATCAGAAAATCTCAGTACATACTTAGTTTGATTGAATTGGGTTACAGAATCAATGTCACTTGAGGAAATTAGGTTGGTAGCATGAGCTTTTGTAGACTAATGGCACATCTGCACTGACTACTTCGGTCGGAACAGGTCAACATCAGCTCCATAGTGGCCAAACCCTGCACAGACTTGATCCAGAGTACTGTGGAAAAAGACCACTGTAATGCAGCCTTGCTCCTCATTAAACAAAGTTGGGAGATACTCTGAAACTTGACCCAGAAGTTGAAGTATTCATAATCTATGGCTGCAACATGAGTCCTATCTGTCATTTGCAATGACATTGGCCAGAATGATCAAGGAAGGGAGGGGTGAGAGGAGGGGGCAGTTTATCCCCTCCCGTGACACCTCATTGCTCTGCCTAACATCCCTGCAGGTGACAGGAAAGAAGTAGGAGAGTCTGTAGCCAGAGACAGCTGTAACAGGTGGGGGTGGCTATCCAGTGGCATTGAACCATGTTCAATGCTGCTAGGTGGTCAGGACTCCCTCCCACTTTCACAGCAATCAGTAGAATGCCTCTCTGACCCATAATGGGGCCAGTCCAGGACACACTACACCAGATCGTCCCTGGTATAGTGAGTCAGTATGGAGCTGCTCTAAGTCTACTTCTTCAGATAAGGACGAATTCATTTGTCATTTGACTCGCTTAACTTTTCAAGACATCTTCAAGATGAGAACTTTAAATCACATAACATCACAGATGAAGGTTGCATCCTCCATTGCAGTTATGGAGCTACAGATTTGTAACTGTTCTATACCCAGCAATGCTTTGTATTCATTATTGTGTCACTAGTCCAATGATCATAAAAGCCTCCCCCCCCCCCCAACCCACCATAAACTTCAGTGATCAATTCTGAGCAACATAGGTCAGTAGCACAATTGAGTTAGAATGATATAATCCCCACTTGATCAACACTTTTCTCAGAGCAACTCTTTAAAATGTTAGGAGTTGGGTCCTTTACATTCACATAGTTATGTATGTGATGCAGGGTCTCAGCTGTCAATCTTGAGGGTCGATCAAACCTATTAGACTGTGCTCATACTCATACTTATGAATAAAATGAATACAATGCTTAGGACTGGATAGAAATTCAGTTAGCCTGTCATCTATAATACCAAGGTAATAGGGAACTTGCACACCAATAAAAATTTACAACTCACATTTATTTATGCCTCACATTTGAAAACAAATATTTTGCCATATTTCTGTTACATGAATGCATGCAAGATTAAGTGTCTAATGCTTATACCATCCCTTTAACATATGACGTGTCACCATAAATGTTAAGCACCAGTATCATTTATTAGGAGACATAGTTATTGCTATCAAATCGGTGATTGAACCTTGTGGGTTTCTTTTTTTATAGGCACAACTTTTTCCTCACAGCAACAGTCTACCAAGTATGTGATCGCTAAATCAACAGCTGCTCCACCTCAAGCAAGTTATGAATTTTTTCTCCTGATTTATAACACCCACTTTCATATTTGTTTTCAGAGAGCAGCTGGCAAAGGGAGGAAGAATAAGACAGATTTTTGTTGGTTGGAGGGAGGGAGCGACAGGAGGACCAAAGTTTCTAAAAGAAGATATTCAAAGGCAATTCCAGCTGCTATGTTCAGTAGGGGCATATGATATTGCCTTTGGAAATATATTCTTTCATATTAAGTGCATAAATCTGCATAGAGGCAGGTTTTATATCTTCATACATAAGCACAATCTTATGGTCAAATATATTTGTGTGCATAATACAAGTTTTCCTGCGACGACGAGACTTTCTAATACTGGCTTTGAATGTGAAATGGCTTCATGGTGGATCGTACTAATTTGCTGTATTTCACCTCATGCCAATTAACATCGGGCATCTTTGTGTGCAGGAGTTGTAGATTGTGCTGGCATGGTTACCATTCCAAGCAGCTATATGCTTATGAATTTTAGGATTAGTAATCATCACTTCCACTGAAGTCAATAGGATTACATTTGCATAAATCAAAGTACTTCAGTTTAGCAAGATTGTAGATACGGCTGCAAGGAGTTACTGAATGGCTCCCTGGTGCCTAAAGTAAATGTGCTGAAAATTAGGCCCAGTTTGGGCACGAACTTGACAATGTTGGACAGAAGTGCTAATTCTACAATCAAAACTGTCAGTAGAAATCAATGGGTTGAATTCAATCAACTTTCTAGATTTCAAGACTTTCGTATTTCTATTATAATGTGAGCTTATTCATACAGTTCATTTTCTGCCAATGTACCACACCCACTTTTCTTGGGAAATATAAAATACTACTGATGACCAATATAATCCTACTGTAAAATATTTATTCAGAAGCACTAATTACAGCTAGCATAAATTTTGGTTTATTCCATTGTGGTGCTCATAAAGAATGTAGCTAAGTATATAGACTACACATAGAGATATTATTATAACACCGCAGACAATCTGTAAATTGATTTCTTAATACTGTATAGCAGCCTTCGTGCAAAACCATTTGTTAGTGTAGTGAAGGAGGAAGTTTAGAGAACGGGAAGGTGGAGGAAGAGGGTTGATAACAGGGATTAAAGCTGGCCACAACTTTGCTGGAGGTACATAGTATACATGCATAGTGTGGAGGAGGTAATTCTAATTCCTTGTAAATAATTACAGAGAGAGATTTCTATAATGTCTCCATTAAACCCAGTACCCGGAGATACACCAGATGAATTGCAATTAATTTGTTTACCAGGAAAAGAGCAAGAGATGTAGCAAAGGTTCTTCAAATGTGATACCTAAACTCTTCAGGCCATGCTGAAGAGTTTAGGTATCAAAAGGAGTTGTAGTAAAATAAAAAAGTAAATTTGGCAAATGCTGATATTGGCCTGCTGAATCCTATTGTAAACTGCCTTGAATCCCAAATTAGGAAAAAAGGTGGATTACAAATAAATAAATAAATAAAATCCAAGGAAAACATTAATTTCTGGAGAGCAAACATATTTTTGAGCTACTCCATTTTAGCCAAGATGGAACTCCTGAGTACATTTTGAGGTATCTCACCATTTTAATTGTCTTCTTGCCTAGCTTGGATATCTGCAAGATTGCTAAGCAGATATCACAACCTTCTTCAGATAAGGAAATCTCAGCACTCCCAGAGCAGATGAAGATTTCCAAAAGTCGCACTTGGATGCCCAATGGAAATCGTACCAGAATACTTCTGCTAAACAATGCCATCACTATCATTGTTTTTCTCTCTGCCCACCCACACAATGACCTCAGCAAAATCTGTTTAGTTTTATGAGATTTATCATTTGTTTTCGTTTCCACTTTCAAAACCAAAGCCTTTGAGAAATTTAGAGACGTTACTTCCTCAGAAACCCAAGACTACACTTACGCAGTGTCTGACTCAACCCCATCTCCCAGACACATGTATATTAATGATTGCGGAAGTTAACCTATTTTTACTTATGTTTTTGACTTAGTAGTTAATATAATGCTAGCAACATTTGTTATATTAAGTGGTATGGTAATTGCATCGTTGCAGAGGGAGAAGGATGTCAATGACCCGAAAATTGTTTTTGTGTGTGTGGAAATAAGCTGTTTTTTCTATCACAATAGAAAGACATTGGGAGATGCATTCATTCTTCTTCCTGAAGCTCTTCCAATATACTTAGATGTTCTTTCTAGTTAATTTCCCACTGGGCCTCTACCAAACAGCAGACTCCCAAGTAAAAATCCAATGGTATGAATCTAGTGATATAAGTGTGCTTTATAATTCTTGCTTCAGTTCTGTAAATATAACAGGATTTTGTGAATTATTTTAAACTGCACAATATTTGCTTTGTGAGTGAATGACACAGAGGTAATCTGGAACCAAAGCTATATGTTTTTTCTTTCTTTCTTTCTTTCTTTCATCAACTTGGATGTCCTAGTTTTTGAATGAAGTCAGCAAAGTTCATAATTCTTATTCAGTTCCTAGAATGTCTCTTTTTGTGGAGGGGCCCCAATTGTTCTGCTTGTTACACTTCTTCAAGTTATGGGCAGTGGCAGCTGGTTGAATCTGTCAGTGGGGTTAGGAATTGATTTCAACTTGAAGGCTGCATTTACACTGTTGATATAACCCAATTTGACATCACTTTAACTACTATGACTCCACGCTATGATGCCATGGGAGTTGTAGTTTTACACTTTGGATTACAGCTTCCAGACTACCCCAGGCTGGTGTCCATACTAATTGGAGAATCTGGAATCT
The DNA here is from genome assembly GCF_037176765.1 of Anolis sagrei. Lineage (NCBI taxonomy): Eukaryota > Metazoa > Chordata > Lepidosauria > Squamata > Anolidae > Anolis > Anolis sagrei. Next base: position 144,605,744 of record NC_090025.1, read on the forward strand.
GTAGGTCAGAAAAGTAACATTTTCATGGTCTGAGCTTTGTATCCAGAAAATCCACATTTTCAACCTGGGAATTTCATATTAAAAATTCTTGGATAGCAGACCCTTTACTTGAAGCCTAGGAGATGTGCTACCAGGCAGAAAAATAATGTGTTAGGCTAGATGGCTTGGCGATATCTTTCCAAACAGAGCAATAACAATGGAACACACAATAAATGAGTGTTGGCATCTGCATCACCTTGTGTTGCTCCCCATTATCACACCTACTTCAATGTGGAAAGAAATGCTGATCCTTAATAAACAAGAGCTGATGGAAACAATATATTGTTAGTCTAAAGGCAATGTCAGGTTAAATGAAAGCTGCTTTGCCCTGGAGGAATGATGAAGCATCAAAAAGCAGAGTCACTTTTTTCTGATGGGGATCCTGCCATTTTTTGAGATGGCTGGAATGCAAAATATGACCATTCAGGTGTCAGTTGTCTGCAACCCCCATTAGGTGAAGCTGGTATAGCCAATTGAGGTAAATGATGTTAGTTGCTGTTGACCAGCATTTAGGGAGGGGGACATCTTCCCCAACCATATGCAGAAATGTGATTATCATGTGTTCCTCTGTCTTTGGGTTTGTCTACATGGAAAAAAAATCCAAAAGACCCTCTAGACTTATCTCAACTTATAGGGCTGGCTTTCCACATGATGCATAGGGACTTCCAGTGAGTACCCAATAACAACTTGCCCAGTGTAGACATGGTCCAAGTCTCTCATTTTGTCATTCTCTCTTTCTCCAAATATATTCTCATTAGATTTTCTATTACTTCCTGCATGTATGTGTTTACATCAGGGTTTTGTTTTTTTTAAGCCACTGAGCCCTTTTTGATGCAAAAGCTTCTCGCAGAGCCCCAAGAAATGTTTACATTTTTATTATAAATTATATTATAGATAGTGTATATATATCAGGCATGGGCACACTTTTTGACCAACATAAATTTAACAGTATTTCAGTGGAAGACCCCACTGCCTTTCAGTCCAACCCCCTTTTGCCATGTAGGAAAAGCAGAATCAAAGCACCCACTAATGGTGGAACTGAAATAGGGTTTTGGAAGCAAGCAAGGAAAGGAGGAAAGGGTTTGAGTGGTGAGAAAGGTGAGGGAAAAGGGCTTTTGGCTTCAAGGGATGTGAGGAAATAAGGCCTTTGGGCTGAGGGATGCAGGAAGCGGAGCAGGAAAGAGGAGGAAAAGCATGGAGCCCCTTAGTATGTTTCACAGAGCCCCAAGGGCACACTTTAAGAACTGATGGTTCTTTAAGAACTTTTAAGAGATACTGTCTGCTGTCAAGTATTGTGCCATTGGGCTTCCCTTTCAGACAAATCAAAATTAAGTTAGTATTCTCTGAAATTTAAACAGCTGGTTTCTCTCTGCCTATATTTTAAAACTATACTAGCACAGCAAGATCAGAGTCGATAGAGGAATGAGAAATAAATCATCCAGGAAGGCATTATCATTCACTTTGCATGGGGTGGAAAACAAATATTGCTGTCATTTTCTGACATTCACTTTAGATAAATTGGAAATGTATATCATTCTTTAACATTGCAAAGAAACAAAACACACAAGCTATTATTCTGTGATATGCATTGCTTTTGTAATAAATATTATCAAGAGAAAAACAAACTAGTTCCTTGGACTCTTAGAGGTTGAAAGCACAGCTTATCATGTCCCCAAATCATAAAAGGCTCATTTGGAAGAAAAATAAAGCCAAAGATTTTCAATTAAGGAGAGAGCAAAACAAATGAGAATTGTCTCTGTCTTCCTACGCTGCTGCACTTGAAAAGAAAAGTGAGGAGACTGGGCATCTGAACTCTTGATAATATTGGAATTCGCTTGAGGAATTAGCCCACATAATGGTGAAGGGCCATAGCTCAATGGCAGAGGACATGCTTTGCATGCAGAAGACCTTGAGTTTAGTTTCTAACATCTATGAGCAGGGATGGAAAAGTCTCCTGTAGGAAATTGGTAGGGCTTCTTCCTATCAGTACAGAGAATACTGAGCTGGAGAGAAGATGATCTGCCATTACAGAAGAAGGCAACTTCCTACAGTATGGACCCAAACCAAGGCTGGCTTCATACTATAGGATGGATGCTGTTTGACACCACTTTAACTGCTATGACTCAATGCTATGGAGTCCTGGTATTTGCAGTTTGGGGAGGCACCAGCACTCTTTGGCAGAGAAGAATAAAGCCTTGTAAAACTACAATCCTCGTGATTCCATAGCATTGAGATACAGCAGTTAAAATACTGTCAAACTGCATTAATTCAACAGTTGCATTCTGAGTTAATTCTGTTTAATCCAGTGGCAATTGCTGGTTTCCATGTCAGTGAATGCTATCAGAAATGATCTGGTGAAATACCTGACCGAAGCACCCACTGGCATCAATGAATGACTCTCAACCTTCCGAATTAATCTTGCCAAAAACCAACAGGCAACCATCATAAGTGCCTATGCACCAACACTAGATGCTGATGAAGACATCAAGGAAAATTTTTACTGTCAGCTGGACACTGTCCTATCGGAGATACCTAAGGAGGATAAAATCATCCTCTTGGGGGACTTTAATGCAAGAGTCAGGCGAGACTTTGACCTATGGTCAGGGACCATAGGAAAAGACGAGGTTGGAAACAGCAACTTGAATGGCATCCTGCTTCTCACCAAATGTGCGGAACACAACCTTGTCATCACCAACATGCTCTTCCACCAGAAAAACAAGCTCAAGACATCATGGAAGCACCCCAGTCAAAGCATTGGCACCTCTTAGACTACGTAATCACATGTGCCAGAGACCGCCGTGATGTGAACCTCACAAGAGCCATGACAGGTGCTGATGACTGCTGGACAGACCACAGGCTAATCCAATCTACTATGGCTATCAAGATCGCTCCCAAGTGCAGACTCCAAGGAAGAAAGACAAGGTGCAAAATGAACACCCAAGCCCTTCAGGAGCCCTCCAGATGAGCCCTTCTCCAAGCAGCACTCAAGGACCATCTACCCACAGAACACCCTGAAAATGTTGAGGAACATTGGAACAAACTGAAGACCTCCATCATCACGGCCTGCAAAGAAACGATTGGATATCAAACCAAGAAACATCAAGATTGGTTTGACGAAAATGACAATGAGATCCAACAGCTAATTGACAAGAAAAGGAAAGCCTTCCAAACATGGCAGAGAGACATCAACTGTGCTGCTAAGAAAAAGATCTACGCCAGTGCAAAAGCTGAGGTCCAAAGAAGGACATGAGAACTCAAGAACAACTGGTGGACAAAGAAGTCTGAAGAAATCCAACACCTGGCAGATACCCATGATGCTCAGGGATTTTTCAAAGCCACAAAGGTCATCGATGGACCAAGAAACAATGGCATACAGTCTCTACGCTCATCAGATGGAAACAAACTCCTGAAGGACCAAAACTCAATTGCACTACATTGGAAAGAACACTACCAAAGCCTCCTGAACCACAGCTCTAATGTGGCTGAAGAGGTTCTCTCATAAATCCCACAACAACAAACCAGGGATGAGGTTGCAGCACTGCCTAGTTTGGAAGAGGTCAGCAATGCCATCAAACAACAAAAAAATAAATAAATAACAAAGCCAGCAGACCTGATGGGATCCCTGCTGAAATCTTTAAAGAGGGAGGACCTGAGCTGACACACCAACTCCACCAGCTCATAGAAAAAGTGTGAGTGACCGAGAAAATCCCAGCAGATTTCAAGGATGCCACCATCATCACCCTCTTCAAAAAAGGGGAAAGAACAGACTGCGGAAACTATTGAGGTATCTCCCTTCTAGTCTCAGCTGGGAAAATCCTTGCAGGAATCCTTGCAAACCGCCTTCTAACCCTCTCAGAAGATACCCTCCCAGAATCCCAGAAGGGCTTCCAGCCCTCCAGAGGAACAGTGGACGTGATCTTCACTGCACGACAGCTCCAAGAAAAATGCAGGGAACAAAATCAACCTCTGTACATGGCATTCATTGACCTTGCAAAGGCATTCGACATAGTGAATCGCAGAGCCCTCTGGACCATCCTCCAAAAAATCGAGTGGCCTAACAAATTTGTGAACATCCTGCGGCTCCTCCATGATGACATGATGGCAACAGTCTTGGACAGCAATGGCTCCCAAAGTGACCCATTTAAGGTGGAATCAGGCGTCAAACAGGGATGTGTTATTGCCCCAACTTTATTCTCCATCTTCATCGCTATGATACTTCACCTTGTTGATGGGAAGGTTCCCACTGGAGTGGAAATCTTCTATTGGACAGATGGCAAGCTATTTAACCTCAGCAGACTGAAAGCCTAAACCAAGGTTAAAACAACATCTGTTATAGAACTCCAGTATGCTGATGACAATGTCGTCTGTGCTTATTCAGAAGATCTACAAACCACTCTAAACACCTTCGCAGAAGCATACAAGAAGCTCGGCCTGTCATTGAACATTGAGAAAACCAAAGTGCTGTTCCAGCAGTCACCAGCCAACCCCTCTCCAATGCCAGAGATACAGCTTAATGCTGTAACATTAGAAAATGTTGACCATTTCCGCTACCTTGGCAGCCATCTCTCCACCAAAGTCAACATCGACACCAAAATACAACACCGCCTGAGCTCTGCGAGTGCAGCATTTTTCTGAATGAAGCAGAGAATGTTTGAGGACTGGGACATCCATAGGGATACCAAGGTGCTTGTCTATAAAGCTATTGTCCTCCCAACACTGCTATATGCCTGAAAAATGTGGACAGTCTACAGACATCATATGCAACTCCTGGAACGATTCCATCAGCGCTACCTCCGGAAAATCCTGCAAATCTCTTGGGAAGAGAAGCGGACAAACATCAGAGTGCTGGAAGAAGCAAAGACCACCAGCACTGAAGTGATGGTCCTCCAGCCACGTTTTCCAGATGCCCGACCACTGTCTCCCAAAGCAGTTGCTCTACTCCGAACTCAATAACGGAAAAAGGAATGTTGGTGGACAGGAAAAAAGATTTAAAGATGGGCTCAAAGCCAACCTTAAAATCTCTGGCATAGACACTGAGAACTGGGAAGCCCTGGCCCTTGAGCGCTCTAGCTGGAGGTCAGCTGTGACCAGCAGTGTTGCAGAATTTGAAGAGGCATGAATGGAGGGTGAAAGAGAGAAACGTGCCAGGAGGAAGGCGCGTCAAGCCAACCCCGACCGAGACCACCTTCCACCTGGAAACCAATGCCCTCACTGTGGGAGAAGATGCAGGTCAAGAATAGGGCTCCACAGCCACCTACAGATCCACAAGAATACTGATCATGGAAGACTATCCTACTCGTCCAACGAGGGATCGCCTAAGTAAGTAAGTAAGTAAGTAAGTAAGGATAATCCATTCTAGATTTTAGTCCAAACATTAAAGGAACCATCCAAACTGTGGTGTCTTATCACCACCACCACTACCACCACTACTACTGCTACTACTACTAATTATAATTTATTTCTATCCCACCATTTTCCTGATATAGGGATTTAAGGCAGCTAAAGGCAGTTTTGATGGAGTCTTTTTAACACATGTTGAAATAAAAATAGCTCAATGAGAATTTCATTAGGATTTTCTGTGTTACTTATAATTTGTATATTCAAGAATAATGTATATTTCCTATGTTCATTTTTATATGAAAAATAGCTCTTGCTTTAGTGTATTTAATAAGCAGGCAAGATTAAGCTTTTAGGAACTGTAAATGTAAACATCTATGTTTGTATTAAATCTGGATTTCCTTTTGATTCCACTTCTTTGTGAAAAGGCACATACAAAAGCTAATTTTAAATCCAAATTAAATATTTTATTTCACTTTCAAAGTACTGTGTTTTCAAGAAAAACATATTTCTCACTCTTGCTTAAATAGAATCCTAAATGTATTTAGCCACAAATTTTGTTTTATCTCTTCCCTTAGAAGTTTCCTTTGTAGTGGTTTGTTTTTGCTACTGAGCACAAACATGTGAGTTGTTTGGAGCCTTCAATAACAATTGAGATTTTAACAGCTGAGAACAGCATTCTCCAAAGAATAATCAATGGCTGGCTGAAATTCTATGGTGACATTTACTAATTGAACTTCAATTGATGAGAGCTGTGCCTGTTAGGATAAATGTTATCTTTTGGATTTAACGTAAATAATATCAAGTAATCTCATTCAGATGTCTTGTAGATTTGTTATTGGTACTGTCAGTTTATGGGAGTCCATTCATTATCCCTTTGTTAAAACAAATGATCAGCAAGAGAATTTTATCTTGGTGGCAAGAAAATCTTCGCCATTAGATTTTATGCTTACATGCATGTGCATTTGGTTTAAGGAATAACTGGATGGAGGATGTATGGCCAAATCGTTGCATGCATGTCAATAAAATAAGGATGGGAACTTTTCAAATCTGATCTATGCAAATGACAATTTGTATGGTCCTCATCTTGTTGGTTCAGAGTGACATTTATAGAAAATTCATTTCATATAACATACCCGACAAGTGCTGATTTGGGTATTTCACCACAAGCAAATTGCAGGCTGATTCAATGTCTTGTACACTGTCTAATTAAAAAGTTAAGAAATAGGTTGTCTTTGACAGATGCAAAAGTAATGGAATGTCACAATTCATTTAGAAATAATAGAAAAAGATAAAGACAACATTTTCTAGATGACATATAGAGTTATGGAAATTTAAGAAAGAAGTTGCTAAATTTTTGCAACAAGAAATATTTAATAATAGAGGGGGATATCCCATTGGTTACTCTCAACCTGAGTAATGTATTCCTATTCAATCAATTATTGAACTGAATTCTCATTGATTGAATAGGTCCACTCTAATGAAGACTGAAGACTGACAAGGGGGTTTCTAGATTCTAAATCAAGATGAGGTTCAGTGAAGACAAGCTATGTATAAAGGAGCAGTTTCTTCTGCAAGCAATCTGTTTGATTTTCTTTTTAGAATCAGAAATATACATCAATTCAGACTGAATCCTTCTCGGATAAGATCAAGTGTGTGTGATTGAATCCTAAAAGCAATTATCATTCGGTCCATTTCCATTCTAAGTAAATTTGTTAAGGTTGCAATATGGTAATTTTGTAGGAATGCACATCTATGTAGCTTATTTGCCACTTGTAGTTACATTTTTATTCTTAATAAAATATAATAGTCTTGATAAAATAACCTCTCATTAAATTTGGATGATTAGTATATTATCACATAACATTATTTTCTATGTTGTGAAACATGTACATTTGCTTTACTTCCTTTCAAGTTTTTCTGACTTGCACATTTTTTTGTAATTGAAACACAGATTAATTACAATTAACCAGGGTTTCCTAGATCTTTCAATACGTATATGTTTCGTTTCAGTATATTTTCTAAAATATTGGTGTTTGTAAAGGTTAATGAACAGACTATTATGGATAGTCTTGACCAACAAGAGTTTCCTGGATAGAATAGATGCTCAAATCAAAGGCGTGGCCTTTTTTTGCTGTAACTACTGATGAAACAATGGCCTAAAACCAATTTTGTTTAGACAGAGTGCAGCTGGTCTGACAAACCCTTTTTTCATGCTCTTCAGAAACTCTTTCTGGCAGCGCCCAAACAAGAAACAAGGAACATGAAAGGCACTGCAGACTACTTCAGCCAGAGAAATCAGCCATAGCAGAGCACCTGATGAACCAACCTGGACACAGCATTTTATTTGAGAACACAAAAATGCTGGACCACTCTCACAACCACCATGTCAGACTACACAGAGAAGCCACTGAAATACACAAACATGTGGACAATTTCAACAGAAAGGAGGAAACCATGAAAATGAACAAGATCTGGCTACCAGTATTAAAAAATTCTAAAATTTGCAACAGCAAAAACAGCAGAGAGGAAACAGGCAGGGACATCTAATTACCTTTCAAGAAGAGTTTGCTTCAGGCACAGTCAGCCCATTGTATGCTAATCAAGGTGGTCAGTTGAAACATTCACACCTAGCCCAACTGACAAAAGTTCTTTGTCTCACCCTGGTCATTCCACAGATATATAAACCCTTTTCCCCAGTTCCAACAGACCTCACCTCTGAGGATGCTTGCCATAGATGCAGGAGAAGTGCCTCTGGAACATGGCCATGCAGCCCGAAAAGACCCACAGGAACTTAGTGATTCCGGCCATGAAAGCCTTCGACAATACATCTTTCTGGTATGTTTCTCAGTCCACCAGAATGGGTTTTGGAATCCTATAATAGATTACTGTGGGACCTGGGAATTGCATTCTCTTGGGCCCCTTCAACACAGCTAAATAAAACCCCACATTTTCTGCTTTGAACTGTTGTGGGATTTTCTGCCTTGACATTGTGGGCTATATGACTGTATGGAAAGTTCCTTAGTTTTGCTGGATTCTGCTCTTTTGCCAGGATCCAGCAAGTCATGGATCTTGTGGCAGATCATAAGACAGGCAAGTCATTGATCTCACTCAATATAAGCAAACTTTAAATTCATGCCATATATAACTAACATAAGATTAAATATTATTATCTATATCTCATTGTCTCTTATTGATTTATGTGGGTTGCTTCAGGCAATCCACATTGATTATGAAGATAATTCATATGTGTGATGAAGATGTCCTGAAACAAAGATCCCCTCACTTTTGTGTAGCAAAATGGTAATGTGAGAGATCATTTCCAAATTACATGTTACATGTGTCATGTATGTTGTAGTTTATGATATATGTCCAACTTTTCCAAAAGAAAAACTGTTTTCTTATTCTATGTTTTAGAAATGATACTATGCCATGTTTCTGTCTCAGTGAGAATGCTTTGAGGACTAACCCAGCTGAGAAAACAATGTCAGATACAGAAACATGGTTGCCTCGTGTCTTTGATAGCAGCCATTTTTGTGCAACTTACAGTTGCTGTGGCCAAACCTTGGGGTCGGGTACATATCCAAAATATTCCTCAGAAGTGTAAGGAATTATGCATATAGGTTAGCAAGAGTGTTTTAAAAAATGTTTAAAATATTTACATTAATGCTTGCACTTTATTATTACTGTAAAACATACCATTTCTTTTAAAAGGTTTTGATTATCTGCCTGAAAGACAAATAATCTATATCCATCAGACATGTCAGTATTGAAGAAGTAGTCACAACATACGGACAAGGTAGGAGGCAGGGAAAGGGAGAAGAAAGGAAATATGCCAGAATTGAGAAATATGCCAGAGCTCAAATGGCACAAGGAGGTATCTTATACTACTTCCTGTCTGAAGATTTAATGACCAGTTCAGACAGGTGGAGTCACTCCAGGATCATTGGAGTGAGACGTTGTCATGACACATCAGTATCCCACCACATGGGACAGCTGTTGACTAATTGTAATGCCTACCAGAAATATATGTGTCAAATTGGAAATGGGCTTGTTTGTACACCACATTAGATAGTTTTGATAGGTGTGTGGATACAGTCCAGTCAATGAGTTCCAGTTGATCTTGCCACCACATCTCACAAGGTGAATGTAGAGTCTTAGTATGCTGCCAGGACTCTTCATCCTCGGAGCCCAACAGACACCATCACATGATGTACAACAACTTCTGGTGGGGTTCTGTGGAGGAAACATCCTGACAGCAGGGTAGGACACTTCCCTTAGAACATAGGAGGCTTTCCGTGTTCCATTGGGAACCATGGGGCCAGCACCAGGGGAAGCCGTGCAGTGACACTTCCCCAAATGGGATGGGCAAGCACCTCTGCAGGCAATACGATTGCTCCACTGCCCCACCAATTTGCCACAGAGGGTGGCAAATCGCCCCACAGGACGTCATCCATGTGATTTATTTATCGTGTCAGAAACAAATTGAGGGTACAGTTGTAATGTATTTAAGAACACAAACAAAGTTTAAAAACTTGTCATTATACTAAATGTTTGGGTTGTTGTAAGTTTTCTGGGCTCCAACAGACAAGAGTTCTTTCTCCCACCCTGGACTTTCCACAGATATATAAACCCAATTTTCCTAATTTCCAACAGACCTCACAAACTCTGGGGATGCCTGCCATAGATGCAGGTGAATGCTTCTAGAACATGGCCATACAGCCCAAAAAACCTACAACAATCCAATGATTTCGGCCATGAAAGCCTTCGACAATATACTAAATGTCCTTTGACCAGTAGCCACTTGAAGTGCCTCTGGTTTTGATATAAGAAGGTCCTCCATTGTGCATATGGCAGGGCTCAGACTGCATTATAATAAGTGATCTGTGGTTTGCTCTTCTCCAGACTTGCATAGCCCCATTTCTTAAGGTTGGCTCTGCAACTTGTGGTGCCAGAGCGCAGTCTGTTCAGCGCCTTCTAAGTCACCCAGTCTTCTGTGTGCCCAGGAGAGAGTCTCTCATTCAGTATCAACTATGGATTGAGATTCCTGGTTTCAGCCTGCCACTTTTGGACTCTCGCTTGCTGAGATATTCCTCCGAGTATCTTTGTAGATCTTAGAAAGATATTACTTGATTTCAGGTGTTGGTGTGCTGGCTGATATCTGAGCAAGGGATGGGCTGGAGATGTCATTGCCTTGGTCCTGTCATTATTGACTGTTTCTTCCCAGTGGATTTCAGGTGGTGCAATACTGACTAAACAGTATAATTTCTCCATTGGTATGGGGTGTAGACATTCTGTGATAATGCAGCATGTCTTCTGGGCTCTCTTTAAGAGCCACATCCACTGTTTTAATGTTATGAGATGTGTTCCACACTGGGCATGTGTATTCAGCAGCAGAGTAGCAAAGCACAAAAGCAAATGTCTTCACTGTCTCTGGTTGTGATGCCCAGGTTGTGCCAGTTGGCTTTTGTATGATATTATTTCTAGCACCCACTTTTTGCTTGATTGTCAAGCAGTGCTTCTTATAAGTCAGAGCACAGTCCAGGGTAACTCCCATGTATTTTGGGTGTGCTACAATGCTCCAGTGGGATTCCTATCTGGGTAATCCTAAGAGCTCAAGATGCTTGTGTGTTCTTAAGGTGAAAAGCACAGGTCTGCATTTTAGTTGGATTAGAAATCAACTAGTTTTCCCTGTAATAGGTAGCAAGAGCAGCTAAAGCTTCAGAGAGTTTCTGTTCAAACATATCAAAGCCCCCTGCTTGGGTGGTGATAGCATGATTGTCAGAATAGATGAAACTCTCTCTGCCTTCTGGCAGGGTTGATCATTTGTGTAATTGTTAAACATGGATGGAGCAAGCACGCTCCCCTGAGGCAGGCTGTTCTTTTGTTTTCACCATCTCCTTCTCTGGCCCTAGAACTCAACAAAAAAGCTCCGGTTTTGTAGCAGATTTCCTATGAAGTGGGTGAAGTGGTAGTCCTTTTTGATATTATAATTTTTTCTCAGGAGAAGGTGATAATTTATAGTACCATAAGTTGGTAACAGGTATATGAACTTTGACCCAAAGGCAAGGTGCTGGCTGCTAATCCATGTGATGAGGTCCTTAGAAGCTGAGACAGAGCTCATGTTATTTCAAATTGTTTTCAGCAAACTGAAGCATGTGCGCAATTACTATGGTTTGGGGCAAATATTGAAACACTCTCTTCTATCATTTAATCATCTTAGAAAGTACTCTCTTTTCTATTATTATTTGCTCCAAATATTCACAGACCCAATGGAAAGCCATGTTATTGACAAGCTGGAGTATGTCCAGAGGAAGGTGATCACAATGTTAAAAGGACTAGAAGTCAAGTTCTATTAGGAGTGACTTAGGGAGCTGGGTATGTATTTAGCCTGAAGTAGAAAAGGTTAAGACATGATGTCATAGCCATATTTAAATATCTGAAAGGATGTCACATTGAATATGTAGCTAGCTTGCCTGGCTAGTCTAGGGACTAGGACATGGAGCATTAAATTAAAAGTAAAAGCAAAAGAGATTCCATCTAAATATTGTGGAAAACTTGCTAATGACAAAAGCTGTTAAACAGTGGGATATGTTGCCTTGGAATGTTGTGGGTTCTCCTTTCTTGAGGTTTTTAAACAAAGGCTGAATGGTCACCTGTCAGGAGTGCTTTGATTATGCATTCCTGCATGGCAGGGGGTTGGACTGGATGGCCCTTGGGGTTTCTTCCAACTCTATGATTCTTTCAAAGCAATGAAAAGCATAACATGCATCAGATCCAATAATTAGAGGAATAAACACACTCTATGCATTTATTTATTAATTACACACCTCACCTGAGCACAGTAAGTTTGCAATCAAAACTAATTCAAATGCTGATCGGTTTTCTTGCAACTGTTGATGCCAACTCCTAGTACAAACATTGCTACTTGTACTTAGGTGAGAAAAGGTTCCAACTGCTTTATGTTTTTTTAAATTCTTTTTTACCATGTTTATGTCAACTACATTTGCAGCATATGTTTTTATGAACACTGAAGTGCAATGCAACTTTTATTATCTCTATAAATGGTCCAAGATTATCATAATATAGCTTGCTCAAACACTATTAAAAAAGAAAAATAAGTGCTTCCAAAATATATAGGAGGCAAATAGAGAACAGATGGTAAAAATCAATCCAACAATTTCAAGAAAGTAGGTGAACATATGATGCAAAGCAAAATGATGTCACATACCTGATTAAAAACCTCTCTAAATTGCAACAAATACCTGTAAATAATGTTGGTTTTTGGGGTGGACAGAATCTTGTGCAACTTTATAAAAACAGTTATCACACTTACTGATGAAAGCTAAGGATCTGTTAAAATGAATGCAGATAGTTTTGTGTCACCAGCATTTACACTTTTAAGCCAATAGAATTGGTTTCATAAATTGCAATATTTATGGATTGGCAAAAGAAATAATTTGGAAAAATAATATCTCACAGTAAGTTACCTCAGATGTTCTTTCTTTATATATTAAAAAACATGTGACTTAGAGTGTGGTACTAATTAAAATGGTTAAGGGCCAACTGAGTCAAAATTAGGCTCACCTGAATTCAGACTCCACATGGACTGAAAATATTGGAAATTATTGAGGATTTTCCTTAGCCTGGCCTAACTTTTCATAGCTTTGCCCTGGGACTAATGGAGGTTTAGATCTGGAATAACATGGCTCTTCTCTCATCCCATCCTATCCCATCCCTTTTTAGATGCTTTTATGTCTTTTTCTGCACTTATTAGCATAACTAATTAATTACTAATGCATTTTGAATGATGCAAAAGTAATTTAGTTGCAGTTCCAATAAAAGGCTCTGCAATGTCCTCCCTTTAACATATCTGAATTTTCTTAATTAGAACTGGGGTTGTCTGAAAATGTAATTTTAGTTCATTTTTTGAATAATTTACCAAAATTATCACATTTCTTCATGTTTTGGAGAGGAAAACTTGACATTTTGCTTCTCTATCTAATGCATGGGGCAATTTTGTTACTCATCCTCCCCTCTCTCTCTGAAGACAACTGGCTGCTTTTTCCATACTGGGAGAAATGAGCTAATCAGGCATTCTATTAATGACAATCCCCATGGTCTGAAGTATGAGATAATGAAGTTGATGGATTTTACCATCTCTAATTAGAACTGAGTTATTCAGCTACTATAAATGATGTTGGGCTACAAGTCCCATATCTCAGGCTGTGTCGGCTGAAGTAGTGGGAATCAGAGTCCAACAACATCTGAAGGAACATAGATTCCGCATATCATATCTAGTGAAGATTCATCTCTGATGTTTTCCAAAAGAATTAAAATAATTCATTGGATTGTTCCCTTATCCAGTGTTTCTATATAGAATATAAACCTTTAATCAGAAATGGATGTAAAGGAGTACATCAGAACTAGAGCAGTCACATCAGTTTGAATAGTGGTGTCTCAATTTTAGAAAAATGTTCACTATTACATATTTTCACTTGCATGTATTCAGGCAAATAGTTACCTTAACCTAGCTCACCACACACATATCTAATAAAATCATATTAATGAAACACAGATTTTTCCAGAATACTGGGGCTCATGCAATGGGTGGCACAACAGTTTAAACTGTTGAACTGTTGGATCTGCTGACCTAAAGGTTGGCAGTTTGAAGCCATGGGTTGGGGTGAGCTCCTGCTGTTAGCCCTAGCCCCTGGCAACCTAGCAGTTCAAACACATGCAAATGTGAGTAGATCAATAGGTTCTGCTTTGGTGTGAAGGTAATAAATGCGCCCATGCAGTAATGCCGGCAATGCAACCAGGAGGTGTCTACGGACAACAGGCTCCTCAGCTTGGAAATGGAAATGGAGAAAGAGCATCTCCCCATGGCCAGAATTGAGCACCACCCCTAGAAGCCAGAGATGAAAGGCGAAGCCATTACCTTTGTTCTGTGTATTTTTGTGTTATTATTATTTCACTGTATTAAAGGCACTGAATATTTGCCTATCTGTATATGTTGTAATCTGCTCTGAGTCTCCTCGGGGAGAAAGAGCAGAATATAAATAAAGTGTATTATTATTAGTGCATTATTATTAGTCAATGACTAATGTATGGAGTTACTAAAGACAAAAATCTAGTATATGTAACTGAAAGAGGCACATTAAAACATTGTTAAAGGGAAAAGAAGATACATAAAAACATTCAGCATTTACAAATAATAGGGGAGAAATAAAACATGGTAGCTTCTTTACTTTTAAATCTATAGACAGAATGTGCTGGATTAGTGAGTCTAAGAGAGAGAGTGTACTTTGTATGAAAGTGTGAATCGCTGTGCTAAGAGAAGAAGGTGAGGAGGAGGAATGTGGGAGGACTACTTTCATTGTGACTTGAAAATGTGACATGAGGGACAGAGGTCTCTTGAACAATACATAATTGGTTGAGTAAAAGAAGAATCACTGAGTTTTTCTGAGGAATCTCGGAGAAACATAGCTTGTTTGGAGAATATTACCGTCTGGATAACCATCATTCTGGAATTACTAACTCGTTTGCTTCAAAAATTGAATTGTGTTAACCATTTTTACACTGGAAAAAAGATTTTGTAAAATACTCATGTATAACATGAAGAAAAAGTTTGGAGACAGAGAGAGAGAGAGAGAGAGAGAGAAGAGAGAGAGACAGCGACAGAGACAGAGAAGGGGTGACTATTTTAGGCCATGAGTCCTGTATTGAATTTCCTTGAGAGAGTATGGACTGTGATCTCAAAAAGGTTTCCCACCCCTTGGAGTAAATCATGACAAAGTATTGCATTTTTAATCAATTATAAAAGTATTTTTCTAAATCAGAGTATATTTTGATCTCTAAAGATAATACCAAGGAATTTCAGCACCATGGCCAGCTCCATAATTCCAGTCAAAAGATACCTCATTGCAGAAACACCATTTTAAAAGGCAACATTCGGAGACTTGAAGGTAGGTGGGGGACACATGCTGAACCTCTGACATTCAGCGTCTCCGAAGCATATTCTCCATGGGCTGAGAAGCTTAATTACCTATGCAGGTAGTATTCCCAGCCAATCTGGAGTATTTCCTTGAAGTCTGCCCTCCCACAGAGATTTGTAATTAATATACAGCAGTCTAGGGAAATGTTTAAGAGTTATCCAATTTAGACTCAAACTTTAGGAGATTGCACACACCTGTCTCTTTTTATCATAATCCACCTTCGTTGCTACTAGAAGTCTGCCCATCTGGTTGATAGGAAATCTTGCTTGATGAAAGAAATTATGTAGAATGGGTGCGATCCTGGTCAAATAATTTATGTGAAGCCAGTACATGTCAGACCAGCTTTGTGGTACACTACATTCTGGTTCAAGAAAAATGTAGAGTTACAAACTAGCATGGTTATCAAATATTGCATTATGTATAGTCTTTTTGGTATATATCAGAATTCATCTGCAGGAAATCCTATGTGATATATGCCCATAAATATTGCATGTATATACTTCGTAGAAACATAGAGTTAGAAAATACCTTGGGTCATCCACTCCAACTCCTTGTCATGAAGTAATATATAATCAAAGCACTCCTGACAGATGGCCATCCAACTTTGTTTAAAAACCTGCAAAGAAAGAGGGTCATCAGATTCCAAGGCATCACATTCCACTGTAAAACATCTCTTACCATTGGGGAGTTTTCCCCAGTGTTTGAATGGAACCTCCATTGCTCCATGTTCTTATCTAATCTAAATAGAAATGCAACCCGATTATATTATATAAATATAACTTGTATTTAAACTGAGCCCCTGGTGGCACAGCGGGTTAAACCGCTGAGCTGCTGAACTTGCTGACCGAAAGGTCGGCAGTTCGAATCCAGGAAGTTGGGTGAGCTCCTGCTGTTTCCCCAGCTTCTGGCAACCTAGCAGTTCGAAAACATGCAAATTTAAATAGATCAATAGGTACCGCTTTGGTAGGAAGGTAGCAGTGCTCCATGCAGTCATGCCAGCCACATGATCTTGGAGGTGTCTACAGACAAGACTGGCTCTTCAGCTTAGAAATGGAGAAGAGTACCAATGCCCAGAGTCAGAAATGACTAGACTTAATGTCAGGGGAAAACCTTTACTTTTACCTTACTTAAAATAAAATCAGAGCCTCTGTCACAAATCCGATTAAAACAAGCAAACAAAAAGTTTGGTGCAAGAGTTATACAAAAAGACACCTATGCTTTATACATGCAAAGCTAATTATTATTTCCTTTAAATATATGTCTAGTATTTAAGGGCACACACAGGGTACAGGATTACTTCTATTTTTAAACTCATTTTTAGTGGTTAATAAGTGCTGTGTCTTGGTTATTTTTAGAGAAACCCCTGGCAATGGAAATCCAAGTAGAACTGGCAGCGAAAGCAATAAAAGGTAATTTTAAAATTGAGGCATCTTAATAACTGTGAACTGCTCTCAATGGGAGGGACTAAACACAATAATGCTTCTTTTTACTTTCACTCGGGTGTTTTGAGAATCATAAAGTATATTCAGTTTCAAGTTTCCAATGCTTAATGCCAGCCCAAATATTAACAGTCTACAGTATTTTACTTCTTGTTCGGAAACTTTCATGATAATGTGTCTTAGGAAAGGGTAGAACTGTGATCTTTTAAGTATATGTTTGCCAAGTTATCTAGCTAAGCCCAGAAATATATATGCAAAAGGCTTACAGTTAACTAGCACCTGTGGGTATAGGTAGATGCTAAATAAATGTAGTTTCTGGTTACTTGCGGGTTACTATTAAAAAATAGCCCTGATATTATACTGAATACTATACCTTCTATGAACTCTGTATTGACTTGATATTACTATTGAAATACAGTAATGAAAAGCAAATTAAATAAAGACAAAATTAACTTAGTTGCATCATTTATTGCTTTGCTGTATGATAAAAAAAAGCTTCTGGAATTTAAAGTATTGTTTCTTTTATTTTTTGGTGGTTGTGTGAGAGTTCCAGTTGCTTGGGTTCTGGTTAAATGAGAGTCTACTGTATCTCATGTGAAACACAGAAATACAGTTCTCACCAACCTGGTATCTTGAAAGTTAGTGTAGGTGTGTAATCATTGCATTATTTCAGACTTGTAGACAAGAAAGGATACTTTCAAAAGTACATTTACCTTATGGGCAGCTTTACAAGTGTTTTGTGCACTTTTCTTTTGCAAAAAAATGTTTTTGCACTATTTTAAGTATTTTCCTGCTACAAAACATTTTTGTCACAATTCTTCAAAAAGATTTGTGGAAAGCATTCTTTGTGGGGAATACATGGTTCTAAACATAGGGAGGAAACCTGTTAGTACCATATGCCTTTATCACCTCTGCATTGCCAATTGTGCTTTTTTGTCTGTTGTGCAATGTAAGAGCATATTCAATTAATGGCTGCATAAACCATGTAACAATTTCACATGAGCCAAAATCTTATTGTTAATCCCAACTAGAGTAGAAACCCCTGAATCAAGTGGATTTATTTATGCATTGATTCAATAGTTTTACTCTGTTTGGGACTAAACGGCAGGGATCTGATCATGCAATTGTGCATTCTTCCATAGATACTAAATTATTTGGCAGTGCTTTCTATGTACTACCATGTAACTACATGGGTATACATTTATACTATGCAAGCACAGTATAAGATCTCATACTACATGCTCTTAACAAATGATTAAAAATCCGAAGTTCTTAAAGTGATCCTTTATTCAATGGGTGTTTTGTGCTTAGATATTCTTTGTCATTAAGGATTAGGAGCCTTGCAAGTATTCTTAATCACCAGAAAGGTGAAATGTAGTTGTTATATATACATCTTTTTTTCTGCTCTAGCGAAGGAAGAACAATAATATTTTGCATTATGGAAGCTATTCAAGATCTAGTCTCTGGTAATCTCAGCAAAGATATTTTGTTTCCAACCAGGCATAAGTATGTAACAAGAGTTTATTTCAATACCTGTTATTATTATAGTCTCAAATTCACAACAAATGCTAAACCAGGGAACCAATACACATATTGATTTCACTGTTCTATAGTTGGCAGAAATTTGATTAGTTCTCAGATTAATGCAGTGGTTGTTGGTAAGGTTGTGAAACATTTGTCTATGCAGATGTGCCACTGGTAGCTTCTGTATGTGATCTGGTGGGACCATGTCATGATATTGTTGAGTGGAAATTGGGTTCCAGGATCACAATGTCAGATGGTGCCCCATTTTCTAGGTCTGGGACATAGTCTGATGCAACAATCAGAGCTGAGTTGGGCTAGTATTTGAATGTGAAACACATAGGAATGACATCTGCACTACCTTAAACTATACTATAAAATAGAAGTAGGATATACCTTGAATGCCTGTGTTTTAATTGATGTGGGCAATTCCTTCAGAAAGTCAGTGTAGTGTAGTGGTTTGAGTGCTGGTCTGCAACTCCGAGGCCCAGGACTTGAATCCCTGCTTGGCCACAGAAACCCACTAGGTGTCCTTGGGCAACTCACATTCTCCTAACCACAGAGAAAAGCAAAGACAATCTTCTCATGAACAAATCTTGTTGAGAAAACTCAATTAAAGATTCGCCTTAGGACTGTCATAAGTAAGAAAAGACTTGAAGGCACACAACAAGTCCCTTCACTGATGCAGATTGGAATTATTCTATGCTTTCATGCTATTTATCAGCTTTATCAGCTGCAACCTGCTGAGTAATGTTTGTTAATGAGCTACTCATTACTTTGCTAAGCTGACCCTCAGATCACAGAAACAATGCATACCTCTGGGATAATACTTAAAGCCTTAGCAGCTTATTGGCACAACTTATCAGAACCTGCCACAATGTGATGGTGAAATAAGATATTGTGGAGGTGTTTGGTTTTTTTTTTTTTTTGTGTCAGGAACGACTTGAGAAACTGCAAGTTGCTTCTGGTGTGAGAGAATTGGCTGTCTGCAAGGGCATTGCCCAGGGGACGCCTGGATGATTTGATGTTTTTATCATCCTTGTGGGAGGCTTCTCTCATGTCCCTGCATGAGGAGCTGGAGTTGATAGAGGGAGCTCATCTGCCTCTCCCCGGATTCGAACCTGTGACCTGTCGGTCTTCAGTCCTGCCGGCACAGG
Source organism: Anolis sagrei (assembly GCF_037176765.1). Taxonomy (NCBI): domain Eukaryota; kingdom Metazoa; phylum Chordata; class Lepidosauria; order Squamata; family Anolidae; genus Anolis; species Anolis sagrei. Next base: position 144,625,235 of record NC_090025.1, read on the forward strand.
GGTTTAACCCACTGCGCCACTGGGGGCTCCACTTGTGGAGGTGTGATAGAAATAGAATAAATAGATATCCAGTGTACCCTATTATTAGTCCCCAAATGTGTCTTGTTCCTGCAGAAGCCAAAGAACTTAGCAATGAAATTGGACAGCATCTTTATTATTTACACAAGGACAGATCTATAACACATACTGTCAAATGTGCAATTCATAATTGTTCTTTAAATAGGTTCTAATTTATGCTTAAATCACATTATTTTTAATAAAACAGGTATTATTCTGTCTTTTACATAACTATCAAGGAGATATATCTCCAAACACTTTTCCATTGGGATTTCCTATCAAATAGAATATTTCTCCTATAATGAAGACTCATGTTTCAGGCTTAAGGACAATATTTACCACAGTGAGAAAGACCTTCATACTTATTTTTGCTGGCTGACCCACAAGGTGGCACTAAAGAGAAAAGTGACAATTTTCCTAATCAAAAGTAAAAAGCAAATGCAGAAGGCTATATGTAGGATCAATATTATTTTAATTTGAGGTAACATTATTTTATTGTAAGTTACATTACTTTTGTGGCATTCTTTTGAGATAAATACATTGCAAGACAATTGAATTTTATTTCTTTAGCTGTTTACTTTCGAAAGTAAATGAATATGGTTTGAATTGTAAACTATTACAAATCTGCTATTTCAGAATCATAGTCTTTTTATGACCAAACTGAAGCTCATAATTGTTTCATACTACAAAATGAATATACAAAGTAAAAAACAAACAAAATCAAGAAACCACTTGCTGTAGTCATTTTGGTGGTGCCATTATTGTTATTCTTCATGTTGTTGTCATTATTAATCTGTATTTATATCCCAGCTTTTTTCCAAACCTGCGACCTAAGATGCCTTGTAGATCTAAAAGACTAGAACTAAAAACTTACTAAACCAAGAGTTAAACAAAGATTCAGGCGCAAAAGACAGAATTTTTTTTTTAATTTAAAATGTGTGATAAACCTCAATGTACGAGTATTTGGCTAGTGAGTGGTTGTGGTAGTGAGAAGAATGATAGCACTTTCACAACGTTTTATAAAATAATGAATAGAAATAATGAGCCTCAGCTCATATTACAGTGCCAACATAGTAAAATCCATACATTTTAAACGGAAAGGAGGAAATGTGGTTAACTCATTTCTTCAGTAATGCATAGAAATCAGCAGCGAGATGTAACCAAGGGCAATATTGTAACATTTATCAAGATATTAGTTATTTAGAAGTCTCTTAAATTAATAACGAGACTTTAATTTAGGAATGCAAGCATTCAAATGGTGGGAAAGAAGCAAACCATTTGCTGTCCTACCACAGGAATAATGATTTGTTGCTTATTTGTTCAGTCACTTCTGACACTTTGTGATCTCATGGATCAGCCCACAACAGAGCTCCCTATTGACCGTTGCTACCCCCATCCCCTTCAAAGTCAATACCAGACACAAAATATGGGATGAATTAAGGGCAATTGTCTTAATTGTTACCTAAGAATGGGGAGCAACATTGTGTGGGAGCACCTGGAGCAGTCAGTCTCCCCAGACCAGGGCCCCCAGCCTCTCCTGGATGGAACACTGTAGCTCCTGAGAGGAATCCCTGAAACTCAGGATTGTTCCCTGGCCAGCTACAAACTGGAAAGTTGACCAGAGGGTGTAAACCTCTAAGCCCTGAGGCTCCTAGTGAGGGCAAGGTCCCAGTCGGAAGGTCATGAAATTTTTACCCAACCCCAAGATCACATGATATACAGGGGCAATTTGAAATTCCCATTCTTCACAAAAATGTGCCAGAAAGCACTCACCAACTCCTATCTTTCCCTAATACCTTCCAGGAAGCTCTGTTTATGACACCATCCTATGCCAATTGCCACATCCTCTGTGACAGTATAGGGTAGGTGAAAAAACCCTTGATTTGGGGGTGGGGAGGAATCCTACTGAAGTGACCAGAAGGCTTACACTGTGAAAGGAGGCAAGGGGGTGGGTAAACGATATCTGAAAAGGAGGAGGAAGGAAGCAGAGCTGCCTTCAGTAGCCCATCCAAGACCACCCTCTCTCCCCAATGCCCTGGCATCTGGTGCCAGGTAAAGCTAATGCTAGCTACTCCTGTGGAGTCCAGCAAGCCAAGGTCACCACTGTTGCACCAACAGGGGGAAATCACATTTTAGTGAAAGTCATCTGGACAATTTTAAGTACCTCTAGCCTGATTCTGTGGGTCAGCCCTATTGAGTTACGTTTAGATGCAAGACTGGAGAGCAGTCACTAATTCTTGTGTGAGATTTAAGGACATGCTTGCCTCCTCTACTGAAATAACTGTGATTCAAATATGCTTGGCTTTGCACAGATTGTAATGTTGGGAAATTGATTTTTTTCCCAAAAGTGATAGCAACCCTCACCCACATCCTCAGAAACAGATACATTTAAGCTATCCTAAACAATCTGGCTTACATAGCAATGCCCTAAAATTGTGTGACACTAAATAAGGAAAGCAGTGATCAGATGGGCAGCAACTATCACTGAGTCCCATGTTACATCACAAACTGATACTGTGAGCCAGCTCAGGGCAGCAAGCTGGCACAATATGCTCCAAAAACCTGGAGACAGCCTTAGGCATACTTATGACATGGCTTGACCCAGTTTGCTGGAACATGGATGCATATCTGAAGAGCTGCTATGCTGAAGATTACCTCTTTCCCCTATATTGACTTGGAAAGAAAAAAAATCTGAGAAGTAGGACACGGTGTTGTTGTTGTGAAATGAAATACTATATCCTTTCTAATGTATGTGTTTCAAAATCAAGATGGTATAGATGTATTTAATAATAAACAGGACCCTTGTGGCTTAATATGTCCTAGAAGAAAAATGTGTGGGTATTTTCATGCTGTCTGCCAATTTATGGTGATTCTGTGGAATTTATAGGGTTTTCTTAACTAAGAAAGAAATGCTTTTGCCTGTGGCTTCCTCTGCAATATAGCCTATAGCACTTGATATTCATTGATGGTCTCCCATCGAAGTAATAATCATGGCTGACTCTGCTTAGCATCCAAAACCAGACAGGATCTGGTGCATTTAGGGTGTTAGGAAGACATTACTCCACTATGGTTGGCACAAATGGGTTAGGCTGCTTGATTTCCATGTCAAACTTTATTCCAACCTATTACGACTGTGAAATCAGTGAAACCACTATATATTTGAGGACGGAAACTGTAAAGAGATTGTTATTATTCATCTAACATGTCAGTCCTCTGCATCAGTTTCATACTCTTCACCCTTCTGTAGATTAATCCTTCAATGCCATATGTTATCTTTTCACACGAAATTCTCTTTGCAGAACATAGAAAGCTAAATAGACTCTGCCACTCTTCACTCAAGTGACGAACCACAGATGAAAAGAGCTATCACGTTATTTCATCACAATATTGGCTAAGATCCAAAAGGGTACGTCTGCTGAAGGAATTACTTCTGTCATCATAATCAGGAGTGGGTGATATCCCTACGATGAAGTCACTCACATCCCATACCCCCTCCAAGATATGGTCTGGAGGAAACCACTCTCCGAGTAGTTTTCAGGAGACACAGATGAGTAAGGAAGGCATGGAAATAGAAGGTTTGTTTATGCTGATGGGTGACCACCAACACAATGTGAGATGTAAATTCCTGTGTCTACCTGCTGAAAGAGATCAGACAGCTAAATGAACTTTCAGAATTAAAATACGATTAAAGATAAATGTTAACCTATGAATCTAAACTTACATTTTATTAGTACAAGTGACTGTAATGTGTTTTAAGCTTTTGCCCAGGTATAAATGTGTGTGTGTATCTTATGTTTTGTATATGTATTTTATCTGTGAGAAGAGGTGAATAACTATTATTATTATTATTATTATTATTATTATTATTTACGTTTTATTTTTACCACCACCACCTGCAGCTTGGGAAGCAAAACCAGTAATGGTAAGATTTTTATACCTAGATCTTGATAGCAATTTAATTACTTATTGTGTCAGAAGTGAATTGAGAATACAGTTATAATGCATAAAAATGCAAACTAAGTTAAAAACTTGGCATTATATTAAATTTCATTTGACCAGAAGCTAGCCACTTGGAGTGCCTCTGGGGTCGCTGTGAGAAGGGACTCAATTGTGCATATGGTGGAGATTGCAGTCTAGTAGGTGTTCTGTGGTTTGCTCTTCTCTGGACTCACATGTTGTGGACTCCACTTTGTAGCCCCATTTCTTGAGATTGGTTTTGCATCTCATGGTGCCAGAGCACAGTCTGTTCAGCATCTTACAAGCTGCCCAGCCTTCTGTGTGCCCAGGAGGGAGGTTCTCATTTGGTATCAGCCACTGATTGAGATTTTGGCAATGAACATGCTACATGCTTCAACTAGAATAGATGAAATGAACCAATTGTGGATGCCATGTCAGTAATCATGCTGTGAATCTACTGTAGTTGAGACTGCTAATTGGGTATAGGACAGGGATAATTGTTGGGGATTGGCTATAATCTCTGAGTGACTTGTTGTCATGTTTGGAATCAAGAAGAAATAACGCCATCTTGAAGATTGGTTTGAAAAAAGACTGTCAACTGGTCTGAAACTTACAGTCACCCAAGAAAATCTTTGATATATTAACAATATGAAAAACAAATCAAAAAGATGCAAAGAGTTTTTTCTTTTTAAAAATGAGATGTATACTCTCTGTTTATGTCAGTTCAGATTTATGAATAAATTGTTCATCACGTATGATAGATGGCTCAGATCCCTTATTTATAGAGTATTCCTGCTAACAATACAAAATGGCAAGGTGGATACTAAGTCATGCTACTAGAAACTCAACAAACAGAATTAAGCTGATGTAACCAATTTATCTTGCTTCCTTACTGTAATATTGGCTACAATATGAAACAGGAATTACATTATCTGAAGTGTGCATAAGTGTATTTCAAAACGTATCTTCTAGACATCCAGTTTTAAAACAAATTGGTTTAGGTATGTGACAATGCATTTTTTCCACACAAGTGACATCTTGTCCTTCATCTCATAAAAAAAGTCATTACATGCATGATGCCAATATATATACACCCAAAAGAAAATATTTAAGGACTTTGCAGGACAATTTTATATATAGATAAATAAATCGGCAGTCTTCATATGTACTTGTATATACAGGGTGAAATTCTAAACTCAGCTAAACTAGCTATGAAATGCTATTTGATATGTTAGGAGGAGATGCTTCTTCATAAACATGTAATTACAGCTTCACACACTCCTTCCACCCCCTGAGTTGGCGTAGCTGAAAGCACGTATTTTTGTTAAGCTGATCTAAATTACTGGAGAGTCATTACTGTTGCTACAGAAAATGATAGAACATCAATGAGACAGCCAAATAAAGCTCAATAGATTGTGTTGGAAGACTTTGTTGTGATGCTAAACAAAGGTGAGGCTGACCACCTCAAAACTGCATTAATTCTACACTATAGAATTAATGCAATTTTACATCACTTTAACTTTATGGAGTTGTGGTTTGGTGAGACACCAGCACAATTTGGCAGAAAATACCTTGTAAAACTATAATGCCAATGATTGTTGCCAACACTGTGAATCACCCTGAGTCCCCTTTGGGGTTGAGGAGGGCGGTATACAAATACAGCAAATAAATAAATAATAATGGTGCTTACTCTTGTACTGACTGTGTAACATGACATGAACCCTGCTTGATTTTATTTTCCTTCAGATCCTTGGGGACAAACAGGTTTTCTCCACAAAGGAGAAACTGTTAGGTGAGATCAATAACACCCATTTGTCATTCAAAACATCTCTGTCTTGGACTAGGTTCTCACCTTTTTGTTAGTTTTGGCATGCTGGATAGGAATGCTTCAAACATGTACCTAGGTCATAAAATTACTATAGATCCCATAAATTGTTTTAATGTGAGCAACACCAGGATGTGACAGTTTAAGATCTGAACACTTACTGAGATATTATGTGAAAATGAAAACATGAACAATCTCATCTAAATGGGATTTTAAGCACAGCAAGAAATCAATAAATATTGCACAAAAAGATTGAGTCAATACAGTACCATTGAATTTCATTACAGTACAACTTGACTGCCCTTTACCCAAAAAGCTTGGTATCAGAAGTGTTTTGGATTTTTGAATATTAACATATACATAATGAGGTATTCTTGGAGATGGGGCTGTAGTTTAAACACAAAATTAATTTATCTTTCACATATAGCTTCTACATGTAGCCTGAAGGTAATTTAATATTGTTTAATAATTTTGTGCATGGACAAGGCTTGTGCACATTAAACTCACACGTTTGCTGCGGTTCCTATATGGGTTGTTTTTTTTTTTTTGGCAAGTTCCTAATGTGTTTTGATCTGGGTTTGTTTAATAACTTTTTTCTTGCCACTCTTCCATAAAACTGAGTTTAGTGGAGCATCCAAGTGATAGTTGTCTCAAGGAGGGTTTCTCTCCAGGCTTTTAAAGGTTGTTATTAGCTTGGTTGCTTCTCTACTTATCACCATGTGCATGTGTACATGCTTTAAAATTGCCTGTTGACAGAGTGGGTGTTTTATTTCAATAGTCCAACCTTAATTTTGTGGCCTGGGTTGTTTTGGGAGTTTCTTGACCATACTGCTTGTGCTTGTTCTGATATGCTTTCCAGTAAATTCTGGGGCCTTCAAGATATGGGTAGCTTTAATCTAAGATCATAAGATACAGAAATTAAATATAGGTGGAGTTCTGGATACAGGAGGTTTTCTGATTGGGAGATGTCACTTATGTGATCATCATGTATTACTTTGTTTTGTTTACTTTATGTGAACTACAGCAAAAATATTTTGCACCTCAACAGGATTGTGTATTATCCAGTGGACATCAAGTGTTTGCAATGCCAACTAAATTCATTTCTGTTTTATAGCAAAACAAAATTGTGGAAAATCCAAAGGGAGTGGTGGGGTCAATACTTCCACTAGATATTGTGACTCTCTTGCTTTGCGTCTGTTCCCACATTTTTCTCAAAACTTATTTTCAAACACTTGAAATACTTAATCTGAGAAACAGATCTTTTCTCTGGCTTTTCACTGTCTCAGCTCCATCCATTCACAATTATTCACTTCTCAGCATTCTGTTCATGTCATTTTCTTCTACATCTAGACCCTGGCTCTTTTCATTCCCAGACATTGTTTAACCTTCAAGTCCTTACCTTTAAAGCACTTCTAGCCTTTGCCTCACCTTATGTTCTATTGTGTAACCCAACACATAATTTCTTGTGACTTTTACTGATACAGCTCAGCCATTGTTGATTTCTCAAAAGTGTCCTCCTCCCTAAAAAAACTTTCACCTTTTACTGATTTCTTATACTTGGGACCACTTCCCCAAATTCTAACATCCTCCAAAATCAAGCTTCTCCATGAAAAGGAAAATCAGAACTCCCCACTAAGTCCTACATTTTCTAGGAAGCCATGGTTTCTAAAGTTCGATATAATTGCAGTAAAACCTCATCTTAAGATCGTACCAACTTAAGGGTGTTTTGAGTTAAAAGCCATCACTTAGCCCAGGTTTTGCTTTGACATACAAGCAGTGTTTTGAGTTAAGAGCGAGTGTCAGAAGGAGCACTAGTGTGAGCGTACTGGGCTTTAGGGCTGCCAGGGGGCAGCCTCCATGCTTCACGCCTTGAGTGTCATGCCTCATGTTCTTCTTGTCCACTTTGGGAGATGGCTGTCCGCTTTGCTCTTGTCCACTTTGAGATAAAAGAAGAGGATTGTTGGGAGTATCCATGTATTCTGTATCCATGGATCCACCATACATGGCTTGAAAACACTTTTTTATGCCATTGTAAATAACTGAACTTGAGCATCCATGGGCACTGGAACTAAATCCCAGCAGGGCTCATCATACATAAATAATATTGAAGTCTGAATGAGGCAAGAATGAAGCTTTTGTTAAAACACAAACCTATACAATTATGGAATTTTGACCACGAGGCCCACATTTTTATTTGATGGAGAAATCTGTGCACACAAAAATCTAACACTGCATTTAGCAGATTAGACCTTTACTATTGATTTAGTCTGGGCCTCTGTACTGGAAAACTGTTGTCCTTAGAAGGGCATGTCATAGGAAACAATGACAGATTTTTTTCTAATGACTTTGGCTGTTTGCATCTCTACTTCCTACCCTTTCCCCTGCCTTTATTTATTTTTCTTGCTTCCTTTTCGCTTTCTGTCAGTTGCCTTGGAATTGTGTATCTGTTCAGCGCCTACATACATCTTTGTTGACCGAAGTGAGATTTAAACATGTGCTTGAATGCTTTTGTGAATGCACATGCTAAAGGCAGTTTCTTGGTGACTGTAATGTTTTCATCCTTGCAAGTAAAACCAGGATTGCTTTACCCAGGAGAGCAGTTGCATTTGCTATGTAAGTGTACTTCCTCCTGTGTTTGCTTAATAGGAGAGCTATAGAAAGTTGATTGGTTTGGAAATCACAAATCCTTTCCAGTCCAAACATCTTTGATCATTATTCTATTATTTGCAAGGAATTGGTTGCGGCAATTTGCTTACATGTTTCACCAAAAATGGGTAGTTGCATTACATTTCAATGTATAGAAACCCAAACAGAAAAAAGACACAAGACCTTTAAAAACATACAGCCATTACTTGTAACCAACCTTCAAAGCACAGTGTTTCCATTAAGGAGCTATGGAATGGAATGCCATTTGGTGGTGCTTGTTATCGTGTATGTTTCTGACTTATGGTGACTCTATCATGAGGTTCTCTTAGCATGATTTATTCAAAGAGGGTTTGTCTTTGCCTTCTTCTAAAGCTGAGAGTATTAGTTGCCCAAGGTCACCCAATGGGTTTTTATGCCCGAGTAGGGAATTCTGATCTCCAGACTGCCAGTCCAGTGCTCAAACCACTACAACAGTGGTTCTCTATCAATTTAGTTACGTCTTAACATAGGACATCAAAGGGTGCATCTGGTTTTTCCCATAGAACTGTCTGTAGTTGTTGCTATTATGTGCTCTCAAGCTATTATTTATAGCCACCCTAAATAGATGTTTTCTTGGTGTTCATTCGGGTAGGATTTGCCATTGCCTTTCTCTAAGGCTGAGAGAATGAGATGTACCTAAGATCACCCAATTGGTTTCAGTGGCTGAATAAGGATTGGAAATCTGCTCTATTAGTCCAATACTGGCTTCTTGCAGTCATGTGCTTAACTTAAACATGAGTGGTTTCACTCATATGTATTATGCTTTCAATAATGTAGATTGGTACTACCTATGTAGAGTTGCTAAAGTCAATTGATCACCTGACACAGCTCTCCATGTCTTGACGGGCTGGCATTTGGATGACAGAAACAATCCCTCTCTGGGGTTGTGCTTTGCAGTCTTAGCAGTTTGATAGAACCAGACAAAACTGGCATTGACACAGTTATCAAAACTCGAGATCACTTCTTGCCATGATGAGGCAGCGAAGTAGGAGTTTATGGCCTAAAGTTAAAGTCTAAAGTTAAAATCTAAAGTACTGACTTTAAATTTTGTTGTTTTGTTAACCCGTTTGTCTTTGGGTTGCTGTGAGTTTTCCGGGCTGCATGGCCATGTTCCAGAAGCATTATCTCCTAACATTTCACCCACATCTATGGCAGGCAGCCTCAGAGGTTGTGAGGTATGTTGGAAACTAGGTAAGTGAGGTTTATATATCTGTGGAATGTAGAGGCAGGCATGTAGCTGGGGGGGGGGGGCCTTGGGGGGCTTGAGCCCCCCCCCCCCGAAATTCTCATGGTGGTTCGCGAAAAGGACTTACAGGTGCATTACTTAAACAGTTATGTTTATTCATATCATGATCTGATCACCATACTCAATATATCCCATATGCATGGGGGTATTGGGGTAATGATACAAAAGGTTTTTCTTGGTCTTGCAGTTCTTCTGATGTCTGTGGAGTATCTATTGACCTGCAGATCCCAGTTTAGGTGGTTCATTTCACCTTGGAGGAGGTGGGGTTCACAGATCCTTTTTGCAGTCTACCAGGGCTTTCATTGTGCTTCTTTCTTGACTTGGGTGATGGTTGGACCCACTATGATATTGTGGATTTTCTGCCTTGATATTCTTGTGGCTGAGTGGAAGGGCCCTTAAACTTCAAGGCAAATCATATAATTATTTTATTAGTGATAAGACTGCTTACTTCCAGTTTTATCTTGGCATACCATTTTCATTTTTCTAAAATGAGAGGCTTTAGCGTGACATACAACATTGTTTTTTGTGTTCAAGATGAACTGCTCAATTCACATTAATACATTCTGACTGAAAAAAAGCACGTCTGTCATGAGTGCATGATAGTTTAGCTATTCTGGCGCTACTATATTCTTAAACAAGTGTTTTTAATTGGCAGTAAGGAGTACTCTTAGCCATTTCAGAGCCACTGGAGTTTGGCAGCAGCTCTCAGATTGGCAAGTGAGCATTATTTGCAGAAGTGGGCTGAGTGTCCATGAAAGCTCATGCAGTCATAAATCTGCTAGTCTTGAAAGTGTAGGAGGATGTTTTTGCTTTAATGGACTAATATGACTTTGTCATTTGTTGCTTGGGCCTTCAAATTGACTCAGATATATGGCAAGTCTATCACAGTGTTTTCTTGGCAAGATTTATTCTAAGGAGGGCTGTCATTGTTCCCCTCTAACTTCCATAGCTTCCATAGCTCACTGGAGAACCCTCACCTCCTGGAGCCTGAAAGAGAGGCAACCTAGTAAGGAAGGCATCTATTTCAAATACAGGCAGGGCCCTTCCATGCAGTGATATAACTCAGAATAAATGTCTGCTTTGAACTGGGTTATCTGAATCCACACTGCCATATATTCCAGTTCAAAGCAGGTAATGTGGGATTTTATTTAGTGGTGTGGAAGGGGTCTCAGTCTCCAACTTACAAACAAGATCGCTTCTATAGGTTTGTTCTTAAGTTGTTTTTCATGTCAGGAACGACTTGAAAAACTGCAAGACGCTTCTTGTGTGAGAGAATTGGCTGTCTGCAAGGGCATTGCCTAGGGGATGCCTGGATGTTTGATGTTTTACCATCCTTGTGGGAAGCTTCTCCCATGTCCCCGCATGAAGAGTTGGAGCTAACAGAGGGAGCTCATCCGCGCTCTCCTTGGAATTGAACCTCCAACCTGTCGGTCTGCAGTCCTGCCAGCACACAGGTTTAACCCATTGAGCCACCAGGTTATCAGTATGTAAATCTGAACAAGTACATCTTTAAGTGTGACTCCAGCCAAAGCTATATGTTTTTAAGCTTTGGATAGCATAGGGAAGGATTAAAACTATCTGTACCCCTATTCAGAAGATTTCACACCACTTTCTATCCCTGTGATAACTGGATATTGTTTTTGTCAGTGTAGATGCATTGGTCAGAGCATTAATAAAATTGATTGATTGATCATTGGATTTAAAAAAATCTGGGTTGTTGTGGAAACAAGGATTGGTGAGAAAGCTTCAGCGGAGACCCCCTTCCTTCATGATAACTCTTTCAGGAGTGAATTTCCCTTCCGAGGGGTAGATTTTTCTCATTTGTTTCACCCCATTCTTAACCAGGAGTCATTTGTAAGTCAGACGTTTATAACTTGGGTACTGCCTGTATAGGGTTTGCTATTATCCACAACTTCATATATCTGTGGGAATCTTGGAGTGCATTCTCTTTGGATTTTTTATTTTTTGAGAAATTGCTGAACTCGCTTCTGGTGTGAGAGAATTGGCTACCTGCAAGGATGATGCCCAGATGTGTTATCATCCTGTGGGGGGCTTCTCTTATGTCCCTGCATGAGAAGCTGGAGCTGACAGGTGGGAGCTCACCCTGCTTCCTGGATTTGTACCGCCTATCTTTCAGTCAGCAGTCCTGTCGACACAAGGGTTTAACCCATTGTGCCACTTGGTCATACTGCAGTCCCCAAGAGGTGAATGTTTGATCATTCTCACGCAGCCGTTTCTTTCTGCACATGGCAGAATCCTAGTCCAACACTCAAACTATTACACCGAAAGTGTGAAATGCAATGTCCATGGGCTACATCTCACCGACCCTGGCATTTTAAGTGGGCTGCAAGGCTTTCGATGCCAGGGCAACATAGAGCCACCCGCTACATCATGCCCATGCCCACCACCTCTACGTGGCCAAGGATCATTTATAGAGTCTTACAAATGGCCCTCGTGGCCTTGGAATGTATTCATCGTATCAGGAGCGGACCACAGGTAGACTTGTAATGTATTATAAAAAGAACACGAAGTTTAAAACTTGGCATTATATTAAATGTCCTTTGACCACTTGGAGTATCTCTGGTGTTGCTATAAGGAAGTCCTCTGTTGTGCATGTGGCAGGGTTCAGACTGCATTGTAACAGGGTCTATGGTTTGCTCGCATGTGGTGGGCTCCACTTTATGGCCTCATTTCTTAAGGTTGGCTCTGTATCGCATGGTGCCAGAGCTCAGCCTTTTCAGTGCCAAGTCGCCTAGTCTTCTATGTGCCCAGGGGGACACAGAAGAGGTTTTTGGACTCTTGCTTGCTGAGGTGATAGTGTACTACACTAAGTTGGCTCTCTTCCTAATCCATCTACCCCTTGGGAAAATCTCTTTCATCAATTACAGCCTGTCTTCCTATATTCAGCACAAAGTGTGGATCTGGCAGTCTGTGACTTGTTTGTGAGTCAACAACATGCATCTATCCATTTCAGCCCAACCTGGAAGTTACCGGGAGGGGGCCTGGACGGGTTAATCGCTGTGTAGAAAAGAAAGGCCACAGGGTGAAGGAGCGGGAGAGCATTGCCAAGCGTCCCTTGCTTGGAAGGGATCTCTTCAGCACAACACAGGGCTCGGGGCTCCTCAGGGCAGGCAGAAGGGGAGCCCCGCGGCTTCTTCTTCCTGCCATTCCCCCGCCCCTCCCGGGTACAAATAGACACGGCTTCTGTGGAGGTCGGCTTCCCTTGGCTCGGATCCCGCGGCGAGGCGGCGCCTTTAACCGGACTCTTCCCGAATCACCTGCCCGAAAGCGCTGTCCTAATCGGCTCCGCAGGCGCCAGAAGCTTTTGCAGAGAAGACGCGTCTCCTCTTCGCGTGGCGGAGTCTTGAGTGGGGAAGGCGAGAGAGCGGCTCCCTCCGCGCAGATCCCCGAAAGGAGGCTTCCGCCGGGCGCTCGGATATCCTTGTCTCTTGGGGATCTCCCCCCTCCCTCGTCGCTCGAGTCGGCTTTCCATCTGAGGACTGACTGATACGCTTAGCTTTCGGGACGACGAGCGCTCTTGGCTCTCGAGGAGCCGTTCCCAGCCCATAGGCCCCTCCAGCGCCGAGCCGCCGCCTCCCCGTCCCAGCCTTGCTTCCCTCTGGGGCAACAGACGACGAGCCCCCAAAGCAGAGGAGATAAAGAGAGGAAAAGAGAGAGGGGGAAGAGGGAGGGAGATAGAGAGGAAGAGAGAACGAGAGGGAAAGAGGAGGAGGGAGAGAGAGGAGAAGAGGGAGAGAGAGGAGAAGAGAGAGAAAGAGGGGAAGAGAGAGGGTAAGGAAAAGAGATGCAGGGAGAGGGGGAAGAGGGAGAGGAAGAGTGAGGAAGAGAGAGAGGATGAGAGAAAGAGGAAGAGGGTGAGGAAGCGGGAGAGGCAGGAAGAGGGGGAGTGAGAAGTCGAGGGGAAGAGGGAGGGAGGGAGAGGGGAAGAGAGGGGGGAAGAGGGAGAGACAGGAAGAGAGAGAGGGAGAGATAGGGGACGAGAGAGGGAGAGAGGGGAAGAGAGAGGAAGAAAGGGGGGGGGGGAGAAAAAGAGGGAGGAGAGGGAAAGAGAGGCAGAGACAGGAAGACGAAGAGGGAAGGAGAGAGAGGGCGAGAGGAAGAGGGAGAAGTGGAAGAGAGAGGGAGGGAGGAAGAGGGAGAGACAGGAAGAGAGAGAGGAAGAGGGGGGGGGGGCAGGGAGAGAAAGAGGTATCTGCCCGTGCCGTCTTCCCTTTCGCTCTTCCTCTTCCTCCTCCTCCTCCTCCGCTGCTGCTGCTGCTGCTGCTGCTGCGTGTGCGCGAGCGGAGGGGGCCAAGCAAGGCACCCGGCGAAGCTCAAGCCGAAGAGGAGGATCCCGTTTGCTCCGCGGCGAGTTTTGAGAGCCTCGCCGAGGAGCGACGCATCCCTGGCTTCCCGCTTGGCCGCAGAGTCCGGCTTCCTTTCCGTCTCTCTCCAAAGGCAGGGCGAGGACCGGAGGAGCCCCGAGCGGCGCCCAAGTTGCGCCCGAAAGCAAGAGTAGCGGCGGCGGAGGCGGAGAGGCGGGGGGCGTTCCCTGGGCGGGCTAAGCCCCGCCCCTTCCCCGCCCCCCTCCCACATGGGGCGCGCGGAGCCTTCCTCCGGCCTCCGGGGCCGCTCTTAGGGACTCCGGCGAAGGGACACCCGCAGCGGCTGCGGCAGAAAGAAGAAGAAGAAGAGGAGGAGGAGGAGGAAGGAGAAGAAGAAGAAGAAGGAGAAAAGGGAGCAGAGGCGAGGCGAGGAGTCTTCTCCTCCTCCTCCTGATTCCCGAGCGCGGCTCTGCTTCTTCTCTTTTCCCTTTCTTTTTCCCGCCTTGCTGCCGCCTCCTTCCCCGTGCGCCGCTGCCCCTGGTGCCTCGCTGGCTGTGGCGGGGCGCGGGAGCGGCCTCGGGGTCAGCGGCGAGGGCTGCCTCCTTGCAGCGCGTCTCTTTCCCTCGGCGGCGGCGGCGGCGGCGGGCGGAGGCCGGGGATGGAGGAGGACGAGGAGTCTCCGGGCGGCGTTGGCGCTGGGCGGCGGGCGGGCGGCGGGCGCGCTCTCTCGGGCCAGTGGGCGGACGCGGCGGCGGCGCGGCCCCGCACCACGGAGCGGCACATCACGGTCCACAAGCGCCTGGTGCTGGGCTTCGCGGTCTCCATCCTGGCCCTGCTGGTGGTCACCATGATCGCCGTCCTGCTCAGCGTCCGCATCGAGGAGTGCGGCGCAGGAGCGGGGGACCCGGCGGTGGCGGCTGCGGGGCGGGCGGGCAATGGGAGCGCCCCTCCGGCCGGAGCCCGCCTCAACCAGCCGCACCTCCCCGGGGAGCTTTCCCCCGGAGCGGACGGAGGGGACTCGGCCCCGGCGGAGGCGGGGGCGGAGGCGGAGGAGGAGGGCGAGCGGCCGGCGCCCTGGACCCTGCCCCGCCTGCCGGGCCACCTGCGCCCGCTCCACTACAACCTGATGCTGAGCGTCTTCTTGGAGAACTTCACCTTCAGCGGCGAGGTCAACGTGCAGGTGGAGTGCCTCCGCGCCACCCGCTACGTGGTGCTCCACGCCCACCGGCTCCGCGTCGAGGCCGCCCGCCTGGCCGAGGACCGCCTGGCCGGAGCCCTCGCCGTGGCCGGCTTCTTCCTCTACCCGCAGACCCAGGTTTTCGTCCTCGTCCTCAACCGCAGCCTCGAGGCCCAGCGCAGCTACAACCTCAAGATCCTCTTCCACGCGCCCATCGAGAACGAGCTGCTCGGCTTCTTCCGCAGCTCCTACGTCCTCTACGGAGAGAGAAGGTAGGCCACCGCCCGCCACCCACCCACCCACCCACCCACTTTCCCTCCCGTGGGAGGAATTAGCCTGCCCCCTTTGCCCACTGACCTCCAGCCACGCTCCTGTCATAACTTCTTCTGGCACCAGGGTCTCCAAGTTCATGTCCTTCAATCTCTGAGGATGCCTGTCATAAATGTGGGCGAAACTTCAGGAGAGAATGCTTCGGGAACATGGCCATACAGCTCGGAAAACTCACAGCATTCATTTATGTCCAACTGTTTGATCTGCTAGTTCAGCAGAGTCAGCACAGACACACTTTTCAGTAGTTTGTTTGTGTTCCTCCTGATCTGGGCTAACAACCTGTGCTGCTGCTTCTTCTTCGGCCTGCTTGGTTGACATTTTCCATAACCTGCTCTCTCTTTCCTTTCCCTTGGCTCTACTTCTGCGACTCCCCCTCCCCCCCCCCCCCCCCGGCCGCTGGGAGGAATTAGCTTACCCCTTTTGCCCACTGACCTCCAGCCACACTCCTCTCATATCTTCTTCTGGCACTAGGGTCTCCTAGCCAAAGGTCACGTCCTTCAACCTCTGAGGATGCCTGTCATAGACATGGGTGAAATGTCAGGAGAGAATGCTTCAGGAATATGGCCATACAGCTGGGAAAACTCAAAGCAATTCATTCATGTCTATCTTTTGATCTGCCAGTTCAGCAGAGTCAGCAGAGACACCCTTCTCAGTAGTTTGTTTGAGTTCCTCCTGATCCAAGCCAACTACCTGTTTTGATTCTTCCTCTTCTGCCTCTTTGGTTTCTCCACCATTTTCCATGTTTATACCCTGCTGCCTCTTTCCTTTCTCTGGGGTCTCTTCCTGTCGCTCCCCCCCCCCCCCTCTGCTGGGAGGAATGAGTCTGCCCCGTTTGCCCACTGACCCCCAGCCATACTCCTATGATAACTTCTGTTCTTTGTAAAGTACAAGAAGATCCTGGCACAAGGTTCTCCTTGCCAAAGTTCAGGTCCTGCTGTTTGATCTGCCAGTTCAGCAGAGTCAGTGCAGAAACTGTTTTCAATAGTTTGGTTGAGTTTCTCCTGATCCGGGCCAACAACCTGTGCTGCTGCTTCCTCTTTTGCCTCCTTGGTTTCTCCACCATCTTCCACATTCGTATCCTGTTCCCTCTTTCCCTTCTCTTAGCTCTCCTCCTGCCACTTTCCTCTCTCTCTCTCTCTCTACTGGGAGGAATCAGGCAGCCCCGTTTACCCACTGACCTCCAGCCACACTCCTATCATAACTTTTGTTTGTTCTTTGTAACACACAAGAAGATCCTGGCACCAGGTTCTCCCAGCCAAAGTTCATGTCCTTTTGTTTGATCTGCCTTCTCTGTGACCTGCAGCCAAACTCCTATAACAACAACTTCAACAACTTCTGTTTCTGACCTGTGGTTCTCTTAGTCGTGGAGGCTTGGTTCACATCCTTCTGTTTGATCTGTCAGTTCAACAGAGTCAGCATGGACACTGTTTTCAGGAGTTTGTTTGAGTTCCTCCTGATCCCAGCCAACAACCTGTGCTGCTGCTTCCTATTTTGCCTCCTTGGTTTTGTCACCATCATCCACATCCACATCCTACTCCATCTTTCCCTTCTCTTGGCTCTCTTCCTGCCACTTACCTCTCTCTGACTTGCAGCCAAACTTCAATAATTATAATAACAATTTCAACAACTTCTGTTTCTGACCGGTGGTTTTCTTAGTTGTGGAGGCTTGGTCCATGTCCTTCTATTTGATCTGCCACTGCAGCAAAGTCAGCACAGACACTTATTTTCAGGGTTTTCAGTAGTTTGTTTGAGTTCCTCCTGTTCCAGGCCAACAACTTGTGCTGCTACTTCCTCTTCTGCCTCCTTGATTTCTCCACCATCTTCCACATCCATATCCTGCCCCCTCTTTCCCTTCTCTTGGCTCACCTCCTGCCACTTACCTTTCTCTCTCATTCTCTCTCTCTCTCTCTGCTGCTGGGAGGAATTAGCCTTCCCCATTTGCCCACTGACCTCCAGCCAAACTCCTATCATAATTTCTGTTTATTCTTTGTGACATACAAGAAGATCCTGGCACCAGGTTCTCCTAGCCAAAGTTCATGTCCTTCTGTTTGATCTGCCACTTCAGCAGAGTAGGCACAGATACTGTTTTTAGTCCAACTTGCAGCCAAACTCCAATAGGAGTAACAACAACTTCAACAACTTCTGTTTCTGACCTGAGGTTTTCTTAGTTGTGGAGGCTTGGTTCATGTCCTTCTGTTTGATCTGCCACTTCAGCAGAGTCAGCACAGATACTTATTTTTAGGGTTTTCAGTGGTTTGAGTTCCTCCTGATCCAGACCAACAACCTATGCAGCTGCTTCCTCTTTTGCTTCCTTGGTTTCTCCACCATCTTCCACATCCATGTCCTATCCCCTTTTCCCTTCTCTTGGCTCTCCTCCTGCCACTCCCCCTCCCTTGCTGGGAGGAATTAGTCTACCCCGTTTGCCCACTGACCCCCAGCCATACTCCTATGATAACTTCTGTTCTTTGTAAAGTACAAGAAGATCCTGGCACAAGGTTCTCCTCGCCAAAGTTCAGGCCCTGCTGTTTGATCTGCCAGTTCAGCAGTCAGTGCAGACACTGTTTTCAGTAGTTTGGTTGAGTTCTGCCGTATCTAGGCCAGCAATCTGTGCTTCTTCCTCTTTTGCCTGCTTGGTTTCTCCACCATCTTCCACATTCATATCCTGCCCCCTCTTTACCTTCTCTTGGCTCTCCTCCTGCCTCTTTCCTCTCTCTCTCTCTGCTGGGAGGAATTAGGCTTCCCTGTTTGCCCACTGATCTCCAGCCACACCCCTATGATAACTTCTGTTTGTTCTTTGTAACATCCACGAAGATCCTGGCATCAGGTTCTCCTAGCAAAAGTTCAGGTCCTTCCATTTGATCTGCCAGTTCAGCAGAATCATCACAGACACTGTTTTCAGTAGTTTCTTTGAGTTCCTCCTGACCCGGGCCAAAAACCTGTGCTGCTGCTTCCTCTTTTGCCTGCATGGTTTCTCCACCATCTTCCACATTCATATCCTGCCCCCTCTTTCCCTTCTCTTGCCTCTCCTTCTGCCACTCCCCCCCCTCTCTGCTGGGAGGAATTAGGTTGCCCCATTTGCCCCTTGGCTTGCAGCCAAACTCCTATCATAATAATAACTTCTGCTTTATGTGTTGAAGGCTTTCATGGGCAGAATCACTGGGTTGCTGTGAGTTTTCTGGGTTGTACGGCCATGTTCCAGAAACATTCAGGAGAGAATGCTTCTGGAACATGGCCATACAGCCCGGAAAACTCACAGAAACCCAACTTCTGTTTCGTTTTTGTCATGTACAAGACCCTGACCTGAGGTTCTCTTAGTCATGGAGGCTTGGTTCATGTCCATCTATTTGATCTGCCACTTCAACAGAGTCAGCAGAGACACTTATTTTCAGTTTTTTTAGAAGTTTGTTTGAGTGCCTCCTCATCCAGTCCAACAACCTGTGTTGGTCTTTCTCTTCTTTGTCCTCGGCTTCTTCATCCTCTTTTGCATTTAAACTCCTAGCTTCTCCAGTGTCTCAGGCCTCGTCTCCACTCACCATTTAATTCAATTTGAAGCTAGCTTCATCCTGTGGTGGCCAGACCACACGCTCCCACAAAAATGCATGAAAGAAAGCTCTTCATGTGCATCAGTGCCCTGTGGTTGGTGTCAGCACCATCTGGGCCTCAAACTGGTTCCAGTATTTTTCTCTGTAACCATTTACACAGCGAAACCACTTTTGAAACTGCATGAAATGGTCACTGTTGGTTGATCTTTCCACCTTCTTGCAGCCATTATCTCAGCCTGTCATTCCTGCCACCCTTCTCTGTCTTCTTTTTTGAAGGGAAAGCACATATAGGTCTTGCTTTTTCTTTTCATTTCAGCAGCACCTGAAGTGAAAGCCAGTTGACCCAAACTTTTGCAAAAGTTTCCACCTGCAGGTTCTTTCAAGCTTCTTCCCACCATAGAAGTGCACAATTAGAATAAGGTCTGAAACACAAGTCAGGAATCCATTCCATTCCTGTTGCTTTTCTCAGTCTTAACACTTTTAAAAATCCTACCAAAAGAGTGTCAGATAGACAGAGGTGGGAAGCTAGGACCTTGCAGTCCTGAGCAAGGAGAGCAAAATAATGAAGCGACATTATGGACTCTTTTAATGTTGTAGCTCTTGTTTCTGACACTTCTACCCTTTAAGATGCTTTAATTCTGACACATGGTGAAGGTGGAAGGTCTCTTTGAGACGTGAGCATCATATAGAAATTCTAACAGGGCTTGCCACTTGATTATTTTGTACCAACAGCCTTTCTCGCTGGGGTCCTCACCTTATTATATTTACATTGCATTATTTAGTAGGAACTTCAAGCAAAGTGAGAACAGAATGAATGCCTAGAGGATCAATATAACACAACATGTAACAGCCCTAGGAAGAAAGGGACAGTCCTTGCTTTAAATAAATGTTGCCTGCTATGAGGGCAGTTTACCTTGTGCATACACATGTCAGCATGGCTTTTGGACTCACCTGTTGGAGTCACCTGTATAAACATAGAAAGGTGCATTCCCTTTGAACTTCTTCATAACCCATAATCTTAATTGGCCATACCATGGACCAAATCAGGTGTGATACTGTGAAAGGTTGAAGTTTACGTATATTGAAATCTGTAAAATACTTGGTTCAACTAGCTGTAACGCACCCTTTCCACATTCACACACACAACTGTGCAGGTTGGAGAGTGTTCTAGGAACAGATCTTTGAACAGACACCTTTCCCATCTTCTGTTGAAATCAGCAGAAGATGAAAAAGGAATCATTTCGAGAAAGGTAAAGATAAAGTTTTTAGTGAGACGCTGTAAATGCAACTTCCAGCAGAGGAGGCTAGCTGAGCTATTTCAAGGGTACACTTTACCAGGAGAACATGATTCAAGAGCATTTCATTCAAAGTATTGACAACTTGAGAGCAAATTTCATGTTGTGATGTAGCTGCATGTAGGGAGGTTCCAAGAGAACTATGTTTGCAAAGTAAACATGAGCATAAAACAATGTGTGTGTGTGTGCGTGTGGAGGGGAGATTCAGGATAAGCACTATTGGCAGGACTGGCCAAAGCAAGCTGTCCCTTTCAAACAAACACAGTCCATCCCTAGAGTACCCAGGACAGAAAAAAAGAGGGAATCTTATCATCACACTATAGAATGAATCCTCATCACACTAGAGAATGAATCCACTTAAAATCCGGTTTCTGCCTCCTGCAGAATTCTGGGGTTTGTAGTTTAGGGAGGAGCCTTTAACAGCCTCACTAAATTACAAACTCCAGAATTCTGCAGGATGCCACATCGGGATTTAAAGTGGATTCATTCTCTAGTGTGATGAAGTAGTTAGAGCCTCTAGACCTCTAATAATAATAATAATAATAATAATAATAATAATAATACGCTTGGGAAGTGTTCGATTTGTGATTTTGTGATACAAAATCCAGCATATATATATATATATATATATATATATATATATATATAATTTGCTGTGACATACTGTGTTTTTGTGTCAGTAAAATAATAATAATAATAATAATAATAATAATAATAATAATAATAATAATAATAATTTTATTCTTATATCCCACCACCATCTCCCCGAAGGCATTCGGGTGGCTTACAGACAGCACAAAGTGCCTAAAAACAAACATAAACATGAATACAATATAAAATACAATAAAATAAAACACATTCACATATAAAAAAAATCAACTCAGACTCAATCAAGCTGTGAGCCTCTAACCATGGTGGTAAATTACTGGCAACATGGCTGGGCTGTAAACATTGGAATAAAATAAGTGCCAGATGCTATCCTTATAGCCATGCTGGATTATTGTCGCAAAAGTAACCTTTTCACACTGTGAATAATTTCTCCAGAAGTGGCAATGTGAGGTTTGCCTTCATACTCAACTGAAGTAGAATTTGGACACTTTTATTTATGTTCAGCACGCTGCATTTATATTTGAGGGTATATGGTTTATATTTGAAAATATATACATACAGATCCTGAGTTACAAACATTCAACACACAAATGACTCATAGTTAATTACTGGGATGAGACAACAGAAAGTGAGACAAATCTTCCCCTGAAAGAGTAGATTCGTGGGAAAAAGGTGTCTCCACTGAAGCTTTATCACTAATTGTTAGTTCCACTACAAGCCAAATTTTTCAAAATCCAATTCTCACAGGGACTGAAAGTGAGGTGAAATCTTTTGAACAGAAGCACAGACAGCAAAACAAACACCACAGGGGCTTTAATCCTTCCCTGTGCTATCCAAAGTTAATATATATTGGCTAGAGTTACACTTATAAAATTTAGCTGTTCTGACTTACAAACTGGGGTGTTAATCCTTCCCTATGCTATCCAAAGCTTGCTTATAGAAAAGGTAAAGTTTTTCCCCTGACATTAAGTCCGACTCTGGGGGGTCATGTTCATCTCGATTTCCAAACTGAAAAGCTGGAATTGTCCATAGATGCCTGTAAGGTCATGTGGCCAGCATGGCTGCATGGGGCAGGGGTCCTTAAACTAAGGCCCGGGGGCTGGATGCGGCCCTCCAAGATCATTTACCGGCCCTCACTCAGGGTCAGCCTAAGTCTATAACGACTCATAAGCACACAACAACAACAACAGTTCTATCTCATCAGCCCAAAAGCAGGCCCACACTTCCCACTGAAATACTAATAAATTTATATTTGTTAAAATTGCTCTTCATTTTAATTATTGTATTGTTTTAAGTTTTTTTTGCACTATGAATAAGATATGTGCAGTGTGCAAAGGAATTCATTCATGTTTTTTTCAAATTATAATCTGGCCCTCCAGCAGTTTGAAGGACTGTGACCTGTCCCTCTGTTTAAAAAGTTTGAGGACCCCTGGCATGGGGTGTCATTACCTTCCCCCCAGAGCGGTGCCTATTGATCTACTCACATTTGCATGTTTTCGAACTGCTAGGTTTTGCAGAAGCTGGGGCTAACAGCAGAAGCTCACCCTACTCCCTGGATTAGAATTACCAACCTTTCGGTCAGTAAGTTCAGCAGCTCAGCCATTTTACCCGCTGTGCCACCGGGGACATATATATATATATGGCTGAAATTTCTTTTTGTAAGTCTGTTCTGACTTACATACAGATTCAACTTAAGAACAAACCACATCTTGTTTGTAACTGTAATTCATAACATCTGTCTTGACAGATGTGAGATGGAAATCCATGTCTGATCTCTAACTACTACAAGTAGCTCAATAAGAGCAAAGGTAAATATACTAATATTACCATCCTGATCTGATTCATACTTTTCCTACAGATGGAAGTGAAATGCACACACTTTGAGGTTTTTTTTACAACAGCAGGGATTTTGTGTGATCTCTTCTTATCTCTCTGCAGACTGGTTGCATTTGACTAACAAAGTTGACTCTGTTTCTTCTGCCTGAGCTTCAGACCATTTGCAGAAGTCTGCGTGAGATCAGGTTTTAGCGTCTCATTCATGCAGTAAATCAAACATTAACGGCTAAGCTGTGATTTAAAGAAAGGAAGACTGGCTTCTTGATCGCTTTGTTAGCAGAGATCTTGAGTGAATATATATTTTAAACTGCTTGCCATTGAAAACTCAGCTACAGAATCTTATTCTGTAAACGTCATCATGTCTTTGAGAGCCCCTGCTGAGCAGAAGGTTTATTTGAGTGATTGCTATCCAGACAGTTAAAAGAAACAAGAAACTGCTTCAGCTCAATCACGGCAACATGCCTTCTTTGCACCTGTAATGGTTGTCGTAGATGTTAAACAGTCTTCTGCAATGCATTGCGCATTTGAATTTGTCTAATGGACTTATCTGTGGAGCTCAGTTACAGTTACTGAATCTTTTTATTACATTAAGAGTATATTCCCATGTATACATGTTCAAAGGAAGCCCCGCTGATTCAGTAGAATGTCATCCTGGAGGAATGATTTTCAGTAGCAACTTTTTGAAACTTTGTGAAGTGTTGTGAAGCATATACATAATGGGATATCTTGGAGATATGCCATTATGTATATGTCTAAAGACAGACTTGATTTATGTTACATATACACCTAATACACAGGAGACACCGGTGGTGCAATGGGTTAAACCCTTGTGCCGGCAGGACTGAAGACCGACAGGTCAGAGGTTCGAATCTGGCAGGAGCATGGATCTGGCTGGAGCTCCCCCTGTCAGCTCCAGCTCCCTATGCGGGGACTTGAGAGAATCCTCCCACAAGGATGGTAAAACATCAAACCATCCAGGCGTCCTCTGGGCAACATCATTGCAGATGGCCAATTCTCTCAGTTTCTCATTTCGCCCCTGACATGAAAAAAACCTAATGCACAAATAGCCTTAACATATTTAAAATGTTTTTTAATGTATTTAAAAAAACTCTAAAATCAGGACAGTAAAATAAGAGCAACACTCAAAAAGCAGGGAATTCTAGACAAGAATCAACCAGGGCCAGCTAACACCTCCCAACAAAGGATTCTCCCAGGCAGCAACCAGCCTGGCTTTGAAGTTGTAAGGCAATTAAACGCTAATCAAGGTCATTTGCAACACTCACATTTGCCTCAAGAGGACAAGAGTTCTTTCTTTCACCCTGGGCATTCTATAGATATATACACCTCACTTGCCTAATTCCAACAGACCCCTCAAACTCTGAGGATGCCTGCCATAGATGTGGGCGAAACGTCAGGAGAGAATGCTTCTGAACCATGGCCAGACAGCCTTAATGTAATTTTGTGCACAACACAAAACTCACAGCCTTAATGTATTTTTGTGCACAACATTTTTTAAGATACACTGGACCGTCAGAAAGCAAAGGTGTCACTTTCTCATTTGCCCATGAGGACAATCTCAGATTTTAAAGTATTTTGAAGGGTTTTGGATTTCTGTATGAAGGACTATTTAACCTGCATATGTCAATTTGTACTCATAGCACCATTGTTCACAGGCAATTAACTTTTCCTTGTGTACCTTCCTGAGCTCTAATACTAAGGGCAAGTGGAATTTAGTGGGTAGGTATGTGAATGAAATGATTGCATTGAACAAAAATTTGAACTACTTTAAATTGGCATGGCTTTATTTAAGCCAACTGATCAATAGGTAATAATTATACATAGTGAGAATCAAGCACTTTGTTCTTTGTTTGGCCGAAGAGTAAATATTTTAAAATATATCCCACAATGGATTAGAAGTCAGTTTCATATTCCCTTATCTGAATTGTTAGAAGTTTAAGTGAATGCTCCGATCCAGAAAATGTGGCATTTTAATACAGTATGAGCAGATCCTCAGGTTTTCAAAAGCCTCTTTGTTTTTTACTAGAATCCAGAGGACCACCAGTCTGAGCCAGATACAAAACTACTGGCTCGGGCAGGTGAGCATATGTTATAATGAAAGAATAGAGTACCTCTGAGCGCCTGTTCAGTCCAGAAATTGGTGATTAGTAACCAGATTCAAGATGACAAGAGCTTTCACACAAAATCAGCTTCATTTTGGGTGCAATTTTTTAAGATTCTGTAGTTAGACAACTGGAAGTGAGAAATCCCTACCACTTTATTTCAAATCACCAAGGAGTGTAAATCCCAATTTACCTGCCTAGCACCCATCCCTACATCTCAGCAACATCGTCCAAAAAGCTAAAATTAATTCACTGTTTCCATGGGATTATGAGATTATTAAGAAAATTAGTAATCAAAGTGCAAACATAAAATCATTTGTTAACATACCTAATTTGCATAATGATCGTTAGTCTTTTCAGATGTTTTTGGGATCCTGTGGCAATCCATGTAACAGTTGCAGTACATGTTATAGATAATTACTTTTCACTTCAGGGAAAACTTTACTTAAGCCTTTTGATGCCTTTATGTTTGGCTAAACAATACAGTAGATCTGAAATGTATTCAGCTTATTTTGTATAATCCAGTTTAAGAGTATTGTTATTTTTTACAGCCTTCCCAGACATTGTTTGGTGTTTTTTTACTAAGTTTTTCTTGTATGTTGAAGTACAGTAGAGTCTCGCTTATCCAGCCTTTGCTCATCGAATGTCCTGTATTATCCAACGCAGTCTGCCTTCCACCTGGATCTACAGTTGTTTCAATATATTGTGATGTTTGGGTGCTAAATTTGTAAATACAATAATTACTACATAATGTTACCATGTATTGAACTGCTTTTTCTGTTGATTTGGTGGTTAATTTCTAAAATCATGGTGTAATTTGATGTTCAATAGATTTTTCCTTAATCCCTTCTTATTATCCAACATTGTCGCTTATCCAATGACAGCCAGCCCATTTATGTTGGATAAGCAGGACTCTACTGTACTTTCTTTCTAAGCAGAGCAGGATTCACCTTTTGACTGTGCAGGCAAAATAAATCTCTCTCAAACTTTGTTGTACTATGGCTATGCTAATTTTGCCTCTCAGATCACTTCATCTTCAATTGAAAAAAATAAACTGGGAAGTTTTCAGTAAAAATGAGTTTTAATTACGCACTGTGAAATGTATTGACAGTATTACAATATTAATGAGCACCCTGTGCAGATTGTCCTAATAATCATGAATTGATCTGGTATGGTTGACTAGGCAGCTTTGCATGTGCTAGAATAAACAATTCCTTAGAGCGAGACAGCGTCTCTTACTTTTTTCATTATTACAGTTTCTGAAGTGTCAAAACAGACAAAGTGTTGAGGAAACATGCCTACCTTTTTAATAGAAGAGTGGAATTAAAATAGCTTCAAATTACTGTCATCTGTATGCAAAGAAGTCAATTTATAAGGCTTTCATTCCTGTAATTACACATTGATGATGTAATTCTGTCATCATTTAATGTGTGCGCTGGAAAGTCTAATATTATAGTAATGAAGGCTGCAATCCTGTATACAAAATGATTTAAGTCAGTTTTAGTTCATTGGGGCTTTCTATTGAGTATAGAATTTTACTTTTAGGGAAACATACTTTGCAGTCGCACTGATGGATATCTACTCCACTGCTCTAATAAATAATTTTCCAAAGTTGGGATGTACTGTGTGAGCTCCACAGCACAATACATATGATAGCTTTGTTTATTCTAAACCTTACTACCCACTAGCTGTGGTCTTTTATATTAATAAAATGTGTTGTGAATGATGCTGGGAGTCAGCAAGCAACATAGAGAAAAGCTAAACAGGATTATGAAGGAAGCGTTTAAGAGGATGAGAAACTATGGTGACAGGAATTCCCTTGTGTATTCATACTGTCCCACAAATGTTCTAGTTTTGATTTTTAGTTGAAATTCTGATTTCTGTAACAGGTCTTTTAAAAAGAGTGGTAGATCAAATAAGGGTCCCCTGGTGGCATAGCGGGTTAAACCGCTGAACTGCTGAACTTGCTGACCAGTTTGAATTCGGGGAGAGGGGTGAGCTCCTGCTGTTAGGCCAACCTAGCAGTTTGAAAACATGCAAAAGTGAGTAGATCAATAGGTACTGCTCTTGCAGGAAGGTAACAGCGCTCCATGCAGTCATGCTGGCCACATGACTACATGGTTATCTTCTGGTTTATTTATTTATTTATTTATTTGCTGCATTTGTTGACCGCCGTTCTCAGCCCTAGGGCGACTCACGGCGGTGTACAACATATAAAAACAATTTACAATAAAGCAATATCACTAATACACAATAATATAATTACACTAAATGATCCGCTCCGTCTTATCGTAGAATCATAACCAATCTCGTAAACCATATTCCGTTCCAGTTGTCGTTACCAGTTAATGTAGCACTCAGTTAAATGCCTTCTCAAATAGCCATGTCTTTAGGCTCTTACGGTTGTCTTCTTTAGGCTCTCTGATTGTCTTCTTTCATCTCAACTTTGGTTGAAGACTTCTTCTCCATTGGTTTGGAGGCCTTCTTCTGGTTGTCTTCGCTCTTCTCCTTCATTTATGGTTCTGGTTTCATGGCCTTCTTCTTGTCCCCACTCTTCTCTTTCTTCTCCTCAACTTTGGCTGAAGGCTCCTCTTTCTCCTCCATTGGTTGTCTTTGGACAACGCCAGCTCTTTGGCATAGAAATTGAGATGAGCACCACTCAGAGTCAGACACAATTAGACTTAATGTCAGGGGAAACCTATACGTTTACCTTGGATCAAATATATTTTTGGCTGAAAAGTAAAAATGTCAAACAATTTTCCTATCTAAAAATGGATGTCAAAATCCACATTTAAAAATCTGTTTTGATGAGTTCAATGCGCAGTGTTTGCATATGTGCAGAGTGTAGTCTGCATGATGTGTTTGTATTTATTTACATTTACCCCATGCCCTCCCTCCGCCAATTGTTTTAAAAGGGTAACTGTAGAAGTTAATTGGGGAGGCAACTTTACCAGGTTTTTGTTTCCGAAGTTGTGTCTTAAAAAAATAATTCAGAAGTGATTTATAAAGCACTAAAGCACGATTTACAGAGTTCTCTGGTATTTAAGGGCACCTGGTAGAAGTGCAGATGTAAGCTGCAGTTTATTCAAAAGTAGAAATCATCTTCCCCTCCTCCATGGTGTGGGATGGAGGATAAAGAAGGGGGAGTCTGAGGCTTAGGTTTAGCATTATGTGTTAACAGGGCCAATAATGTTATGCAGTTTGCATAATTGACTTTAACAATGTTTATTTTATGAAACCTAGAAATTATATGAGCAAAATATCAGAAAATAATTACCGTTAGAGGCAAAATTGGCTTCTAGTTTATGACTTAAATTTTGCTATATTAGTCGGTTGCTTAAGGATAGGTGCTTGGAATGCCAAAGCATTTAAATATCATTCAGACTTAACAAGCATCATCAACAGTTGGAAATAATGACTCTCCCGAGTATTCTTAAGTGGGAAAACATTGTAGTGCCCAAAGAAGCCAGTACATTGTCAGTGCCAGAGGCCCTAGACATTTTCTCAGGGGTAATTAAATCATTGATATAATAGTAAGCAATGGTTATTTGTTTTTGAAAATGTTTACAGGGGTTAATACTTTGTTAGCTGTTATATTTTCTTCAGTTGCTCCTCAGTGTTTTTGAAACCTATGTTGGTGGCCATAAATGTAAAGATAAATATATAAAAATTATCACTAGGACTAAATCAAACATTCATACTCATGTGGTACAATGCTAGAGGCTTAATTTATTTAATTCTGGTGTTCCCTCTCAAGCATTTGTGTTAGCAGAATGCCGACTTGTATGTTATGCCAATTCACAAGTGTAGTACCACATACAAAATTAGAAAAAAAAATGAACTTAGCCCAGAACAATAATAGCAAAATGCTCAGGATGCTTCATGGTGACATTGATTTATGTGTTGCACCAAATTTTAAAAAATGCAATATTTTAGTGACATATGTCCATCAAGTTCTGAATAAAACCAGTCATTCCTTCTTTCCAGGTTCCTTGCAGTTACGCAGTTTTCTCCTACTCATGCCAGAAAAGCTTTTCCTTGCTTTGATGAGCCCATCTACAAGGCCACATTCAAAATCAGCATCAAACACCAAGCAACCTATTTATCTTTGTCCAATATGCCTGTGGAAACTTCTGTTTTTGAAGAAGATGGATGGGTTACGGATCACTTTTCACAGACTCCTCTCATGTCCACATATTACCTAGCCTGGGCAGTTTGCAATTTCACGTACCGTGAGACTATGACAAAGAATGGTGTTGTGGTAAGTATTTTTGAAGTGCTCCAATTATACATTTCTCGCTAGAGAAAACTTGTTTCCTAGGTCATGTTAAAATACTTGCATTTTTAGCTGTCACGGTTTTTCTCTTTTGCTGTGTGTTGAGACTGCAAACATTATGTGCATATAGACAAGACCAAGACATTACACTTAGAGTTGAGTCTTACTTTCTGGTGAATCTACAATGGTAAAACTGGAGAAAACATCAGATTTACCTGTCTCCTTGATGTATCATTACTTTGATTACAATTCAGTAGTTTTCAAGAAGTAGTCACGTTAGTCTCTTGCATCATAAAAAGGAAGAAGGAAGGAAAAGGAATGTACAGTGCTTTTAAGACTAAGTGGTTTTGGGTTGCTGTAAGTTTTTCGGGCTGTATGGCCATGTTCCAGAAGCATTCTCTCCTGAAGTTATGCCTGCATGTATTGCGGGCATCCTCAGAGGTTGTGAGGTCTGTTGGAAACCCCATTTTCCTAGTTTCCAGCAGACCTCACAACCTTTGAGGATGCCTGCCATAGATGCAGGCGAAACATCAGAAGGGAATGCTTCTGGAACATGGCCATACAGCCCGAAAAACTTACAGCAACCCAGTGATTCTGGCTATGAAAGCCATCAACATACTAAGTGTTTTTATTTTAGCATAAGCTTTTGTGGATATCAATCCTCTTCTTTGTGATGATACTAAAACCTCAGGCTATAAAGCATATTTATATAAAAGTAGTATAGAATGTAGTAGGGTCCAGAAAGATGCAAATGATGAATTTTGCCTTAAATTTTCAAAAAGCTGTGCCATTCAGGTCTGTACTATGTTCACCTAGTTTTGTTATGTGAAAGCAGAAAATCTGTTTGCCAAAATGATAATCTATATGACTTATGTGACTGAAAATGGACAGACCTTGGATTGTGATTTGGATTTGTGTAATTTTAAATGGATCTTTTTATAATTGATGTTTTAACTATTTGTTTTAATTGTTGTGTTTGGCATCTAATGTTTGCCACCCTGAGTCTCTCTCCCCCCCCCCCCCCCCCCACAACCAAGGGTGAGAAGGACAGGATATAAATATATGAAATAAGTAAATATTAAAAGTCAGCTTTTCCTCTCTGAAAATATTACTTTTGGTATATGTGCAGTGCCCATTACCTTCAAAAAGGCTGTGGTTGTGTTAACATATAACATTAGATCAGTAGGGGCAGAATACAATATATACCCACATATAACTCAATCTCATGTATAATTTGAGGGCATGTTTTGGAGAGAAAATTACGGATTTTGATAAGACCCATGGTCAAGTTCTGTGGAAAGGGGTCATTCTGTGGAGACGGGAAACCACCAGCACTGCCTCAGTAGCCCAGCAGGCCTTGGTTGCTGCCGCTGCTAACTTTTTCCCACTAGGAATTCAAAAAGACCAGAACTGATGCCATGATGGAGAGAACAGAGGCAGTAGGTGCTTCTTTTCAGTTCTTTCAGGATGGATGGACTAAGCTCTTGCCTTTCACTATTCCACTTGGAGATGGGAATAACTCCTTTTTGATAGCTGTTGAGGTGAATACTTAATTAGCTTATGGATAACTTGATGTAGGGTTTTTTGGGTAGATTTTTAAATTTTAGATTTCTATACTTATATATGACTATATGCTGTAGATGTTGCTGGAATCTATTGGCAAACAAAGTTTTGCTATATGAATCACTGGCTTAAAAGTATCAGTTACTAGTATTTCTTTCTCAGAACAAGGTTCTAAATGTTTACATATTCCTGCCATTCTCTCTTTGGTCCTATTTAGTTACTGATTTATGAGACTATTCTTAGATGTAACTGCATGCATTATTGGCGAGAGGCTTTGCAATTGCATGCTGGCTACTTATACAAGGCTGTGGAAAACCATCTATCTCCTTTATAAGATAGTTTGCAAGTGTTGCTTTCTCACTGCACTTTTTTCTCCGTATTGAAGAAAATCCAGCTATCCTGTGATATGACATTTGCTTATTGAGAAACATGGAAGAGTTGTTCTGTAGATTGGGGAAAATATGGATGTTTTATTTTATTCACAAATACCATGTGCAGAGTCATATAAGAAGCCAAAATATGTACCAGAGATTCTGCCAGCTGAATAGACGATTTAGAAACACACTCACACTTTCCTGCCAATTCACATTTCTGTTGGATGTGAAAGAAAAATGTTCCTTCACACCAGGCTTAATCCACATAACATGGATAGATTTGTGTTAGAAATAGAACTGCATGTTGAGCCTGAGAAATGGAAACAATCCCTTCTTATATTATTATATATGAAAAATATCCAGTTGTTTAAATAAGCAGACTCTTTAATCCTTGTCTTGTGCCTTCAGTGTCACAGCTACTATTTGAAAGTGAATTGTCAGGATATCAGCAGTGCTATTGTTAGAACATAGTTTTACCATATTTAGTCATACATAATCCCTGGTAAATGTGTTTACAGAGAATTGGATGACAACTACCAGAAACTTCAGTGGCTACTGCAGTTTCTGGTAGTTGTCATCCAATTCTCTCTTCACACTGAGCAAAGAGCATGTTGGAATTGTTTCTCAGAAATCCAGTTGCTGGACAAAGATGGTAACAACAGGGCGATAATCCTCTTTATTGTATTGTACTGAAATCTGTAGGACTGGGTGCTACACTTTGAGATATGACTGCAGAATATGGCACTTTACTTAACTAGTTTCCATACAGCTATGTTGTAGAATGACTGAACATTATCTAAAAATACGCCATTTGATGATATGTTCAATGGTAGTGCTAAAACAATTCTGTGGTCTCAGTTTGATACATCTCCTCTTTTAAAAGATCTGTGGTTAATTTTAACAACATCAAACTTGTAATGGCTGTGCAGTCCTTAAGTGGTCAGGGAAAAAAAAATCTTCTAATTGCTCTAGAGATCAAACATTCCTGCTGCTTGGTCTAACAGAGTGTCTCTTGGATCTGAATCAGAATAAGAGCAGATGACTTGCACTTGAATAGTCCCCAAACCCCGTGAAGTAAAGAGCAATCATGCACAAGCACATTAATTTGTGATGGTATTATAAAAATATTGTAGATTAACAAGGCTAACCTTAATGGTCTTTGGCTCATAAAAGTTGGTATAAAACAAAACACTTAGGTGCAACTGTTCTTTGGAAAGCCCACATGTAAGTACTGCAATTCTCGTTACAACTGCACATACATATTTTGAGGGAAGGAATGAACAGAGTTGCTTCTAGAGTTAACAAGCATTTGTTTGGATGGAGAGCTGCCATTTACTGTTGGCACCATAAGTAATACAGTATAGTGCGGTCAGTTGTGCATATTCTTCAATAGGCCAGGGTATCAGTCTGCTAGGCTCATGCTTCTCTACTTGGGGGTCAGGACCGCAGGGGGGGGGGGAGTCATGAGGGGGTGTCAGAGGGGTTGCCAAAGACCATCAGAAAACACCATATTTTCTGTTGGTCATGGGGGTTTTGTGTGGAAAGGAGGTTTTGCATGGCCCAATTCTATCATTGGTGAAGTTCAGAATGCTCTTTGATTGTTGGTGAACTATAAATCCTAGGAACTACAACTCCCAAATGTCAAGGTCTGTTTTCCACAGACTCCACCAGTGTTCACATTTGGGTATATTGAGTATTCATGTCAAGTTTGGTCCAGATCCATCATTGTATGAGTCCACAGTGCTCTTTGGATGTAGGTGAAATGCAACTCCAAAACTCAAGGTCAGTGCCCACCAAACCCTTCTGGTATTTTCACAGGAGTTCTATGTTCCAAGTTTGGTTCAGTTCGATTGTTGGTAGAGTTCAGAATGCTCTTTGGTTTTAGGTTAACTATAAATCCCAGCAACTACAGTTCCCAAATGACAAAATCACCCCCCCCCCGCCCCAACTCCACCAGTATTCAAATATGGGCGTATTGGATATTTGTGACAAATTTCATCCAGTGAATGAAAATACCTCCTGCATATCAGATATTTACATTACAATTAATAACAATAGCAAAATTACAGTTGTGAAGTAGCAACAAAAGAAATTATGGTTGGGGGTCACCACAACACGAGGAACTGTATTAAGGGGTCGCAGCATTAGGAAGGTTGAGAACCACTGTGCTAGGGGAATGGTTGTAGGCTTCCAGATGTTAGTATTCGGCTAATTCTAAGCAGTTTCAGCTACAATTATGTGAATTTATATTTACTGTTTTAATTTGTGAAGAAGGATTGGTTTAGGGAAATGGGTGCCTTATGTTAAGGAACTGCAGTCATCCCTCCACATTCACTGGGCTTAGAGACACAGAATCACCACAAAAGTGAAATAAAAAACTCCAAAAACCCAAAAATAATGCAATTGCTATTTTTTAACCTGAGAAAATACCTGTCTGGGAATATCTACTTCTTCAACTTGTCTGTCAGGTTAACTTCCCCAGCATTGTACTGAAAGACCTAGAGACTTTTAGAGAGATCTTCACTCAAGAATCTTTCCGTCTTCCAATGTGAGTCTTTGATCAACTTCTTGCATAAGTTGACCATAGAGTCTCACTGGAGGATTAGAGATTCCTAGGGAGAATATTTTAATTAAATCTGTGAATAATCAAATCTGCAAAAGTCAAATCCACAAAGGTAGAGGGCTAACTATATAATAATTGATAAAGTCATGCAGAATGGCCTCTGCTTGCAGTGAAGTTTTTCCAAACCAACCGAACTACAACATAAACACCATATAATACAAAATGTAGGCCTTGACTCTGACATTGTAATTTTCCTGTATGATTTTAAACATGTCTTGTCTTATAAAGAAGCTTTAAAAGCTTGCATGATATATCTTGTTTATTTTGATGGCCAATAAATTACACCAATGCCAAATCTTTTGTGGGTTTGGGATATTGTTATGTTGTTGCTGTGGTTGTTGTTGTTATTATTATTATGTTTATTTATACCCCACTTTTTCTCTTCACAAGGAGACTCAAAGAGGCTTACATTAAAAGCATTTCAATATAACTTAAAATCTAAAAATATACAAACATTAAAACAATGTCACAGTTAAAATTCATCAAAACACAATAATGTTCAGACTCTGCATCACAACAAATCTTGTTTGTTTTGTTCCTCATTTTTCTTCCAATATGATACCTAAGGTGACTTAAACTATATGTTAAAACAAAATTTTAAAAACCCTTCTGCCTCCAACTAGTTAAATTGTGGAGGCCAATTGAATTTTTAAAAAAGGCCATCGCCATTTTACACAGCCTTACAGATTTAACTTGATCCAGATAGCCTAAGAGGAGAATCAGAAAGGTTTTGTAGATGCCTTGCTGACTTGAATCTATCTATCTATCTATCTGTCTATCTATCTATCTATCTATCACATAGAAGATTACAGATAAACAAAGAAATGAACCTTACCAGATGCACCCATCATGAACTGATCTGAATGAGGGAAAATTAGATCTTATATCCACTAAAGTTGTTTCCCTGAATGCAATGCAAGACTCTTTCATTCAGGACCATGGACAGCAACATTTTGGGACAGTTTAGGTGAATTTCCTCTCTTCACTTTGAGGCCCCTTCACAGCTGTATAAAATACAGATTATCTGCTTTGAACTGGTTTATCTGGCAGTGTAGACTCAGATAGTCCAGTTTAAAGCAGATAATGTAGATAATCTGCCTTCATATTCTGGATTATATGGCAGTTTAGAAGGGCCTTGACATTTTTGTAGAGGAAAAGGCTTAAGAACAGGGCAGTTAGATTTTTTTTCATGCAATTGCAAGAATCTTTTCACTCGTGTGGCCATTGGCAATGTATACTGGAAAGTCTTTGGAGTTGTAGTCTGGAAATAACACTTTCAAGATCTGGATAATGCGGACAGAAAGAAATCATGGTGCTGACTGGCATTTTTGATAGTTCGCGTTCATCAAGCCTCCTGTATGCTGACACAGGTTATATAATAATACAGCAAATCTTCTACATTCGCCAGGTAGGAGAAGAGATCTGTTCCTTGGTCCTCTCCTAATCCTTTTATGCTGCAGAGAATTGTTTTGGTAGAGTGCTAACTTTTTGGGATGCTGTTCTAGGAACCTATGAATAATCCTTCACCTCTCTGTTGTGCCTTCAAGTTGAACCTGACCTGTTGCAAACCTACACCTTTCTCTTAGGCAGTGATTTCCAAACTCTAGTCCTCTAGGTGTTTTGGACTTCAACTTCCAGAAACTTCATTGGCCTTGGCCAGTAATCAGGGATTCTGGAGTTCAGAAGAGCTGGAAGTCCAGAGCTTGGGCAACATTGCTCTGGAGTATGTAGAAGAGGCCAGTGATAGAACATGACATACTGTGTTGAGTTATAAACCCAGGATTATAATTCCCATTTATTCATGGAAATCTAGTGGGTGACAATGACATTCAGTTTCATCTGCAAGAAGTGAAGACATCTGCCCTTGCGCTATGCTACTCTGCTGCTGAGTACGCATGCCCAGTGTGGAACACATCTCACCACACTAAAACAGTGGATGTGGCTCTTAATGAGACATGCCGCATTATCACAGGGTGTCTGCACCCTACACCAATGGAGAAATTACACTGCTTAGCCGGTATTGCACCACCTGACATCCGCCGGGAAGTTGCAGCCAATAGTGAAAGGACCAAGGCAGAGACATCTCCAGCTCATCCCTTGTTTGGGTATCAGCCAGCACGTCAATGACTTAAATCAAGAAATAGTTTTCTTAGATCTACAGAGACACTTGCTGGAACACCTCAGCAAGTGAGAGTCCAAAAGTGGCAGGCTCAAACCCAGCACCTCAATCCGTAGGTGATACCAGATGAGAGACTCCCCCCTGGGCACACAGAAGACTGGGTGACTTGGAAGGCGCTGAACAGACTGCGCTCTGGCACCACGAGATGCAGAGCCAATCTTAAGAAATGGGGCTACAAAGCTGAATCCACGACATGTGAGTGTGGAGAAGAGCAAACCACTGACCACCTGCTGCAATGCAACCTGAGCCCTGCCACATGCACGATGGAGGACCTTCTTGCGGCAACACCAGAGGCACTCCAAGTGGCCAGATACTGGTCAAAGGACATTTAATCAGCTACCAAGTTTGCAAAATTTGTGGTTTTTTATCTGTTTGTTTGTTTTGTTCTGTTAGAAATGTAATACAATGTTCTGGTTGCAGATGACACGATAAATAAATAAATCTGCAAGATTTATCTGGAGGAGGTTTGCCATTGTGTTCCTTTAAGGTGAGAGTACAACTTGCCTAATGTTACCCAGTGGGTATGTCTATCTGAATGGGGATTGTAATTCTTGTCTCTTGGAATCAATATGCAACACTCAACCCACTATACAGTTTTGGTTCAGTCACTCTCTGAAGCACAAATGTTTCTGAGACAGTCTTCTTTCTACAGCTACTAGCAGATGTTTGTTTCACTGTGACCTCAGCAAAAGGAAACACTGGATCAAGGTGTGTCCTCTTGGAGTGCACTGGCAGACTATTCTTCATAGTGCAGACTTGGCCTGCTGGAGTAAGCCTCAAGCTAGACTGTGAATGTAGCCTGTATTGAAGACAAGTGCTCTTTCAAGTGTTGAAAAATGTTGACATATCATGTAGTTCCTTCAAGTATAGTGAAGGTAAGTGTTTTGTTTTGTCAGTGTTAATTGAAATGTAATCCTGGGCATAATTTGCAAATCTGATTGCAAATTAAGTCCTGGGTTTAATTTGCAAATCTCAAAACAATGTGATACACATAGTTTTGAGGTAAGTTTATTGTCAGTAGAAAAATAATGTGCTAATAGCAAGTAATATGCATTGCTTTTATCATCTGTTTGACCCTGACCCATTGAAAACATATCCAGGGTTCACCCATTAGTGTTTTTTTTTTTTTTTTTTTAGAATCCAATCTCTTTATCATTGAAAAGCAATAACCCAAATAGAAGATATATTTCATATTAATATAGTGGTTAAATAAGACAGAGATTTCAGATTGGTGCATTCTACAAAAATAATAAAAGTCTGAACTGTTATGCCATTATAACACAGTAAAAAGCATTTTTGCTATCTTTTCATAGTATTTTGCTTTGGATTTTTGGATTCCAGGAAAAAAAGGGAAAGTGAAATGCTAATTTAGCATCTTTTCCATTTCTGGAGTGTCTGAATCTTTAAATATTTTTTAGTTCATTTCGTATTCAGATTTGCTCAACAATTATCATTCTGCATTTTGAAGCTGATTGCAGATATTCTACACTTGAGCGCTGTCGTGTGTAACAGTGAGTCCTCTGATAAATAACACATAGATGCTGTGTTGGTGTTCTTTTGTCAATACAAATTTAGTCACTCATTTTTATGGACGATGAACACAAAAAAGAGTATGTATGTTTCTATAATTCAAATTCATATTCACAAAACCTAAGGTAGTTTACAACATGCAGTTCAGGGGCAGTTTTAAACAGTGGATTTTAATGTCAAGATAAACGGTTTTAATGTTTATGTATGTGTATAATCTATTTATGTCCTGTCATTGAATGTTTGCCATTTGTATGTTGTGCTCAGCCTTGAGTCCCCTTCAGGGTGAGAAGGGCAGAATGTAAATGTTTTAAATAAGTAAATAAATAAATTCATTCACCATTCTTTGCGGGTGAATAAAAAATTCTAGATACCGATAACTGTCATTTTGTTATTCCTGTGAGCTCTGAAGTCATTAAAAATCACAAACTTACTTTGGCACTTTGAAACAAAGCCAGCTTTCTAATAACCACCTTTACTTAACCAAATTTTGCTGTAGTGAACACTTTTTGACTAAACTTCTAGGTCACATATAACTCCCAAGGGAATAAAATTATTGCTCTGTAGAAGTTGCTGACTAGACGTACAAACTATCTTTGTTTTTGACATAGTTACTTCAGTACATCTCATTGTCATATACATGTTCAGCATGGAGGAAGATCTTTTGTGAAACCAGTGGGTGAAAGATTGGATTTGGGTTGCAGAGTTGTCATGGTGTGACTTCTAATTGTTTCTGTCTTATTACAATGCTAAGGAGAACCTGTCATGGAGTTTTCTTGGCACCATTTGTTCAAAGAGGGTTTGGCTTTGCCTCTGAGGCTGATACAGGAGTGTGACTTTCCCATGGCTGAGCGGGTTTTTGAATGTTGCCTCTACTTGTAGTCCAATGTTCCAACTACTATACCACCATGACTCTTTGAATGAAAAGATCTAGTATCAACTTTCTATTCTTAAAAAACCCTGGTGCTTTTGTGGAATGTTTTTTATGTTTTTATGATACAACCAATTAGAAAATGACTGCCTCTGTCCTTCTTTAGCAGTGGGATGGAGCTCTGATCAACCAATGGTACCTAAACCATTTTGGTCTTGCTGGATGGTCAACCTTAACTTGGTGGTCCTGTCACAATTCTTACAGCAGCAATGGAGCTCCAAAGATTCCCCTCTCCTTCCCTCTTCCCCTCTCTCGGCCATGCTGGCACCTTTGCAAATGTCAACAAAGGCACCCAAGGGTGTCCAGGAGCTCTTTGGTGACAAGACTACCAAGGTAGGTGCCATTTTCCTGTTCCCTTGGGGTGGAGTTGGGGGAAAGTGGGAGGGCTGTGTAAACAGTGGGGCCAGTTCCAATATGAGGCTACTCCAGAACTTAGGGAAGACTCTGGAGCATTCTCCAACATTGGTATATGTGGAGGGAAACTGTTGAGGGTAAGAAGAGCACATGCATCATTCTCACCCATCCAGCTTTTTAGTACTCATGTAGATAATATGTCCTGTATTGCCTTTGGTTGCTTTCTAGTAGGCAAGGCTGCTCTAAGGCAGGGCGATAAAACTATGTAATATAATTTTTGTTTTTGGGTTATAAATGTCATTTTCTAATTGGTTGTATCATAAAAACAGAAAAAGTTTACTAAACTGCAAAAACTACCCCATATCTGTAAGGGTGGAATTTGGTAACTCTGTGCAACTAACCTTAACTTCATATATGATTAAAAGTGAAAAATAAAAATGATACTTTAATCTTTTGATGAACCTTTCATGGCATGTATGCATAGGTAAATGGTTTCCCACACACTAGGAAAACCATTCTGAAGTTATGAGCTGTCTGACAGTAATATGTAATATGCTGCCATGGGGTGTGGTGGACTCTCCTTTAGAAGTTTTTAATCAGGATGGATGTGTGTGTGTGTGTTTTGGTTTTATTTTCTTGCATGGCAGGGGGTCAAACTGGAGAGTCCTTGTGGTCCCTTACAACTCTATAATTCTATGCCTCTGTGCATTTTTGATATAATATGAGGTGCTTGGCATTGTTGCTTTTCACACATATATACTCATACTTTATTTAAAGCTCTTGATCCAACAGATGTATATTTATCCTGTCCATGTCTCCACTATGGTAGCTTTATTCAGACATTTGCATCATACAACAACAGTTATTAATCATTGCAGTAACAAATCTGTTTGGGTGGAAGGTTGGTTTGCACTTCTTTGTTCCACTTCCTCTGTTGCATCCTCATCACCTACTATAGTTTCCCTATATGATTTAGATACCAGGGTAATTCTAAAGGGTATGGCAAGGCAATACAGGCAGCCCTAAGTTACAAACACCTGACTTACAAATGACTCACAGTTAAGAACAGGGATGAGACAACAGAAAGTGAGAGATATCTACCTCTAGGAAGGGAAATTCACTCCTGAAAGAGTTATCATGGGGAAAATGTGTCATCACAGAAGCTTTATCACCAATCCTTTTTTCCACAACAATCCAAAATTTTCAAAACGCAATTCTCACAGGGACAGCAAGTGATGTGAAATCTTCTGAACGGGGCACGGAGAGCAAAATAAGCACCATATGGATTTTAGCCCTTCCCTATGTTTTCCAAAGCTAAAAATTATATATTTTTGGCTGGAGTTACACTTAAAAATGTACCTGTTCCAACTTACATACAAATTCAACTTAAAAACAAACCTACACAACCTATCTTGTTCATAAGTTGGGGAAAGCCTGTACACAAGTAGTAGGGTTTCTACTGCTGAAGTTGAAGGGTAATATGTGACAGGTGAAGTTAATAATTTTTTTTGTTTTTGCTTGTTTTTGTATTGTAAAATCATTAATAAAATTTAAAAAATGATGTTTTAATTTAACTTGGATCTGTTATTTAAATCTGATTTTAAACATTTAAATCAAAACTCATAAAAATGCACAGTAAAAACAAAGCCTAGGGTAAAGATATCATCATGCACTGCTTGTAATAATTACTTGCTTAATTCTGTTCTGTGAATATGTTAAGACAAGTTTATGAAGATGTGGGTTAAACTGATCAGTGCTGCTCTGCAGGTGTTGTAGATCAGTGCTTCCCAAACTGTGTGATGTATTGAACCAATAATTAATATTTTCCAACGATTGCTACTTTATGTTCATTGGCTTAAGTTGTTTCTATCTTTTTTAGAAACTTGCAAGGCACTGGCAGCCAGTAGTTGGGAGACTGGCCATGGTGATAGATCACCGTTTTGAATAACAATGGTATCTGTGAAGTGTGTTCTCTCACTCACTTTCTGTCTCTGGATGTATTTACAATATATAATTAATGCAAGGGGTTTTACTGTAATGCATTTTTAATACGAATGATGATTACATGGAATCCTCCTTACTAGTGATTTAATCATAGAATTATAGAGTTGAAGAGACCTCGTGGGCCATCCAGGCCAGTCCCTGCCAAGAAGCAGGAAAATTGCATTCAAAGCACCCCCAACAGATAGCCATCCAGCCTCTGTTTAAAAGTCTCCAAAGCAGGAGCATCCATCACATTCTGGGGCAGAGAGTTCCACTGCTGAACAACTCTCATAGGAAGTTGTTCAGGAACAATCTCCTTTCCTGTAATTTGAAGCCACTGTTCTGCATCCTAGTCTCTAGGGCACCAGAAAACAAGCTTGCTCTCTCCTCCCTATGCCTTCCCCTCACATATTTATACATGGCTATCATGGCTCCCCTGAGCCTTCTCTTCTGCAGTCTAAACATGCCCAGCTCTTTAAGCTGCTCCTCATAGGGCTTGTTCTCCAGACCCTTGATCATTTTAGTCGCCCTCCTCTGGACACATTCCAGCTTGTCAAGATCTCCCTTTAATTGTGGTGCCAAGAATTGGACACAATATTCAAGGTGTGGTCTGACCAAGGCAGAATAGAGGGGTAGCATGACTTCCCTGGATCTAGACACTATACCCCCTATTTATTCCAAATTCTGGGAATAATAATATTGCCATATTATCATCATAATTAGATTGGAATTCTACACAAGTTGGTACCCACATTGTTTGTGTGGGGAACTACATCTGCCAGGAAAGCCCATGGAACATGCTCTAGTACTTTGCGTCACCTACTTTGAGTATAACTGGTCTTGTTTAGAAGTGGAGGAGAACCTTATTTTTCATTTTCTGTCGCTTTAGGTGTTTCCCATTGATCTTTTTCTATTGGGAATAGTCTTTATCATTTGTGGGCCTCTGATTTTTATCCTTGGTGAATTTCAGGTCTGTTTTATATTGCTTTTTAATCTCTTGTGTGAGTAAGTGCAACTGAAACAGGGAAGAGTTGTTTTGGTAAGTCCCTAGCAAAGAAATAGCTGATTACGTCTTCTCTCCTGTTGCTCTCTGATTCAAGTCTTCCTACTTCCTGAGGATGCTTTTCAAGGAAGAAAGATTGTCAAGGCTTTGTTACAGAATGGAGTTATCCAGAGCAAGTGGCACAGGGAAAATGAAGGGGAAATCCTCAGACTCCAGAAGAGATATTCTTATACAGTCATGTTTTAGCAATACTCACATGAATGAATGTTAACAGTTCTCTCAGATGCAACTTTTGGAGCATCAGCAGAGCATAAGGATGCTTCTCAGTTGAGTATCATAGTTGAGTATCATAGTTCAGAAAGAAAGAAACTCACATTACTATAAATGTATATAAGCCCTCTTCTGTTTTGTGCTGCTATATAGTAGCTGTGTCAATGGGTTATTAAAAAAGGAAACTGCATGTGATATATATGCCACTGATTCCTTGGGTGTCTTTTTATCAGGTAAAATATATATATCTTGATGCTGACTAAAATGTCAGATGCTTAGTGCTCGGCACTGAATTTTACAAAAAAAAAAAAATGTTATCAGTGGCATATATGTCATTGGGCTATTTATTTTTTAATAGTGCAAAATAACCCCCCCCCCCTCTGTGTGTATCTTTATAAAATATAAGCTGTAGCCTGGATGAGTGGGTGGGTGCATTAGAAATTTGATTAATGATAGCCTGCTTTAGAGGCCTGAAGCGCTGCCTTAAGACTTTGCTGCCAGCTGTTGAGCTATTAAAGACCTAAAAATATCTTCTCCATCAGTCCTTATTACTTCAATGATAATAAATAAATAATGCTAAAATGGGTTCATGGGTAAATTGATGCATTGTAGCATAGAAATTCAGCAAACCATAAACAATGCAATGTTTTAGACTATTCTCACATGACCATTTGGGGTGTGTGTGTAAGTCATACCTTCCAAAATTTCAGAGATGAAAACCGGGACACGTGGCAAAGCCATATCTAGAACTTTATCAAGATGGCAAGAGTCATTATTGAGAAAGAACATAGAAGCTTGCAGAGTCTGTGGGACTTTGCTTTTGCCTGAGTATACTGGGAAGGGGAAGATTCTTCCACCTTCTCTCATATCCCATCTCCTGAGTATATACTTTTATACTTTGACTTCAGTTTGCCACAACTGAAGTGAGCAGATGACAAAGGGAGAAAGCAGGAGAAGGAAAGAGTAAGCTGGATGGATATTTTTAAAGCTGCAGAAAAATTAAGCAACATTGGCATTGTCTCTAGCAAATCAGGACAATTGGAAGATATGGTAGGGAACACTGGAGCTTGGTCAACCTAATTTTGGTATGTCCTGAATGAAATTGTACAATCAACTTCACATTTGCAGGTTTGACTTTTGTGAGTTTAACTATTTGATTAGATTGAAATGTTCTCTCTAGGAATATCTAGATTCTCCAGTGAACCTCCATGGTTAACCTTTGGTTGACCAGACTGGAACGTTGGTAGACTAGGGTTTTCTAGAGAAAACACCTCCTGTAAGAATCTCTAGGTTGCTCAATGCAATTATGTGTCCAATTTCTGGTAGAGGTTGACCAGTGCCATGCTGGAGGACCTAAAGGTTCCTTGGGTGTCTTTTTATCAGGTAAAATATATATATATATATATATATATATATATATATATATATATATATATATATTGAGGCTTTTATTCATAATTTTTCAATTTTTTGAGGTTCTTGTGTCTCTAACCCCAGTGAATGGGTTGATCTGTCTTTATTTGGGTTTTACTGAGTCAACTCCAGGGAATTGTTTTCCTAGCATAATGCAATACAATAATCTCTTTGCTGAACCTGAGTAAATAAACTGTGTTGTCTGCAGTGCACTACTTCATGTGACAGACATTTTAATTAGAATTATTTATTCATTTGTTTATACTCCCCCTTCCTCCCCAAGGGGATGCAAGCCAGTCAACAATCATATACTTGGATCAATTTAAAATAAAGCAAATACAAAATTTTAAAAAAATGATTAAACAGTACTGTGTGTGTTAGGATTAAAAATACAGTTAAAATACAATAAATACAATTAAAATGCATTTTAAAATACAACCCCCCCTCCCCAACCCCCCCCCCCCAGCAGCATGCCTCTTATACTCCTCCAAATGTCTGCCTGCAGAAAAAAGCCTTGACCCACTTGCTAAGGCCAGCAGGGATAGGACCACCCTGGTCTCTATTGGGAGGAAGTTCCACAGTCCGGGAGCAGCCACCATAAAGACCCTCTCCCATGGTTGCCACCAAATATGCTTGAGCAGGTGGGTAGACAGGCAGAAGGCCCTCCTCAGTTGATTGTAAATGTCTACTAGGTTAATAGATAACCTGG
Source organism: Anolis sagrei (assembly GCF_037176765.1). Lineage (NCBI taxonomy): Eukaryota > Metazoa > Chordata > Lepidosauria > Squamata > Anolidae > Anolis > Anolis sagrei. Next base: position 144,669,444 of record NC_090025.1, read on the forward strand.
GCTGGAGCCATATAGGGCTTTGTAGGTCAAAGCCAGGACTTAGAATTCTCCCTAGAAAAGTGTTGACTGCAAGTAAAGCTGCTGCAATATAGGAGTTCCTCCCTCCCTCTTGTCAGCCCCAGTTAGCAGCCTGGCTGCTGCTCTTTGGACCACCTGAAGTTTTTGAGCACTTTATAGTCCAACCAGGATGTAACCAAGGCAGGCACCGCCATGGTGGTACTTCCAGAACTATGATTCCTTCATATTTGAAGGTACAGGCTTTATTGTCTTCAAGGATTTTCTGAATGCCAGATGTTCCAGTACTGAAAGGAATAGAGTTAGAAGGGTCCTTCCTCAGAATCATAGTGTTGGAGGGAGGCAACTATTCCAGTCCTTCCATGCCCACCTCAAGAAATCTAGATTTAGAACTTTTCTGAAGAAGGATGTCTCTGCTTGAAGAGTTCTAGTGAAGGACAATCTGTTAAGTTAGCACTCCTTGGAGTAATGAATTTCAACGTTGAACAGCTCTTCACATGCAGATGATTTCCCTAAAATCCAGTCATTTTTTTCCTCTTATAACAAAAGCACATTTGTGCTAATCCTTCCCTTTGGAACAGCAGAGAACAAGGCTTTGCAGTCTTCTGTGTGATGGTCCCTAGTTAATGAATTAGACGTGTTCCTGAACATTACTTCTTTAACAGGAAATTAAAGACAGAAATAAAATGGAAAGAATGGAGATGGATTCTTCCACCACAAAAAGAAGCAGTTCAACGTATTTTTGGAAACTTTTGGTTTAAAATGAGCAAACTGCACTTGTGAAATGAAACAACTAGGTCAGATAAGTCTTCAAAATAAGAACATTTTGAACCCTTTAGTCACCACTTGAAAGCTTATTCCAGAATGCATTTTTCCAGATGTTATTTTTCTTTCTTTCACCAGTCCTTGCTTTCCTTATCATTTAAAATGTTTTTGGCCAAACTGATAGATCTGTGTTTTTGTCTTGACATGCCAGGATAGGTGATGAGGCAAGCTTATGTATTTTTTCCTTTTCTCTTTGTTTTTCTATTCATGTGTCCTCAGAAAGCGATTCTGGAGGCAGCTGCTGTTTACCGTGCCTGTTACAGGCAAACACACTCAGCTGGAGTAGAATCACATTCTTCCACAGCTCAAGATTATTTCATTGCTTATGGCAGACCAACTGTTGCAACCCAATACAGAAAGTGTATATTTCTCTTTTCCTCTCTCAACACCCTTTCAATGCTGATAGTTGCCAGAAAAAACTTAAAGCTACAGAGTGGATGAGGCCAGAAAGGGGATAGCTAGCTGTGCAAAACGATAAGCCATTATTTATCAGAATGTTTAAAATAATATATATCTCTATTTGAAGATTAACCCTCAAAAATCCCACTAGTGAGTCCCCCTTGTGGGGAGAAGGGCGGGATAGAAATATATGAAATAAAGAAAGTGTTCTTCTTTTCTGCGGGATAAATTTCAGCCTTCAAGAATGAAATTTCAGATCTTATAACCCACTCCTTCTAAAGAATGAAATGCTTCTATTTGAAACTTAGTTAGATGTAGTCACAACACATTTCTTTGAAATGAAATTTGACTTATGATCTGAACAGTTCACCATTCATGATATGTGTTTGCATTTGCCAGGTCAAGAAATGTTTTTTTCTCTTCCTATTTTCTTTGTTTCTTTGAAAATGCTATAGCACTGGAGAGCATGAGTTTCCACAAAGTATAGCAGACAATTCCCAGCCCCCATAATATGATTGGCACTTAGTGCAATATAGTAGCATAAAAATAGATCTTAGAATCCACCTTTCCACGATGAAAGCTCTAGAGGCGGCTTACAAAACCATTTAGAACACCCTAATATACCAACAGTGGTTGTTAGAAGCTAAGAAAGCTAAATCTTTCCAACTCAGCTGTAGACCGTTAAAAGCACATATAAAAAACGGTAACAGACAATAGACTTTAATTGCTCTTAACAGCTCATGCAAATAGCTTATGCAAACAGTGGTCAGAAAAAGTGAGCTGTAAAACCTTGATAATGCAAGTGTCTGTGGATATGCATAGTAAATTGACTTAATTATTTTGTAATAAAAAGATGTTGATAATTAAATTCTAATTTTTCTACCTTGTCTTAATTTTTGTATGTTTGTTGATAGGAATAATCTCATGCAAGAACTGAAGTACATGTCTGAAGTTAGCTTTTTTTTGATCCGTAGTTTCTTTCTAGTACTTGGAAAAGAGCCTTTGGATGGCTACGAAAAAACACCAACTGTTTTGTTTTTATAGAACATGAGAAGCTGTTTCAATATGAAAGAATATGGGAGTGAAGGAGAAGTTATTGGCTGCAGGAGGCTGAGGTGGGTTTTTTTGGTGAGGGGAGGGAGGCAGAGGCAGATCTCCAGTAACAACTGAAGGAGTGGAATGGGGAAGTCGGACTGTTTTGATTTGGCTTCACATGGAAGCTGTCAGCTTAAATCTGCATCTGAATTTCCAACATTTGAAGTTCAGTCCCCTTGCACCATTTATTTGGATCAGGTCTTGCCTGCTTTCCCAGAAGGTGTATTTGGCAAATATGAGGGCAGTCATTTGGAACCTATCCTCGTTGCTTAAAGCCAGATGGTAGAAAATTAATCTTTTGCTGGCTGTGACCTGGAACATCATCCTTCCAGTATTTAGTTATGTATGACTTCAGAATGTCATTATACTCATTCTTTTTTTACATTTTCAGAGGTCTGTAGTAATTCTGCATCCATGGAGGACATGGTACCAACTGACTAGAAACATATGAAAGGAAGGAACCTGGGATGTAGAACTCTGAATGAGCTAGCACCGTATTTAAATCTTCCCTTTTTTTATCAGGTACTTAAATTTACACATAAGTCAGAAGATTTTGGTCTATCCAGATGCTGGACAGCAGGTTTTTTTAAAAAAAATCTGGTGTGAGAATATTACAGGATTTATTACACTTTAATGAATGTGCTTCTGAGAACTGGAAAAAAATATTGCTTCTAGTTTGTGAAAAATTCCTGAAGATTTGTAGGAATACTTTCTGGTCATCATAATTACTTCCTCAGGGAGATAACGAATGTGCCAATGAAACATGCTTAATGTTATTTCCTAGATACCTACAGAACAGTCTCCAGAGATTGACTGTAAACCTTTACACTGATCAGTGTGAAGGCGTTCCCAGGAGTGCTAGCTTAGCCAGCAATTAGAAATTGCGTGTATTGCAAGTAGTTACAGTTTGCATTTATCTCTACCTCACTTCTTTCAGTTTTTTACCTTGCTATGATTAATTGTAATTGTTTTTCACGTATGTTTATATTTTATAATGAAAATTGTTAAAATTCCATTTATTTTTATTTCTTGCTTACTTGTTCCTTCCACCTGCTCGAACCCACAACCATTGTCCTGTGAGGTTCTGCAGGGATCAATACTATCCCCCATGTTGTTTAACATCTACATGAAGCCACTCGAGGAGATCATCGGGAGTTTTGGGGTGCGGTGTCACCTGTATGCAGATGACATCCAACTCTGTCACTCCTTTCCGCCTGCTACTAAGGAGGCTGTTCAGGTCCTGAACTTGTGCTTGGCTGCTGTGACGGTTTTGATGAGGGCAAACAAATTGAAATTGAATCCAGACAAGACAGAGGTACTCCTAGTCAGTCGAAAGGCTAAGCAGGGTATAGGTATGCAGCCTGTGTTGGATGGGCTTACACTCCCCCTAAAGACACAGGTTTGCAGTTTGGGTGTGATCCTGGATTCCTCGCTGAGCCTGGAACCCCAGGTCTCAGCGGTGACCAGGGGTGCATTTGCACAGTTAAAGCTTGTGTGTCAGCTGTGCCCATACCTTGGGAAGTCTGACTTGGTCATGGTAGTCCATGCTCTGGTTACATTCCGTATAGACTACTGCAACGTGCACTATGTGGGGTTGCCTTTGAAAACTGCTCGGAAGCTTCAAATGGACCAGCGAGCAGCAGCCAGGTTGCTAACCGGAGCAGAGCTCAGGGAGCATACAACTCCTCTGTTGTATCAACTCCACTGGCTGCCAGTTTGCTGTTGGACACAATTCAAAATGCTGGCTTTAGCCTATAAAGCCCTAAATGGTTCTGGCTCAGCTTACCTGTCCAAACGTATCTCTCCTTATGAACCATCTAGGAATTTAGGATCATCTGCGGAGGCCCTGCTCTTGATCCTGCCTTCTTTGCAGGCGCATTTGGCAGGGTTGCGAGACAGGGCCTTTTCAGTGGTGGTCCCTTGGCTATGGAACTCCCTCCCTAGGGATATTAGATTGGCCCCCTCCCTCCTGACCTTCTGGAAAAAAGTAAAAACCTGGCTCTTTGAACAAGCCTTTGAAAATGCAGCATAATAAATAAACATGGAACTATGAAAGAACGAAACATGGAATGGCCTAGATGATGCTAGTGAAAAATGAGATTAACAGGAACACATTGGTTTTTATATATTTTTAATGGTTTTGTATGGATTTTATAATTTTTATTGATTTTAATTGTATGCTTTGGACTGTTATGGCATCAAATGGTTGCCAATTTGTAAGCCGCCTTGAGTCTTCGGGCTGAGAAAGGCGAGATAGAAATATTGCAAATAAAGAAATAAATATTCACTGTTTAACATGGTCTTATTTATATTGTTTATTTGATGTGGGTTTATTTATGATGGTCTGGTTCAATATGAGTTAGCATGAGGGTTTGGCAGCATTTAGCAGACTGCGTACTTAGGAAGAGAAATCTAGACAACAAAAGGAGAAAATGTACAGCTCAATATTTTAAAATATAAATATTGTATTTCCTGGAGTCTAATGCGCCATTGAATGTAATGTGCACATCTGTTTTCAAAACCCTGAAAGCCAAACAAGTATTTGCTGCTGAATGTAATGTGTAGTGCAGGCATGTAGCCGGGGGGGGGGGGGGGGGCTTGGGGGGGGGGGGGGGTTCAGCCCCCCCCCCGAAATTCTCATGGTGGTCCGCGAATAGGCATTACTGGTACATTATTTAACCTGTTATGTTTATTCATATCACGATCTGATTACCATACTCAATATATCCCATATGCATGGGGGGATTGGGGTAACGATACAAAAGGTTTGCTAGGGTAGACCCTCTTTCACTCGGACTCAGCCCCCCCCCCCCCAAATCGAAATCCTGGCTACGGGCCTGGTGTAGTGGCAAAAAGTGCACCCTTTGTCATTTGGCCAAAAAAGGTGTTCATTACAATTGCTGCTTGCTTAGGATTCATTCTTTAAAAACAAAAGTGTTAGCGCATCACAGCTTCCAGAAATGGAAAAGAAAACCTTGGGTACATCAATGCTGTAGAATGATCCACTTGACATGCCCTAAGTGCAATGGGATCATGGGGGCTATAGTTTTACAATGTCTTGAGCTTTCTCTGCCAAAGAATGTTGTTGCCTCACCAAACTACACATTCCAGGATTGCATAGCATTGAGCCAGGGCAATTAAAATAGGAGCGGCGGGTGCTCCTGAATCAGTTTACCCTTTTGCTTTGGTTTAGCACTAAGAGCCCTTCCACACAGCCATATAACCCAGAATATCAAGGCCGAATAACCCACAATATCTGTTTTGATCTGGAATATCTGTGTCCACACTGCCATGTATTCCAGTTAAAAGCAGATAATGTGGCATTTTATTCAGCTGTGTGAAAGGGGCCTCAGTTTACCATATTACATAAATCTCACGCATGCCCTAATTTTGGCAAGGTCATTTAGCCAAAAAAGATGAGCATTAGATTTGAGTAAATATGGTAGTAAACCTTGACCCATGAGTCCACTCTGTGGTGTATTTCTGTTGTCCATCAGTGCACTTCCATATATTTCTGTTTCCCATTAGTGCACTTCACTTCCATTTTCTACAAGATCATAACTATAGCAGGGATTGTAATTACAGAAAATTAATGGTTTTCCAGTTTAAAATTAGACATTTTGTAAAAACTATGGTTACTTCACTCTTTATGCGAATAAACTCTGATTTTGTGGACAGTTCAGAGGAAGATTTGACTATGTCTTGAGCACACATTTCTGGAAATCCCAGAAATCTTGATTCAGAGTAAATAGGACTAATTATGTCAGTCAGAGTCTTCTGGTTTTTTTTCTGTTTGTTTTTTATTTCTGTGCCAACTGGTGGATTCTGTGTCACTGACCAGTGGATTTACTCTAGCGTTCATTCCAAATTTTCCGCAGCTGTTGAAAGTGCTGAACATATTATCCAACTAAGGAGCCACGGTGGCGCAATGGGTTAAACCCTTCTGCTGGCTGAACTGCTGAACTGAAGGTTGGGTTGCTGACCTGAAGGTTGCCAGTTCGAATCCGCCAGATGGAGTGAGCTCTCATCTGTCAGCTCTAGCTCGCGGGGACATGAGAGCCTCTCAGCAGGATGGTAAACACATCCAGGCGTCCACTGGGCAACGTCTCTGTAGATGGCCAATTCCTTCACACCAGACGCGACTTGCAGTATGTTCTCAAGTTGTTTCTAACAAGATAAATAAAAAATCCAAATAGCACCTTTAAAGTTCAATCTAGGCAAAATTGTACTCATTTTTCCTTTTTATGAAAATCAGTTGATGGTTGCATTTGTACCTTTGTGCAATTTTGGTACATGATCTACATTGTATAGCATGCAGAATCTACACTGTATATATACATTTATGTGTCAAGTGTTATGATGAAAGCAAGAGTCTCCATATACTGTACATGAAAGAAGACACAATCATATACCTGGAAGAAAAGCCAGTAATATTCCCCATTGTGCAACTTTGTGGTCCTGCTCTTTCCCATATTCAACACAACTTTCAGTAAATTTTCCAAGTTCTAGCAACTTTGCATGCTCTCCCTCCCAAGTTCAACACCAGTTACTTCTGGTCAGTATCAGATTAAGTTTATATGCAAGTCACTACAACTCGCATTATGTCACTCATGTTTTTTTTATTTTTATCAAATGCAAGATCATGCAGATTGATCCACCCAGAGTCGAAGCAGTAACTACGCTTATGAAAAGCTAGATATCATAAACCCATTATGACCTTCATGCCATGTCAATGTGTCTAGCAGTGTCCCATCCTTAAGCCAGAAAGCAGTTTGGGGGAAAGGAATTTAGCATGGTGGGAGGAGAGAAAGAGCTTAACTCTTTTTGTCATGCTATTTTTCTGCTCCACTTCACACTCTAAACTGCTCTCACCTTTGGAGTTCCGCATATGCATTTGCCCCAGCAAATATATGGACAGGAGAACAAGCAGCTGGGCAGAAGTGTGAGATTTTAAGAAAATGAGGTTCAGCATTCTTTTCTACCTGTTTTGATAAAGGTCTCTTTTTGAAAGTGCTTTCTAAAAAGGGGGGAATGTCGCTGAACTCAGTATATTAATTTACATGCAATGTGTGATTTGCCCCAAAGACATAACAATTTGGACTAGCTCCCAGGGATCGAGGTTGCACTAGGACTTGATTTTTTTTTAAAGGCATTTTAGTCTCATCAAATAAAGCTTGATATTTTTTCAAAACAGTCTTTTAATGATCTGGGATGTGGTTAGTACAGATATGAATAAATAACATACCATAAACATTATTGCATTCCATAGTTAAGATGAAAGAAAAGAAAATGGTTGCATGTTTAACAGCAAACAACATTAAGCCAGCAAGCAAACCCACAGAAAATGGTGTAGGTTGAAATCCATGGCTTGCAAACATACATCCTATTGTTATTGATCTTCGTTTGAATTTGCAGGCTAAATGTGCTAGGAAAGTACTCTACATACAGACTGCTTACTCTTTCAGAAAAATATCCTCAGTCAGCAGTTGTGCTACACACATTATTCAAATGTATAAAATTTATTATCATAAATTCTCTGCTACTCTGTGAATTGAGTAGCATTTAATGGAAAGAAATAGGGCCCACATTTAAATGTTTCACCTCTGCCAGTAGTCATAAGTAAGGGATATGGTAACTATACATAGAACATAACATTTTAGTCAGAAGGCAACTCCACACATCAAAATTATCATGTGAATATCAGTCACTGTAGAGTAGGCTGCAGGTCTAAATGCAATAAACCACCCTGCATTCCTTAGATTAGTTGTCCTTGTGATTTTGTTAAGGTTGTTACTGAGGAGTAAAATCTAATCAGGAAAGTGAGGAGCCTTCTGGGACGGTCAGGTTTATGTCAAACCAGATGCATGAAGTCACTTTTAAAAAATGCTTGCCAAAATCCATTAAAAAAAACAGATAAGGAAAAGAATGATTCGGGTTTTTGGGAGGTATGGGGATGGACTGTGACACTTTGAAGACTGATTTAATTGTTCCAAAACCATTGGAGAGGGGCAAGAAATTCCATTTAGATTAGTGGTACAGTGACAGTACAGTAGAGTCTCGCTTATCCAAGCTTTGCTTATCCAACGTTCTGTATTATCCAACACTGTCTGCCCCCCCCCCCCCACCTGGATCCACAAGTGAGGGAAGTGTAGTGTATATTTACCTGTGGAATAATGTCCAGGGTGGGAGAAAGAAAGAACCCTTGTATGTTTTGGTGCTAAATTTATATATATAGTAATTACTACATAATGTTACCATGTATTGAACTGCTTTTTTTTTGTAAAACATGATGTTTTGGTGCTTAATTTGTAAAGTCATAATGTAATTTGATATTTAAAAGGCATGGACAGATGCACATGTGGTCTCCATTCAGAATGGGGAGAATCATAGAAGCAGGCAAAGATGACATGTACCAGACGGCTGGAGCTTGGAGCGTGAATGGAGCCCTTATGTTGAGCAGCTGGGAAGAGACAAAGGGGCATAGCTGGAAGCTGAAGCGCCTTCTGGAAGCCCATGAGGATTTGGAAGAGATAACATTGCTACTTTAAGCAAAAGAAAACTGATCAACCAGGCTTGTTGCCTGAACCATGGAAGGAAATTGGAAGCTTGGTCAGGATTTCTTCTTAGGTATATGTTAATGAAAATCATCATAAATTATTCGCCTGCAATGTCTCTGTATCAGTTTACAAGAGCAGATATGGAACTGAATTTGCCATACCTGCCTACAGTTGATGGCATTTTGAAGAGTATAAGGGTATTCTCGATAGAAAGAGAAATGAAGTCTGGTATAACAGCCAGAAATGGTAATAGCTTTAGCCAGGGTTATCAGTTCATCGAAGATTTCTTACGTCAGGAATGTGTGCCAGTAGGAAGATGACACTATGCTTTGAAATAATCTCTTCATCGGATACATTTTTTAAAGAAAAATTGTGCTTTTAAAAAAAAGAAAGAAAAAGAAAGATTGTAGGCATCTATTTTTGTTTGGCTCTTTTTGTAGACTTAGAATTGAAAAGATATACCTCCCCCAATTTAGGGGTTTATTTGGCCTCTCCCAATCCAAGAGAGGAAATGCAATATATTCCACAAGGATTATAATAACTTATTTGAAGAGCCTTAGTGAAAGATAATTTTTGAGACTTGTTGCTTCATTCACAGTTTCCAGTCTAGTGGCTCCACTGTTTTAGAGTAACACCTCCATCATCCCGAATTATTGATCACACAGGGATGATAGGGATGATAGGAGCTGTGTTCCACTGTCCAATAGTAGGTCGAAGGAGACTGCGTTAAATTCCTCTTTCATTATGATGTGTAAAATATACTTGTTTTTCTTCACTTTGAACCTCATTTGTAGTTCCTACATGTATAGCTTACTACTGAACACTGAAGAATAGTGTGTCATGTGATACCATTGCTCTACAATTTGATACTTCCTTAACTCTTGTATAATCTCCTGTTCCAGCACTTGACACCACTGAGTTATATCTTAAAAATCTGAAATATACTTTATTGTATCAGTATGACCTTTGCTTCTGACATTATGTGGAAGCTTCATCTTAAAGTGTTTCTGTATGATTAAAAATACTCTCTGTGAAGGAAATGTGGAGCTGTGTGTAATATTTGGGAGGATTTTTTTCCAGAACCACATGAAGGCAAGCCCTTTCCTACACTAGCACGAAACCCATCAATCAAGTCAGTGTTTTCCTGGGTACCTACCTACTCTAGCAGCTGCATTTTTGCAAAGTGAAAATGGAACTGCTCAGGCGATATTATGTTGGTTGACATCTGTTTGAATGACACATACAGAATTTACGAGGCAGGAGAGTGATGTTGCTTTCATTTATTTATGGAACACCCTCTTCTAAAGAGTTGAATATAGCTTTTAAGGCTTTTTAAAAAGGATAAAGGCAGTAGCTGTACTTTTGTTTACAAGACTCGTGACAGAAGAGACAGTGGCTACTGTGTTTATAGTTTCATGCACATAATATGGCCTAGCCACTTGTGCTTTGGGAGTAGCTGACATTCAGGCTGAATCTGTCAGCCTGGAACCTTGAAACACACAACAGAAATCCAGAAAAGCGCTTAAGGAAGAAAGAAGGAAGGTAGGTGGGAAGGGGGTATCAGGATGTACTAGAAGGGCTGCTTTCAAAAGATGAGTGATGTCTTTTTTATTGTGTCAGAAGTGAATTGGAGTTGCTTCTGGCGTGAGAGAATTGGCCATCTGCAAGGACGTTGCCCAGGGGGCATCCAAATGTGTTACCATCCTGTGGGAGGCTTCTCTCATGTCTTCGCATGAGAAACTGAGGCTGACAGATGGGAGTTCACCCCAACTTGTGGATTCAAACTGCTGTCCTTCAGGTCTTCAGGTCAGCAGTTCAGTTGGCATGAGAGTTTAACCGATTGTGCCACCACAGCTCCATTGCACTGACCACTAAGAGGCTCACCACTGTTCTTTTGTTGATTCCAATGGAACTGGATATGGATGACTACTGGCTATTGCTGATCAGAACTGGAGATGTATTGTCGAAGGCTTTCATGGCCGGAATCACTCAGTTCTTGTGGGTTTTTTCGGGCTATATGGCCATGTTCTAGAGGCATTTCTCCTGACGTTTCGCCTGCATCTATGGCAGGCTTCCTCAGAGGACCTCTGAGGAAGCCTGCCATAGATGCAGGCGAAACGTCAGGAGAAATGCCTCTAGAACATGGCCATATAGCCCGAAAAAACCCACAAGAACTGAGAACTGGAGATGTTTTCTGCTTCTGAGGACCTCATCACACTAGAGAATGAATCCACTTTAAATCCAATTTCTGCCTCCTTCAGAATTCTGAGGTTTGTAGTTTAGGGAGGAGCCTTTAACAGCCTCATGAAACTACAAAACCTAGACTTCTGCAAGAGGCAGAAACTGGATTTAAAGTGGATTCATTCTCTAGTGTGATGAGGTAGTGAGTTAGTATTAAAGTCTTTCTTTCAGCTCTCTCTGAAACTTTTGTACCCTCTCTCTTTCTAACCAGTTATGTGTTGGCCTTGAAACTTGACTGTTGATAAATATAATCTTGAATGTATTCAGAAACATATCCCATTAGCCAGTCCATCCCACTAATGGACAATGGGGCTGATTCTATAGAGTGCATAGGGCTGCAACATGAATTTTTCACATGAAAGAAATTCAGTGAGCTGTTCACGAATCCACCCAACATTCTGCCTCATGTAACAAATTCCCTTCACATAAACAGTGCTGACTGTCATGATCATCTTACTTCGTGGTGGTCTAGCCCTTCCTTTACAACAGGCAAGCAGTGTCAGTGGAAAATTTTGCTTGAAAAAAGACAGGCTTCTAATAACAAACAGAATTGGGAACACTAATATAAGTCACTTTGTAATTTTAGATGTGGTATCCATGTATTTAGAAATAACAGATGGCATAGAATTCATCAAAGTGCAAATGGAAGCATATGTCCTGCACATTTCTAATTACATCTCATAACATTCTTCACAACTGGTTATACTGGGAAGTGCTCATAAACAACACCTAGAAAGCTGCATTGTTCCTTTCATTGCGATCATAACTTGCTCTGAGCTATGTTGCCCGTTCACTGTTATCATGTTTTGTTTACTGTTGTTTTTTTTGTATATTGTTTATTGTATTTTTATGTTTTGTACTTTATTGCGATATTGTTATTTTATTGTGACTTGCATTTTATTTTATTGTGATTTGTAATTTGGGCTTGGCCTCATGTAAGCCGCCCTGAGTCCCCGTTGGGGTAGATGGTGGTGGGGTATAAATAAAGATAATAATAATAATAATAATAATAATAATAATTATTATTATTATTATTATTATTATTGCAGGGGCAAGAAAACAGAATCAGACTTTAGGCTTCCAAGGTTTGGTATTAAAAAACAATTTGGAGCTTCAAAGTCAAATAGCTCCCCGATGGTGGGATAGCCATTGAAACAGATATAGAACTTCTTCAGGAAATGATTTCAGGACATGCTGTCTCTGCAGGGGACATCTTAGATTGTGTTAATGAAAGGGAAGACCAGAGCAGAAAACATCTTCCAATATGCTATTCTGAAGATGATAGGAATGTTTCTACCTTTGATTGCATTTGCAATTATTTGTGTTGGGAGATTAGTGTCGTAGAAGGATTAATTTTCTTTTTCAAAACAGGAAATGCAGAGCTGGCCAGTCCTGCTTAGTTCCCCCAGAGAGAATGTTGCATAATCTTGCAATGGCTGGATGCCATGATTGTCAAGTTATCATGGGGGACATTAAAGCGAGCACAGAGGTACTATTTCTCTGAGTTCTCTTTTTTGTGTTCTCTTTTTGTATATGTATACATATAGACCACAAACAACTGAGACTCTGGTTTGATTTCACAGTAAGAGCATCAAAAGTTGAGTTAGTGATACATGCTGAGAACCGGTTTAGAAGAAATGACTTCAATTGCTCATTCTTCAGTGTCTCATGTTATAGCATTTATTAAGCTCTTTCTGAGCTCCACTATATATGTATTTACTGCATTTTTGGTTCCCATGGATATTGGTTAGGGTGGTATCTAGGTCTCAGCATTTAATAACTCAGACTGCTCACTGTTTTTAGCTGTACATGGTTATATTGTGCAAATCCCATTTAAATCGATTGAACCAAGCAAGTATCTTCCCAGCATACCACTTTTGGACTGTGATGTTCTTCCATGTTAATAATTCTCAATGAAATCTGTCTGCAACAGGGTTATAGCCTGAATTACAGTCTGAATGAATTTGATAAATATGTGCACAGGTCACTTTTCTGTCCACATCAATATCTTCAAGAAAGCTACCTCCCTCTGGGTCATGTTTTTGCACTACCAGCATTTAAAGCTTGTAACACTTTTTTTTACAACTTTCTGGAATATAGTTTATGTTCATGGTTTATGAACAGATTTCATTTTCCTTGCTCTCTGGGAAATGTTTTTTCTCCTCTTATATGTAACTTTATCACTTTACAGCCTGGAAAACTCACAGCAACCCAGTGACTCTGGCCATTAAAGCCTTCGACAACACATTATCACTTTAGTTTCCAGTTGTCTAGGGTAATATTAAAAGGCTCTATGCCCTCTGCAGTTGTCACATTGCATAGATGCACAGTGTAAACTAATCTGCAATACAAAAAAACAAAAAACAAAAACAAACGTAGAAAGCCATACAGGTTTATTAGAACAGTGCCTGCACCCAAAGATAGGCAATGTAACTTTATTAGGATCATCAAAATCTCACAAAAATGGATCAGAGTTTTAAGTTTTATGGAACTTTTAATGATGAACGTATTAATGTGATGGAGATTGGAGTCCCTGGGGTTGGGGTGGGAAAATGACGTGATGATGTTGAATCTCCAAAGTCTTCAAAGGTTGTGTGTGAATGCTTTTTGTGTATTATAGATTAGTATTATAGATTAGTAAGCAATGCATGGAAGTGGAAGAAGACAACAGAATAGGAAGGACAAGAGACCTCTTCCAGAAAATTAGAAACATTGGAGGTACATTTCAGGCAAAAATTGGTATGATAAGAAAAAAAGTTGGCAGGGACCTAACAGAAGCTGAAGAGATCAAGAGAAGGTGGCGAGACTATACAGAAGATCTGTATAGGAAGGATAATAATATTGAGGATAGTTTTGACGGTGTGGTGAATGAATTAGAACCAGACATCCTGAGGAGTGAGGTTGAACGGGCCTTAAGAAGCATTGCTAACAACAAGGCAGCAGGAGACGACGGGATCCTGGCTGAACTGTTTAAAATGTTAAAAGATAATGCTGTCAAGGTGATGCATGCCATATGCCAGCAAATATGGAAAACACAAGAATTGCCATCAGACTGGAAAAAATCAACTTATATCCCCATGCCAAAAAAGGGAAATGCGAAAGACTGCTCAAACTTCTGTACAGTGGCCCTTATTTCTCATGCCAGTAAGGTCCTGCAAGGAAGACTCCAGCAATACATGGAGCGAGAGTTGCCAGATGTTCAAGCTGGGTTTAGAAAAGGCAGAGAAACGAGAGACCAGATTGCCAATATCCGCTGGATAATGGAGAAAGGCAGGGAGTTTCAGAAAAACATCTATTTCTGCTTCATTGACTATTCTAAAGCCTTTGACTGTGTGGATCATAATAAATTGTGGCAAGTTCTTGGAGGGATGGGCATCCCAAGCCACCTTGTCTCTCTCCTGAGGAATCTGTACAAGGACCAAGTAGCAACAGTCAGAACTGACCACGGAACAACAGGCTGGTTCAAGATTGGGAAAGGCGTACGGCAAGGCTGCATCCTCTCACCCAACCTTTTTAACTTGTATGCAGAACACATCATGCGATTTGCGGGGCTTGATGAATGCAAAGCTGGGGTAAAAATTGCTGGAAGAAACATTAACAACCTCAGATATGCAGATGACACCACTCTGATGGCCGAAAGCGAGAAGGAGTTGAGGAGCCTTCTAATCAAGGTGAAAGAAGAAAGCGCAAAAGCTGGGTTGCAGCTAAACATCAAAAAAAACAAGATTATGGCAACAAGAATGATTGACAACTGGAAAATAGAGGGAGAAATTGTGGAGGCCGTGACAGACTTTGTATTTCTAGGTGCAAAGATTACTGCAGATGCAGACTGTGGCCAGGAAATCAGAAGACGCTTACTTCTTGAGAGGAGAGCAATGTCCAGTCTCGATAAAATAGTAAAGAGTAGAGACATCAGACTGGCAACAATGATCTGCCTAGTCAAAGCCATGGTATTCCCTGTAGTAACCTACGGATGTGAGAGCTGGACCTTAGGGAAGGCTGAGCGAAGGAAGATGGATGCTTTTGAGCTGTGGTGCTGGAGGAAAGTGCTGAGAGTGCCTTGGACTGCGAGAAGATCCAACCAGTCCATCCTCCAGGAAATAAAGCCCAACTGCTCATTGGAGGGAAGGATACTAGAGACAAAGTTGAAGTACTTTGGCCACATCATGAGGAGACAGGAAAGCCTAGAGAAGACAATTATGCTGGGGAAAGTGGAAGGCAAAAGGAAGAGGGGCCAACCAAGGGCAAGATGGATTGATGGCATCCTTGAAGTGACTGGACTGACCTTGAAGGAGCTGGGGGTGGTGACGGCCGACAGGGAGCTCTGGCGTGGGCTGGTCCATGAGGTCACGAAGAGTCGGAGACGACTGAACGAATGAACAACAACACATAGTTTAGAGTGCACCCTGGTCTAAGTCCATGTGCTAGTTTTAGATAGAGTAGGTCCAATGAATCAATTCAATCTATACAGATAACTTAGTCTCATTGGGACTGTCAGTTGAATTTGGGCCAATATCAATTGCATTGATATTTTGGTTGAGCCCCCTTGTCTTTGGTTGCAATCTTAGTGCAAGTGAGGGAGCTACAGACATTAATAGAAGTGATTGCTCTTGTCTATGCAGCCCAAAATTATGATTTGTGGTTCTTGCTCTGCACAAAGGAAATTATACAGTGGGTGCTTGGTAACCATTGGAATTTGGATACCAAATCTGTTGATGCTCAAGTTTCCTTATGTACAATGGTGTAAAAAGTGATGTCCCTTATGCAAAATCGCAAAATCAAAGTTTGCTTTTTGGAATTTTGTTTTGGGAACACTTTCAAACCTTAAATTATCTTTTCTGTAGACACAGAATCCATGGATACAGAGAGCAGACTTTACTGTTGTGAAACAAGATTCCATCTAGCTATTTAATACTTAGCTGTCAGTGTAAGTCTTTTCAAAAACCATACCAATAGACAACTGAGGCAGTGTTTTGAAGAGGATGAATTGGTATAGGCTTGTTTCCCCCTGCCATGCAGGAATACAGAATCAAAGCACCCCCAACAGATGACCATCCAATGTCTGCTTTATCCAACGATCATATGCACATATATATCTCATTCTTCGTCACCTCCCTTCCCAAATAGGGAAGGCATAAGTAGGAAGGAGAAAACTGAAGAGAAGAATGAGGGAAGGAAGGAAGGAAGAATAGGCAGCATAAGAATAGAAGAGGAAGAGAAAAAGAGAGGTGACACAGCAAAAAGGCAAAGAGGAGGAAAGGGAAGAAAAATATAAGGAAGTTGACTTTGGAGAAATGTACAGGTGTAGAAATGAAAAATAAAGAAGGCAAATAAGATAAAGCAGCAACAGGAAACTTGACTATTCTAATAGGTATTTCTATCTGACCTATTGTGGTATGGAAGTTTACTATAAACCAGAGAAAGAGAAGCTTTGTCCTGGAATCCCCAGAAATTCCTAATTTGGCTTTCAGCTCCTCCAGTGACCAAAGATAACAGATAGGATTTATAATGGCATGTAAATAAACCCACACAGAAGTAAACTGTACGGTTCATAAGCCACTGCATGGAATTGAATTGTTTACTTGTGTTGGGAAATTTCTAAACTGGTAAAAATTACTCCTGGTCATGCTCACTTCAGAGCCCCTGTGCCTTTGGCTCAACCAGTCGCCATCACCATTTAAATAATAATATAATAATAACTTTATATTTATACCCCACCTTCATCTCTCCAAAGGGACTCTGTGTGGCTTACAGAGGGACAAGCCCAGGATTACAATAAAACAGACACAGTAAAAACGATCAATAACAACAAATAATAAAAAACATTTAAATCAATTAACATCATAAAACAATACCTTGGCTGGTCAATTTGAAACTGGGTTCGGGCTCAGAGTAAGTGCAATGATTCCTTGGAAGAGCTGAGGGAAGGTGCAATAGTCAGAGGGCTGGGTTAGCAGGGTAATGCCCTTGGCCATTAAACTGTCATAAGTACAGGAAAGGGGCCAACTAAAGTGCCGGAGCTTAGATAAGGTTGGATAATTCTCAAATGAATCGCCTAGTCAAAGACACAACAGAACAATCAAGTTTTTAATTCTTTGTGGAAAATTGAGAGTGTGGGGGCCTGTCTGATCTCCCTAGGAAGAGACTTCCAGAGCTGAGAGGCCACCGCAGAGAGGACTCTCATCCCTACCAACTGTGCTTGAAATGACGGTGGGAGCGAGAGGAGAGCCTCCCCAGAGGATCTTAGAGTATGTGCTGCTTCATAGGGGAAGATGTGATCACGAAGATAGGCAGGTCCCGAACTGTTTAGGTCTTTGTAGGTGATCATTTGCACTTTGTATTTGGACCGGAAATTTATTGGCAGCTAATGGAGCTGTTTTAATGTGTGTGGGGAGGGGAGTGACCTCTCCCTGTTAGTAATCTGGCTGCAGATCTTTGGACCAGCTGTAGTTTCCAGGCCATCTTCAAAAGCAGCCCCACATAGAGTGTGTTACAGTAATCCAACCTGGCGGTAACTAGGCCATGGATCACCATGACCAAGTCAGACTTCACAAGATATGGGCACAGCTGGCACACAAGCTGTAATTGCACAAAGGCCTTCCCAGCCACTGCCGACACCTGGGCATCAAGCGCCAAAGCGGAATCCAGGAGGACCCCCAAGCTGCGGACCTGTGTCCTCAGGGGGAGTGTAACCCCGTCGAGCACAGGTTTCCACCCTATATCCCAGTCAGCCCCACGACTGACCTGAAGGACCTCTGTTTTGTCAGGATTAAGTTTCAGTTCGTTAGCCCTCATCTGGCCCATCACAGCAGCCAGGCACTGGTCTAGGATCTGGGGGGCTTCCTTAGAGTCTGGTAGAAAAGAGTAGTAGAGTTGAGGGTCATCCGCGTAGAGATGGCACTGAACTCCAAAACTCCAGATGACCTCACCCAGTGGTTTCATGTAGATGCTAAAAAGCATAGGGGAAAGAATAGAACGTTGTGGGACCCACAGGTCAAAGGCCAGGGATCTGAGCAGGTATCCCCAAGCTTCACCGACTGGATACAATCCTCCAGGAAGGATTGGAGCCACTGCAAGGCAGTGCCCCAAGACCCATTCCCAAAAGTCGAACTAAAGGATACCATGGTTGATGATATCGAAAGTTGCTGAGATATCCAAGAGAACCAATAAGGGCACACTCCTCCTGTCAAGCTCTCTGTGGAGGTCATCCACAAGGTGACCAAAGCTGTCCCTGTACTGTGACCAGGCCTAAACCCTGACTGAGATGGGTCCAAATAATCAGTGTTGTCCAATAATCCGTGGAGTTGAGTAGCAACCACCTGCTCCAGAATCTTGCCCAAGAAGGGAAGACTTGAAATTGGCCGGTAATTATTCAAAACTGCAGAGTCAAGGGAAGCCTTTTTCAAAACAGGACACACCATGGCCTGTTTAAGGCAAGATGGAATTAGTTTTAGATTCAGGGAGGCATTTATAATCCTCACAAACCACTCGGTCAAACCCGCGCTGGCTCATTTAATAAACCAGGAAGGGCAAGGATCAAGAGCAGAAGTGGTTGCTCTGACTGCTCAAAGGATCTTGCCCATGTCATCAGGCTGAACAAATTGAAATGAATCCCACAAGAAAGGACAAACTGTATGAAGGCTGTATCCAAGTGACTTTGTCTGCAAAATGATGAGCAAACTTGCTACATCAAGTGGTCATATGGTTGGGGGTCTCCCCCCTTGGGGTGTGTGTGTGTGAAGGAGTTCCCCAACTACCCTGAACAACTCTGCAGGTCTATTTCTTGCAGATGTGATGCGGGCAGTCGAGAAAGCCTTCCTGGCTGCCCTCAATGTTGCAGAGTAGGCTTTAAGAGAGGCTTTAGCCCATGTTTGTTTGGGTGCACTCCAGTTTTTCCACTAGAGGCACTCTAGCCCCTGTATCATCTGTTTCATCAGCCTCAATTCCTCAGAGAACCAAGGAGCTGACTAGATTCTGTGTAACGAGAGGGGGTGTTCAGGGGCGATTGTGTCTACATCCCTGGCCATCTTGATATCATAGAGATCAACTAGGGCTTCGACAAAATTGCCAGCCTCCATGACAGGAAGATCCCCAAGAGACATCAGAAATCCATTCGGATCCATAAGTCTCCTGGGGCAGACCATCTTAATCGATCCCCCACCCCTCTGAAGGTTAAAGACCATTAGGGACTTTTGTGTTGGATATAGATTTGTGTCTGTCTTTGTTGTGTGCCTTCTAGACATATCTGTCTTATGGTGACCCTAAGCAAATCTACCATGATTTTATTGTCAAAATTCATTCAGATGGATCTTTCCCCTTGCCTTCCTCTAAATCTGAGGGTGCATTCAAAGTTATGCTGTGAGTTTCCATGGCCAAAGGGGATTCAGACTTTGGTCTCTACACTTGTAGTCATACCTGTTATGCAACATTGGTGCTAATAGATATAGATTTCAGTTATGCAACTAAGATGATAGGAACTGTAGTCCACTCAGGAAAAGTTATTTGTGATCCCTGTTTTTTTTTTGGGGGGGGGGATTCTCCTTTCCTCTGTATCACAGTCTATTTAATTCAGAAGCATGTCTCATACCTTGTGTGTAGCATTTTCAGGGGATGAAAGGAGTGCTATAATGTGGGAACATGGAGAATTCTTCTATTGGTCTGGTTGTATGCACTTTAATCTTGGGACTAGCCCATTATTTGATAATGTATGTCTAAAAATGACTTCTTTGTAAAGACTGTTCTGTAATACCTTTTTTGCAGTGAAATGTTGTAAATGAAAATAAATATTAGAAAAAAATACTGACAGTTAATTCAGGTTCTTGAAAGACAATTACTCTGTCACAGGGAGAGAAATTTAATTTCACACAAACCCATTTGAAAACTACATTTTAGTTAGATCAGTTTCTTATGTGTCTGTATTAGGGGGCTTTATCATGAACTAATATTTAACCCATGATCTCGATGGATAGAGACTGCAGTTTTGCATTGAAAAATGTCTGGAGTATAAATTGTTTTGCTTTGAACCATCTAGCATTAATCCTCTGAGCAAAAAGCAATTTGGCTCAATTGGAATTTTTGGCAGTTAAGTTTGTTAATGGGAGTGGGAAGACTAAAATGAAGTGAAATCCATGCCTTCAAAAATATTTTGGCTGCAGATACTTTTAGCTTGTGAAATATTTTGAAATAAGATGTTACAAAATATGAACATAACAAAGAAAGATATATTTAACCACAAACTCCCCAGTTTAAGTCTATAGTTAATCTTGATCAGTGATTCCCAAAATCTGTTCCTTCAGGTGTTTTGGACTTCAAATCACATCAGTGTAAGCTACTTTGGCCAATGACCAGAGATTCTGAAGTTGAATTCCAACCATCAGACTTTGGAAATCACAAATCTAGACAGATAGGTAGAATGGCAGATTGAGGTGGGCTGTATGTTTGAACCTGTATCTAAGTACCTGCATTTCCTCGGTGAGCATCGTCTTGGTCTATTGCCAATCAAAGTAGCAGACCTAACAACACCTGTTCTTATACAAGACTTTGGCAACTAGGTGCCTCCCAAATCTCAGGAAACTTGTTAAAATCATTTAAAATGTGTGTGCATGTATGTTCCTTCAAGTTGTGTGGTGACTTATGGTGACCCCATCAATTTGATAGAGTTTTCTTTGGCAAGGAATATGCAGAGGTAGTTTTGCTAGTTTCTTCCTCTGAAATAGAGCCTATAACTCCTAGTATTCTTAAAGTCTCCAATTTAAATACCAACCTGGGCAGAAACTTGTTTAGATTCCAAGATCAGATGATCTGTGGTACCTTAAAGTATTCAGGCTGTCCTCAGATCAATCTAATGCAGACTGAGGTAAAAACATCAACTTAAAAAACCCTGATGTCTTTCTCTTTAGAGGAAGTTCCAGAAGTGTAGAGTTTGAGAAAACCTGGCATATCTGATTGCTCTTACTGTCAGAAAACAGGCCCTTTAACATTCAGGTTAATTCTCAGTAAGCAGGTTCCATTGGATGGCATTTGTTCTTCAGATAATCTTGTATCATTGTACTCTGGCCTTGTCAGCTCTGTTGGCTCTGTTGACATTACTGCAACATAATTAATTTTAAATATTTTTTCTTAATAAACCTTAAGTGGTTTTGTAAATTGAGGTGCATATTTATGTTTTTACATTAGATATAATTTAATTGATTATGTAATGTTAGGTTCTGTGTTATAATTTGTTGTTAGATATTGGTTTATTTGTGATTTGGGTGGCCTGTTATTGTATCTGTGTTTAAACCATATTCCTTGGGCTTACCATGTTCATTGATTTGTTATAACAGTTGAAAATGTTTTCAGGTTGAATGACTTTAGATTATGAATTCATTCAAGTTTCAGGTTAGGTTTGGAAGCTAGGCACTCAGTAACCTTCACAAATTAACAAGAGGTGCAGGGTCTTTTTGGTCATGGCACATGAATATCTCACTTAGCTATATCAGATTGCTTAGGCAGAACATTTTAACAAGCCTTGCCATTATATTTTATTCACAATTTATACCACAAAAATACATGGCCACAACAGTGCAGTTCAGGACCATAAAAACCTGGTATGTAGCCAATTGTATGCAGAACTAAATTATTATTATTATCAAGTGAAAAAAAAGGATCATATTGTTGAAGTGTTTCAGAAAGGACTGCAATATTTCTTATGCCACACTGCTTAAAATATTTTGAACTGGGTGCAGGATAAAGCTTCAAGAGATGCTCCTAAATCTAAAAGAATTACTAGAAATTTATCGTTAAGAAGGATCGTTTTTCTTAGTATAAACATATCATTATTCTGGTCAGAAAGGTCAGCCTTGAACTTTCTGAACGAAGGCACATGCTCTGTTTTTGTTTTTGTACCAGTCAATATTAGTGGGGGGAAGGGGAGGGGGTGAGCATTCTGGGCATTGGAAAGGCACTGAATACTTTGAGGATTCAACAATCTCTTCTCTGTACAAACATTATTAACACAGAGAAAACATTTTAAATGGAATTGATTTTTGTGTGTGTGTAAAAAATTCTATCTTCTGCTACCCTGGATGCTCATTACATTTCATTACTACATATCAGCCTCTGCTGTCAGGCAGGTCACAAGAGTCTTTAAAGTAAAAGTAAATAAGATTTGAAAAGAAGAAAGCAGCACATAATTGCTGTTTTGCAAGTTCCATTCAGTTAGAGGTAGACTGACATTGAAATCTGACTGTAGGCAGTGTCAGAGGGGAGGAAGGTTAAGAATTCCATGTTAGGTATAATAGCCAAGGGTCAAAAAGGGGCACCTATCACCTTAAAGCATTTTCTGATCTACTTAAGGATGACCTATGTATTGAAATGTTGGCTAGAATTCAGTATTGCAATGTTGGATGCATAGTCTTGAGTTCCTTGCCACAAGGAAAGGTGAATAATAATAATAATAATAATAATAATAATAATAATAGTTATTATTTTATCAGCGCCAATTGTTTTGAAGTCAGGTCAAGGTCTTTACACAAAATTACCACCTGTCAGCTACAAAAGGCCATTTTACTTTGATCTGAATGCATTATTCACCGATACATACAGTCCTAGACACTTACAAAGTGTCTGATGTGTGATGAAATACTAAAGCCAGCATAGTAATATTGTTTGCTGTGTACTGATCTTGTTGTTCATTTCATGGGGGTGGGGGGGTTGAAGGAGTAAAATAATTTCCCCTGTTTGTTCTGGTTATTTCCACTCCCACTTCCCATGTCATAAATGAGGGTTGTTTCCATGACAGGGACATGAGTGGTGGTGGTGGTGGGGGAATAACAGGAAAACAGGGGGAAATGGTTTTACTCCTCCGCCCCCATAAAATGGACTATCTTGTTCATAACTTGGGGACTACCTGTATTCTAGTCCCAGATTTTACCATCTAGCTGTGTGTAATTTGCATACATCAAGTTAACTATCAGAATTTGGGGTTGGCTTGTTCTAAACTAAGTCCCCTTAATGGCCGTGACAGTTCATTTATTTGGGTATCAATGCCAATTGACTTTGTAGAAGTGGAACTGAAAGTTTCTGAATTCCTCTTTATGAATAAGGAAAGCAGAGAATCAATGAGGCTGAAGGTCACTACTTTTTTCATGTTGTGCTAACTAACTTAGTTTGAATCTGCCAATTCTGTTTCGTTAACTTTGTGTTAGTTCTTTCACTTCCTCATTAACATTAACTAGTGCTCAAACTTTCAGGAATATGAAATAGATAAATACATAGTAAATAGTTAGGTATATTTATCTTCAAGAAGGATCCTTCTATTAATCTTATAGACTCAAGGCGTGGCTGCAGATTTTCCCTGCCTCTCTCCAAGTTTGTACTAATGGTCTGCAGCCTGGGAGTGCCTCCTGAGACTCACCTTTTCTTACATTACACGAAAGTGATTAATGAAGATAGTAGAAACTGAGTAAATAGTATATATAGTGAAAGTAAGGAGGTAAAGTTCAGATGCAGGTCATTGCTATTCAAAACTACATCACTACCAGACCTTTTGATTGTAATTTACATAACACATTGTCATAATTGCTATTTGAATAGAAATATATATGTTTTTGGCCATATCACATGTAAATTGCATAATTGCACATTTATGTGTTAAAACCATGGATTGTAATATTCCTTCTTATCCTTCATTAAAATAATAAAATACTCTTTTTGGTGCTTTTAAACTTTAGGTTTTAAATACACTTCAAACACCATGCCAATAATGACATGAATTAATGCAGTCAACAATCACACTCTAATACTGTAAATTTTGTGTCTTTTTCTTTCTTTCTTTTATTTGAGACATAGATGTTTGAGGCATTTCATTAATAGTCTATGTTTGAAATGTGTCTACCCACCTTTTCTTCAAGGGAATTTGATAGACTTTCCTGCACACTTTGGTCTCTCCACAAGCTTGTGCTTGTGAGATGTTTCTGCTTCACAGCAAAGCTGTTTGGAGCCTTTGTAGTATCAGCAAAGCTTGGCTTGGCTTACTCCTCTTCTTCTCACACCTTTTTTTTTTGCTAATTATAACCTAGGACTGTGAACACCTGCTAAGCTGTCTATGTTCTTAAATTGGGATAATCTTATGAGAAACTGCTCATCAACCCTTACACACCTTTGAAGTCGGGATACCCCGTATCCTTGTAGCCTCTTTTGATATCCTTTCGGATATCATATGTAAAGCAACAAATATGGTTATAATGAAAGAAACAGCTATCCATTGCTGTAATAATCATGTCCTTGTACAACAGTGGTCACACTAGCAGGTCTTGATTGTAGATGTAGGCTCATGACATTCTCTCCTCCTCTATGATTATATGAACTCCATCCAGCACTTCAGGACAACAGCATCGTGTGGTGGAAAATTATGAAAGTGAAATGTTGAATAGTTCAGATGAATATTCATGGTTGCAGAAGACCTAGGCAAAAACCAGCAGTAAATTTCATAACAGGCTTAATTGTTAGGAATTAATATGATGAAGAAATCTCAGCATGGCCACACTTTGGGCACACTGCTGAGTGATAAGAACTTAGGAGCAGAGGGATGCACTTTTTAAAGTTTGGTTAAACAGTGAAACTCTTGCCTTAATGTCTATTCCATTTCTCTATGAATAGAAGGCCTGATTTTCACATAAGTGTCATTACTCAATCTGAGAAGATGCTATAACAGTAAGAATATCTATAAAAATAAAAATGTAATGTTCATTTGTGGGATTAACATAACTCAAAAACCACTGGACGAATGGACACCAAATTTGGACACAATACACCTATGAGGTCAACGAGTGACCATCATTCATGAAAACACAGAAAAACACAGTGGAAGAGACTTAAACAGGCAAAAAATAACGCATGCGTCAAGCCACATAGATACACATATACACATACATACACACACAAAACATATACACAGACTGGGCCACAGCAATGCGTGGCAGGGGACGGCTAGTATTCTTATGAATGTGAGAATGGGCAGGCTTTGAGAGCCAACATAGTGTAGGACTTTGAGTGTTGGTTCATGACTCTAGAGACCAGGGTTCAAATCCCTGCTTGGCCTTGGATAACTTAGGGCAAGGGACTCTCTCTTAGCCTCATAAGAAGGCAAAGGTAAATCCCTTCTAAACAAATCTTGCTGAGAATATTTGATTTTAGGTTGCTCTAAGGGTCCTTTCAGACAGGCCCAAACACAGGACCTGTTTCAAGTTTACCTGAGGCATCCAAATAATGCTTCAGGTAAACCCAAATTAATCTGGAGTAAACTGGGATTTCCCAGTTTATTATGAATTAAGACACCTGGAAAGATCTGGACCACAGTGATCCGAGGGGCCTGGCTGCATGCAAAGGTCCCTCTGCTGAAAGCCCTGGCACATCAAAAAGGGGTGTCGTAGGCTGGGGGGGGGGGGAGGGGAGAGAAATCGCTCTTTTCCCTTCCCAACCTCCTTGTGCCAGGAGCTTTCAATGGAGAGGCCTGAGCATGCAACCAGGCCCCTTGGGTGCATTTTGGGTATAAATAGGGGGCTGGACGGCTACCCTCCCATGCCAACCTCTGGTTGACCCAAGAGCGCATGTATCCATACATTTCCATGGGGAAAGCCCAGGGTTTGGGGGAGGTGAGGGGCCTGAATTCTGTGAAGACCTGAGACTAAATATCCCAGTTCTTCCCAGAATTCGGCTCTGTGTGGAAGGACTCTAAGACATAAATGACTTGAAGACAATACAACAACAATACAGACTTTAATTTTTGTTATAGAGAAATGATTGGCTTTTTCAGTTCAGTTGGATTTTCTTTACAGCCATATTCTTGTATTTGTGTTGCGGTTAACTAAGGATCGCAGTTAGAGGATCCGTGCCTGGTGAGCCATATGCTAATAACCAGATAGACTAGGACAGAGAAACCAATATACCAAGCTGCAGATAAGCTACAGAGATTTATTTCAGTTTGGCCCAAAGGGATACATATATAGCAATTTTGCTGTATATGTATGTTTGCTGTATATGTATGTTTATGTACAAGCATAAACATACAGAGAAATACAAGATATACATTTCGGATAGTTATTCAGACTTCCTGCCTCCTTTCCAGATTGGCCAGAAGAAAGGCTGGTTTGGATCCATGCCCTGATTGGCCGTCACTTTGATGATGTTGCTGCCTCCAGGTGGGGATTCTTCCTGGTGGGGAGGAGATGATGGGGCATTGATCCAGGAGGGCCAATCAGTTGTGGGAGGAGTCCCCCATTGGGGTGGGTGGTGCATGCTCAAGAGGATCCGTGCCCATATTTGAGAAATGTTAATGAGTTTCTGAGTGGTTCAGTTGTCCAGTTCCAGGTAATGGGGAAATGCCTTGGGAAAAGAAAGATCAGGGATACCAGAAAGAAAAGGTGATATCTTTAGTCAATGTCTGTGTCTAAAATAAAGGTGGTCTATGTCTTTATATACTCCGAGAATTTGGGTTTTTTGCAGGCAGGAATCTCTTGGCTTAAAGTGAACCATTTAGCTAAAGAAACAGTATTGGGTTTATCTGGGCTGGCAGGAAATTACCTATCTCTGCATACACATGAAGAATGGGTTTGGTTAATTGCTTTGGCTTGGAAAAGGCCCAGGATGCTTTCAGACATACATTAAACCTGCTTCAAAGAGAGTTTAAGAAACTCACTCTGAAGTGGGTTTAAGTCCGCACAACCTGGGGGGAAAACAGGCTTTCCTGTAGGTTGCCTCCATTGCAGCATGGTAACTGTTGCACTACAATGGGGCTACCCCAAATCCCCCCCTAAAAGCCTTAAAAATACAGGGAAACTTACCAGGCCACCATTAGGCCTCTCTGCAGGCTCCTGGAACATACCAATGTTGTGCTAGGAAGCGAGGGGGGGGGGAGCACATTCTAGGAGCCTGCAGAGAAGCGTAATGGTGGCCCGGTAAGGTTTTCTTGATTTTTAAGGCTTTGTTTAGGGTTGGGGGTTGGGAAGGGGGTGAGTGTCTTCCTGCATCTTTGGGCTCCAGGGGCCCAAAAGGTGTGAGATGGGTGTGTGGACGAACCCCTAGACCAGGGGTCCTCAACATTTTAAACAGAGGGCCAGGTCACAGTCCCTCAAACTGTTGGAGGGCCGGATTATAATTTGAAAAAAACACAAATGAATTCCTATGCACACTGCACGTATCTTGTTTGTAGTGGAAAAACCACATAAAAACAATAATTAAAATGAAGAACAATGTTAACAAATATAAATTTATTAGTATTTCAATGGGAAGTTTGGGCCTGCTTTTGGCTGATGTGATAGGATTGTTGTTGTTGTTGTTGTTGTTGTTGTGTGCTTTCAAGTTGTTACAGACTTAGGTTGACCTTGGGTGAGGGCCGGGTAAATGACCTTGGAAGACCGCATCCAGCCCCCGGGCCTTAGTTTGAGGACCCCTGCCCTAGACAGTCACGAGACTACCCATGGGTCTGTCCCCACAGGACCCATGGCTCATCAAAACTGGATCTTTCAGAATGGGCTATTTAATTAATTCGGGACAAAGCAGGGTTTTCCTCCTTTGTCTCAAATTAATTCACTTTTACCAGAGGTGTTGTTTTGATGCCTCCAACAAATCACGAGAGCTCTCACATTTTGGGCCCTGTCTGAATGGAACCCGAGAGGCAGTTGTTCAGTCTTCCTGTTCTCAGAGGATTATTTTGTAGAGTCATGTTGTCGGAACCCAGACACCATAAAGAGCCAGACTCAAGAGTATGTCCAAAAGAATAGTTTATTAATACAGAGACTCAAAGACACTTATTTATTTATTTATTTATTTACTTTGCTTATATACCGCTGTTCTCAGCCCAGGGGCGACTCACAGTGGTGTACAACATAGGAACAACAAAATTCAAGACATAGTATAAAAACAATTCTGGCCTCAGAGTGGCTGTTGGTGCTGGGGGAGTGGCGCTGATGTCACAGGGGACAAGATGGCAATGTCCTCCTGGCTCCCCTTTATTCTGGCCCCAGAGTGGCCGTTGGTGCTGGGGAAAGGGCGCTGATGTCACTTACTTCAGTGTCCCTGGTCAAAACTTAAAAGTAGCAGCAAGTTTCATCTTAAAAAACAAACTAAAGCAATAATACAGATTATCCAGAGAAAAGATCTGGATTAAACTGAAGTGCTTCCAAAGTCATGCAAAACAACACAGCAAATGAAGGGTGAACAAACAAAGAGCCGCGAAGAAAGAGCCGTAGTTAAATGAAGTCCGAGGTCAAAGAAAGCAGAGTCCTGAAGTTGTGAGGTTCCAAAGTCCACGTAGGCAGCGTTATCGTCAGAAGCAGTCCGAAGTCAAGGAAGGGGAAATCCTCACTCACGAGAATCCAAGCCGAGTTGTAACATGAACAGAAGCAGCAACCTGCAGATCCAGGACCCAAGCCCAACTCAAAAGCAGCAGCGACAAAACCCAAGACACGAAACCAACACTTTGCCTTCTGCAAAGATCTTCTATTTCAGTGCCTACTTTTATCTTACACCTCATCATCTGATGATGAGATGATCTCCATCCCATCATTATCCCTTACAGCTGACTTTGCTTCTGCACCTGAACGCTGACGCCCATCCCTCCAACTCTTCCACCTCTTCTCAAGACTTAGTTCTCCCCAAGACTCCACAGTATCTCCCAATTGCCAATCCCCACCACCAGAAAACCCCACAAACGTGTCACTAGACATTGGCTGAGTACATACATCTTGAACCTCTTGCACCTTAGTCAAATCCAGTGTGTCATCCCCATCCCCATCACTCCCAGACCCATCACTCCCAGAGAAACCCATGAAAGACTCTTCGTCTGTGGGAGTAGTAAGTATATCCTGGATCTTCTTCCTCTGTCGCTCCTCATCCAATTCCTGCTCCTGAGTAACTCTCTTAGTTCCCTTATTCACATCCTCTGTATCTCCTTCCTCCTCCTCACTCATTGACCCTTCGCTCTCAGAAAACACTTCGAAGGAATCTTCGTCGGTAGGTGACATAAGTATATCCCGGATCCTTTTCCTCTGTTGTTCCTCATCTAACCCTTGAGCACTTCTTTTCCCTCTTCTGACACCCATACTACCACTTGCAGTGTTACTAACAGGCTCTACTATAACACATGTAGAGTTGGCTGTCTTGATACATTTTGTGAAACAGTTTATACATTTCAGATATATGAAATAGATACAGTATACAAAAAGATAAAAGTTATATAGAAAGTCATGAAGAATAGGTACAATTTATTAGAGGATTAAATATGATAGCTGTTGCTGGTTTGGTCTTGATCTTCTGATGCTTTGAGCCTGCACAGATTTGGAAAAGTGTTTATAAAAAGGAAAACAAAAATCATATATTTATTTCTGAGCCCTTGGTGAAATATACATTTTTGGACGGGGGTTGCTGTGGCTCAGTAACATATCAATAGATTTTCTTCTGATGTTGAAATACGTATTTGTGGTTTGAGGTGGAACCTTCAGCCACAATACCATTCTTTATATCTAGAACCGTTTAACACTGATTAATGGGCTATCATGAATTTGTGCTCTGTTGTCTTTCTTCCTTATGACCATCTTGCCTATATAACTGAAAGGTGTATACAGACAGCAAACTGCATACATTTCTGTGGTTTGAATGCTTTAGTGGATACCAACTCTGTAACGGAAGGAAGTTGAAATATCAATTACAATAGAAAATACTTCACATCAAACTGAATTAAATTTTGAGGATAGATCTGTTAAAAATATAATGAAATCATAGTGGGGTTTTAATTTTATTTCTAATAGGAAATATATGCCAGGTATTGAAGGTTTTCCTATGGGAAATGTATTTTAAATGATAAAGTATGCTCCAGGCAATTTCCACAGTCATAAACATCTAAGCATTTCCTATATTGGGAGTTGTTTGATTAATAACCCTGTAGTTCTACAGGAAGCACACAACATTTTTCAATTTCAGCTGAAACCATTCACAATTGGTTATATTAATGTATGTTCTGCAGATGACAGCCCACACCTTTTAAAGCCTTGCTTGGAATGTTTGCCAGTGTTTGTATACAATGCAGCTTGCTTTGTGCTGCATCCTCTCCTTTGAGCAGTGCAAAGCCTCTGTTTTGCCAGTTTAGATTCCCTGTGTGCGTATAATCTGCCACGTCTTATCTGCATCTCTGTTGGCTTCTGGTTAGTCAGTTAATCACTTTGATCCCTAGTTGAGGCCTTGATCTTTTCTTTGGAAGGGAGTCCCGCAATATGAATAGTACTCTAATTGATTCAGTTCTGTTTTTTTCTTCCTTTTTTGTTTCTTATTTATAATCTTAGAGCTTTAATTTGCCTTTGTGAAATTTCTTTCTAAATTATCTTCCTGTTCTGACACTCATGTTACTTAGGGACAGAAAAATGGGCCATGTTCTTTTTTCTCAAGTTGAAGCAATTCATCACCTAGTTATTTTATATTTCCTTAGGCAAGCAGAAACTTCAGGGTGTGTGTGCCTGGCATCGTTTTCATTATCTTTATTCCTGTCATGATGTTCTTAGTGGAATTGTGTAGTTTTAAAGAATTTTGATTACTTCTGATATAGGTTTTAAGGTAGTGGTGGGGAGATCTTTCAGCTCTCTAATCTGATCACTAGGATAGCATTATTGCTACCATTTAATGGAATTTTTTGTAGCCGTATACATTAAATGTGTGATTATTTTGTTTGAGCCTAAAATCATCTGTCTATTCCCTCTGTCATGCTTCTAGTCTTAAGAAAGCAGCCCCCTCTAGTTCCATTAATATTTTTACAGATTACACCGAGATAACCCTGTTTTGTTGCTACAATCAGAGCAAGGAATTTCTCATGCATAGAATTTTACTCCCAAGGGTTGAGTCTCTTATTATTAAGCCTAAGCATGCAGTAGTGCTAGGCTTTGTCCTCTGGACTGACATTTGAAGGTGCTGTGCCTTGTAAGAAAGTATTCAATGCTTTACAACATTAGACTTTGTTTCTGAATCAGTAGAACCTACTAATTCGATAGTTTTGTTAAATTCTTGTCTCTCCTTCTTTCTGCATGCATATGTGTAGGTGGGGTAGGAAGGGGAGTACAACAAAGAGAAAAATAGGTGGGAAGAAAGGAAAACTTCAGCATTTCATCTCCTTTCTGAAATGGATTACCAGAGCAGACTGATTTTTATTCCAGTGGAATTGTACATAGGTGACAGAATTGTACATAGGAAGTAGAGTAGTAGCCCCCCTCTCTCCTATCCTTTTGGAAAAAAATTAAAACTCTGTTGTGGGACCAAGCATTCGAGCAGCAAATACAGCATTAACAATGAGAATGACTTATTGGACTGACAATATACTGACCTGTACTATGACTTGAATTTACATAATTTTAATTGTATGCTTTATATGTGATATTTTAATGTAAATTGCTTATATAATTGTCTTTTTTGGGCATCTAATGGTTGCTGATTATGGAGCCACCCTGAGCCTCTCCCCCCTGCCCCCCGGGAGTGTGAGAAGGACAGGATACAAATGTACGGAATGGATAAACAATAAATATGTGCAAATGTTAGTGAGCCTTTGGTTTCCTCAACTCTCTTAAATGGAATAATGGGGTTGGTCTACAAAAGTGCATTTGGGAAGCCCCATCCTATAAACCAGTGGTTCTCAACCTGTGGGTCCCCAGATGTTTTGGCCTTCAACTCCCAGAAATCCTAACAGCTGGTAAACTGGCTGGGATTTCTGGGAATTGTAGGCCAAAACACCTGGGGACCCACAGGTTGAGAACCATAGCTATAAAATAATGAGAGATGTTACAAGGTTTCTCTTTATCATGTGACTGTGTGAAAAATATCAAAGGCCATCTCTTTGGGCTCCATATTTTTGGAAAAATACTATTTTTCCGTATGAACCTGAATAAGCATTGGGATCTTTGAGGGAGGCACTTATCTTGATTCTACAACTTTCACAGGCATGTTTGGTGAGAACGTGGGATAATGCCTTCTCCAAGGCTGCTTCAGGGCTTTCTTTTCAGTGGCAGGTGAAGACTATTTTGTTCCAGAAGGATTTGGGCTATTGTGTTGTTGAAGTCTTTGAGCTACTGATTTTCTTCAAGAAAAGGCTTTTCTTGTTTAAAATTGATGCTTCAAATGCATTAATTTGGGGGGGGGGGGGGGGGTTATTGGTGTTGATGTTGTTAATTTTGTTTAATCACAACTTCTCATGTCTTAACCATATTTATTTCTTATTCTCTCTATTTTGCATGCTCCCCTGAAAACTATAGGCTACATACCTTGAAGTGGGCAAGAAATTACTCTGTGTGTCCACATGATGTACAGAGTCTTCTTGCCCCCAAGGTGAGTCAAAGCCACTTAACATGGTTTTTGTCCTTCATTAGGAAAAGTTGGGGAATGCTCTGCTGCTTCACTGATGCTCTGGAGCTGCAGTACACTTCAAGTTGGTGTGAACAGTTGGGACAGTTCCAATTCAGAACTGGCTATGTTGCTATGCTGTTTTCCCAATACTCTGCAGCAGAGGGGAAAGAGGATGGTACCCACCTGTGTCATTTCTTGTCACTGTAATGCTGGCTCCGCAGCTTCATAGAGTTCCTGGCCACTGTCATTGCCTTAACCAATATCATCAAAGTTGTTTGTATAAAATTACACCCCTCCTTTCCAAGTCACATGGACACTTTTGATGACATTTGCAAAGGTACCCAGCAATTGCCAGAAGTTCTCTGGAGCTCTGTGGCCGGTGCTACAGTGACAAAATAATGACATGGGGGGTGGCTATCCAGTGGGACAAATTGGCTCCAACTTGACCAGACAGTCTAGACTACATCTTGCTGCCACACTGCTATTCCAGAGCAGCCCACATCAAGTGACTTGTGTTGTTGGGTCCCTAGCTTGGGGGAAAAGATGAGGTATAAATAAATGGATGTATAAAATGTATGGATGACTCTCTGACAATCTCAGAAGAAGTAATATTGGCACTCTTTATTTTAAAAAGACTAGGAAACCACCAATCCACTGTCAGTGATAGTCTGCAAATGGACCATAGTCATACTATCCAAGATTTTTCATCCTACCAAAATCTTTCTAAAAACAAATTAGCACATAATCTAGGGAATCATGAACTGCAGAGTATCAACCAAGGATCTGCAGGCCACTTTGGCTCATGTGAGTGTAGGTAACATCAGCCAATAATACTCATGAAAGAATAGCTAGGGAGAGTCCATTGTTTTGCTAAAACACATTGCTGTCTATCTGAATTTTGATAGAGATTACATAAATCTTTGTGGGGGACATACAAAATCTGAAGAGGGCAACTGTAGAAGAAGTAAAGGAATATGTACATCATCTATGGTATATTATGCTACTACATTGCTCAGTCCTGGTTAGAAAATGAGATATTGATCCATGTTGGTAGACATTATGTTAGTTGTTGTCCAATGCATCTCAAAGGTATGAGATTGGGGAAAGGTGCAGTATTCTGCCTGGGAGAAATTTTTCAAGGTGTCAGGTATGAGTCTTTCCCAGTTTTGTGGCTTGTTTTTAAATATATACCATAAAAGTCAGGGCTTGAAACCGTGGCCTTCTGAAGACAGACTATGTTTGCTTCCTCCTGGCTGGCTTGTTAAATACCCCTCACGGTCTGTCATTCTTTTTGTCAGTCTGTAGCTAATAGTACCTTTTCTTGACATCTCTTTCTCTCTACTATGTTTATAAAAGCAGTATGGTGACAAAGAGAGACAGTTGTTTTACTCTGTAGAATGGTTGGAGACAACTAATAATTATTCTGTACATGCTACACCGAGAACAACAGGGGCTTGATGGCTGGATGTGACATATGCAGTGAAATATTTCTCACATTTTAGTTTTCCTCTTCATTTTTAGATAAATTGTGTTTAAGGTGCAGTGCTATTTTTGACTTAAGGGATTCTTACTCCAGGATTTCCCATATCCTGCTGAAAGAAAAGGATCTCACAAACTTACTAGGTAACTGAAGTTAAATCATTCTTATTTGATCCTTAGGCATTCATATGTGATGTGGGGATAATATTTCTGACCAGTTTTATGAGGCTATATTGAATTGCCAGCAGGTAGATATGTTTTACCCTTGTTATCAGCATGCCCAGGCATTAACTTCTATATAGTGGAATAGAAATGGTTAATGAATAGTAGTGAATTTTGTGTGATATTTTTTGTATTAGTTAGACAGTTTGAGATTGGAAAGACATATGAAAGTTGAAAACAAACGGGGAACTGAAATTTACTTTTTTTAAAACCAGTTTTCCCATACATTTCTCAGAGCTATAGGGGGTGAGTCATGCTTGTGCACGTTTCTTTCACTTGTTTACATCTGTACTATTTATTGTGTTTAGACCATTTTTAACTCAAGGGATTCTTACTCCATCTTTAAGAGCCTATCTTTTATCACCCTTGCCCAGGAAATTGCCCCCATTTCAGGGTCCCATTTAGCTAGTCACTGGGAATTGAATAGCTGGCTAGGGATAGTCTGGTTAGAATAAACTATTTAAAGGCCCTGTTCTACCACTGGCTGTGAGGGGACACTGGGCTCAATAAGCAATAGGGATAGAATGTTTATTCTGCTACATGCCCCGTTACATTATTTACTACCAATAATATTCATCTTATAGCATTAATGTGTGTCAGTGCAAGATAGTAAATCAAGTTTTGGAAATGTCTTAATATCAACCCAGTTCTAGAACAGAACAGAGGCTTTAAAACCCAGTAAAGTTATGTATGTGAAAAGCTTTGAACACTTGAAGTGAACTGTGTGATTCTATGATTCTATGTGAAGTTGGCAGGAATGGGCTCTTCTGTCAGCTTAGCCTCACGGGTAGGATAATTCAACTTTTGAAGAAGTGAGGGCATACTTTATAAGACATGTAGGAGGAGGAGGAAGGAAGTAACCTTTATCATTCCTCTGTCATATAAATGCAACTGCTCTTTAAAATGTACAAGATGATGCAGGTCACATTTCCTTTTAGTAATATATTGACTGGTGATGGTGAAGAAACAGTTTCCAAATAGAAACCAAAGAGTGACTCACTTCTGCTGCTATTCTTTTAGCATTCAGGATCTTAGAACTAAATTGAAGGCTTTGAAGGTTCAACATTGTAACCTATTCAGATATTGGAAATGTTACTTCATGTACAAAAACTTCAACTAGCTATGCTGGTGGGGTATTCTGCAAGGTAAAGCTACAAAAAGTAAAATTTCCAATCTCTGAAGTCACCAATGGTGTCTCCTGACCTCATTGGCGAATTCCTTGGTAATCCAAAGTCTAAGATGAAAGGATCCAAGCAGGGTATTTTAGGCAAGGGCAGTCCAAAGAAATGGGCAAGAGATTCTGAATTCAAACACAGAAGATCACAACATGGAGCAGACAAAAAGCAGGTCAGGGTGCTCTGAAGGCAGGCTTAAAAGCAGTCAAAATCAAAGAAAGCGGTTATATTACTTCAGGAACTAAAAAGCAAAAACAAAAAAATCCTTAAATGATGGCAAGACATGGCAGCCAGATTTGTTACTTTTGCATTCTAGAACAATCATATTATATTAAAATCACTCAACTGGCTGCCATTTATTTTTCCAGATAAGGTACAAAGTGGGTTGCTGCGACTTTTTTTGGGTTGTATGGTCATGCTCCAGCAGCATTCTCTCCTAACATTCCATTTGCATCTGTGGCTGTCATCTTTGGAATGCTTGGAACATAGACTTACAGCCCAAAAAACTCATAGCAACCCAGTGAATCTGGCCATGAAAACCTTCAACAACAAATTAAGGTGCAAAGTGTTGGTTGTTATCTTTAAGACCCTGGTTTGGGTCAAGGCTGTCTATGGAATTGCCTTCTCCTGTATAATCTATCCCACACACTCAGTTCTTCTGCGAGCCATTTACTTAAGTCAGACAGAAGCAGACTAGAAATGGTTGACCTGAGGACTTTTTCATCAGCTGCCCCAAAATTGTGATATGGCCTGCTGGAAGAGACGAATATGCTGTCTGCATTAAAAATAGTATTACAGCATTAAAGCCCATCTATTTCAGTACATTTTTAGATTTATAAAACTTTAGATTATGGATTTAATATTTGTTTGCCTTTTTAGCTGATGTTATTGCTCTTTTAACTTTGAATTATATATTTAATTGGTATTCATGTTTTTAACATTTGTTTATTTATTGCTACATTTTAATCTGTTGTTCCCTGTCTTGATCTATAGGGAGAGGTGGTAAAGAAATAAAAAGAATAATCATTGTCATCAACATCATCATCATGATTATGGAAGGGACTAACAATAGCTGGAGCCACTTAATCTAAAAGAGGAGTGAGCAAAAGTGCATCCCATGGGCTGTTTGTGGCTCCCAAAGGGGCATTTTAGTCAAATTTTGTGCCAATGTTTTGGTCCAAAATGCTTAAAAATGATATGTATGCTAGGGCATTTCCATGTGTTTGTGAAATTTCCACATGTTTGGAGCACCACTAGACCAATTTTTTTTAAAAAGTCATTCTTGTACAGGCCTTAGTACACCCCAAAATTGGATTTGATGCTCATAAACACAGTGGTCTTAGTAGTATGAGCTTTGAGA
Source organism: Anolis sagrei (assembly GCF_037176765.1). Lineage (NCBI taxonomy): Eukaryota > Metazoa > Chordata > Lepidosauria > Squamata > Anolidae > Anolis > Anolis sagrei. Next base: position 144,706,172 of record NC_090025.1, read on the forward strand.
ACACAGGCTGTTTACACTTTATTCTGTATGCCTTCATTGGAAGATGTCCTTGTCTTCTGGGGGTATTTTAACAACTTTCTCTTTAGTTGATTATTGGTATTAATGGCTGGGCATAGGGCCTTCTTACTTCTTACTTCTTACTTCTTACTGCTAATTGCAGTATTGTATTTACTACATCTTTCATTGTTTTGAATTACAGTTCAGGTGAGAAGTGTGTCACATCTGCCATAATCTTGCATCTTGAACCACTTTGGCTGGACCTTCTGGGAAGTCTAAAGGGTGATACATTCCTCACCATTGAACTACAGAAGACCTCTTCTCTGCAAATTATAGTCATTGTTTCAACTTAAAATGAATGTGGTGGTTGGCTTCAGACTTCAGTACTGCACGCTTCTGTTCATTGTTGTGGAAGCAGAAGCAGGTTGTCAGCCATGTTGATCTACCTTTATTCTGAATTAAGCATAGAAACGGGCAGAAGGAAAGTTTGATTTATTACTGGCAGGCAAAGAGAGTTCAGATAACAGCTTGCTCACCTTGCCCCCTACCCTTCAGCTAAACACCCTGGCAAAGATTGCCTGTGAAGCTATTCCCTGTGGGAAGAGGGAACTGCAGGGAGCATTTGGAAGACTCTCGTGCACCTATTGGCAATACTCAGATTGCAGCAGACTGAATGTTCACTGCAACCAAAAGATAAAAGGGCATCAGATACAATTCTCTATGAGCTTTTAAGACATTGGACAAGTTTGAAACCCAAATTGAATGATAAACTCCCACAAAAAAGTCAGCTCTCTTGAATACATAGTTAAGGGTTTGGTTGTATCTTGTTTTAGCATCTCTTTCATGTGGTCAATGAAATGTTCCAGAAAACAAATGCAGAAAAATGCTTTTTGAATTTTAAGTGAAGTGAAGCCTTTTCACATTTATGTTACGATGTAATGTTTTATAGCCTTACATGAAATCCTAACTGGATAAGATGGCCAAATGCCAGCTGAGCTGATTTGAAACCCCTCCCAGCCTAGGAGTGTTGGATATTGCTTAGAACCACTAATCTGACTTTGAGTAGGTATAGTGAATGTGGCTTTCAGCTGTGGTGAGTTTTAGTTTTGGAATAATTTGGCTTCTCTCTTTGCCTATTTCTTTACCATCTCTATTCCCACTATTTTGACATCTGATTTATCTGGCAGAGCAGTTGTGCTGCTATATTTCTCTGCCCACTGATTTCTGGGATCAGCTAGTAGAAGGGGTTTACACTGGCAGAAGAGATGTTCTTCCAGCACAAGAAATGCCCACCTATTCCTAATTCTTCATAGTCGACAAATCTTTAAATTAGGAGTGCACTGTTATGTGAGAAAAAGATCAAATAAAACAATTTCAGTTTAATTCTTGGTAGCCTTGTATCAGCTTTCAGGGATCAGATACTGATATAAAATAGTTTCATTATTTGTACCTCTAATTACACATTGAAACTATATATGTAAGCCAGAATTTAATAGTGCTGATTTTTCAATCACTAAAAATTACAATTATGTTTATGTTTACAGACATTCACAGGTGTCTATGCGTCACAATGCTCTACCTCATAATTTTCAAATCCTTGTTGCAAATGAAATAGGGTTTCAAATTTGGCCAGTAAGGGTTCTTTTGTGTGTGCAGGAAATATTAGAATTACAAGATAGATAGATAGATAGATAGATAGATAGATAGACAGACAGACAGACAGACAGACAGACAGACAGACAGATAGATAGATAGATAGATAGCTGTTATAAATAACATGTAGTTGAACTGCTAATGTTCCTTAACAGATAATGTTTTTTTTTTGGCAGAGAAGTGTGTAAGACAGGGAGAAAGAGAAACTGATTTGGAGTGTGAAAAAGCAAGATGGAAATGGGTAAATGAAATATTCATCTTGAAATCTATCAATACAAACGATTGAATTTGTGAATAAGAAGGATTAAGTACAAATGGCCCATTTCAATATCACATTCATTACTTAGAATAATAAAGCTAATAAGAGAGCTAATATAAATATAACATAATTTATATTATAGAGCTAATATAAAACAAACTGTTATACATAGATTGTCTACTTTATTGTAACCATACAAACAATTCATTGGCTGACTTATTTATAGATAAAATATATAACTACAGAAATAGCTTAGTTATAGCTTTTGTGATTGGCTATATTGTCATGAGAACAAGTTCTTCACAATGTCATGGAAAAAAGATTGTGAGGTTTGAAATCAGGGCAGATCTTTTTTTAGTATAGTCTCCGTAGCTCGATTGACCTCAGAGTGCACATGGTATTTTTCTGTACACCTGTTTGCCAGGAACATTATGTTTTCCTTCATGCTCTTCTCAAGAACAATTTCACTGGTGGCAGAAGGACATTGTTTATTAGAACTGAAGGCAATATTTTTCTTGGTGAATATGTAAGTCTAATTGGATTTGAAGCTCTTAGACACAGTGGTCTTACGGGGTTTGAAATTAGTATGAGCTTTGAGAACATAGGCTGTTTACTCTGTATGCCTTCATTGGAAGAAGTTTTCACAGTATGTCTTTGATCTGTTGTAATTCCTTTTAATATCTGAGTCATCTGAAGTCAGTGTTTTGATAGTCAATACTTTTGAAGTGCTCTGTTCTCTTACTATTCACTGCTGTTTCTCAGGAAACAGCAAATGGCATTACAGTGACAATACATCACTGATTTAGGACACCAGCCAGAGTATAAGGTGTTACGCAAACAAATTTAGCCTACCTATGTACCAAGTTAGGAAACTTCAGTCTTCACTTATGTCTTAAATTGTGACAGCTGATCTAGCTGTTGGAGCTCTTCCAGCAGGTCATTCCACAGTCTTGGGTCGGCTGATGAAAAGTCCTCTGAGTGATGGTTGCCAGTTGGGTTCTGGCTGGCTGGATCAGACACCCTCCATAGGACCTCAGTGTTCAAGGAGGATTGCATGGAAGAAGGTGATCCTGTAGGTAACCTGGACTCAAACCATGTAGGGCTCTAAAGGCCAAAACCATTGCATTGTACTTTACACAGAAATTAACTGGCAGCCAGTGGAATGACTTTAAAATATGTGTTATATGTTCACTACTAAATATTGGACCTGACTGCAACTGTCTCCACTGCCGTTCCACGTTTCCTGGGCTCGAGTGGCCCAAAGACACAGGACAACAGTCCCCTTCTCCTCCCTACCCTCCATTTCATGAGACCTATCACTTGCCTTGACATCAGTCAAGGTGACATGGAGCATTGGAAAGAGAAGGGGAGAGGGGGGGGGGGGTTCCCTGCTTCCTCTCTCCCTCAGTGCCCCATTGTTCTGGCTGATGTCAGGACAATTAATGGGGAAAAGGTAGGTCTTGTTACAGTCAGAGACAACCAAAACATATGGATGAGGGAGGAACAGTTTGGATGACAGTTGGACAGTGGTGACGAACACAATTCAGCAGCATTGGGTAGTGGGGATTTCCTTTTCTACAGGAGTCCCTGAGAAGACTGAGAGGACATTTCTCAGGGCCGATCCCATGCCTCACATGTTGGATCGTCCCCCATGTATCAGTGTAGATGTGTCCCTAGTCCCAAGTGTTTGGGATAAAGGATACTCAATCTGTAGAGATAACTTGCTGATAGTGGTATTGTCCTACTCCTCTCTCTTGTGCTATTTCTCCTAGTATCCTTGGCTCTCCATGCTAGTTAGTACAAAGAAGTTTTGCTTTGTTCCCATGCAAACTATTACATTCTTTAGGATTAATCTTGATCTAGCACTGGGGAAAGGCTTTTGGAATAGAAGACAGAGATTAGTCGCAGTTCTTAAGAGCCCACAGACCCCAATAAAATTGATATGGCTTTTGTTAAGCTTTGCTGTTTTGAATGGTAGTTGTCATTTCGTGTGCCAAGATGCTCATGAGAATTTTTCAAAATTGCTTTCTTGATATTTCAGCCCAAAATATTAGCCTTTCTTAGTGTATGTCTTTTGCTACTGATTCCTATAATACTTCTTCCTCTGGTGGCTGGAGAAACAAATTTGATTGCACAGAATCTTTTTCAAGCCAAAGTACCTGTTGATTATTGTAAGTACTGACTTTTTGACAACTGATTGGGGTGCTCATTGCAACACCCTAAGCAACAAAGAATTATTGACTTCAAAACAGAGCTCCAAATCAATATTCTAGAGCTGCTGGTGATAGTAAGAGTGCTACAAGATTTCTAATATGGCTTTCAAAATGGTTCATATCACTACTGATAACACCACAGTGATACATTGCATAAACAAACACAGCAGGGCATGATTGATTACTGTCCTTTCTCTTACACTACATCTTTGGCATGTATTAATGTCTGAACCCCCTTTCTGTCATTTGAACTTACATTCTTTTTCCTGGGGACAAATACTTTGGAATGAAGTCAGTATGCATTTTGAATGTAACCATGCCCTAAGAGACTAGACATTGCTTGAAACATCTGATTTCAAAGTTAATTTGACAACATCAGAAATTATTAATTCATTTCTAATAATGCTAATAATTGAAAGAGTATAGTTGGATAAATTGTAATGAATTGTTTTCAGTATGGAATTTATAGCAAATATATGGGCACATTTAATAATAATAATAATATTAATAATAATAATAATAATCATCATCATCATCATCTTTATTTGTACCACCATCTCCTCAAAGGGGACTCGGGGCAGCTAACATGAGGCCAAGCCCAAAATTACAGTACAGCAAAATAAAATACAAAGAGGCGAAAATAACATCAAAATAAAATACATGAAATAACAAAATGAAATAAACAGTTACAAAATAACATGATAGAAAAATAGAACACGGGCAGGTCAGATGCATTAGGATAAAACTGATAAAACCCTGGTTGAGATAAGTAGTGGGAGAATGTGTTTCTGAGGGAGGATCTCAAAAGGAAAGATCAATGGGGTTAGACCTTCCTTAAGGGCTGGGGTGGGTGGGGAGTGCATCATGAGGATGGAAACTGTAGTTGGAACAGATAAAATATGGAATATATGTTCACTTGCCAAAGGCACATTGGAAGAGCCAAGTTTTTAGGTCTTTTTAAAAAGCTGCCAGGGTAGGGGCTTGTCTAATTTCACTAGGCAGCAAGTTCCAAAGCTGAGGGGCCACAGAGGAGAAGGCCCTCTCTCTCATCCCCACAAGTCGTACTTGTGATAAAAGTGGGGGCGAAAGGAATTACAAAAAATCTTATTTTTCCATTTTAGTTTTTTATTTCCCCAACTTAGATTTCTCCCCAGATGGATTGCAATGCTGACAACACAAATGTGGCATACGATTGATGGAAGTCCAACGTGTCTAGAAATGTTCAGATTCTAAAAGGCTGTCCTAAAGTATAGGGTTTACAAACTACTCAATTCAGTTTGGTCATGGATCTGCATCTTTTTCTTCTGTTCTTTGTACCCCTTACATCAAACATCTTTTAAAACATGACTAAGTAATGATATGAAAATTAGGAAGGAACAGCATATTTATTTCAGCTAGAAGAAACCTTTCAGTGTTGCGAGTGCAGCAGCAAATGGTTAGCTCCAAATGAATGAAGGCTGGATTATTCTTAATTATAAATGTTTTGAGTGTTTTGAATGCATCTGAGCATATGGAGAAGATTTTTCTTGCACAACTGAAGAACTGTATTCTGCCTGATTTCCTACTGCCATTCAGGAAGTTTGGTATGCAAAGAGCTGAGGAGACGCTTCACATTCAGGAGTCAGGGATTCTAAATTCAATGTATGGACTTTCTACAGACGTCACATGCAACTCTTGGAATGATTCCATCAGAATTGCCTTCAAACAATCTTGCAAATCTCCTGGGAAGACAGGCCGACAAATGTCAGCATGCTGGAAGAAGCAACGACCACCAGCATTGAAGCAATGGTCCTCCATCATCAATTCCGCTGGACTGGCCACGTTGTACGAATGCCCGACCACCGTCTCCCAAAGCAGTTGCTCAGTAATGGAAAATGGAATGTTGGAGGACAGGAGAAGAGATTTAAAGATGGGCTCAAAGCCAACCTTAAAAACTGTGGCATAGACTCAGAGAATTGAGAAGCCCTGGACCTTAAGCGCTCTAGCTAGAGATCAGCTGTGACCAGCAGTGCTGTAGAATTTGAAGAGGCACAAATGGAGGGCGAAAGAGAGAAACATGCCAAGAGGAAGGCGTGTCAAGCCAAACCAGACCGGGGCCTCCTTCCATCTGGAAATGGATGCCCTCACTACAGGAGAACATGTAGGTCAAGAATAGGGCTTCGCAGTCACCAACGTACCCACCGCCAGTACACCGAACTTGGAAGACAATCTTACTCGGTCAACGAGGGATCGCCTAAGTAAGTAAGTATGGCATCATCAACAGAAAAGATAAGGCAAAGTCACAATTCCTGTGAGAATGTTTTCCATAATGCTTTCTTTGTTTAGATCACTTAACCTTGTCTTGTAAGGCTAATAAAATAAAGTGATGCTTGCACTCATTAATTTTCATATTTGACTGTATTCCAAATGGTGTATGTGAAATAGTTTTGACAAGAAATTATGCAGCCCGAGGATGGATATACATCATCATTAAAACAGCTCAAAACATTTACATTGATGTTTCTCTGTGAGCATGTCCTACTCCCCTCTGAAAATTCTGGTTTAATAGATTCAGTCAAACAAATATAATAACTCTAACTCAGGGTATTTGACTCACGGAAGTGGAGATGTATGGAAAGCTAAAGGTGGAGGAGAGGGAAAGAGATCGAGAGAAAAGGCTAGAGGAAATTGGTGGTCTCTCTATGTCTCTTTGTAACAAAGGAAGTAAGGAAACTTAATTATTGAAGTGCCTAGCATTGAAAGGATAATGATAAACTCATTAAAATACTGTTAAGGCATTATTTCCAATATTTATAATACAAGTTGGGTATCCCTTTTCTCAAATTCTTGAGTTCAGAACTGTTTTGGATTTTTATAACTGTATTTATATGTACTGCATAATGCTGTATCTTGGAGACTAAATATGGAATTTGTTTATATTTCGTATTCACTTTATACGTATAGCCCAAAGGCAACTTTATGCACAATATCTTAATGATCTTTTGCATGAAACAAAGTTTGTGTACCCCATTGGAAAGCAAAGCGGTCATGGTCTCAGACATTCATGTGGATAATTTTGCATTTTAGAAGGTTTCAGAGTTTGGAAATCTGGATAAGGGATGCTTAACTTCTGAACAATATTACAGTATATAGTAAAAACCACAATAAAACCCATAGAGTACGTATATTGGAGATATCAAAAGGTATAATGATGCACTGTAGCCTTCCACCACCCTGTTTATAAACCAGTGAGGAGAGGGGAATATCAGCCTTTCAAGAGTGAAGAGCCTAATATTCTGAAGGTTTCTTGATAGCCTTATATGGAGAAAACAAATCACTTCCTTTCATCCACATTTGTCAGCTGGGACTCATCTTTGTTATCCTTTCTGCTCTTCTTAAATTGCTTCCTAGTTGGCACAGCAGGCATAGTAGGCACAGTTGACGCAGTTTAGCAACAGAACCATGGGGACCATTTCCTCCAATTCTAATCCTTCCCTTGAGGCCTTATTGTCTTATTGAAACTGGCAGCTACCCCACCCTAATGAAATCTAACCACCTGTTTAAGTACAGCATTAAATTTGGTATTAATATAGAAATAAAATAAACTCATGTTAGGGAGGAAAATATAACAACTAATTTTATGACTTCATTTACAACAGTAAATTCTGCTATAAAGTAATAGCTGCACTCTTGAAAAAGTCCGCATTATAGAAAGTCATGCTCCAGAAATAACAGGAATTATCAGGAACATGAGATGAGGTGCAGATCTCAAAAGTGTTACTGGTAGCGAAGATCAATAATTTGCCACAATTGGAAAGCATGGAGATAAATATTTGTGAATGGATGGGCAAAGTAAATCTTCGCAATCCCCTGGAGCCATTCTTCCAGCCACCCCCCCCCCCCCCAAAAGAGTTGGAAGAGACCACAAGGGCCATCCAATCCAACTCCCTGTCATGCATGAAAACAGAATTAAAACATCCCTGACATATAGCCATCCATTTTCTGTCTAAAAACCTCCAGAGAAGGGGATCCCTTCATTCTCCTGCAGTGTAATCCAATGCCAAACAGCTCTTACCATCAAGATAAATGTGCTCTCTCTGTCTTTTCTTCTCATTTATTCTTGTCTCAGCTTAAAATCTTACCCCTAGCAAACACCTCCTTCCATCCATCCCACTCCAATCCTGCTTTAAACTCTCATCCTTTGCAACACTCCCACTTCTTCTTGCTATCCACTTCACTCACTCTTGTCCCAGCTTCACATTTCATCCCTAGCTTGCAAGTAATCTCTCTGTCTTCCTTCCATTCATCTCACTTCAGTTCCTCACCTCTCAAACCCACATGACTGATGAACTGAATTGCTAAGATGAGAGTAGATGGAGTTACTGCTTTATAACTAAGATGTGGAAAGGCACCAGTGAACGTTCTTTGAATGCTCGAGATGGAATTGTGCTATAGTCTATTAAGAGAGTTTGGGTTCTGCAAATAGTATTCCTTGATAACTAATTGTGGGTTGTTGCCAACTTGCATTGAAAAAAAACCCAAATATTACAGTAAACTTACAGTAGTTACTTTCAGGCTCTGGTTTTGAATATTAGCCTCTGAATTATTTAGGACTAATGGAAACATACTGAGTATATCTCGGTCTGCCTGCTATACTCCAGCCCTGATTCCAGTCCCAGCTTCATTTACTGCACCAGTGTGGTTGTATATCAACAAATGATATTTGTTGAATTTGTTTATGTTGTGATTTGAATAGAGGAGGAAGGGATTGTTCCATTCCACTGAATTTCCCTTTTAACAAAGGCTGGTTCCATACACAGGAAAAGTCTGGTACAACCCCGGTTTAAAAAATGTCTGTGTTGTCCTCACACTGGCAGAAAATACACACTTTCCTGGGGAAGGGTGCCCAGATGCCCTGCCGGACCTTCTGGCAGGCACCCGGATGGCAAGAAAAAAAGCCCCAGAAAAGTCTTAAAAACTAAAAATTACTTACCTGGCTGACATAACCCTTCTGCAGGCCCTCTCCTGGCACATAAAAATGATGTGCCAGGAGAAAGGGGGTCAGGAGAAAGGGAACAGGAGAAAAATCGCTCCTCCCCCATTCTCCTGGCACACCATTTCTACGAACTAGGAAAGGGCCAGCAACAGGGTAATAGTGACTGTGTAAGTATTTTTTTTAGTTTTTAAGACTTTTAAAGGGGTTTTGGGGTGGGGTGGGGCCTGTCTTGGGTTTTCCAGGCTCCAGAAGCTCGGAAATCCTGAGACAGCTGTGTAGATTGGGCCTGGAAGTCACGTACAGCTGAAATGACCTGGGCCTTCTGAAAGATATGGGTTAATAATAATAATAATAATAATAATAATAATAATACTTTATTTGTACCCCGCTACCATCTCCCCAAGGGACTCGGTGTGGTTTACATGAGGCCGAGCCCACGATACATCAGCAAAAAACAACAACAGTAATACAAATCAATAAAATAAAACTCATAAACAAAAAATAGGCAGTAAACATCAACAATAATACAATAACATTTAAAAACCTATGGTTGGGCCAAATGTAATAATTAAAAATTTCAAAATAATGCTGAGCAAGACCAGGTGAAATATAACTAGGATAGAATTTTGGAAAAGAATGGGGCGTACAGACAGTCCTAGATCACTAATAAAGTGCAATTAGGGACATATTGCTGGGAGTTTCCTTATTCTGGTTTTTCCACGTGTCAAATTAATTTGGCACAAAGCAGGGTTTTCCTGCTTTGTGATGAATTAATTTGCTTTACCTCAGCCATAGTTTGGACACACCAGGTAAAAATGCGGGAGCTTGCCCATTTTGTGAGCTGTCTGGATGTGCCCTAAGTAAGGAAGAAATAGGCAAAAATCTAGCATGGAAGCCCCCAGCCCAACCTTCCATGTATGGTTGCCATTGTGCCAAGAAAGAAAGGAATAAACCAGAATCCCTCCTAGATTTTTCCAGTAAGGCAGCAAGGCATTTCTGGCAACCAAACATATATGGCAGTGCCAGAGGTTCAGAATATGATTGCTTTCTCTGAAAGGTAGGATATAAATTGCTAAGAAAAAAAAATTAATCAATTATTGCAAAAAATTGATAGCATCGCCATGATACTTTTTCTGAATAACAAGCATCCCTTTGTTCTATATGGCAGTTTCAGAAATTTAAGGAAAGCCTCAAATAAACACATGCATGTAACTGACAATAGTTCAGATTTAAAAATGAATTAGAATTCCTTATTAAATTATTTTATTTCTTAATAGCTACTTTAGTGTTGACAGGGTTCTATCTGACAGCAGCTGTATTGCTTATATCTGTATTTATATAATGCCCTTCATTTCAAAGGTATTACTAGTGCACTCATCCATTTTTCTCTGATGTTCGAATCCAAGGGGCATGTCCATAAATAATGGATTATCTGTATTTTGCTATCTTTCTGAGTGGATTTCATATCTGAAAATCTCAGTCTCAATACCTGCCCTGTAAGCATTATATAGTTGGTGGATATTGTAGAGATATGTTTATTATAAAGTGTTTATTATACTGTGTTTAAACTGTATTTATGTTTTACATTGGTTGCCATGGACTAGCTGTGAGAGATAGGTTGCCATGGTGACAAGGCAGAAGAGGAGGTGGGCGGAGCTTAAGGAGAAAAAGGTTTGAAAGTGACAGTTAATTTTCAGTCAGGAGGATGAGACCCTGAGAGGAGGAGCAGAGTCAGATAGGACTCTGGAAAAGTAGTTTAGTCAGGAGGAAGAGACCCTGAGAAGAGGGCAGAGTCAGTTAGGGCTCTGTGGTGTGAAGTAGTGTAAACTCAGTTAGTTTTTAGTATTTGTGAATATTTCTTCAGCAAGGGAGCTGAAGGTGAAACCTAGTTAGATTGCTTGAGTTAAAAAGAATCTAACAGAGAGGGTTTTGGGATCGCCAGTAGTGGAAGACTGGAGATCAGTGGTTTGATCCGGTATAGGACAAACAGTGAAAATATTCACAACAAGGAACACTGAAATAATAAAGCACTTCACTGTAGAAGGAGTTTATAAGATTGTAACATCTAAAGCCTGAATGTATCTCAACCAAGCCATATTGTAACCATCAAGCATATGCCAAGCTCAACAACTCAATATTGCAACAATACGCTCTGTTTAACAATAAACTTGTTCTCTTTGTTATTTTAAACCTGCCTCCTCCATTGATTTTACGTTCGGTGCATTCCACTCTACCAAAGTTACCTCACAACGCAAATAGGGATAAACAGAGACTTTAAGACCAGCGTCTCTAAACATATTGGTGGCAGTTTAATTTAATAGCAGTCTAGGAACTTCCTTACATTTTTGGTGGTCCCATTTGGTGGGATTAACGCACGACTTTACATTTTATTGGTGGCATTGATACGTCTTTACATTTTTGGTGGCAGACGACGGGATTCGTTTAACAACTGATCGAGTGCCTTAAGATTGATTTAGAAATAAGTTGTGAGGTAAAAGTTAATTTAAAAATAAGTTGTGAGGTAAAAGCCATATTCCAACAACATGGCTACCAGGCGGCAGAGAAAGCTGGCTGAGGAAAGAGAGGGAGACCAAGAAGAAAGTTCGGGCTCTGAGGCAGAGACAGAGCCAGTGCCTATGTCAGAAATGGCTTTTAAGTACAAGTTAGAGATGAAACGATTGGAAATGGAGGCAAAACAAAAAGAGAGAGAACTGGAAATGGAGGAAAAACAAAGAGAATTTGAAGAAAGACAAAGAGTGAGAGAATTTGAACGGGAGTTAGAATTGAAGAGAATGGAGTTTGAGCTAGAGAAACAAAGATTGGCTTTGTCTCAAACATCCAGTGATGTCCAGGAAGGGAGATCTGGAGTGGATACCCCAGATTTGACAAAGAAATTCCCAAAATTTACCAAGGACGATGATCCAGAGAAATTCCTAATATCTTTTGAGAGATGTCGGGATTTTGGGGTGGCTAAGGAAAAATGGATGACATACCTTAGGCCTCAGATAAGTGGGAAACTTTTGCAGATTTATGGACAGATGCCTGAGGAGTCTTATGGAGACTATGATCTGTTTAAGAAACAGATTCAACAAGAGTTTAGATTGACTCCTGAATATTACAGATTTAAGTTCAGGACATTAAAGAAAGATAAAACACAAAGTTTTGCTCAGGTGGCCTCAAGATTGTCTCAACTGTTCGATAGTTGGATAAGGACGTCTGAGGTGGAAGATTACCAACAGTTGAGAGAACTTTTAAAGCTGGAACAGTTTTTTCAATTAGTGCCTTATGATATTCGCTGGGTGATTCAAGATCGCAAGCCATCCACTATTGTAGAGGCAGCGGTTATGGCAGATCAAATAACAACCTTAAAAGAAGGATTCAAAAGGGAAGATCTGCCAAGTGACAAAAGAACAAACAGGCAGCCATTTTATTCACAACAAACGCGCCCACAGCAAGAAAAGGGTTCTGACTTAGAAAACACCATCTATAGGAGGCAGAGTGTAACAAGACAAACTGCTCCTGAGGTAAAAAGACGGTGCTTTCAATGTGGAAAATTGGACCATATAAAATATCAATGTCCCCTGTTAAGGAAAGAGAAAACAACCCTCTTTGTGAATAAAATGAAAGAAACACCAAAGGCAGAACCAGATACTGTTTCAAAGGAGAGTTCAGGCTCAGAGCCTCAAGAGAAACAATGTTTGTTCATCTTGTCAGGCAGCCCATCTAAAGATTACTTAGAAACCATTTCTATTGACAACAAAGACAGGAAAGGACTTAGAGATACAGGTTCCGAAGTGTGTATAGTGCACCCTGAAATAATACCTCAGAAATTTCAGCAGCCAACCTCTGAAATAAGATTAAAAGGTTTAGGACCTGCGATACCAACAGCAGTGGTGAATTTGCCAATAGAATATGAAGGATGGAAGGGTATGTGGGATTTTGCAGTCAGTCCTGACATACCATACAAATGTTTAATTGGAAATGATTTGGCTAAGAAGATTGAAAGCTGGAGGATGGCGTGTGAGGAGAAAGAATGTAACAACGAAAGCCCTGAACAAAAAGCCATGTGTTTTGCCATACAACAAGATGGGGATGAGAGTCCGGAATCCAGTGCTACAGTTGCTGAGCTTGTTAAGAAGACGGGAGGAGTTGAAGAGATTCGGCAGGAACAAGGAGCCGATGATTCTCTTAAACCTCTATTCGCTTTAGCTCAAAACCCCACAGTATCGGCAAAAGAACAGCCCTCCGAGTTTGTGTTAAAGAATGGTGTCTTATATAGAGAAACCAGAAGTGTGAACTCGACAGAAGGATCAGTAACATGTAGTCAAATTGTAGTGCCTCAAAGTTTTAGAGAACAGCTGATGAGGGTGGCACACGAAAACCCTCAAGGTGGACATTTGGGTGTGAGGAAAACCACGAAGAGAATCACTAAAAACTTTTATTGGCCTGGCATGTTCCAGAGGATCAAAGAGTTTTGCCAGTCTTGTGACATCTGCCAGAGATTGAGTACTGGAAGGGATAAAGTTAAAGCTCCTATGATCCCTATGCCAATAATTGGAGAGCCATTTTACAGAGTAGGCATTGACATAGTGGGTCCTCTTTATAAACCAAGCAGACGTGGTTACCGATACATTTTAACCATGATTGACTACGCCACAAGATATCCAGAGGCTGTAGCTCTGACTAACATCGAGACAACAACAATTGCAAATGCCCTGTTATCCATTTGGGGAAGAACTGGTTATCCTAGAGAATTGGTTTCGGATTTGGGAACCCAGTTTACTTCCAGGCTTATGTCGAAATTGCTTGAGTTATGTGGAATCAGACACCTGACTTCAACAGCTTATCGTCCACAGACAAATGGACTAGTTGAAAATATGAACAAGACTTTAGTCAAAATGATAAAGTCTTACAGTGAAGAGAAGCCATACGACTGGGACGTCAAATTGCAACAACTGTTATTCGCCTACAGGACCGTCCCTCATGACAGTACTGGCTACAGTCCATTTGAATTGCTATATGGAAGGAAAGCTTGTGGTCCGTTAGACCTGATAAAAGAATATTGGGAAGAAAGTCCGGCGACAGATCCAGTTCCAGTGTCGGAGTATTTAAAGGATCTTCAAGCAACAATGCAGCTAGCTAGAGACATTGCTCAAGAACATTTACTTGTGGCTCAGCAGAGACAAAAAGACTATTATGACTCTACTGCTAAACCAAAGATCTTCAACATCGGAGATGAAGTTTTATTTTTATCTCCCAACAAACTTCAATTGGATTGGTCTGGACCCTGGAAGATCATCAGAAAGCACAGCCAGATAAACTATGATATTTTTGATGAACATTCCAATGTAGAAAGAAGAGTCCATGTAAACATGTTAAAGCCTTATGTTGTAAGGTCTGCGAATGTATGTTTTGTTGTTTCGGAAGAGGAATCCGGTCCCTTTTCTTTTCGGGAGGGTGATCGTGAACAGTACAAAAATTTAGATCGAGTAGATATGAACATAGAATTGTCCCAACCACAGCGTAGAGAGGTTGTGGAAGTTTTAAGTAAAAAATGGCATTCTGATGAATGTAATATGTCAACAAATGAAAATGGTTAGATAATGTGAAAGGTACAAATAACAAATTGTTAAGATGAAGTTTGTGTTTACAGGATTTTATATTTGAAATTAGACATGTTTCAGGTAAAAGAAATATAGTTGCGGACGCCTTATCTAGGATTCCATAGGTTAAAGGTTTGTATGTATGTATAATTGAAATATACTTAACCATAATATGTTTCCCTTTCAGAATTGATGTATATGTATTTATTGTTGAATAATATGTGGAATTATTTTTGCCATTCTGGGATTGAGAATGGTCCAAAAATAATTTTTCTGGGGGGGAAGGTGTAGAGATATGTTTATTATAAAGTGTTTATTATACTGTGTTTAAACTGTATTTATGTTTTACATTGGTTGCCATGGCCTAGCTGTGAGAGATAGGTTGCCATGGTGACAAGGCAGAAGAGGAGGTGGGCGGAGCTTAAGGAGAAAAAGGTTTGAAAGTGACAGTTAATTTTCAGTCAGGAGGATGAGACCCTGAGAGGAGGAGCAGAGTCAGATAGGACTCTGGAAAAGTAGTTTAGTCAGGAGGAAGAGACCCTGAGAAGAGGGCAGAGTCAGTTAGGGCTCTGTGGTGTGAAGTAGTGTAAACTCAGTTAGTTTTTAGTATTTGTGAATATTTCTTCAGCAAGGGAGCTGAAGGTGAAACCTAGTTAGATTGCTTGAGTTAAAAAGAATCTAACAGAGAGGGTTTTGGGATCGCCAGTAGTGGAAGACTGGAGATCAGTGGTTTGATCCGGTATAGGACAAACAGTGAAAATATTCACAACAAGGAACACTGAAATAATAAAGCACTTCACTGTAGAAGGAGTTTATAAGATTGTAACATCTAAAGCCTGAATGTATCTCAACCAAGCCATATTGTAACCATCAAGCATATGCCAAGCTCAACATCTCAATATTGCAACAATACGCTCTGTTTAACAATAAACTTGTTCTCTTTGTTATTTTAAACCTGCCTCCTCCATTGATTTTACGTTCGGTGCATTCCACTCTACCAAAGTTACCTCACAACGCAAATAGGGATAAACAGAGACTTTAAGACCAGCGTCTCTAAACATATTGGTGGCAGTTTAATTTAATAGCAGTCTAGGAACTTCCTTACATTTTTGGTGGTCCCATTTGGTGGGATTAACGCACGACTTTACATTTTATTGGTGGCATTGATACGTCTTTACAATATGTACAAGTTACACTATATTTTCTGAAACAAATAAATATGGAGATTCTAAACTTAATGCCAGTTTATGTAGCTGTATCTTTAATCTTCAATTTAAATTATTTCGGGATGATAATGCAACATTCCCCCAAATTAACAAGGCAATCTATTATTTTTTAAAACAAATAAAATCTCCAAGCAAATGTGATGAGCTTTCCCTATGAAATTTTGTGTTTGCATGATAAACAAATTTTGCACCTGATATTTTTTAAGCTGAAAGGTTATAGTGAAATATGAAACATAGCTGCAAAGAGTTAGGTTTCTAGGGAATTGTTAGTTTTCTTTCTTTTCATAAGAAGATAAATTTGTATTTTTGGCTTAACGAGTAACATTTTTCTCTCTGACAGTAAACTTAGTCATCTCTTTTAGATAAGATGTCTTACGTGTGCATAAAAATTAAGACTCATCAAGAGTTGATTTATCATATATACTCAAGTATAAGTTGATTTCATGTATAAATCAAGGTCAGTTTGGGGTTTTTGGTGTGACTCATGTCAAGGGGTGGGGAGATACCAATGTAGCCCTGGGGGGCAAACCACACCTGGCCATTTCTGCTGTCATTTCTTAGCACAGGCATTCAAAAGGCCAGAAGCAGTGCCATGACAGAAAGAGCAGAAGGGTCACTGCTTCTTTTAGATTTCCCTGGGATGGACTAAGATGTTGACTTTTGCCACTGTACTCAGAAAAGGAGATGGTAAACCATTGAGCCAGTTCTGAGATGGAACAGGCTACAACTCTTTAAATGGCCATCCTGTATTCCTGGGCTTGGATGCCTAGATGATATTGTATGTCACTCACACCCTCCCTCCAATTCTCCTCATTGTGGTAACCAGTGGATACATGACTCATATTGCTCACTTGTCGCTTGGAGTAATTCTGGCCAGAACAAGATGATTGGGAAAGGGAGGTGGGGAGGAGAGGGCAGTTCCTCCTCTCTGTTTCTGGATTTCCCTGCCCCCTGGCCAACATTGCTCCAGGTGACAAGTGGCTGACACTACTCACATAACAGCCATTGGCTACTATGATGAAGAGTACAGGGGATGGGAATATTGTAAAGGTGGCTATCTGGTGCCAAATGGGGTTCAGCATCACCAGACAGTAAGGGGTCCCTGCTGTTTCCTTAGTGGCCAAAGTGAGGGGGAGTGGAGGTCTAAAGTTTAACCATCCCAGAGAGAATTTGCTGGAATCAGCAATCAGTGTAGATCAGCCCACAAGTAAAACTTCCAGAATTAGTAGCCATATGCCTTTGAGGTCCCATCTAAACTGCCATAATCTGAATTCAAATATGGCAGTGTAGATGGGGCCTGAATTACAGCTCCTAGATAGAAGGAAAGGGTTACTGTGTCTAGGCTTGATTACATAAACACATGTGGTTGACCACTCCAAGAAAGTGGATGCTGGACTTCAGGGGGAATCTAAGGATAAAAGGTCATCATCTTGTTGTGCTATGAATTTAATGTTTGAACTTAATGGAAAGAAGAGACAAAATCATTGCATATCAGAACTTGAAAAACTTCTTTCTTGGACTACACTTTGTAGCCATGTATTCTAATGAATAGACCCAAATTTCTCCTGGCTTCTTTCCAGAACCTCTTTTTTTCTGATTTTGTGCATCCTGTGGATTAACTCTAATAGAGTGAACAAATCTTCCTCTTTATTTCTGCTAGTCTCATCCAACAGATTAGGCAGATTTTGGGCAATCTCACCTAATGTTTCATTAGTGAATAATCATTAGCCTACAACTACAGTGACCCATTATTGGTACGATTGTTGGGTGTATCATTTGCTCTAGCAATTTAATTGTTAGTCATATCCATCTCACTGTCTGTTTGCTTCACTGACAGCTTACATGAATTATTCTGCATTGTGGCAGATTTGTTTATATTATTTAAAAGTGAAAGCAGATTGCATGGAAATTATGTTTTCAATGACTTAGATCCAACTGTGCAAAAAAAAAAATCAACAACATCCTGGATCTATTTCCACTGAAATCAAACTAATATAGAATTAAGCTCATAGTTTAAATATCGAACAGCCTGTAGGGATATGAAAAATAAACACATATTGTTGTCAGTCACATTTATTTAGCCATAAATATAGAGTGAACATTATTTTTACATCTTAAATGTTTGCTGACAGCATTTATTTACTAGTACTATTTCTTCTTGGGGCATCCTGTGCTGTATTGTAGACGTATGCCTGTGTTGGTGGCTTTTGGTTACCTGTCTTGCACTTTTCCGTTTAACTGACAGTGTTTATCTCTTTCTAGTTTATTTTCATGCATTCTTTCTCACTGTACTGCATATTGCTTTATTCTGTTTCTATTTATGCAATGCTACCCAGGGTAACAAGGCTTACCTTTGGCTGTTTGGTGTTTATCCTCTTGTGTATAATGTTTTGATTGAATAATATTGACACAAGATAATTTTTATCCCACCTTTCACATGTTGAATATTTCCCGTCAGTGTTGTCCCTGTACTGACAGCTAGTATTTAACATATTTGGGAGCTTGTTAGTACTGAGGGTTTTATTCATTCATGATAAATACTGGCTGTCATAATGCATTCACAATGAACATTTTGAATATTTTTGTGACATCTTTGCCACTTAAAATGTAATGTGTGAATCAGCTTTCCCTCCTCCATTCCTTTAAGAAAATAGCCTATGAGAATTGCAAGTTGCAACAACTTTTAAAAGACTGGAACAGTATCTTCCTTTAGTTGTGACTGAAATTATGAGTGGACAAGCAATAGGAGAAGAGTTATTGTTCATGTAGGAAACAGTTTAAAAATGCAAAAGTTTTGGAGAAGGCAAAAGAAGAATGAAAAACAAATGGAAAAGGAGGTACAAAGATACTGTACATGTAGCATAGCCATCACAGAGCAAATATCATGACATAGTCTGGGACAGGAGAGACAAACCAGTGGTGGTCCATATCTGTATTTCGGAACAGACTAGTCAGCTTAGTGTAAAGGTAAAGGTTTCCCTTTGACATTAAGTCGTTGTGTCTGACTCTGGGGTGGTGCTCATCTCCATTTCTAAGCCAAGGAGCCAGCGTTGTCCGTAGACACCTCCAAGGTCATGTGGCTGGCATGGCAGCATGGAGTGCCGTTACCTTCCCGCCAAAGAAGCAATCACATTTGTATGTTTTCAAACTGCTAGGTTGGCAGAAGCTGGGACTAACAGTATGAACTCACCCTGCACCTGGATTCGAACCGCTGACCTTTCAGTTGGCAAGTTTAGCAGCTCAGTGGTCTAACCTGCTGCCCCACACCGGGTGCTTCTAGTGAGTGATGAGTTATTGGAATTGCAGTCCTATTTCCATAAGTTTCATATTTGTTGGCTATGTTCTGACAATCTTATCTCAACTAAATAAAGGTCTCATCATAAAGGCCAGGGGCAGTGGGGTGAATCTGTCACCCCGCATGCAGCTCCCTCTAGGCAGCGCTTTCCTTATCACATTGGGAAAGCGTTGCTTTCCCTTGGCCTCCTGTGTTGTGGGGAAATCATCCAGTGATGCTTTCACCCTGATTGGGGGTGGGACCTCTGCCAGAAGACACACAATGTCTTGTGATGGCCTGTGTAGTGCTCTGTCCATTCGATGGGGTGAAAGTATCCTAGAACACTAAATTTCTTCTGTCTGATGAGGCCATTAGTCAAGGTATGCATGTGCCTTTTGCCAGTTGTGTCAGATAGGAATTTGAACTCTTAGCATTTGCATATGCCTTTTTTGTATATCTAAGAGTTCATCTACACTGTAGAATTAATGAAGTTTGACACCACTTTAACTGCAATGGAGTAGTGCTATGGAATCCGGGGAGGGGGGGGGGTTGTAGTTTGCAAAAGGTCTTTAGTCTTCTCTGCTGAAGAACACTGGTGCCTCACCAAACTACAAATCCCAGAATTCCATAGCATTGAGCTATAGCAGTTAAAGTGAAATCAAACTGCATTAATTTTAAAGTACATATGTACCCTTAGACACAGGCCTGCCATTTCAACATGATTAAGGAAACAGGAGCTTTAAAAAGTTACTTTTTAGAACCACACCTTCAGCTGTCAGCCAGTGGCTATATTGAGAATTTTTTAAACCCCTGGAAGAAAATACAGGTAATTAGAGACACCCTGATTTGATTGATACAAAATGCCCCACTACAGAATGAAAGGGTTCATCATTTTGCATTGTAAAAGGAAGTGCCATGATTTAAAGTTTGTAAACCTTCTTCTTTTAAATATTTAACATCACAACTCAGGGGCCATAGTGATTCTCAGTCATGCATACTGATGCCAAAAAATGAAAATGTGTTAAACTCATATGACCTGAGTTTAATACATAATGTGCTAGCTCATCCAGACTCCTTTATTAGTTAAAGATTAATTAACCATGGTCAAAATCCTGGTTGACTGCTCACTTTGCATTGGTAACACAGCAAATTATAATAAGGATCTAAAAAGCATGTATAGGGGCTTTGGGAGACAGAATATGCTAATAGTTACATAAATGTATTTTACAATGAATGTGTTGTTGTTATTAAAAAAATTATTTATACCCCGCTTTATCTCTCCTGCAAGAGATTCAAAGCGGCTTAACATAAAAGCATGCACATACAGTTTAAAATATACAAATATGCAAACATTAAAACAGGATTAAATAAGCTGTACTTCTAAATAATTCCAGTTAAAAACCGTTAAAACATATTCAAAGTTAAACTCCATGTATATTGTAAAACTCAATGTGAATGAAGAATCTAGTGTTTTTTGTTATTTTTTTCCAGTACACTAGTATTCTCTTTCCTGCACTAAGTGGTTAAAATCATGAAGATTATATTGCTATGGTTCATTGCTGCAAGTGCAGAAAACTAGAAAAAGAATCTCAAGAGAGGAAAACCCCATTATATTACATGAATCGTTAGGTTAATTATATTGTTTTCCATTTTCCATTACCTTAGAAATAGACAGTCATTAAATATTCTGCTAAGACATTACATCTCAGTTTTGAAAATGAACCATTTTTTTTCAAGTAGTGCTTCAAAACTCCAAAGAAAGTCATTTGATACTATATTTTCTATTGAGCAGATGGAATGATGCCACCATGTTAATATTAAGCCTGCAGTAATGTTTGTTTGCAGTACAGATGGAACTGAGTTAAAATTATTTATGTGGTGGATAGCTAGAGGTGGAGTAAATTGGTTTTATCTACATATTTTCCGCACTGCACACAACCCTTCCAAGATTTGTTATGTGAAAGACACTTGACGCCTGTCTGGGAAGATGTCTTTCTTCATTCTGTGGAAATGGATGCCTTCAAAATTTATTCAAATAAAAGTTTTATCCTTGGAGAAGTCTCCAAAAATGTTTCTAAACATTACCTTGTGGGTCTAGTATAGCAACAACAAGAGAGATAATGGTTAGTTCCTGTTGCTTTTATGAAAACTGGAGCAGCAGCATTGGTTTCCCTCACCATCTACCATTTAAATTTAAGTACATAGTGCTGGGAGGATAACTGTACACACTCATGTGTTTCATACACTGCTGATTGATTTTACTCTGTAAAATGAATCTAAAGTACATTGCTAAATCTTTTCAACAGAAAAGGAAGTACTATAGTCATTTATATACAGTCATTGCTGTGGAATATAGATTTCCAAAGTGACTTAAATGTTTCTTTTGTTGGACTTATTTATGTTGGCAATCATATGGTGTTTCCACACTGGCTAAAATGCAGTTTGTGTTGCATTTGTAGGCCACGTTGGTGGCAGGGGATTGCCATACACTCCACCCGTGCCAATGCAGTCTCGGTATGGGTGAGCATGACCACTGCCACCTTCCCCTCCCTATCATCTTGATATTCAAAATTCTCACAGTATAATAAAAATAAGTTTATAAAAAATAAAGGCACTGTCAAAAGAGAACCTTTAGAAATCTACCCAGAGCAAAAATCATGCTTAGCAGTATTTGTGCCAGTTTCCTGTAACTTTTTGGTACTGTAATCACAATTGAATTGAATTGAATTCATTTTTATTTTTGGATAGCTTAATCACTTTTCAATTTTTGTGTACCGACTTGGGGAAAAGGTGGGATATAAAATAATACCATAAAGACAACAATTTTAGCTGTCACCATCTACTCTGGCATAGCTTTTGACTTGTCAATGGAAATAAGGGGTGGGAGGATGGGGACCCCAATGATAAAAAGGTAATGGGTAATTTGGAAGGCAGGGGAGACAGGTACTTCCACCAACCTCATATAGCTTCATAGTACCTTATCCTACTCAACAATCTGTTCAGGATCTGTTCAGGCTTAAAATTACAGGAACTCCATTCTGTGTCCAAGATGGAAGCCCTAGCTCATTAGCTGAAAAGCAGTAAAACACTGAAATGTATGGGAAATTAAAAGTTGCTGTAAGGATCATGGTTTGTATACCAAGCCATTTATTTAACAACACATCACAAAGGCCAGGCAAAGCATCCTGCCTCACCATCAGACAGAGTGGGCAGTGGGGCGAATCTGTTGCCCTGCATGCCACTCCATTGTGGTGGCGCTTCTCCCATCACATGTGGGAAGCGTTGCCTTCCTGGTGAGGATCTGAGCTGGCTCCAATGACAGGCTCCCATGTTGGGAGAGAAGCATCCAAGGATGCTTCCATCTTGATTGGTGGTGGTGGGGGGGGGGAGGCTCTACTGGAAGTTACACAACATTGAGTGATGGCCAGCATGGGGCTCTGTCCCCAAAATAGGGTGGATGCATCCTAGGATGCAAAAATTGCCCCATCTGATCAGATTCACGGAGAGACATCTCATGACTAGGGGTCAGCGTTGAAAAGCTCCCCTTGCTAGTTGCACATGCCTCATTTTGTATTTGTGCATTAGGTGGTGTACACCATATATCTGTGAGCAAGACTGAGGAGGGAGAGCATGTGGTGAACCTATGCACAAGAACTATTATCACCATTCAGAAATTTGTGCTGCATCTATTTGTATAATTAGGCCACAATCTAAAGTCCAATCTAATTCTCTAAACATGAATAAATATTTGGAGGTGGCAAAAGTTCCATGCATAAGAGCAGGGATCTAAATGCAAAGAGTCAAAGCAATAAATAATGCTATTTATATATTGCCATCATTAAACTGTGGTTTTTGGTGAACAGCAGAAATCAGTGAAATGTATTAGTTTACATGCTTCTAAATATAGGGTTGAATTGAGATATAGGCACATGCAATGGGGCTGGTTTTGGCAGTCTTTCTTGTTCCTTTCTCTCCATAGCTGTGCCCCCTCCCCAATGCCCTGACAACTCTTCATGGAGCATCAGATTATCTTACTACATGTTTGTGGTGTAGGGGAAAGGTGATCCCTTTAAAATACTGATGACCATGGAGGTGGCGAATGTTGGACGTTATTTTAGAAGGAAGAACAAGGGATGCTGTCTTCTCCATCTCTGTTACGTGTGCCTAAATCTTGATCCCAACATGAAGATTTTAAAAAGAACAACATTGAACTGGATTATATGGCAGAACAGACTCATACATTCCAGTTTAATGCAGTTAATTTGCATTCTGAAACTGGATTATATGGCAATATGGATCCAGTCTTAGGCCCCTTCTACACTGCCATATAATCCAGTTTATCAAATCAGATAATCCACATTATCTGCTTTGAACTGGATTATACGAGTCTAGACGGCCATATAACACAGTCTTAAACTAGCTAAACAGGAATTTAGAGGGGCAGAGAACCTTATTGATGAGTCTGCACTACAATTGAGGGGGGGGGGGTTGCAGCAAAAATTAGAAACCAAGAATTGATGATGGTGCCAGTGTCAGAGCATCTGACAATCTAAGACTTAGGTACAGCCCCAAATTTGACTACTGCTTAGCTGTTCTTGTAGCAGAAACTATTGTGCATGTGCCCCAACACGAGCAGTAAGAGAGAATTCTGAAGAATTCTGACTTAATATCTTGTGCAGATGGAGTCTTTCCCAGCCTATGAAAGCAATGAAGTCTGAAACCTGCACCCACTAGATGAAGAAATAGCTTTTTTTATTCTGGTGATTTGTACAAGAAGACAGCTGAAATGTTTTGTGTTGAATGCAGCATCAACATCAAAACTGTGTAAGAAGTATGCACAGCTTTAATATACTTACTGCATTTTGAAAATAGAAATAGAGGCCTAGAGCAGTCATGGATGAGCTTCAGGAATGCTAATTGTTTATGTACATGAGTAAGCTTATAAATGGTTGTTTCCAAGGGCTTATTTTGCTCATCAAGAAAAAACTGTCACTGCTAGTATAAAGAAGGGTGGATGAATTATTATATTACTTTCCCAGACTGTTCAGAGCTTTATGGGAAGTGCTCTTAACTTACCATGAACTCCTCTCCTACTGAGCCACCTTAGCTTCTGTACATTTAAAGTAGGCAAAGAACCATTATATTAATCCATTGTGCCATCTTATCTCCAGAAAACACATGTAAGCAATTTTGTTGAATATTTATATTTGATGCAAATTGCATTAGAAATCTGGGAATTTGGCTGTATATTCAGTGATAGTTTTGGAATAAGGGCACTCTTACTATTGTTCCATTTTGATCCTGAAGGCTCATTGTTTCACCAAATCACCCTACCCTGATCATACTGGGAATCATAGAGAAAATATGAAAAGAAAGCCACATCTTCTTTGCAGCTGGTAAAAATGTGGGAACCATGGTGACCTATCCTTTGTTTTGTTTTATTTTCCAATCAGATCCGATTGTATGCAAGACCTGATGCCATCAGAAGAGGATCTGGGGACTATGCTCTAAATATTACTCGGAGACTAATTGAGTTTTACGAAGACTACTTCAGAATGCCCTATTCCCTGCCAAAATTAGGTAAGCTCATTTTAGCCTAAAAAAGAAGAGTGTATTAAGAAGAAGAGAAAATCCAGAACTACATTTAAAGACGTGGGAAGCTGCAGAGAGATGAGAGATATACATGCTAATTGTGGGGAATCCCAAGGAACTACTTGCAGCTACCCCACATTCTTCAGGAGGATTTCTGGATAGATTACCTAGAGAGGTCTTAAAAAAAAAAGATGTTTACAGGGTAGGGTGAAGAGACTTTCTTTTTGTTAACTTCTCTGAAGTTTCTATTTTTTAAGGATCCAAACTAATTAATATAAATATTAATTTCTCTGTCAGTTGAGAAAAGAGGTCTAATATATTAGAAGTCAGTCTTAAGTAACATTTCATTTGGCATGGTTATGGTTTACCACAAAAGAAATGTTCTACCAATTTGTGTTTACATTTTGTGAATGCATGAGCATGTTGTATTTCCCTTTGGACTTCAGATTATATTGATTTGGTCACGTTGAGATCTTGCCTTGCCAGATGTGTTAAGCATTTGGAAAAAAACAAACCCAAACCAATATTTTCTGTAATAATGGTGCTTATTGAAAATGACTCTCTAAGGTTACTTTGCAGTTCAGGCAGCCCAACATAAAATGCATATTCTCTTTATTTGCTTTTGTTAATCTTCTTTCAGAGGCTAGAATGTTTCACACTGTATAATTACATCCACCCTCTTTAGAAACACATGGGACCAAGATCCAGAAAACATATTAGTCAGCGGCTCTTTTTTGTTCACAAGTGTTTTCCGATTTTCAGCCCCAGGTGTTCCTTCCTGGAATTCAGGGCCTCCTTCATTAAAGCACTTGCCTGCTGAGTGGCATCATTCTTATACTTCAGCTAATGGTGTAGCAGGAGATACATTAATTGATACTGTAACAGAGAACATTTTATGCATTTTTAATGTGTGAAAAGGCTCCCCCCGCTCCATTCTCTTAATTGATATGTTGCATGCTATACTGTATTAATGTCAAAGGAACATAGCAACTTGTTTAACATGAAACTGCACTAATGCCAATTTAGCTCTTTGTAGTTTCATGGCTGTGTAATTTGTCCCATGTAACTGCCTGTCATGAAAATGTGAGTCATAGAATTAGGTTTTGTGTTTTTCCCCCCCAAAATGGCTAACGGGATTAAAAAGTCAAAAGTAAGGTACCATGCCTTTCTTCTTTATTATCAGAAAGAAATTTGGAGTTCCTAGTACAAGATGATTGAGCAAGACATGGGATATCAACAGGTTATTACAAAAGCATAATTTTCTGTGTTTCATGTAAAATTTTGTGTTTCATTCTAATATACATTCTAGGAATGATTACATAAAGCAATTTATAGATTACATAATAAATGATGTTGTCAGTAGATTTTCTTTTGGCCAGGAAATTATGTTCTTCCATGGTTTTATGTGCCTACTTTTAACTTAAATTTTGTTGTTGGTATGCAATGGAGAACTGCTTCAACACTTTCAGTCTTGAAACCCCCTGGCTACTAATAATATTTGAGTTGGATCAATTCCAGAAGTTTTACCTGAGGTTGCATTTGAAAACCTGAAAATTCCAATTAGGTCATTAAACTTACAAAGTAGGTCGCTGACTATGATTAGTCAGTAAAATGTATCTTTTAAAATAGGCTTTGTCTGTGGGTGCTTCCAGACAATGCCAAAATGTGGGTTTCAAAACTGGGGCAAAAAATCCTGGCAACTGACAACAGGTTCACACACAGACTGGTTAGTCTTGGTATAAGTTCCCCACCATCCTCACATTTTCCTTTGAAGCAGACCAAGACAAAGGGTGGACAAGAGAAATCGGGCAGAAGTTTCTTTCTTTCTTTTTTTTTATTTAAAAAAAAACATTCTCTCAGAGATGTCCTGGACCTCATATGTGCACATGCAAATATCTTAATGTACACACAAGCAGATTTCTTATTCTCTTTCCTCACACAACTCTAAATTCAAGTCCTGTTTAATATTATAAAGAACAAAAGAAAGGCCTGGCTTTAGACAGTTCTAATGGCTTTCCAGTTCTGCTTCCCTTTAGCCACCTGTGTGTCTATGGCTCCATTTTTTGACAGCTGATCAGCTGTTTTGGGCTTTTAAAATGTGCATGTGTGTTGGAGCAGTCCACACACGGGGAAGGGAAGGAACGCATGTGTTTTGCATAACAGGGATACACAGTCATGCAAAGGTTTGCATTTTTTTGGGTGGAATCGGGTTTTAAGCACACCTTTTAAACACGTGCTTTTTAGTTGTTAATCAAATTCCTCCTGCACTTTGACTAAATGTTATTAAGTCATCTCCCCTTTTAATACCAGTTACTTCTGGGTTTTTAGTCATGTGTAGAATGGTCCTGTTTCCTAGAAAATCTTGAAAGGTTGGTTTAAAACCGTGAAGATGTATTTGGCTAAACACCTGCAAAAACTCCGAAATGAGCATGTATGGGCATTTAGCAAGTCAACCCCAGCTGGGAAACAGAGCAGTTTAATGTAGGTGTGGCTTGGAAGGCTGATTGTATACACAATATTTCTTGCTGTGATAGCACCATTTGCTGAATGCTTAATATAAATAGCAGCAGAGTTGTGTAGAAACTCGAAACTATCAAAGTTTATTTCCACATGATTTTCAGTAAAGTGTTTTACCCTTGTAGCACAGAAGTTTTAGCGAAGATGAATAGCAGTTTCTATCAAATTTATGCTTACACTGCGATGCAAAAAAAATGGCTTTCAGTCCTGGATCTTCAGGAATCTGCTAGTTCTAAACATTTAACATGGAATGTTTCATGTATATTAGTCTATTTGTTACTGTGAACATATATTTGACATGACAAACTCTTCACAGGCACTGAACCTGTCAATGCATCTTTTCTGAGTTTTTAATTTGTTCTTGGAGAATACAAAGTTGTAGTCAGAAAAATTGTATATTAGACACATCTGATTTCATGAACTACCATTTTTTAAAGTCTTTCATGTTCTCCTCAGTTCTGACCCAGCAGATATCCCAATCTATCTGCACATTTTGATAATGTATGGAGGAGAAAGGAAGAAAAAAGTCTTGTTTACTTCTCTGCCAGACTAGACATAGATGGGTATGCTGCCCATCCCACAATGTTGCTGGACCTCCAGCAGAGGCTCCACCTACAGCCAGCACGGATAATCACCGGTTGCACGACACTTTCCATGTGCAATGAGGGAATTATTGTTGTGAGGGTGTGCCATACGGGCCAACAAATTTGCCCTGCTAACCCTCTGTTTCTTTGGCAAAGCCAGACAAAGTGGGATGGTTCACCTGGTTCATGTGATAAGACTGTAAAACTATCTTCAAGATGCTGATGTCTTCCCTCTTCTCCTATTGGGCTAAGCACATAGAGCAACATTTTTCTTGTACATTGGACTTAGTTGTGAGGAATGTGTTGTCTGTCATTCACATGGAACTACAGGCAGTCCCTGAGTTACAAATATCCGACTTACAAATGGCTCAACAGTTAAGAACAGGACTGAGACAATAGGAAGTGAGAGAAACTTACCTCTAGGAATGGAATTACACTCCTGAAAGAGTTATCATGGGGGGAAAGTGTCTCCATGGAAGCTTTATCACCAATCCTTGTTTCCATACCAAGCCAAAGATTTCAAAATCTAAATATCACAGGGACAGAAAGTGAAGTGAAATCTTCTGAACAGGGACACAGATCGCAAAACAAACACCACAGGGATGTTAATTCTTCCCTCTGCTACCCAAATAGATAGATAGGCTGCAGTTACACTTAAAATGAATATCCTCTGACTTACATATAAGTTCAACGTAAGAACAAACCTACAGAACCTATCTTGTTTGTAACTTGGGGACTGCCTGTATAGCCTATTGGGAAATTATTTGATTACCCTGACTGTGGAGACATGCAGCCAGTGTGTAAACTGTTGGTCTGGTCTATCCATGTGATGAGAAGGTGCTCCTATGTTTTTTCAGGGCTTAGTGAAAGAGTTTGAACAATAGTAGGGCTGCATGTGGGCTTGGGGGTTGCATGTTAAACTGTAAAATGGCTGGAAAAGATTTCCTTTGGAATTGTGGAGAACACAAGCATAAATATAATCTAGATCTTTAAAAAATAACTTCAGGATCTGTCTAGAGTGTGAAATTGAGTTAGATTTCAAATTTAAAGGTATAGCAAGGAAGTTTAGATTTAGTAAACAGAGTCCCAGAAGAACTATGGACAGAAGTCCGCGACATTGTTCAGGAGACGGCAACAAAGTACGTTCCAAAGAAAAAGAAAACCAAGAAGGCAAAATGGTTGTCTGCTGAGACACTGGAAGTAGCCCAAGAAAGGAGGAAAGCAAAAGGAAACAGTGATAAGGGGAGATATGCCCAGTTAAATGCGCAATTCCAGAGGTTAGCCAGAAGAGATAAGGAACTATTTTTAAATAAGCAATGCATGGAAGTGGAAGAAGACAACAGAATAGGAAGGACAAGAGACCTCTTCCAGAAAATTAGAAACATTGGAGGTAAATTTCAGGCAAAAATTGGTATGATAAGAAACAAAGATGGCAGGGACCTAACAGAAGCTGAAGAGATCAAGAGAAGGTGGCGAGACTATACAGAAGATCTGTATAGGAAGGATAATAATATTGAGGATAGTTATGACGGTGTGGTGAATGAATTAGAACCAGACATCCTGAGGAGTGAGGTTGAATGGGCCTTAAGAAGCATTGCTAACAACAAGGCAGCAGGAGATGACAGGATCCCAGCTGAACTGTTTAAAATCTTAAAAGATGATGCTGTCAAGGTGATGCATGCCATTTGCCAGCAAATATGGAAAACACAAGAATGGCCATCAGACTGGAAAAAATCAACTTATATCCCCATACCAAAAAAGGGAAATGCGAAAGACTGCTCAAACTTCCGTACAGTGGCCCTTATTTCTCATGCCAGTAAGGTAATGCTCAAGATCCTGCAAGGAAGACTCCAGCAATACATGGAGCGAGAGTTGCCAGATGTTCAAGCTGGGTTTAGAAAAGGCAGAGGAACGAGAGACCAGATTGGCAATATCCGCTGGATAATGGAGAAAGGCAGGGAGTTTCAGAAAAACATCTACTTCTGCTTCATTGACTATTCTAAAGCCTTTGACTGTGTGGATCATAATAAATTGTGGCAAGTTCTTAGTGGGATGGGCATCCCAAGCCACCTTGTCTCTCTCCTGAGGAATCTGTACAAGGACCAAGTAGCAACAGTCAGAACTGACCACGGAACAACAGACTGGTTCAAGATTGGGAAGGCGTACGGCAAGGCTGCATACTCTCACCCAACTTTTTTAACTTGTATGCAGAACACATCATGCGATGTGCGGGGCTGGATGAATGCAAAGCTGGGGTGAAAATTGCTGGAAGAAACATTAACAACCTCAGATATGCAGATGACACCACTCTGATGGCCGAAAGCGAGGAGGAGCTGAGGAGCCTTCTAATCAAGGTGAAAGAAGAAAGCGCAAAAGCCGGGTTGCAGCTAAACATCAAAAAAACCAAGATTATGGCAACAAGAATGATTGACAACTGGAAAATAGAGGGAGAAACCGTGGAGGCCGTGACAGACTTTGTATTTCTAGGTGCAAAGATTACTGCAGATGCAGACTGTAGCCAGGAAATCAGAAGACGCTTACTTCTTGGGAGGAGAGCAATGTCCAGTCTCGATAAAATAGTGAAGAGTAGAGACATCAGACTGGCAACAAAGATCCGCCTAGTCAAAGCCATGGTATTCCCTGTAGTCACCTACGGATGTGAGAGCTGGACCTTAGGGAAGGCTGAGCGAAGGAAGATCGATGCTTTTGAGCTGTGGTGTTGGAGGAAAGTGCTGAGAGTGCCTTGGACTGCGAGAAGATCCAACCAGTCCATCCTCCAGGAAATAAAGCCCGACTGTTCACTGGAGGGAAAGATACTAGAGACAAAGTTGAAGTACTTTGGCCACATCATGAGGAGACAGGAGAGCCTAGAGAAGACAATTATGCTTGGGAAAGTGGAAGGCAAAAGGAAGAGGGGCCGACCAAGGGCAAGATGGATGGATGGCATCCTTGAAGTGACTGGCCTTGAGGGAGCTGGGGGTGGTAACGGCTGACAGGGAGCTCTGGCGTGGGCTGGTCCATGAGGTCACGAAGAGTCGGAGACGACTGAACGAATGAACAACAACAATAAAGGAAGTTTAACCCAAGATATGTAGTATAGTTTTTGAAATATGACTAGAAGCATTTATTGCCATTTTGTATGGAGTGCTTCCGATCAATGGAGAATGTTCTGATAATGCTTTATCTGCTTCAGGAGGTTTAAATGCTTAAAATCAAATTATACCAATTTTATCTTTTGAAAGTAACTGAATTTAAGACAGTTTTCATTACAGGTCCTTTATTCTGTTGCATTATTACTCTCATCCTTGATTTAAGAGAGTAACCTTTCTGAAAAGCCTTTCAATGATTTTCTTTTTGTTAGCTTAATCAAATCTTTTTAAAGGTTTCAAGACCAAGAGGAGCATGAGAGGCATTTCCAGGCATGCAACCTACACATATTCAGAAGATTTGGCAGAGTCTAGGGAGACATGATGGTTGAAAGCAAGTTTAAGGCTTTTTAAATAGTGGACTGTAGTGGCATTAGGAAAAATGAAGCAACTGCCAAAGCTGCAATCCTTCCTATAACATAGTGCTTGGTGAGATCTGGTAAGATGTTCTTGAAGATTTGAAGGTGGAATTGTGAGTCAAGGGCTCCATCTACACTGACCATTTAATGCAGTTTAAAGATGGCTTCAAACTGTGGCACCCACAAAACATGTGAATGAAAGCTCTTAATGTGCTCTGTAGTTTATGTCATCCCAGTCCGTGCCTCAAATTGGCTCCAGGGTTTCCTGTGTAATTGTCTCCATAACCATTTGCATTAAATGATCAGTGTAGATGAGACCATGGAAGCTCATTCTTTCCTTCTACTTTCTCTCCTGGCTTGGAACTGATACTTCTGCCTTTCAAAAGATTAAAGTTGAATTTAAGTGGGCTCCAGCTTTGATGCTTGCAACTTTGAAGCGAAGCTTACTTCTACTTGGTAAACATCTGTATTGGTATCAAGGGGCTTATACGTGTATTAGAGCATGTAAGAAATCGATTAGTGTGTGTGTGTCAACTGTAAAATAAGATTCACGGAGCTGATTGGCTGGGGAGCTAGTTGAGCCTGGGACTTTTGGTTACTATTACATTTTTAGTCCTGGATGTGCAGGTGCTTGCAGAGAAGCACACAGAGAGAGATAGTCTGGAGAGTACCCTTACTTCATGGGCTACTGGAGGAAGATTCTCCACATGGTCAAAGAAAGGCTATTTAAATCTCCCTAAAAGGACATTATGTGAGTCTATGCAACTGATCACATGATTGTAAATATATTGTTCTGCATTACGAGGAGTAAACTACTTCTTTATTGATCATCTGTGTGCCATATTTTCTTTCTCTGGCAAGACAGTGTGTGGGTTGATCAAACATGAACCATGTGGTTTATTTTATATTATGCCACAACTTGGACTATCTCAACCCAGTGTACATGTCTACATCTCATTGATGATCTGGAACTGATTTTTAAAAAAATGTTGCAGTGTACTTATTTTTTATAAAACCAACTTTGGGAAATGTAAGGGGATGAGAAGAAATTATTCAAAATCCTTTGCTGCATGGAAAAGTAGATACTTTATTATTTCTCAATATGTTCATAAACTATGCATCATTATTCTGAGAGAAGAGGAGAAATTGTGGTGCCTGTTCCCCATTCAGTGTATCATCACTATTTGGGGTGGTTCTTTAGAGTGCTTTTCATTTCTGTCACTATTAGAGTAGCTTTGATATGACTGGAGAACTAAGAACATTATTTGGGATAACATTAGGAAACTTCTCTGAATAGATTCAAGCTACTGTATACTTAGCTTCTGTAGCAGATCAATCCATCTATAAGGGAAAGCATGATAAAAAAGATGAAAGAAAAAAGAAAAAATCCAGAGTGAGGAGACAAACATACAGCGTGAAATAACAAGAGGAAGTGTTTTTAAAATTGAAAGTGAAACCCACAGATTAAAAAAAATATCTTTATGGTCTTTAGTACATGTGGTAATTGGAAGTGATAAATTTAAAGTTTAAGGCTTTGTAATGCAAGGGTAGACTTAACAATTGCTCTGTCCATACTGTTCATGTGTTTGACTTTTCTTTCTGTGGAATTTTGTTTGCTTGTTGTCTAAGCTGACAAAAGATAAGTCAGTGTAAAAGTGATGATTTTAGCCACAGGAAATCCATGGATCCCTTCTAGTGTTACATTGTCTTTCCTGTTGGGAAGCCATGAAAAAATGATCTTGGAATTTTGCAATTTCCTGAGAGTGTGCTTTTATGTACAGCGACTATGCATGTTTCTATGCTCCTACTAGTCAAAAGCTGTCCAATCATTTTATACTTCACATTTTATTTGTTTTTGGTAGTAAGAAGAGATAAATAAAACAGCACTGGGAAAACCTGGGAAGCTGGTAAATGATTATGTCATGGGAGTTTTCCATCAAATTTTATGAATTAATCAGGGCAATACACGGCAGACAGGGATCTCTAGTAAGTATCCTAACTCTTTGATGTAACCCGACTTTGCTATGCACTAAGCAAAATTGGGGGATACTTTTGAGTTTGTCAGAAACTTGAGCATATCCATGGGCTTTGTGGCCATGGGAACACCTGGTTGGGCCTTTTTTGAGTCAATCTTTTGTCCACATGTACACTGCCAGCATCAACCTTCTTCTGTTGTGATCAGCTGCATGTCACTGCCACTGTCCCTCATTGGCTGCGGAACTCCTTGCAAAAGCCTGGCCATTGCAGTCACGTCTATTGAAGTTAGAAAGGTGTGTCCATGCAATCAGCAAGAAAGAGAGCTGATTTCACACACCCAGCTGTGGCCTCAGCTAATACAATAGGCCATGGCCAGGTACTTGTAAGGAGCTCCATGGCTAGAGGGAAATATGTAGTTATGGTGACACACAGATGAGAGGGTGACCCAACAGGAGTGATGCTATTTTGGCCCATCTGGACATCACACCATGTGACAGGCCAAAGTGGATGTTCATGCTTTGGAAAAACAATGTTAAAAGGCCTAATGGAGTGGAACTGACTGTTTTGTGTTTTCTGCACAGCCCTTATTTTAACCTCCCTCCTCCACCCCCCAAAAAACCTTTCCTAAAACCCCATCCTTCTATCAATTGATCTATCTATCTTTTGTAAATTCTTGATCTGAACATCCTGTGGTTTACAGTCAATTGGACAGAAAATAACGAGAACAAAAAGACCTAACTTTTTTCATTTGTTATGACTCCCTCAATTTATCCTTAAAAATTTCATAGAAATGGGAACATCTCAGATATAGTTTGCCTACAAAATAGAACATATGATTTGGCCACAAAATAAAAATAAATTAATAATGCTTAAAGCTGGGATTGGAAACATGTGGTCTTCTAGGTACATTACACTGCAGTTCCCATCACATGTGGCTTATACTGACTGCTGCTGATTTGAAAGCTGAAACTCATCACAATGGTTTTACACTACACCAGGGTGTGGGAAATGTGTGGCTCTCCAAATGTTGCTGGACTACAACTTTCGGCATCTCTAATAGCTGGGAGTTGCATGTCAGCAGCATATGGAGGGTCACCTAATTTTCATCCCTGAGCTAAACCATAATTAAGCTCCCATTGTCTGAACTAAAAACCAAATTGTTGAGTTTATTGAGTTAGGCATGGAATGTGTGGGCTGCCAGTAGCTCTAAGCTGTATTTTATGCAGTCTGTGATGCCCCAGGCTGTTTCTGGCCAAGTCTTCCCTGTCTGAGCAGGAGAAAGAAAATATTTTGGAAAGTATGGCTCCCACAGGATATGTAATTTACAAGGTTTTCCCTGTACAGGTAAAAAGAAAGCAACCTAAATGAGTGGAAAAACAAGGTTTTGCCTTTTGTGAATGAATAGCATGGAATGTCTATGTTTCTGCATATAAATGAATAGACATATGCCTCTGTTAGAGCATGAAATGTTTTTGTCTTAAGATCATCACCAGCCCACTCTCTGTCTCTTTGTCTTAAGATTTTTAAGAGGAAAATCAAGAGAAACTGTGGGCAGGTGATATGGTAAAAAAAGCAAGGATATCCTAAGTAATGCTAGCCTTACCTTCTGTCAGTTCTGGGACCACCTACCAGCAACATGTGGTCCGTGGTAATCCATGTAGAAGAAGAAAAGGCTTCCCAAGCATGAATTAAACAATGTTCATTGCTGAATTCCACCTGAACAGTTGCATCAGCAGATCTGAATCAGTTAAGAAGCTTACAATGATATGAATGAATCTCCCCTCTTGTTTACTAAGCCCTGCTCACATTCCCCCTTCCCAAGAGAGCAAAGTAGACTTTTTCAGTGTCAGGGAGGAAAAAGAACAGTTTTCCCCCTCACATGACCCAGCTTTGTATGCATGTGTTATTGCCAGATAGATTTTTTTGTGTGTTTCTTCTCCTGGTGATTTTATCTATACTTTTTTTGGAAGCTGCTAGCCATAATGATTCTAAGAATTTAGTTTTGGATAAAGCAGTATAGTGTAAGTAGAGTTCAGTTGTTTTCCCAAGGTGCTCATGACCTATGCAGATTTTCAGTACAGGTCCCACTGGATAATGATAATACTATAATTAGAAATATAATTACTGCAAACTTCAGGTTCCATCTGCTTTTTTCCTGGCTAGTTTGTCAAAAGGAGAAGAGATTATCTTTCTTGTTCCTTTCTATGTATTTAATTGAACGCTGCACAACAATGCATGATGCAGAATGCCAAGCTTTCAGATAGCATATGCCTATAGGAAATGGATACGAAAACAGCCATATGGTGAAATCGATATTACAATCTTTATCTTCCATACCTCAACATGCAATGTTTTTGTATGTAGTTTCCGGCCACTTTGTTTGAAACGCATTGTCCTTGACAAAATGAAGTTTGAAATAGGTGGGTGCCTTTTTGAAAAGTTGTCCCAATATAATTTGGTTGTTGTGCAGTATTATAATCCACAGTAACTTTATTACCAGTTATTTAAAATCCCTGTTTATTTTATGCCTGAAAGTCTGCTTATTTTTCTGTGCAATCAGCAGAAGCACATTGCCCGAGAAAGTATATGGGAGGGCCAGTGAATATTCTTGTTACTGCAAAGTCCTTCTGTTGTTTCTCTGTGAATTTTAAGAGTTGCATAATCTGTTTAAGACTTACAGAACAAGCAGAACAGATGCAGTAGAGGAGGAAGGTAAATAATTCATGACTTTCTAATACATAGTACTTCCAGTCCCACTTCTAGTTAATAACCATATTGAAACTCCAGCATTTACCAACATATCTCAGGATAAATAATTAGGATACCTTTTATTTCTTGAAGAAATTAGTAAAGCGCCTACCCTAGAAACTTTTAAAAAGAACCTCAAAACCTGGCTTTTCCGTTGCGCCTTTGGTGAATAGGTATTCAATCCCACATTATCCCTCATGTCCAATGTTCTGTCACTGGAGTATACGTTTCCCCCCTCATGGGAAAGCTTGATTCCACATCTCCCAATATAATGAGCCCTCCTCCACAAATAATTTGTTTCTCTTTTATCTCACCCGAGTTTTTAACCCGTTTTAATTCATTTTTTTAACCATTACATGTTGCCCGCCCATTGTCACTGTGTTTGTGTTTATTGTAATTTTATATTGTTGTATATTCATATGTTTTATATATTTATGATATTGTTTATTGTTTGCATTTTTGGTTTGCGTTCAGTCGTTCTTTATTGTAATTGTTGTTTGTGCTTTGCCCCATGTATGCCGCTCCGAGTCCCCATTGGGGAGATGGTGGTGGGGTACAAATAAAGATGATTATGATTATGATTATGATTATGATTATTATTATTATTATTCTCTTTTCTCAATGGTCCAAATTCACCCATGTTTGATGTCACATTTTATGTAGATTAGTAATGTTCTTTTAGCTGATTCTAATTACTACTGCTAAACTAAACGTCATGTATTCTGGATAAATGCTGAAATAAGGTATAATCTACTCTATGTATGTTATGCTCTTTCTTATTTGAGCCAATAAAATTTAGAAGGGTGACTGTTTAAGATGAAGAGGGGTTGAATACCACTTAGAGAGAGAAAGTGGTCCTGGAAGCTATGAGAGTATATACTCTTGAACAAAATACTCATGATTAAAATTGTTTCTTCCACTATTAGCTGAACCCTGATAGTTTTTGCCTGAACAAGTGATGGCCATCCAGTTATATAAATATGGCCGAGGGTACTTCTACACAGGTCCTAAATTCCAAGAGAAACCAGGATGGAGGTGGGTGGCTATTTACTGTAGGTGCTTGCCGAAAATGCATGCTAAGTCACATCATCAGCTGCAAAACACAGCTGTGCTTAAAATCTGAAATTGGTTGAAAAATGTGCATATTCGTGTCACTGTATATCCCTGCACTCACAAAAAATATAGGAATTTGTTGTGATACACTGGTGTAGACTGCTGCAGCACATGTGCACATTTTAAAATCCTGAAACATCTGATGAGGCTGTAAACAGATGGAGCCATAGACACACAGGTGGTTAAGTGGAAGGACAAATGGAAAGCTATTCCCATGAGAACTCTCTGCAACTATTCCTTTGTTCTTATATTTATGAAATTAAACAGAGCTTGAATTTACACAGTGGGCACCAGCATGGCAAGCAAGTGACCTTAAAAGGAAGTGGAGTTTAAGAGGGCAAACGTAAAGGCAGCAGGAGGGTGATGAGAGATAATGACAAGAAATCTGCTTGTGTGCACATTTGTATGTCCTCATCATGAGATCCAGTGTATCTCAGAGAGCCAATAAAAAAATTAAAAGAAAATTTCCAGCGGATTACCTGTATCCATTTTGTGGATTTCTAAAATCCACTATAAACAAACTTTTCAGGATGCCAGGGGACTATTTGCCAGGACTGACAGCTCCATGTTTGGTCTTCCTTTCAGGTACCATGTGTTTGTTTTTTTTTGGCCACACTTCTTTGTCTCAGATTATGAGACTGTCTAGAAGGGCTCTGAGAATGGGATCTGTCAAATTTGCCTGTGTTGAATTGGTTCAATGATGTGAAGTAAGGCACATTCTTACAGTTTCTTACTAACCATTGACATTTCTTTCCTAAAATCCTGCTTCATGAGCCTGGCATGGTAATTTAAAAAAAATTAAGCATTAAAAAGAGTGAAATTTGAAAATATTACCACTTTATTTGTTCTTTGTGTCATTTTGCCTTCATAGTAATTTTGGCTTTCAAAATTGGTTAGCTTTTAGACTTTTGGACTTCTGTGATTGAGAGCAATTACATTGGGAGGAAAGAGAGGAGTCCAGAGAAGAGGGGTGTGTGTGTGTGTGTGTGTGTGTGTGTGTGGAGATGAATTCCTCCTTTCTCCTTGGGAGTAGCAGGATTCTTGAGTGTCCACTGAAGTTTATCAGTAGAGCACAATGAAACATGCCTGTTACCCTTTGTAGTCTTTTACTTAGGTCATTGCTATCTTAAATGCTGGTTATAAGTTTTAATCCTTGTTTTATCAGTTTTATCTGCTGTTAATTCCACCCACATCATGTGTTTTAATCAGTTTTGGCTATTTTTGGCCTTACTAACCCCTTGCATACCTTGTATCTTATACCTTTTATGGAGCAATAAGGGTCTTTGGACTGTATTAAAAATGTTGTTGTGTTATCGAACTACTCTTCATGATTTGCTAAAAGAAGTTTCAAACATCCCCCCCCCCAAAATTTTTTTTTATTTTCTGACTACGGCCCTGACAGGATTGAGAGGTAAAGTCTAAATCCCCAAAGTGGTGTCTATCATCCCAGATCAATGCCTCCTGTCTCCTCAGGAGTAGCAGCATTGGAAGGGAAAGTCTAGTATCCCCAAAGTTTTTTTTTTCAAGAAAAGTTGAGAATACCTTGGGGCAAAAGACTCCCTCCATGTGATTCTCTTTCCTCTGAAATGTTGTCTCTCTCACACAAGTAGGTTAATAGCTTCTATGCAAATTTACCTTCTGGACATTGGAGTCAAATCAGCTGCTTACTTGCAAAAATGGCCCTTTAAGCATTTTTAAAAATTAAATAATCTCCTTCATTTTTAGAGGAGTTACATACACTTAGTGTCATACGAATGAGAATAAAAAGAGACAATGTCTGTAGGTTTAAAAAATGGTTTTAATTTAAGGCTTTTCCCCCAGACTGTTTTCTTTTTTTACCCATTGATGTTCATATAATGTGTTCATATAATGTGAACTATATACACCATGAAATAATAACACTTAAAGGGTATTTGACCTATTGTGCTGGCTAGACCAGGAGTGCCAAGAATACATTAAAGTCTTGAATAAAGACTGTTTGATCTGATCCAGCAATGTTGGAGAACCCTGTGTTCCTTCAGAAAAGGTTCCTTCAGCAAAAGCTAGAAATGTATCAAAACCAGATCTTTTGAAGCTTCTGAAAGTTACTTCTTTGGAATTTAATTCCCACAGTTCTCTGATCAGTGATTCTTCTGTGTTTGGAAAACAGTTTTGAACTATGTATTAAACATGATTAAATTGAATTGAATTATTCATTTATTTGTATGCCTCTCTTCTAAAAAATAATGAATTTATTAACAGAAATACCTAAACTTATGTAAATCTTCTGGAAGTCTATGTTTGTCTCCAAGATAGATAAGGATACAGATTTAGGAGCTGAATTAATGATTTTTGACATCCATGACTTGTCTACCATTGTTTGTTTTATTTATTAATTTATTTTCTCATCAAAAGTTTATGTGTGTGTGTGTTCTGTCACGTGCTGAGCCTGTAATAATTGACTTTTGAAATAGGACGTGCACCTTGTGCCCAGCGGGAAGCCAAGGGCGCCTCGAAAAAGGCCTTTAAGGATTTTCCTGTAGAGATAGTCTTTAGAGTCTTTAATGATGTAACAAAGTCCTTTATTATTGAACAAATCCAACAGATATTTCTCAAATCTTCAATAGGTCAAACAAATGCTTCAAGGCTTTGAATCAACTGTTGGCTTCCTTAATCTTGTCCACGAGGGACAGGCAACTGTCTTCATTAACTGTTCCTTTGCTTTAGAGGAAAACCCTTTTTTAACCTCTTCCAGGCTGACTATAATCTAATCCTTACTGATTTGGGTCCTACTACCGGATTCAAACTGCGTCCTGCACACCGAGTAGACCTACCAGTAAAGGCTTGCAGATTCTCCAGCTGGAGTTCTATGGGTCTGTAAAGCTGTTTTCACTCTGGAATTTCTTAGAGACTTTAGGGCTGTTTCCCTCAGATGCTGTAAGGCTGAGAGGCGGTGAGCTCTCTGCCAGAGCTTTGGGACTGTTTCCCCCTGGAATGACCCTGGAATTTCCTGGACTTCAGTTTCCTTGGATGGTCCTAAGAAATGAAGCTTTTGTGCAGGTGAAGCTTGTCCATGTCCTCTAACTTAACTTTCCTCACTAAGACTAACTAAAAATGGCTCCCTCTTCCCTTCCCATCTCCCTGGGAGAAGGAGCGGACCCAAACTTAACAATGATAGACAAGTGGCTTGTCCTATGACTGCAAACCAAAGGAAGCCTCCTTTTTGCAGAATCCCTTCATGCAAACACTTAATAGAAAGAAAACAAAGTTGGAGCTCCTGGTACAGATGTACCAGCACAGTGTGTGATAGAGACATTACATTGTCTACACAGCACAACAAAAAATGTTTTTTCGCTTGGTGTCTTGGCTTTTAGACCTGTTCCTGTGGGGTTTGGAGATGTTGCATTGGATAGATTGCATCAGCTGTCATTTCATAGATATAGTTATTGTGATTTTCTGTGGGTAAACAGATGAAGACTGGTATATGCATTTATTTATTTATTTATTTATTTATTTCACAGTTTTGTATACCGAGCTTCTCAACCTCGTCGAGGGACTTAGCCCAGTTTACAGCCATAAAAACATATACATTCATTAAAATATCATATATCACAAATTACAAAACAACTTTAAAAACACTAAACATAAAACTACAGTGGTCAGTCGTCCTAATAAGATGGATCTATATCCACTTCCATCCAGAGTCCTATGGTGTTGTCTCATTCCTCGAAGGCCTGACTCCACAGCCACGTCTTCACCTGTTTCCTAAATGTTAGGATGGATGGAGCGGTTCTGGCCTCCAGAGGGAGAGAGTTCCAGAGTCGTGGGGCCACCACCGAGAAGGCCCTGTCCCTCGTCCCCACCAGCCGCGCTTGCGAGGCTGGTGGGACCGAGAGCAGGGCCTCTCCAGATGATCTTAGTTCTGCCTATGTTCTGTATCGCAAAAACCAGTGTTGATAGGAGAAAAACTGTTGCCAATCAAATATACCCAGAAACACGGCTAACATTTCAGTACCAAAATGTATGTTGGTCAGTGACTGATTGGTGCAGTGATTTCCTATTCAAATCAATTGCTGATTGATCATATCAATTATAACAGGTTAAATTCTTGAGTTTCTGATTGTCTTTTCTCATTGCCCTCAGAAAGACTAAGCAAAAGACTCATGGAAAAGTACTTAGGATGTATTTGAAAGGTTCACCTGCAGTGATAGTTACCTTGATGAGAAAGAGGACTTAGGTGATATAAGCATTCTAAATTGCTTGCACTGGTGCCTTAGAGAAAGTAAGGCTAAGTGATGGTGAGCAATCTGGCAAGATTTAATTCAGACCTATTCAAAAATAAACTGAAAATAGGATACTTACATCTTTGTCTGTTAGAATATAAGCCTTTCAGGTAGTACCATCTAAAGTTGTTAGTCATGATAGGGAAGATGATGATAGTGATGATTTATTATCATTTTTAAAAATATAGCACTATACATGACACATATATCACTGTACACGGCATATTACTAGTAAAATAATAACAAAATATTTTCCTTATTAATACATGTCACTGAAAAGAAGATGGCAGCCAAAAAGGAGATTAAGTCCTTCATATACTTCCCGTTCTCTCCCCCCTCCCCCCCATGGCCAGGGCTGTGGCAATTGGAATGAATGGTGGGTCTTTCATCATCTTCTGGATTTAGGCATGATGGAGCTGAGCCTGCCTCCTCTCCTTCTGTGATCACAGCAGTGACATTTGGGAAGGAGGAAAAGGCCTTCTATCTGCTTCTGGATGTAGTCATGATGGAGCTGGGCTTGCTTCTTTTTCTCTCTGTCTGCAAACAGGGCAGTGGCAGTTAGGATGGAGACATGACTTTTTATCTGCTTCTAGACCTAGGTATGATGAAACTGTGCCTGCCTCTTCTCTTCTGCTGTGCCCAATGCAGTGGCAGTTAGGATGGGATTTTATTGATTTGTTTCTGAGTGTAGCAACGAGAGAAATAATGAGACATTAAAATAATAGTTTGTTTTAATATCTCAAGCAGCTTCATTTTGTGCATTTGGTGAACACTGATGTTCTCTTCGCAACACTTCTGGTCAACAACCCATGTACTTAACATATTATCATGCTTCAGTGACCCCATTTGGAACTGATAAGCACTACCATCTAGAATACAATATACTTGGGCAATTCTTTGTATTAA
Organism: Anolis sagrei; assembly: GCF_037176765.1. Taxonomy (NCBI): domain Eukaryota; kingdom Metazoa; phylum Chordata; class Lepidosauria; order Squamata; family Anolidae; genus Anolis; species Anolis sagrei. Next base: position 144,748,576 of record NC_090025.1, read on the forward strand.
ACAATAGTCTGGATCCATGTGTGAGTTGGCTAAAAGTCAGTCTAAAATTCATCTAGCAAAATGCCCTATGAGGATATAAATATACCAGCCTAATCAAACAGTTATGTGACTGAACTCAGTATGGGATTGGGGGGGGGGGGGGCGTCTCTCTCTGTCACTCTCAGAAAGCCACTATTCCATTATGGGCTCTGCCTTCCTCCACAAAAATGAAATGAACTATGACTAATCTTGCCTGGAAAATTGTTTGAATTCTCTGCAAACTTTCCATTGTCTGAAGAAAATTCCATTTAAAGTTCAAGGTATTTGCAAGGCCAATAATTTTAGCTCTAGATGATATATTCATAGAGAAGCTAACAGTCATAATTCCAGTTTCAAGACTTGCCAGTTTTCTGTTCAACTTATGTTTCCATTCTATTTTTTGTGTGGTTGAGCTAAATTTAGAATAGAAATGGGGATAATGATGCCAAAGGAAAAACACACATACTCTCAGGGATCCAAAATCATATAAATAACACAGAATGAAAGTCTTGTCTGCAGTTTTGTAAAAAGAAATCTGTGTCTAGGCAGGTCTGGGTAATTGCTGAAATGAAAGAGGGTATATTCGGTTTGAAATAAGTATGCTGTAGTGCAAACAGTACTTCCCATCTAATCACAAAGAAGAAAATGGAAAAATACCACCAAAATGTATTTGAGATGTCCCCCAAATGTAAAAAAAAATATTTATGGGAACTTAACCATAAATACAGGTTGGTGACAAGAGGATGAGTGTTAATCTACACTATTGTATATTGTTCCAAGGAGGCTTTCTATTGTTCTTTCTTCCTTGTTTCTCTCATTTTTCTTTATTCATGATAATTTAATCTCTCTCCTATTTTGCTGGCTCTATTATGCCCATCCTTTAGGGCTCAGCTGGTTATACCCAGATTCCTAGACTTTTGGCTTTCTGCTTCAGTGGTCTTCCAAGTATATTTGCTTATTTTTTATCCTCTTCTTTTTTTAAAAAAGAACTTTTGTTGTTATACCTTTAGCTCTAATGTCTAATGCCCATGTTATTGAGTAAATGCTTCTTTGACTTTTGCGGGATTAAATATTAAACAGCAGTTGTCTGGCAGCTCAGTCAAATGACGTGTGTGTTGATGGTGTGAACTGGAATCCTGATAATCTGTATGTGTTTCGTGCTGTGCTATATGCTGATGATATAATAAAATCCTGAATATTGATCAGCTCTGTGGCTTTCACTTTTGGAGGTCATAGGAGAATAGCAATGATAAATCACAAAAAGAAGAATTCAGTTTATTATTATGCTTCTAAATTTTCTGATAGTACTTTTCTAGTCCAGTTTGTGTGTATATCGTCTTGCTGCCTTGAACATATTAGATAAGAAGAGAAACATGAAGGAGAAAATAATACCTATAATACTGTTATTTATTACTTATCCAGCTTTATAAATCAACATGGCATTTTAAAGAGTTTTATAAGCAAGAGACAGGCCCCTGTCTCCAAGGAGCTTACTTGGTATACTTTTCATTAAAAAGATGTTCAATGTTTTCATTAAAACTATGTTTAAAGGAACTTGCGAAGAGGGAAAATGCAAAAAGGTTATTAAAAGAAGACCAAGCATGATCCAGCTAGTGGTAAAACACTTTTAAATCCCCCTGATTTCAGTGAGAGAGATTTAATCATGTGCTTAATTCTCCTTATGACATCAGCGGGTCTTAAAAGATGCTTTATTTGGGCTGGATTATGCCCTTTATTAAGAACTTGGACTTTATTAAGAATTTGCCAAACTTCGTATTCATGAAGCTGTCAAAAGAAAGATTCTCCTGACATAAAGATGATTACAAGGATCAGAAACATGAGCTTTTAGAAGTATATTTTTTTTCCTAGAGAATCTGAAACTCACTTTCTAATTAACCTTTTTTAGGTGTCTGCACAGATCTGATTTAGTGAGATATATTCTAAATGGAATAACTTATTGTATTTTTTGTTTCATGTAAGATGTACTGTTAGCTTATTCTTGATGTGCAATAAGTTATTCTTCATGGGGCCAACTATTTCTGAAGCTTAAACCGTTTTATGACATTTGATTTGATTCCCTTTATATTGCCATTCTTTATTCATGCGATGGGTCAAAACTATTTTGTGATAGTGCCATTTCTGTTACACAGTACATCTGTATATATATTCAGAATGAAATAATGGGAAATTGTTATTTTCCATTAGTAGATGCACATTTATTTTCAGTGTTGGCTATAATATGTCACATGTCCTAAAACACAAGGAGAAATTCACAGAATCATAAAATCACAGAGTTGGGAAGAAGATACAAGGACAAGGATGATAAAAATAAAAACAAATGGGCTGAGAGATAGCTTTTAGTCTAGAGCTGTGACTATATTGAACTCCATGGTATCACACTGTTGTAGAATTAGGGGTTTTGCAATCGTCATTAGAATATGGAAGAATGGGCATTTTGTAATTCTGCATATATAATGTGATTTGGGATGGCATTAAATTTTGTTGTACAAGGTACAATGACAATAAATTATTTTATTCTATTCCATTCCATTAAATCATATTCTAACTCAATTTCCTATATGGGAACAAAAAAAATCAAAGCATTTCCAACAAATGGCCATCCACCCTCTGCTTAAAAACCTCCGGAGAAAGAGACTCCAGGCCTTCTACACTACACTAAGAACTTCTTCACACACACTGCTGGAATTGCTGAGTACCTCCATGAATTGCGGTGATTGCGGTGGTGTCCACCCAGGGGGCAATGAGACCTGTTGTCCTGGGCCCTGCACCATTCTGGCTTTCCCCCTACCTCATCACACAAGAAAAAGCCTCTTTAAGCTGGCTAAATCCATATTTCCTTATGAAAAGAGGGGATGCCTCTTGTCATGCCCCACTGGCATTTTTTGGGGGGGTGGCATGAGTTTTGCGCCAGTTTCACCACGGAACTGCCCTGGAAATACTTCTGTGGAGTGTGATGGGAACCGTTGGATTCTGCAGCAAAACTGCCAAAAACCATCTGCCGCTGCTGAAAAATAGCCCATGTGAAGAGGTCCTAAAGCCTGTGAGGTTAGGGGGTGCTTTCCCTTATCATTGTCAACTTGACTTTGCTTTATAACACAGGTCCCAGGTTTTTTGTTCTCAATTTAAAAGCACATTTAAAATGTGGGTTTTAAATTGAGTACAAAAAACCTGGGACCTGAGAATATGTCTCCACACAGATCTATGGGTCTTGAGATCCCCCCACTGTCTTCACAGGCTTCCTCTGTATCAGAACAAGATGGAGGGCAGATGGGGAACATCTGGTGGAAGTTTTTTTAAATCACTCTTGTTATTCACTGGACCATATATGGACACGTGTGAATATATTAACATAAATACAAGCAGATTTGCATGTGCACATATGAGGTTCAGCACATAACAGAGGGAAATTTCTTTTTAAAAAAAATGGTTGAATTTATCTATTCTCCCAATTGTTTACTCAAATTCCGTTTAATATTATAAACTTTAAAATAAATAGTTTCAAAGAGTTCTAATTGGTCTTCATTCATGCTTCCTTTAAATCAGCTGTGTGTCTGTTTCCCAGTCTAATCAGCTGATCAGCTGTTTCAAGGTTTTGAAAAAGTGGACACCCATTGGAGCAGTCTCCATAGAGGGGAGGGGAGGAAATCATGTGTTTTTCGCGTATGCAAGGATATACATTGATGTAAATATGTGCTTTTTCTGATCAAGATAAAAGGGAACCTCTTTACCGTGTGTTTTTGTCCATTGCAATGAATGAGCACAGATTTACCACTAGCGTCATGTAGTCACCCCCCTTTTTAACTCGGGAAAATCATGTGTTTTAGGTGCTGCATAGATGGCCATAAGAGAGGAGAGGTCTCAGATTTATCTGTTATGTTAACTATCACTCATTCATTTTTATTGAAATCAGTTGCATCCTTCCTTTAACCCTGCTTCCATATAACTGTGAAAAAAGGCAATCTCTATCTGCAGACTTCCAGTACACGACACTAAATGGGGGAAGGCTGAATGGAAAGGGGAAGGGAGAGCAAACTCAGACAGCAATTCTTAAAAGTACGATTCTCCCCTTTGCATATCTGAGAATGGAAATTCACAAGCAAACAACATTTTAATTTTACTTTTAACCAAAGACTAACGTTTGCTGTGCCTGTGCTCTGATTCAATATAAAAACCATGGTTTGACTGATTTATGAGTAGCAATATTAAAAGTAATCACTCTAGAGGAAGGAAACAAAGATTTCTGCATGCTACAGTTTGGATTTCATCATTGAGCTGTATTATGCGACATGAAATAGGAAAAGTAGCAGAAGTGTATAAAACCGATAAGTATAAATGTTTTGCTTATTTTTGAATTTCATCATGTCATACAGTTATGTCACATTATGTGCTGTTGACAGTATTTCAACCCTGCTTTCCATGGCTTTTCGTATAAAGATTACTTCATCTTATCTTTGCACTAAATAGCATTTATATGTCTGCCATGGAAACTATTTGAAGATTGGGTTAGGCAATAAAAATCTGTAGCACTGAAACTAACATGTTTCTTTATGGCCCCCATGGCAAAAAAATCGTTTAAGGGATGTTTGCCTTGAGTGTAAAGATTTAGTATATGTTCACAGGTTTAGATCACTATGAAATATTTATTTGTGATTAGCAATATAATCTGTTGTACATCACTTTGGGAACCCTAGCATTAAGAAAACTGATAAATAAATAAATTTAATAAATAAAAACTGTTCAGAGAGCCCCTGCAAATACATTAAGGGGATTGCTAGCACACATCGAGGTTTCACTATCTCCCTCTTTAAGTTACAGTTCTTCTGCAGTGTCAGAGCCTGCTTCTGGAATTCATCTGAATTTCAAGACTTGCTTATCTGGAGGCTGTGCTAAAATAGTGTGGATTTAGAAGTTTTGTCCTGTGCATAGAGCTTGCTATCTGGCAATATGAGTCAGGGCCTCAGGGAGTAAGCCTGTCTATGAGAAGGAGGGTAAAGTGGAAATTAAAGCATTTCTCACACACGGCTGTTAACTGGAGCTGCTGCAAAGAGAGCTGGGGGAAATCTGAAACTGGAATGTTTGCAACTTTAATATTGCAGTGATATTCATGTTTAGTCTCAAGTAAGTCCCACTGAGTTCAGCAAGACTTAATCTTATATAAGAGAACATAAGATTTCAGCTGTAGTTATTTCTACTATGATGGGTTATGGTGGTGGGTGCCTGGCGATCCTCTGGTATTACAGGGAGCTGCAGTGGTGTGGTGGGTTAAATATTTGTGCTGCTGAACTGCTGACCTGAAGGTTGGCAGTTCAATCCATGAGATGGAGTGTGCACCCGTTTGTCAGTTCCAGTTCCTGCCAACCTAGAAGTTTGAAAACATGTAATGTGAAAGTAGATAAAATGGTACCACTTTGGTGGGAAAAAGGAAAAGGGACACTCGAAGCAATCTTGCTGGCCACACAATCAGGAGATGACAACGCAGACTCCTCGGTTTGAAAATGGAGGAAAGCACCTCCCAGAGTCAGAGATGAGCACTGCCTCCAGAAGCCGGAAATGAAAAAAAAAGCGCCTCTGTCTTTGTTTGTGTTTGTGTGTCCCATTGTTTATAATTTTAAAGGCATTGGGTGTTTACCTTTGTATGTAAAATGCTGTAATCCACTTTGAGTCCCCTAGGGGAGAAGGGCGGAATATAAATAAAATATTATTATTATTATTATTATTATTATTATTATTATTGGGTTTTCTTGGCAAGATTGGTTTGGGGGTGGGGTGCCTTTGCATTCCTTGGATGCTAGGAACATCTGATTTGTTTAATGTCATCCAGTTTGTTCTCATGGCTGAACCATGGATTTGACCCCTGGTCTCCAGAGTTGCAATCCAATGGTCAACCACTATACCATTCTCTCTCATTGTGATTGATAGGTTAGATTATTGACCTCATCAGATGGAGGTCCGTAAGCTGAGGGAATTCATGGGACAGTGGGGCAAATCCGTGAGCCAGTAGGGGAAACCATCAGGCAGTAACCTGCATTGCCCCTTTGCAATTCCATGGTGTTTCCTGACTGTCCCCAGCTTTGTCTCATCCTGTTCCCGGCTTAGTCAGATGGAGCGAAGAGACATTTCAGGGAATGGCGCTAACACAAGTCATATGGGCCCAAAAATGAGATTTTTCTTCTAATGTGGTCACAAGCAGATACATTTTCCAGTGTAACTGAGGTTTACTGAGGCTGTACAGAGAAAACATAATGGTGACATTGGATCCTGAATGGCCTCATACTTGCCATTTTGATGAAACCTGAGAGGAGTTCTGATCATTTCCTTCATTTCTGGGTGCAGTTTTTAAGTAATAATTGTCATCCTGCTGGCCTATGGAGGCAGGATCTCCTCTTCTCCATTTTTAAACAAATATTTTTCTTCATTTTATTTTATTGCTGGTTGGGGGTGTTGGAGGAGGTTGAAGATGTGGAGAGGATTACAATTCCAGCAGAATACGACAGAGGAATGAAGCACAATAACCATTACATTAGTCTGTTCCGTGGAATTGATAGGAACAAATGATTTCCTGACACTTCTTGGGGATTCTTCTATCACTACAGAGGTAGAGATGGATAAAAACTTCAGAACATATTCTCTATAAACCAGGACAGCATATCCAGTTGGCAGCCTAAAATTTAGCAGCAGTATTTTAGTATTGGTGGGGAACAAGATGTTATTCAGGAGCTTATAAGAGAGGTAAAACATATCATTAGCAATTGTTGGATGTAGTATACATGAAAATACGGATAACAGATTTTTCTTTATTCCATATTGATAAGCAAACTGCATTCTTTGCGATCATTAGGAAACCCAAATGGATGAAATAACAGGAGGTAGCAAAAGGTGTTTCTATTCCCCAGTTTTCACCTGCTATCCAAATTGGGCTTTTTTAGGTAAGGAATTCTGCATTGTACATAACAGATACTTTAATATGGATTTTAAAAGAACAATAAAGGCTGAGGAGAGACCAAATGGCACCAAAGTAAATAACTTTACAGATTTGTGATATTTCACAATTAAGTATGGTTGTTTAACTGTATCAAAAGTAGAGCTAGGATGACTGCTGTTTCTTTTTTGTTTGTTTGACTCCCTCCCGGGGAATATCCCCATGGGGATAAATTACAGTAAAAAGCTGGATCAGATACTGTATAATGCTAGTGTATGTAAATAAGAATATTATTATATACGATTTTAAAGGAGGAAAGATGCACTCTACCACAAAATATGTGACTGTTTTATGTATGACTGGTTTCCTGTCTGTAGTACACAGTATTTGTGTTAAACAGAAAACAGCCACTGTTTTCTATGCCACTTTAATCATTTTAATACATTTGGCTTTGGTTTAGGGTTTAACATCTTTGCTTTAAAGCAGTGGTTCATAAAGTGGGGTGATAGAGATCCATTTATTGGGTGCAGATTTTTTTTTTAAAAAAAATCGGTTACATGTTACTGGGCCAGAAGCACAAGAGAGTTCAGTATTATCCACATTTTTGCATATCGACACAAAGTCCAGCAATGTATTACATGGATATGGGAGTTCTATGATACTGTGGCTGGTGTTATTATCCTTCATCTCCCTATTGATCAAAGTGGGGAACAATAACAACAACAACAACAACAACAACAACAACAACAACAGAATGAAGTGTAGGCAGTCCTGGAATTATAAACATCTGACTTACAAATGACTCATAGTTAAGAACAGGGGTGAGATTACAGAAAGTGAGAGAAATCTACCCTTCAGAAGGGAAATTCACTCCTGAAAGAGTTATCATGGGGAAAAGGTGTCTCCCCTGAAGCAATCCATGTTTTCATAAGTTTTTCAAACTCCACTTACCACAGGAACAGAAAGTGAGATGAAATTACCTGAACATTACCTCAACAGGGGCACAGAATAGTAGAATCATAGAGTTGGAAGAGACCTCATGGGCCATCCAGTCCAACCCCCTTCCTAGAAGCAGGAATATTGCATTCAAAGCACCCCTGACAGATGGCCATCCAGCCTCTGTTTAAAAGTTTCCAAAGAAGGAGCCCCCACCATGCTCCGGGGCAGAGAGTTCCACTGCTGAACGGCTCTCACAGTCAGGAAGTTCTTCCTAATCTTCAGATGGAATCTTCTTTCTTGTAGTTTGAAGCCATTGTTCTATGTCTTAGTCTCCAGGGAAGCAGAAAACAAGCTTGTTCCCTCCCTCCAGCAAAACAAACATGTCAGGGGTGTTAACCCTCCCCTACCCAACTTCGGAGTTTGAAAACATGCAAATATGGGTAGATCAATAGGTACCACTTTTGCAGGAAAGTTACGGTGTTCCATGCAGTCCAGTCATGCTGGCCACATAATCTTGGAGGTGTCTACAGACAACGCTGGCTCTTTGGCCTAGAAATGGAGATGAGCACCACCACCCAGAGTTGAACACGAGTAGAGTTAATCTCAGGGGAAACCTTTAGCTTTACTATGCTTCTCAAGATATGTGTGTGTGTGTGTATATATATATATATATATATATATATATATATACAGAGAGAGAGAGAGAGAGAGAGAGAGTGTTACACTTTAAAAACATACCTTTACCAACTTACATACAAACTTACAGACTAAACTTACAGAACCTATCTTGTTTGTAATTTGTGGACTGCCTATACAGCACATGCCATTAGTTAATAACACAATAAGCAGTTATGTAACAACCCAAACAATGAGCAACAGTGGAAAAGATCTGTAGTGGAAAACTACTTATGTTGTTGCTCCCAGGGGCTATAACTCTTAGTGAAAGAGGCATGGACGTGACATATTTCCCCCAGGGGATTGCTTCTTGCCCCCCTTTAGGAAAACTGGAACTCCCAAGGACCAAAACACTGTAGATAACTCAAAATAGGTTTTATTGTTCACAAAGAGTTATCCCTTTAGGACAATAAGCTGGAAGTTTCAAAGGGGTAAAAGAAAATATACATTAAAGTCTCTGGTTGCCTTGGGTCCAAGGAGTTTTGCAGCTGAGAAGCTTTTCCAGGTCCCTCTTTCTCAATGGCTGTGAATATTGGAATAATCACAATCCCAATTCCAATGGCCTATATTTTGAAGGCACAAAGCCTTCCTCTGGTGCCAAAGAACTGGTTTGAAGGCACTTGAGACATCTCAACGTCGTCCAGGTTGATCTGAACATGAAGCATAAGTCTCAAGGGTAAGAACCTCAGAATTGGTGCTGAGAGGTAACTTAATCAGGGGCTTCAGAGCCAAGTCTCTCTCTCACATCCATCTGATAGAAAGTTTGATGGTGGAATGGAAAAGGAAACACTGTCCTGCTCTCTAGGAAGAGGTGGGGGTCAAACAACTTAGCAGGAGGAGCAATTCAAACTGGCGCAAACAACATTGATTGACAGCTATAAATAACTAATCAATCCAACTATACATTTACAGTGTAAAAAGGCAAAATCAGGCATGATACAACAGTTCAAATCCTGCAACTTACAGGATATATAGGTGGCGCCACTCGCGACGTCACACTACTATATTTGCTGTTTTCTAAGGGCAGGGAATGCATGGATAGGCAATATGTTATGTAGATGACACTGACCTAAAAATCCATTGTACCTCATTATTTGGTTAAGCTGTCTGCGGCTGTAGTTGAGCAAAATCTGGAGGTTTCCCATGCTTTGCAGCAGTGGATCATGATCATTGACAACAACCCTATAGGCTGTCTTGCCTAATTCCCTGTCTGGCCAAAGTCTTAGCAGATGTTTAGTACTTCTGCTTTTCTCTGATTTGCACTATTAATTGGTTCAGTGCTTTGCTTATTCTAGTAACATTTCTTTAGATTGCTAAAACAGGCCTCCAGTGTAAATCTGGGCAGCTTTTTAAATGTGGTTTCTGGCATAGTCAAAGTTAATTTGGGGACCCATTCAAGGATTATGGGGCCTATTTTAGTGAATTATTTCATATAGCTGAACAGGCACTGACAAACATTTTTGAATGGGTGGTATGATGTATTGGAAATATCCATAATAATGCACTTTAAAAAGCATGTGTTTATTTCTCTCATTTATAATTCTGTTCCATATCTGACAAGAGTTGTAGCTTTTCATTTTTCTTTCTCTCTGCAATTGCTTTTGCTTGGAAAAGTTGTAGGATAATTGTTTCTTGCTGCATTTAAATTTATATGAGTTAAGTTTAAGAAAAATAGACTCCTGCTGTCACAAATGTTTAGTCTTCTGGGAGTACTGCTAGTTGGTTGACAGAACATTGATAAGGAAATTCCAAAAGGAAATTCAACAGACTTTGTCTAAATTAAGTATTATGTATGCCAGGTGTGCCAGGCTCCAAAGGCAGCATTTTTTTGTGATCTCTTAAATTCACGAGATAGCTTGCTGCACTGGATTAGCAGGACAAGTTTATTCCAGATATGTAGCACTAGAGCGCAGTCATGTTTAGAACATTTGCTTGAGCCTTGTCTGTTTTCATAACACTCTGGCACAATTGCAGGAGAGTCATCTCTTTACTCTTTTGGTGCTACATTGATAATAATGCCCAAAAGGTGGCTACCATTGCTGCCATTTTCCCACACAGGCACCCAAAAAGGCCAGAACCAGTGCTGTGTTAGAAAGAGTGGAGGGATTTGGTGATTCTTTTCAGTTCTCCGGGGATGGACTAAGCTCTGCCTTTTGCCACTCAGAGATGGCTGCTTTTTTGATAAAAAAAATATGGTGCAGTTTTTACATTGACCCATGGATAAATCAACCCAGGCTTTTTGGCTTGTTCCCCCCCCCCCCACTAAATTTTTCTATACTTATACATGAGTATACTGTATATAGTATGTGCAGTTGATACTGTGAATAGTCACTATGTTCTAACACAAAGACTATAGGCCTTTCTTGACAGAACTTTTTTAACCTTAGCTGACAGCCCTTTAGTTAAGTAGACAGAGATTACAGTGATTGAAGACCTTTTTCTAGCTATAAATGGAAGGGATTTCTGTAGTGTTGCTTTAGGCATAAAGGCCTTTTTAGCAGCTTACACAAATATTTGCATTCAGGACTACACTTCATTACCATGAAAACAAAACAGAATGGAACCATTAGCCATACTGTGTTGCTTGTTTTTTTTTTTATTTAGAAACCATACAGTGTCTTCTGCAAGAGTGGAACAGATCAGAGAGGGAGAGGTTGTCTGTTGGGATAGGCAGGTGATCTGGAGATTTGGAGTGTGGTGCCATCAGTATGTGAATAACACTCCATTCAAGTCAAACCCAATGGGGGTTTCTTGGTTCTAAACCAGTGCTTGTCATTAGTAATGTTCTGGATGAGGACATGGGAGCAGAAGATTAACTCGGACAAGACAAAGGTACTTCTGGTCATTTGGAAGACATAACAGGAAATAGGGATTCAGTTTATGTTTGATGGGGTTCGAAGACTCAGATCCATAGTTTGTGTGTACTTCTGGACCCAATTTTGGAACTGCAGAATACTATGCTCCCTGTTATCTGCCTCAGATAATATGAGACTTCATTGGTCCTGAGATCTTTAGGAGAAACCCTTCTCTTGCTTCACCACTGTTGGAAGTGTAATTTTTGGGGAAGTGAGAGAAGGGCTTCTTGGTGGTTGCCTCCACACTCTGAAACTCACATCTCATGGAGGCTAGAGTGACCTTTGCTGTCCTTCCATTAACAGACAAAATCATTTTTATTCTGAAAGTCTATTAAAACAGAATTTTGAAAAGAATGATAGGGGATGCTGGACTAATGTAATTGTTTTAAAATTTATTTTGTTGAAGTGGGGGTTTAAATTGTTTTACTACTATATCATTTTAATACCAGGGGATCATATGCACACAAATCAGAATCAGTTTTAAAACAACTGCTAGAACTTCTTGCTTTTCAACTTCATCTTTAGACAAACAACATCCCTGTAAACTCTCTTGAAATACCTTTATTGTTCTCCCTTAGGCCTATCTAATAAATATTTCATGTTGCCTTTTCCTTTGTGGGCAGGGATTTGTTCAACTGGAACATTAGGCCTATTCCAACCCTGTGGCTCTATGACTCTTACAATTGGGTCTATGACGCTTATGATTCTGTCTGATTTTAAAACTTCTGCCCCTCTAAATTTGAAACAGTCTCTCTTTTTGGCAAATGCAAACACTGAGGAAGGTACATTGTTTTGCCATTGAGAAAAACAAATAGATCGAAGTAGAGTGCCTTCTTTTTCATTTACAACTATCTACAGTATTATGTAAATAGTAGAAATCTCTCTTGGTAAGAGTTTAAAGAAGGAATAGAGTCCTTGGAGTTGCCCTGACCTTCTTGCATGCCATGTGGGGAGGCAGGAAAGCCTTGAGGCAGGCTTTATTGTAAATGGAAAAGGCTTCAGTAATGGATGAAATTGAATTTTGGCTGTCGAATGGGCAGCCATCTATTTCAATTACAGAAGACAACAAAATGCCTTTGTACCTGGAGGTCTGCATAAGCCATGGGATTTTTGGATCATGGCCAGATTGTTCTACATTATTTAGAAATCAATCTGCTCATCTTCTTACTGAAATGGAGTTTAAAAGACTCAACTTTTCTCAGTGTGAAAAATGAGAAAACATGATAAGAATCTCTCACTTTTAATAGTTATGTGGATAGAAGAGGCCTAGTTTGTTATACAAGAGCCCATTCTTAGATTTTCCCTTTTCTGTGCAAATATTTAAGATATAGGATCCTGGTGATTTTTTAAATGTGATGACCCTAACACCAATCACCCTTTCAAATTAAATATGTTCTTCTCATTCAAAATTCTAGGATTACATTTTAGAAAAATACTAAACTATTGAACGTCATTTTGTGTAAAACAAAATATTATAGGAAGATTAATTGAAATAATCTGATTTTTTTAAGGGTACCCCAAATATGGGAGAACCAACATTGTGAGGTGGTTTGAATTTCAGTCTGTGGCACTGGAGGACCAGTATTAAAATTCCACTCAGACATGGAAACCACCTGGTTATCCTTGAATAAGTTACACTCTCCCAGCCTCAGAAGAAGACAGCAAAGCTATTCTGCAGTAAATTCCATATATTAAAAATGACCCTACTGTAGCCTTGTGTTAACTGCCTACAACTGACAAAATCAACAGGAGTTGCTTCCAGAACTTGTATGAATAGCAAAACAGAGAGTAAAAGAGGAAAGTGAACAAGACTGCCTCCTTCCAGACTCCTTAGGCAAATTAAACTGTCCTCTCACACTGAGAAGGAAGCAAAGGCAATCTCTCTCTGAACAAATCTTGCCAAGAAACATCATGATATGGTTATTTTAGGGTTGCCATAAGTCAGAAATTACCTGAAGGCACATAGCAACAATAAAGAAACATAGATCTATTAGTTTGGCCACCAAAATGGATATCTTAGAAAAACCCAACAAGATGCTCTCTAGGAAGTTCACTGTTCTTTTATTTACTTGTACAAGGCTCTTCTGCTCTGGTTGCTTCACTAACATATGTGTATTGTTGGTGTGGACTAAAATAACATTTCAATAATTCAAAATCGAAACTGTAGCGAAACATGCTTTTCTTTTTTATGATTTAGCAACCCATCCCTATTTCCATGTTATTTTTGCCTCTGGAACTAAATTTCTGTTAAAGAAACAACACTCATTTACTTTTTAAAGCGAGAAATAGATGTACTGTGATTTTTGTGTCTCCATCTGATGCTTTGCTCTTGATATTGAGGAGCCAAAGCAAGTTCTGCCCCAAACACTCTTTGTATTACACCGAAAGAAGGTAGTAGAAACGAATAGATGCAGAGACTTATGTGCCTTTTGATTCTTCACATCAACTTATTTTTGATGTGTGGATAGGAAAATAAAAGGTCCAAACTGCAGGGCATTGCTTTACATGGGGTTGTGCATTCTGAAAACTGTAACATGTCTCTCAGAGGTGCACAGCCTAAGGCTTGCAAGAAGAGTTAAAAGTAGAGATGCTGCTTCAATATAGTTTATATCAATCTCTGGTTTTGAAGGGTACTGGACAAGGTACAAGAACTAAGCATTGCTCTAGACAAAAATAACTACCAGCAGTATTAAATATGTTATAAAAGGGAATTCATTTTAGGCTTCTACAAAATTTCTCTCCCAAAACTTTCAACAGTTTTTCAGGCCCAGTGGCTGAAAAAGGACACTGTCCACTCTGCATGGTTCTGGACCTTTTAACAGCATGCTGGCCTCTCAGGCAATGCAGGTAAAAGGAAGAGTTTCAGTGCTATTTAGTAGAACCATTGAATCTGCAATGTTCAAAGCTTTCTTGCGTTCTGGACATATGTGACCAATGCAGAAGAAAAAAGTGTATTTTAGGCTATGATCATGTTCTGTTTCTTTGGAGGGAATGGGACAAACTTTTTCAATAAACAAGCAGTAGAAATGGGAAAGCCCTTTCTCACTTTTTGCTAACTTAAGGCCAGGGAAAGACTAATGCTTTTGTCTCAGACTCTTATGTTTGATCCTGAGTGTTCTTAATTATATGCTAAAATCTTAAATTATTAAAAGTTTAGCATTGTCCACAACTCAGAGAAAGAATAGATATAGAAACTTCTTGAGTTAATAACCACATGTGGGACTGGCAGAGTGGCAGTTGGAAGTGATAGCATATTTCACATGTAATAGTCATCACTGCGTAATAGTCACAACAACCTTTTGGGGGTCCCAGAATCTGTGTTGTTGCCTTCCTCATGTAATAGTCGCAGCCTTGTTTCATTGCATCAATGTACTGCTGGCAAATAACCGTAACACAATATAGCCAGCTAAGCAAGACAGTCTCCCTGCTGTAAACAGTCTAGCTAGGCTTCCCTTTCCAGGTGTCTTGCTCCAATGCACAAATAACAGCTCTGCCCACCCGTATGCCCCCTTTAAGCTACAATACTTCACTCAATTACTGCAAGCCTGCCTGCCCACCCATTCCTTTTTCAGCTACAGTGCTTCATTCACCACACAGCTGTTCACTGCTTTTCAGCTACAGTACTTTACACAGCTGGGTCTGAAAGCACTGGGCAGATGGGCACCTGGATGAGTGAAGCACCATAGTTGAAAGGGAAGTGCTGTAGCTGGGGGGGGGGGGTGTGTGTCTGCAGACAAGGAAGATTAAAACCTGTGAATCTTCATTTCTGAACAATCTTGTGAATTTTCTCAAGTTGTTTTCAGCTGTGCATTTTTGTTCATAAAACTGCTACTTTTTTCCACTGCATAATAGTCACCCTCCCCTTTTTGGCAAAAAAAAAAAAAAAAAAAAAAGGAAAGAAAAGAAAAAAAGAAGGATTCAATCTATGACTATTACATGGCAAAATATGGAATACTCCTGGCTTCAGTAGCAAGCATGGCCAGTCACAAAGGACCTTGTTACAAAAGCCCAACTGATGGTGTTTAAGGTGGGAGGACATTGCTACAGAAACTGTGTATAAGAGAGAGGTCTGAGCCCACAGTCAAAGATATTTTGTTTTACATATGACAGTTTGGGTGAAATACAAAGCCTTTCTTACTAACAGTCAGTTATTTTTCCAGATCTTTATTAATGCCAGATAGCTCTCTCCCTCTTCCCCTCTCTCCTTCTCCCTCTCGGTGCCAGCCTCAAATACCCATACCTCCTTTCTTCTTTCAGATCAGAGATTTGAAATATAGGTAACACATTCCTTGTTTGGTGAATCATAATCCAATTTACTCCCAGATTGTTCACATATGTGGCTGAGAAAGTGACCCTTTGCTTTCTGATGGCTCAATGTACATAGACTTGGTTTCATGCACAAAATTATTAAAAACATTGTGTATGAAATTACCTTCAGTCTATGTGTAGAAGGTGCATACAAATCATTACTGAAGTTCATGTTTAGACTTGGGTAGCATCTCCAAAATATATGGAAATACTCCAAAATGTTATGTAAATGAAAATACTCCAAAACCTGAAAAAAAATCTCTGAAATTATGGCAATTTTAGTTCCAGGCATTTTGGATAACTTGTACTAAGTTTAGGACCACAAATCCCCAAATCCCCAAGGTAGTATGGTAGTTATAACTTTTCTAAAATCTGCTTTTCCGAAGATCATATGTACATATAAAACCTTGATCATTTTTCCCTTCCCAGCAAAGATAAAACGGAGGAGGAGGAAGGAAGGGGGAAGAAGAGGGAACATGAGGATGGAAGAAGAAGGGAAAAATAACATAGCACAGCAAAAAGGTAAAGGCCCCTTCCACACTGCCTTATATCCCAAGATCTGATCCCAAATTATCTACTTTAAACTGGATTATTTGGGTCTCCACAGTTAGATAATCTAGGATTAGCAGATAATCTCCGGTCACATCCTGGAATATAGGGCAGTGTGGAAAGGGCCAAAGAGGAGGAGAGGGAAGGAAAAGATAAGAAAGTTGACACTGGAGAGGTGTACAGGTATAGAAATGAAAGATAATGGAAGCCAAACAAAGTACCTTAATTTTAAAGGGAAAATAAATATTGTTTCTGTGATGTTCTGTGGCCCATTATACTGTTGCTGTTCATGTAAAGCAGTGGTTCTCAACCTGGAGTCCCAGATATTTTTGGCCTACAACTTCCAGAAATCTCAGCCAGTTGACCAGCTGTTAGGATTTCTGAGAGTTGGAGGCCAAAAACATCTGGGGACCACAGGTTGAGAACCACTGGTGTAAAGCAAACATTCAGGGCCCACCATGCAACCCCAAAGTCCTTTATAGAGGTTAAGGACAGTCAACCCCTTGAATCTTTGCAGCTCCAGGTCAAACCCTCCTCTAGCTGTCTCCCTGTCCCTCTGCTCAAGCCTACCTGCCTATTTGGTTCACTATTCCTTTGCTAACACAGCTGAACCTGAAGAATGACAGCAGTTCATTTTATGCTTCTTTGCGGTTCATCCTGTTATTATTTAACCTTTGAGACTGAGTTTGAGTTTCATGAAACAATGGAGATTGATATTCCTGTAGCAAGGTTTGTAGTGTTAACTGTGATGGCAATAAAATCTCTAGTAGCTGTAGAATTTGACTTAGCACTTCAATTGAAATGGAGAACAAATAACAAACAGCCTTAAAATAACATTTCATACTTCTACAGATTTTTTTAATTGGAAAATATTGTGCATGTTTAAGTAGGCTTTGAGACATCCCCACCCTGTTCATTTTAGCTATGATGAAGCAAATATTGGCTGAATTGTTTATCTTTGAGCCTGAGAAACAAGGAGCAGATTGGCTACAATATTCTTTTTGATGAGAGAGGAACTAACAGTTCTCTGCCCTCTCATACTCACCTCCAAGCTTTGAGTATGCAGATCTGTGCTTTGTGTGTTACTGTAAAGTATTAATGGAATGTGTTCTTATACCATGACTTCAGTAAATGAGAGAAGGCTAAATTTAGCCTGGAAAGCAGATTTATTTGCCAAACTTCTTGTGAATCCTATAAATTAATTATCGGACAGTTTTGGCAATATGATATGCCAGGGATCTATGTGAACCCTGGCTTATTAGTTATAAGCAGAGTGTTTGTGGATGCATTGATATAATTCTCACTTGTTCTGGGTGTTGCTGAGCAAACTAGAAAGCTTTCCACTGCCTGGCATTAGGTAGTTCTCTTTACTGCTTTATTTGCTTTCAGTAAGTCAGAGAAAAAAGGATTTCTTTTAGCTTTGTTTCTTAGGTTTGTGGAGTAGGAAATAAACCAGAGAAGAGCAAACACCTGCCTTTATACAACTTAACAAACCGTGATGTACCACTCTGTGGTTTGTTGAACTACTCACTTAGTAAGTGCCTAATTCTTCTGCTTCTTGGTCTTGTTGTGCCTGTATATTGCAAGTTGAAGTACCCTTTGTCTCAGCTGATTTCATATGGAAGCTTTATGTTCTATCACTGCAAGAGTGCGCAATTTCTCCCTTCTGTTCATTCTTTTCTATCTAGTCACAATTTTGTGAACCCATTTCTTCTTCTGTCCTTTTTGCTTCTAAACGAAGCTTTCCAAAGTTAATCAGCTTGTACTGATAAAGGACTTCCAGCTTTTGTTAATTTTTAAGGAATATTTCTATAGGTAGGTTTTTCAACTCTTTGACATACTTTTCTTAGATGCACCAACCAGAAATGTATGTAGGTCCCCCCCCCCCCCCCCCAAAGGTGGCACAACCATAGATTTATGTGCAGTGAGACCTTTATACACGGGGGTTTTGTTCCAGGACACCCTAGCCTTATCTCTGTGGAGACTCAGATCTGTGGATGTCCCTTATATAAAATATCCCTTAAATAAAATGACAAAACCAAGACTTGCTTTTTGATACTTTTTTGGGAAATATTTTCAAACAACAGATGGTTGAATCTGTGGATATGAAGGGCCAACTGTAATATCCAGCCTTTTGGAAGAAATAATCTCCCAAGTAGTTACAAGTTAAGTTTGTTTATAATCTGAAGTGAAATGTTAATGAATTAATTATATTGAATTAATCATAATCAATTGACTATTATAAGAGTCTTTTATTTAGCCCATTACTTAATTAATCTAAAGCAATAACACACATACCATGGAAGGTTTTACTTGGAATTAAATAGTAAGTAGCTAAGTTATTTGGCTTTATCTAAACTATTTGTGCAGGTATGTTCATATTGACATCATGATTAATTGACATTGTGATTTGTGCTGTTTTACAGCTTGGCTCAGCACTCCAGCTATACCGTGCTGACATGTGGTAGATATTCTCTTCTCAATTTCTAGGTCTCAGTTTCCTGTCTCATTGCTGTCTTGAGATCTTGATGAATGGGATTGGTGTGGGATTGCTGTTTCATGACATCTTTTCTTTTTGAGGCTCAATCAACTTCATTAATCTTAGTATTACTTCTTGGACAGCTCTGACCTTAAAGATGCAGGGCAGTAGTTGGAATCATATGCCCTCCAAATGTTGTTGGACTTCAACTCCCAGCAGCCCAGACCGGCATAACTAATGGGGAGAAATTCTGGGAGCTACATTTTGACAGAGTTTGGACGATTGCATGATTCTCACTCCTGACACAGAGTAACAGTAGACGAGATCCTTTCAATATGTTTCTCAATGTTTTTGGTTATTTAGTTCAATGGCTGCACTTTTTGAATTGACGGGCTATAGACATGTTTTTGTTTTCCCTCTCTCTATGGAATGATTATGTTAATTTTTTTTACTTTCCTTCTTATTGATTTGAGCTGTTGTTGCAGTAGTTGAACAAATCATAAAATGACAAGTCATTGCATAGCTAGATTTATAGGTATATATAGCGAGGAATGCAATTATGTGAAAATAAATCTATATTTGTTTTGAATGCTGCCTGGCAAGTTACTTGTAGGGTTAGCCCCTAGTGTTTTGTACCTCAGAATCATTTGCTGTACCACTGGTCTATTGACATTGTATTGGACACTCTGGGAAGCATGAAATGGCAGAAGGAGTGAGGAGAGGTTAATATGAAATATGGAACTCTCTTTATCTTGCTTGAAAAAAAATGTTCTTGAAGTAGCTGTTGAAATCTGAAAAGAAGAAAAGAATACAAAACAGCACTGAAGCAACCTGAAAAGAATACAAGTAGTGTATGTGGATTTTCATTCCAGATAGGCAAAAGAGATGTAACATCCTTTTTAAGGAACAAAACAACTTTTTTTTTGCTTTTGAATGTCTGAAACATGGTGACATTCATTGGGATAGTAAAATTGGTTTTCAGAATATGCTCATGGTGTTTTGAAGAAAGATTACCTTTTGTTAAAAGAAAAGGAAAAGTGTCCTTTGGGTAGGGCAGTAAGAAATTTCACAGCATATGTAAGCTATAACTTCATATGTATAAGTTGAGTTGGATGGCAGAAGACAGTTTTCATACAGCTTTGTACTCACTCTACTTGTCCTTTTACTGATTTTCCTTTTGTTTGCCTGTCCAAGCAGCACAAACACCAGTAGTTGGAAATCTTACAATTGCCTTTACTTTTCTGTACACAAAATTTGGCAGTATAAAACCAACTGTCAAGAGAAACATACAGATGCATACAGAAAGAGATACTTTTATTGTTTTCTGTGTCTTTGTTGCTTTCCTGTTAAAACCATGCCATCTTGGACTTTTCTTTGGGGAAGCCCTAGGAACTACGTGGAGGTCTTTATGGGAAAATACATCTGGTTTCACTGCAGGCTTTATCTTTGTTGCCTGAAGCTACAGCATTGCCATTGACAGGTCCTCTATAAAGAGAATGGTATATGGTAGGTTGTAAGAAAGTAAGCATGTTGTTGTTTACTTCCTTACTACTCTAGCAGACCTCATTTCCTCTTTGCCCTGATTCTCTCTAAAGGACAAAAAGAAAGACGGGGTTTCTGGTACTCCTATATTGGCAGTCCCTGGGTTATGAACAAGATATATTGTGTAGGTTTGTTCTTAAGTTGAATTTGTATGTACATTGGAACAGGTACCTTTTAAAGTGTAACTCTAGCCAAACTGTTTTTTAGTTTTGGGTAGTATAGGGAATGAGTAACACCTCTGTAACATTTATTTTTTGTCTGTGCCCCTGTTCAGAATATTTCTCCTCACTTTCTGTCCCTGTGACAATAGGATTTTGAAAATGTGGATTGGTGAGAAAGCTTCAGTGGATATACCTTTTCCCCATGATAACTCTTCCAGGAGTGTATTTCCCTTCCTAGGGGTGGATTTCCTCTAAATTCATGTTGTCTCACTCCTGTTCTTAACTATGAGTTGCATGTAAGCCAGATGTCTGTAACTGGGTGACTGCTTGTACTATATAATGTTCCTCTAGTGGCAGCAGAAAAAGTAGATGCTGGACAGCTCCATTTTTACGTTTGTTTTGGTTAAGCACGTTCCACTTTTTCATTCCGACTTGCATTTTGTGGTCTGTTATTTTCACTTCAATTCTGAATTTATCCGGTGGAGTGACAGTAAATTTTGTCTCCTATGTTAGTAGTAGCACATAAGCTAGCATCCGGGTACGTGGTACCATTCTCCTCCAGTTCCTTTAATTGATTCTGTGTCCTCGTCTCTTCCTCTTCCAGCCTGCCCCATTGTTCCCCTGGCTTCCCATTGTTGCTTTAATTGTCCTGGCTCTTCCTGCAGTGCGTAAGCAGGATGGGAGAAGACAGAGGATTTTAACAAACTCCTTTACCAGTGAGTAAATTTCCCTTTCATGTCTGCTGTGTCTTCTATAGCATCCTCCATTTTTGCGACCAATGCCATAGTACAAAGAGGAAATAAACTTATAGCATGATTTAACTAGTGGGTGTTTGATAGTGTGTTGGTAACCTGGTATCCTGGATACCTGGGAGAAGGCCATCCTAAAGGATCTTCAGACATTACTTCATTTAAACAATTCAGTGAGGAAGAGCCTGAAAGGTATATGGCTCACGAAGTATGTTTTCACTTTCACTTGTATTTAAGCAGTTTTGATTGAACTGCAGATTACTTGATGAACACAAGCATGTATGCCCATGTTTCCATTCTTTTGGCTAAATAAATGTCCTTAGAGATCATAGTTACTGTCTGTATATGGAATGTGGACAAACATTTTAAAAATCAAAATAAAGCATAGGCATGTTTAATATAGACGTGTTGCTATAGTTACATCTTTAACATTTAATGATCATGGCATGTGTATTAATGAGGTAGTTGATTTAAAAATGTAAAGAACTACACCTATAATGTAAGTATTAATTAGTTTTAAAAGTGTAGACGAAGAGGTTTATAATCTCAGAGGGTATTGCTGTTACTGACAGTAATGTGGAGTATCTGCTTTAGCTAATGAAGCACCTCTTGATGAAATTATTGTGATATGTGGTTTATTAGAAAACATTAAATGTGTGCAGGGTTCACACTGCAGCGATGTTATCTACAGCACTTTGCCGTGTGTTTTAGAACATTATATTATTCTTGAGATCTCACCTTTGGACCTTGGTTTAAATAATAATTGTCTCAGGGAAGATATGACATACAGTGATAATATATTGATCCAATGTTACCTGCTATGAAAGGTTTGTCAATTCTTAGTTACCAGTATCAAGAATTTTACTATTTAGCTAAACATAGTCTCATCACGTATTAGCTATCATGGACAAACTTTTTAGTTGTGTAGTCTGCTTGCTCATAAGACCTGGAACATTTGAAAACAATTTTTGTACAGGGCTGTTTGAAGAATTGATTGAAGACTAATATCTGAACATTTTACTCCTTACCTGCTAAACTTGCCTGTCAGGGAAGTCGGTTGCTATAGACATAAAGCTTTACTTCTAGGTTGACTGCAAGTTGAGAAGTAGGGCATGTGGGATTTCACTAGGATAAAATAGAGGTAAATTGTTAATCTTTACCAAACAGAATAAATATATAATCATCAGAGAGACAAAAACTTTTACAACAATATGCTTTTAGAGTGCTTGTTTACATATTTGTTAGTATACATTTATATTTGTTTTGACTGCTGAGTGCTACTGTATAGGTGAAACAGCAAGTTACTCATCATAGAATGTAAAGACAGGAGTTGCACAGTTTTATAGTAAGTAAACCGAGTTATAGATTTGACTGATTTTATCCTAATGATCATAACAATTTTTACAGTAAGAATCATTGAATAGTAATACATGGAATTCAGGCAAAATTGTATCTATACCCTTAGCAGATGGCTTTTTTTGATTATCCCCAGAATATCATCACAGTGGGAGCTAGTGTTTATGAGAAACATCTATTTATTCTCCTCTGCCCTGATGTATGATTTGATCTTGCAGTATTGAAGCAATTTTTGTGCAATTTTTCTTGTCTCTTAAAAAGACATCCTTACACTTATCCTAACTCCATGATAGTTTTGCTATTTCCAATTTTGTAATAGCAAAATACTTTTTTACATTCCTACTTAAAACAAGCATGCTCTCACACTTTTCCAATAACATGCTTCTACTGTTAAATAACCCACAACAACTTGGAATGGCTGAGAATGTCTTTATTTATATTTACTTGATCTTGTTGATCAACTGACTTTCCACGCTGTAGTCCACTTTCCAGGCAGGCAGTCCCCAAGTTACAAACAAGATAGGTTCTGGAGGATTGTTCTTAAGTTGAATTTATATGTAAGTCAGAACATTTTAAGTGTAACTCAAGCTAGATAGATAGATAGATAGATAGATAGATAGACAGACAGACAGACAGACAGACAGAATGAGCTTTGGGTTGTGCAGGGAAGCATTAACATCCCGGTGGTGTTTGTTTTGCTGTCTGTGTCCCTCTTCAGAAGATTTCATTTCCCTTTCTGTCCATTTGACCATTGGATTTTGAAACATGTGGCTTGTTGTAGAGCAAGGATTACTGATAGAGCTTCAGTGGAGATACCTTTCCCCCATGATAATTCCTCCAGGAATGAATTTCTCTTCCGAGGGATAGATTTCTCTCACTTCCTGTTGTCTCACACCCATTCTTAACTATGACTTGTTTGTAAGTCAGGTGTTTATAACTCGGGGACTGCCTGTACACTGGTCTTTTGGTATCTGTTGGAGTTTTCCAGGACTCACTGTGAGTGCCAAAATACATAGACGCTCAAGTCCTATTATATAAAATGGCATAGTAAAATGTATCCCTTGCATAAAATGGCAAGATCTAGGTTTAATTTTTGGATTTTGTAAAATATATTTTCAAGCCTTAGATGACTGAATGCTTGAATATAGAATCTGTGGGTGTGGAGGACCAACTGTACTCCCATTATTTTGGGAAGGCTTTTAATTCCAAGACCTACTGGCTCCCACTGTATCTCCTGTTTCTGTCAGGAACCTAGGCTAATTCTAGAACATTGTGATAGTGGAGAATCTCAAAGTAGGACAGATATTTCTATGGAATATTCACTTCCACAATTATACATCCAACATGGTTTTTGTTAACAGTTTTTTATGGAGAAAGATACTAAGAGAGTTGAAGGCACTGTTCTGTAACAGTTGTATTTTCTAGGGCAGCAGATTCCTATTTTAATGAGTTGGAATGCTGATGGCACTTATGTAGTATATCTCTGTCATTGGGTTCAACTTCTTTTTCTGTTGTTGTTTATTCATTCAGTCGCTTCTGACTCTTTGTAACCTCATGGATCAGCCCATGCCAGAGCTCCCTGTCGGCTGTAACCATCCCCAGCTCCTTCAAGGTCAAGCCAGTCACTTCAAGGATACCATCCATCCATCTTGCTCTTGGTCGGTCCCTCTTCCTTTTTTCCTTCCACTTTCTCCAGCATCATCTTCTCCAACTTCCCCAGCATCATTATTTTCAACTTCAACTTTTATCAATGTACTAAGGATACAATCATTTGTGCAGAGAATTGCAATGTAGAAAGCAGAAACCAAACCCTTTCCTTTTCCCATGGTGTCCCCTCCATTATGGTCATGTTCTCTAGTCTGCAAAACAGCCAATTTGTGTGTACAGCATTTTTCTTGAAACATCTTAACTGTGCTTTACATGAAATTGGTTTTTAAAAGGGAAAGAATCACAAGTGACATGCAGGGAAGGCTATTTGGCTTGCTTGAAGGTGTCGGTATTTAAGGTATTAAAATATCTAGCTGATATAAAAACAATTGATACAGCAAGCTTTTGTGCACTATCCGTCTGTTATTTATGGTTTTTGCACATGACCAGTGGAAATTATAGGATTTTCAAGAGGATTTGCTTTCAGTGTGTTGTGTAAATAGATGATCTACAATTACTAAGCCAGAGTGGTGCTGAGAAGCTGAAAATGTGCTGTTGCAACAAGATATTCCCAAACCAATAACAGTAAATCCGTATCTCAAATTAAACCCCATACACTTCATCCTAAAACATCATTGCCTGTTATGTTTTTCTTTCTTTTGAAAAGTCTGCTGACTTGTTATCTCTCATAGTCCCTTTTAGGCAACTTCTTCATAGTTTTTTACGGTGTCATTTATCAGCTGTGCTGGCAACATTTTTCATCCTCTTGTCTCATGTTTTAGATTGTTAGGTTGACTTGTCATTCACTTTGTTGTCTTTTCAAAGCCTCCCGGCAGTATCTTTCACTGGTCACAGGCAGATTCTCTTATTTCTTCCCCTGAGAAGTAGACTTGGAGCTTGTTTTATTTTGCTATACTGTAGTCCAACTGGTTTGTTTTTTTATCTTCTTACTCTGGTTTTCTATTCTTCATAGAAAGCTCTTATTACATTGAATATATACAAGAAAATAAAGCCCCCCCCCCAAACAACACAGAAAACTACATCAAAGCAAAAAGACAATTGGTTAGAGATATAAATGTCTGGAAGTTTAGAGGCCAGTGCATTTAAAAAAATCTTTTAAAACATTTTGAGGGAAAAATATAAATTTACAAATGAAAGATTTTTGAAAAAATACTTAGGAATAAAAATGTGTTCTTAATTTGTGATAAATTATCATGTTAGTCATGTTAAAATTATAGCTTATTTAGGAAATAATTTTAAATTGACCTTATTTTTTCCTACAAATGGAACTACAAGATGCTGATCTGTAAAACATACCCAAACTGTAAGGAAGCTCTTTAGTTTTTCTAGTTTATCAAAGTGATAATGGAAATTAAAAAGTTGAGTGAAATAAAATTATTTTGACTCTCCTGGATCTTAATGGCATCAAGCAGACTTAAAGCACTCATTCCCATAAAAAGAACTGAGAAAAGGAAACCAAAACCAGGAATTAAAATGATTAAATGCTGTTTGTTACTGTTTCTTATCTAGCTAATGTGAAGGAACTGGCATATTGCATTCTTTTGTAGAAGCCTACCATTCCTGATGTCTATTGCATTGGTATTGAGTTACGGGCCACCATTTTAAGTAACACTGCTATTCATAGTTTTACATGAAAATCTATGTGCTACATGCTTGAAAGCTCATGCTAAATTAAAAACCAGTTATCTTTAAACGTACACCTACTTTCTCTCCCCCTCCCTTCCTCCTTTTTATGGTTTGAAGACGTAATACATGGGGAGTAAATAAACAAAGGTCCTGACTGAAATGCTTTATTTGTCATTCCAAAGAATATATTCCAAAATCATTTTTTTCTCAAAAAAAGTAAGGTTTCATGGGGGGAAAATGGAACAAAGATTTGCAGTAGTGCTTCAAAAGCCTGTCTAGAAATGCCAAGGATTGCACCTGGGACTATCTTCATGGAAACCATGTGCTGTATGAATGAGCTATGGTCCTTCACTCTATTGCATGCCTGGCACAAAGCCCAGAATAAAGCATGGCAATACATTATATAAAGAATGTCTTGTAATTATCCAGATCACTGGGCCATTATGACCAATACTGATTGTTCTAAGTTTGGAGCGGCTTTCTTGGAGGTCACTGTTAGAGATCTTTATTGGTGGTGTAACTAAGATCCTTTACCTAACAATGCTATTGGTTATCCTTACTTTATCCACATGAAGATTTCATATTTTAACCTTTGACCTCACTAAATACAAATAAATAGCAAATATTTATCTGTATTTGCTGTAGGTTAGAATATCTTCTGGCTTTCCACTTATTTGAAGGGCAAAGTTGGCTTGTATCAACCTGGACTTGAAGTTTCTGGAGCTGATTAACTGGAACATAGTATGCTACTTTTGTATTTTTGTAGCTTTTGTACTCATAATCCTTTTGGTATAAAATGCTTAAGGAAATAAACCATTTTGAAAACTCATCTTTATTTAGGGAATCTGAAATGGTAGAAGTTTAAGTATTTTATAAGCATGGTCCTGGACTTTCCAGTTCCATGATTCTGTTTTTTAATGGATAGAATAATGAAGTTCTATCTGCCAGTATGTGGATGAAGACTGCCCCATTATTACTCATAGTCACTCTTTTCTTGCCTGGCTTTATAGCAGTGTCTTAGAAATGGCAGCTTGAAAAGCTTTCACATGTGTCCCAAGAACATCAGTATAACATATATCCAGACTTGATTGGTAGGTATGAATAAAGAGTTAGCTGTGAAATCACGACTACAGATGGTAATGCTTCAATAAGATAGCTTCCTTCAAGGTAAATGTCGTCACACAAAAATAGATTGGCATTATCTGTCATGTGGATATGACCTTAGAGAATGCCATTTCCTATCAAGACTTTCATTTCTCGCGAAGTGTAGTATGAAGATGGATGCATGTAGAGATCTATTAATCTTTATAGACCAAGCAAATTATTATACTGTGAACTTATTTTAGAGAAGTACTCCCCCCCCCCAAAAAAAAGCATATAGTGGCAACCTAACACTCCAACCCTTGTTTTTTTTACTTACAGTTGCAATGTGAACAATAAACGCAAGTTTAGGGACCAATCTGTTTATAGAAGGATGTCTAGAAAGAGAGAATATTATTAAACTTCAACAAAGTCTTTCATCATGAAGGATGTGTCTGTTGGGCATAATACATATGAAGTCCCACGGCATTTCCTGCTTTAGTGAAATAATAGTCGAAAGTGCAGAGATTATTTTTTTTTTTTTGCAGTCATAGGGAGAGGTGCCAAACTTTGCATGCCCTGCTTTTCAGTCATTCAGAGGGTTTGTCTACATGGGCTTAACAATCTGCTCTTGGTGTGAGGTCCTTCTGTCTACTCCCATGATGTTCATTAACTTTAAGTGGTATCCCAGTTTAATCCCGTGTTAAGAAAAATTCCAGGATCTTCCAAAGTGTGTCAGAAACTCCATTGTATCCCATGGCTTTACCACAGCATAACAGGGTGGAGATCTATGTGAACTGGTCCACTGTCCACATGGGCTACTGCCATCCCCTTTTTCCCTGAGCTCATCAAGAGAAAGGAGAAAGATAAGGGATGTTGTCACTGCCAGACAGCTGCAAAGCTGTGTGGGTATGTCCTGTTCAGATATCAGCAGAGTTGCCTAGAATATCAGACAAAAGAAACAGGGTTTGATAGTAGCCCCTGCACTCCTAGGTGGATACTCAAATCCATGGTTGCTCAAGACTTGTCATACACAATAGCATAGCAGAATTGTGTCCATTCTATAAAATGGCAAAATCGAGTTTGCTTCCTTTTAAAAAAATATTTATAATCTGCAGAAATAGAATCCTTGAAAAAGGAGATCCAATTGTATGCTGGTTTGGTAAATTCTGCTTTTCACAGTTTTCTAACAGTACAGTCTCTTGTGTGATTACTTATTTCAGAAGTAAATTTTAGACCTCATCTACACTGACCTTTTAATGTAATTCAAAGATACCTTCAAACTGTGGCAGCCATACCATAAACTCCTACAAAAGCATGTGAAAGAATGCACATCTGTGGTTTGTGTCATCACCATTCAGTCCTCAAACTGGTTCCTGGATTTCCTGTGTAATCATCTGCACAATGAAACCACTTTCTTCCATACTGGTTTGAAACTGAATTAAATCATCAGTGTAGATCTGACGGACTGTAAGGAAGGTGAAAATAGAAATGTATCTTCTGTATTTTCCAGCTAGTCCTCCCCCATCATTTTACATCTAATAGCCAGAAGTTAAAATAGAGGAGTGTGATGGGATTCTAAGGAAAATGTAGATGATAAATGAGATAATAATTAGTCACATTGATTTAATAGCTTCTTTTTACTTGAGTAAAAATAGCATTATGTTGGTGCAAAGGAGATGAACTTGTGCTCAGCGGGAGAATGTTTTCTCATCACTATTGATCACTCTGTTACTTGCAACCAAACTAAAAGCAGTATCTTCAAAAGAGTGGTATTTCAGTTTGAAAGCACTTTCCCCTTTGCTGTGCCATCCTGAAACAATGGAATTGTTGTTATGCTTCACTATTTAGCATGATACAATCTTCTCTCTCTCTCTCTCTCTCTCTCTTTAAAATTGTATTTTTGATTGGGAAAATTTCACAAGTGAAAATGCATTTGGAATCCTTAGTTTTCTAAGTGGATTTGTAAAGTCATATATCATGCTTAACTGGTGTATTTGAAGTTAAGTGTTTTGAAACAACAAGGGACCCTGCTATTAATGTGGAAACCACAAGTGTGAGTTTTATTACATTGGTATGCAGCTGTAAAGAAATCTAACAATGTTGCAGACTTAGTCATTTCCTATTGCAACCATATTCATACTGGGAGTGCAGCAATTGCTGACTTGTTGTTTGTCACTATAGAATCCTCATGCTCTATTAACTATGATGTTAGGAAAATGGCTGTTGGCCATTTTCCATCCTGTTAGTACACTTAGTGTCTGCATTAAAATAATAAAAAATCTAGAGTTTTTGGAAGGGAATTCTCTTCTCTGACTATTTTAATGTTCACCATAAGAGTGCATTCCTTCACTGGATCTTGATCTTACACAGCATAACTTCTGCACATTATGTACTGGCAGTGCAACTGAACAATTGTAAGAATCTGGTTACCATCTCTGCCTTCTGTATGCATTCTGTCAGTGTCATTCTTTGAGCTAACAGAGTGAGAGTGTATTAAGAACGTTAGCAGTGAAGCAAAGAGGAAATATTTATGTGTGAGTACTGCAATATGCAAGTACTGCAGTATCTTCCCTCACTTGAAACTTTTTGAAAGATGCATCCTTCCTCAAAACACCATGAATCAATTCCGAAGGAATCTTGCAGGTATTGTTTTCAGTGCTATTTGTACATGACATATATTTCCGTGTCGGTAGGAAATTGAATTCATTTCTCAGTTCATCACTGAATGATTTGATGCTTTTCAAAATTATAAAAAATATGAACAATAGATGGATGCAATAAAAATGTAAATGCTTTTAAGAGTATGCATGCAAATATACAACGCCTAATAGGAAAATAGATTTTTGTAAGTACAGAGCTTTAACTGCTTCAATATTTTTACTTTTTACCTTCTGCTTGATCGTCAGCAATAGTTTTCTTTTCTTTATTTTATCCCCTCGGGATCTTTAAAGTTGACAATATATTAAGCATCTGTTATGTCAAAAGCTCTCTGAGAAGTCATCCATTTTTGAGGCCACTTAATAATAGGAAATAAATTGTTGTGCAATAAGAAGCAATAAAAAAGTCCACAGCAAACTGCTACATGGCAGTTATTTTTCCTTGGGGTCTCTAACATGCCACCTGATTCTGATGGAAATAATGATAAACAGTTTTAGACTGAGATTATATAGTCTCCATTGAATTCCACAGTAAGGGCCAAACTGATGTGCTGGCAATACACTAATGGATCAATTGGCTAAAGGGGATATTTAAAGCACAGCATGAGTCAGAGTGGAGTGCATGAGACTCCCTCTGAACTGGTTTCTTCTCATGCTTTTCTTCTTGCAGTCATCCAACACTGGAAGAAAGTAGTAACGGTAAAGGTAAAGGTTTCCCCTTGGCATTAGGTCTAATCATGTCCAACTTTTGGGGGTGGTGCTCATCTCCATTTCTAAGCCGAAGAGCCAACGTTGAACATAGAAGCTAGGCGAGATTAAAATCTGGCTGATTTCAAATGGAAAAAAGAAGGGTAACAAATACACTTGCCTCTGTCTTCCATTCTGTATTTAAATTGCCCCACCATGTTATTTTGTAGGTAATTTAGCTTACTCTTGAATTCTAATTAATGGGAATATAATAGGGAAGTTGTTCTGTTACATGCATGAACTTCTTGTTCATAAGTATCTGGTTGACCAATTTATGAGTTGAATACTGGATTACATAGACGTTTTGCTTTGATGTGGTAGAGACGTGTTCATGCTCTTATTTAATCACAGAATCATGAAGTTCAAAGAGACCACATGGGCTGTCTGTTCAACTTCCTGCCATGCAGGAAAAGCACAAAGTACTCCTGATAGATAGCCATCCAGCCTCTGTTTAAAAGCTTCCACCACACTCTGAGGCAGAGAGTTACACTGCTGATCAGTTCTTGCAATCAGGAAGGTCTTCCTAATGTTCAGGTGGAATCTCCTTTCCTGTAATTTGAACCCATTGCTCCGAGTCCTAGTCTCCAGGGCAGCAAAAAACAAGTCTGCTCCCTCTTCTTTATGACATAATTTCACATATTTATACATGGATAACATGTCTCCTCTCAACGTTCTCCTTTGCTGACTAAACATGCCCAGCTCTTTAAGTCACTCCTCATCGGGCATGGTCTCTAGACTTTTAATCATTTTAGTTGCCCTTCTCTGGACACCATCCAGCTTGTCAGTATTTTTTAAACTGTGGTGACCAATCACATGATTGTGTGAAACAAATTTAAATGAGACCAAAAATATACCTTTAAACAATGTAATATACTGCACAATAAAACAATGGCATTTAAACTAAGCATTAAGAGATTATTTATCACTGCAAGAAAGCACATATCTTGTGTTGGGAAAAAGGTAGGATATGAAACACATAAATAAATCTGAATCTCTTTCTTAAGAACTAAATAGTGAGTAGCTTCTGCCAGATTTCCATCACAACACAAATAAGCCACTAAAAGTCTCTATCTTACTCATTTTTATGGTTTGCTGTCAATCCAAACCTGTCATATGTCTCTCAATGCAAGGGAAATTCAACATTTTTGATGGTTTAATAGCTGTCTTGTCTTCCCAATCTTGGCCATTTCTCCTCTTCACTATGTGGAACAACTTCCAAAGTAACTTGCTTGATCTGTACCTGGGAATCATAAGAGTTTGCATCCTTTAATTGAGAAGAATTTGAGTCCCTGACCAACATATTCAATTTTCTTGGGTGATTAATTAGAAAGTAACAATAAAACATAAGTTGCTGTTACTATGTCTTTTCCAGGGAAAATAAATGTAGAGCATGTTTCTTTCCTCCATGTTCTTGTCACATTTGACAGCAGCCTGTTGTTGCAGTTGACAACAATGATTTGACACAATTTAAGGCATTTCAAAGGTCGATACATAAGGTATGGTTTGCAGGTACAAGCAGTTATATTCACAGGCAAATATATATGTTCACAGGTAGCTACAGAATCGAACCTGTATAGCAGTTTCAAAGAGGCATTTATAAAATTGCAGACGTTGTTCTAACTGAATTTCCAGAGTGTTTTCTGACACAGCTATGAAGTTTCACTGTGAATTATTTCCACAGTTACTTCCTAAAAGGGGGGAACTTTGGTTTTTTTCATTTTTCAGTATGAAGACACCTCTTCCACTTGAAAAGCTAGGAAATGGATAAAGGAATGCTGTGCTTTCTACAACACTTCTGCACTTGCAAGGTGATAATGAATTACAAAGATTGGAATCTGTGAAAACTGAAATTGTTGCAGATTTCAAAAGAAGGAATAACACTATGTAATACAATTCTTGTTCTTGGGTTATATATGTCATTTCATAATTGGTTCTATCATTAAAAACATGGAAAAATATTAATAAGACATCCTGCAGCACATTATGCTATAGTTTTTCAATGAATAGCTCATAGAGTCTCAACTAAATCAAGGAGTCCCAGTGGCGCAGTGGGTGCCAGCAGGACTAAAGACCAACATGTCGCGTATTCGAATATGGGGAGAGCGTTGATGAGCTCCCTTTATGCTGATAGAGGGAACTCATCCACCCTCTCCCCAGATTCAAACCTGCAGGGACATGAGAGAAGCCTCCCACAAGGATGGTAACACAAACATCCAGGCGCCCCCTGGGCAATGTCCTTGCAGACAGCCAATTCTCTCACACCAGAAGCGATTTGCAGTTTCTCAAGTTGCTCCTGACACGACCAAAAAAACAAACAAACATAGTTTGTGGCAGCCACAGTGAAAGCCAGAATGAAATTTCTGGAGTAGAACAACTACTTTCAAAGTAAGTAGCACACAATTAAATAGGATTTTTTTCAAACCAGGAATAGAACATTTTTCAAGTTTTGTTACATAGTGTAATTAACTGATGTGATCTAACAGATGTTGAGAAAACCATCTTGCTAAGAACACATTTTTCCAAAACAGCTGAAAAAACAAAATAATCACTGGGTTGCTGTGAGTTTTCCGGACTCTATGGCCATGTTCCAGAAGCATTCTCTCCTGTCGTTTTGCCCACATCTATGACAGGCATCCTCCGAGGTTGTTAGATCTGTTGGAAACTAGGCAGATGAGATTTATATATCTGTGGAATGCCCAGAGTGAGAAAAAGAACTGTTGTCCACTTGAGTGGACACCTTGATTCGCATTTAATGGCCTTGCAGCTTCAAAGCCTGGCTGCTTCCTGCCTGGGAATCCTTTGTTGGGAGGTGTTAGTTGGCCCTGCTCAGGCCCGTAGCCAGGATTTCATTTCAGGGGGGGGGGGCTGCATTTTTTCAGGGGGGGTTTTGGGGGGGGCTGAGTTTCGGGGGGGGGGGGGCTGAGTCTGAGTGAAAGAGGGTCTAGCCTAGCAAACCTTTTATATCATTACCCCAATACCCCCATGCATATGGGATATATTGAGTATGGTGATCAGATCATGATATGAATAAACATAACAGTTTAAATAATGCACCAGTAAGGCCTTTTCGCAAACCACCATAAGAATTTCGGGGGGGGGGGCTGAAGCCCCTCAAGCCCCCCCCCCCCCCCCCCCCCCCCCCCCCGGCTACATGCCTGGCCCTGGTTGTTTCATGTGTGGAATTCCCCAGTTTTTTTTTAGTGTTGCTCTTTATTTACTGTCCTGATTTTAGAGTTTTAAATACTGGTAGCCAGATTTTGTTCATTTTCATGGTTTCCTCCTTTCTGTTGAAATTGTCCAATGCTTGTGGATTTCAATGATTTCTCTGTATAGTCTGACATGTATGAGCAATATTATAAATCCTGTATATTAATTGTGATCTCAGTCTTTATGTCTGGATCCTTCTGTCGTTAAAATATTTCTGTGCAAGAGGAAGCAATCAGGAGGCTAGAATCAGATTTATAGACCAACATTGACCAGCATTTGTAGAAATTGGGGAAAACAATTTAAAAAAGGATGCTAAAACAGTTAGTGAATAGTGATCAGCCACCTGGCATGGGATGCTAATTGATGGTTGAAAGGGAAATAGAGACCTGGTAGAATGAAAAGAACTGTCTGGAGCCTTCCACAAAGCAACTGTTCATTTTTTGTTTCACTTTTGATACAAAATGCCTCAAACACCACTCTTTCCCATGCACCTTAATATTACTGCATATGGATTCCAGCTTCACTTCTTTCATAATTTTGTGATCATTTTTTAAAGCAGTGTAATATGAAGATTACCTTCATGCTGTGAATTGGGGGTGATCATGCTGTGAGAATATGGCAGTCCCAAAAGTCACATGGAATCCCAGTTTTCATCTTATACAGTACTGGAAAAACAGATATGGTGACAAACTATGTACTTTACTTCTTTTCATATACAGTTGTTTACATGGTTTAATTCTTCAGTAAAAGCACTGATATTATTATAAAAAACTAACAGTAAATCAGATGTTGAGTGTCCATTATATATTCACGTCTTCTGTGTCATCAGATGTGGCTGAAGTTTTTATAGAACAATAACATTCAGATTCAATAGTGTTCACTGAGGTGCTGTCTCTATTTAATAAATATTTTATTAAATCTTTGTAAATGCTACAGAGCTCTCATCTGTTTGGGATTATACTGAACCATGTTAAACTTGCCAGGTGTTACTAGATCATCGTTTTGATCAAAGTCTTTGCTCGAGGTGATATTGGCAATGATTACTCCAATTGAGCATCACCAAAGAAACTCAAAACAGAACAATAGCAATAAAAACACCAGGACATGCTTTGCATGCAACATGTTACCCAAGTAATTCCCAGGTCAGGTAGAGGGAGATAAAGCATCTTTCCTGAAACACAGAAAAACCAGTGCCAGTCAGTGTCAATTACATTAGGCTATTTGAGACAGTATTCTTATTGTTCTGTGTGATGAGATAATTTGTCAATTGTTTTGAAACAAAATATAAGAGTACAATTTATTCTGTTGACTCTGGTAAATAATAATAATAATAATAATAATAATAATAATAATAATTTATTTCCTCCCTAGAGGTGGGTTTCAACATTGTTAAAACCACATTCATCTTCAAACATTTTTAACATACACTTATTAAAACATATTTCCACAAAATACATATTAAAAAACACAAAACACACACACACAAAACACACACACACACACACACAAGATTCCAACACCAAAGCCAGAATTTGATC
Organism: Anolis sagrei; assembly: GCF_037176765.1. Lineage (NCBI taxonomy): Eukaryota > Metazoa > Chordata > Lepidosauria > Squamata > Anolidae > Anolis > Anolis sagrei. The sequence continues at coordinate 144,783,673 of NC_090025.1, forward strand.
ATGTGAAAGTATAGTGGGAAATTGGATATCTGCTGGGGTTTGGGGCCATCCTCCCCCGCCACCCCATGGATACCGAAATGATAAAGTCCCATTGCAGATAATGATTTGATACAAAAGTGTCCTTTGTATGGAATGGCAAAATCAAGACTTGCTTTTTGGAATATTTAATCAGTGGTTTGTTAAATTCATGGATACAGAATCTGTGTCCGTGGAGGTCTGATAGTATTGGCACTATAAGTTAACAACACACGAGCTTCTCTAGCACAGCCAAATGGTCAACAAAGGGCAATCTAGCAATGCGTCTGATGTTAGGACAGTATTAGCTGTACTTTTTGGTAATCCCATTATTGGTTTGTTTTTTTCATTGATGACCAAACAAACTCTTTAAAGGATGGGGTGGTATGGCTTCTTCTTTTCTTTTTTAAAGATACAGTGATGCTTGTTCAGCAAGTTTTACTGTGCTTTGCTCTTTGTCATTTCATTTTCTGAGATCAATTTTTAAACTACTTTAATATCCCACTTTTTCTCTGGATTCCTTTCAAAAATGGAAGGTACACATTGTTACACCTTTTCTTTTGGATTCCTGCCTTTTCCTTTCCATAAGAAGATCACCCTCAAAGTTTGGTTAGAAGGTAGAAAAGTTGTTGCTTGCAATCCAGTCAGATTTTTGTTTATGGCAACTCTGTATATGATAAATCTCCAAGTACCCTAATCAATAACAGCCCCTGTCAGATAAGTAACTCAGACTGTCTTACTTCTGGATATATCTGCAGTCACCCTTTATTCTGGAGCAAATCTGGAATGTCAAATTTTGGATTGGTACCAGGCGGTATTGAATGCCACTGTGGAGGTGGGAAGGCGTTTTGACATTCCAACAGCACTGGACCTGGTCTGACACCACCAGATGGCCACCCTTATCATCCTCCTTCCATAGCTGTCATTCTGGTGGCAATTGGGTGTGACATGGCTACTGTTGGTCACCCATCACCTGTAGTGCTGTAGTCTGGGGCCCCAGAGCAGCATAGGAGGAGGAATAGAAGGAATTACTGCCTTCTTTCCCCCTTCCCTTCTCCAGTTGCCCTGGCACTCCAGCCAATGTCACTCCAGATGACACTAGCCATGTCATAACACTGGTCACCACTATGACAAGAATGGGGGGGGGGGGAGGATGGTGAGTGCAATCCTGTGTCTCTGGTCTGGATGTATAAACAGTTGTAGCTGGTTCAATATTGGGACTGGCCCAACTATTTACTTGGGCCAAAGTCACAGTTTGTTCTGGATTTCAATGAGAATTCAGAGCAAACTGTAACTTGTGTTAACATGATTTAAGGCTGCACTTAATTGCCTTGGCTTATATTAATCCCAATCAGCTCTCTCTTGGCCCTTCCACACAGCTGTATATAATCCACATTGAGCTAGATTATATAGCAGTCTGGACTGCCACATTGAACTGGATTATATGGCAATCTGGACTGCCACATTGAACTGGATTATATGGCAGTGTGTTCAAAACAGATATTGTGGATTATCTGCTTTGATATTCTGGGTTATATGACTGTGTGGAAGAGCCCTATTTTGTGCAGCCACCACAGAGCTGATCCACTCCCACTCTCCATAACTTGCTACTTCTAAGATGTGCTCTGCTGCTATTTTGTGACCCATGGGAAGCTTTTGTAAGATGAACAATCAGCATTTAAGAGGTCCAAGTCCAGGCAAAAGAATGAGCACATTTATTCATGCAAGACAGGCTACAGTTGATTGCACAACAGCAGGGCTTCTTATTTTATAGTTTTCTTAGTAGAACAGTTGATCTAGTTCTACATATGGCTTTGCAATATGGATCATTTAGTACATTTTGCACAGGGATTAATTACCACATGATGATCAGTATTGGCCTAGAATTACATGCATATACAGAAGATTTTTGCCAGAAAAAAGGAGGCAAGAAATTCTGTGTGGGTGTATGTTACAGAGAAATGAATAAACCAACACTGAATTTTGACCAGCATCTAAAAATGATGTCAGAACTAGCCCAGGCATAAATTTAGGATTAACATTTTCCACTTTACCCAAGGAAAAATAAATAAGCTGGATAAACAACATCTGTGTAAACAATAGTCAGGAGGACACATGCAGAGAAGCCTTAAATCTAGGACACACCTGAAGCAGGTGGATGTCTTGCAAGCTTTTCTTTTTCTTTTTAGTTATGTACACTTGATAATTTCAAGGTAGCAGTGCCCAAGGGCTTTATATAATTGAATAAGCAAATTGAAAATGAGCCACCACTTTTAGAATTAGGTAGAGGCCAAATAAACCTGTATGTGACTTCATGTGTTATTAAAGACATCATTCTGAGATCAGTAATGTCTAGTTTTGCACTGATACTTTCAGTTTTTTATCATGATTATATGCAGCTTAAATATTGTAAAAGTGCTAATCATATATTTTTGTGGTGCCCAAATAACCTAAATGCTTTCATTAAGCATTTTAAAACAACTTAAATACAGATTGTGTATATATAATTTAATTTGGATCTAAATGCAGTATGACTTGCACTTTATTTTAACTATACAACATGACCCCCTGATCTACAAATTTGATACCCATGGTTTCATTTACACACACTCCAAAAAAAGTATCCCTCCCTGGGTGTTTGTGGGCCTCTCTAGGTCCTTCAGTGCAATTCTATAGTACGCTTGTTGACAAAGCATAGTTGAAATATAGGGTTGGTTTTATCCATGGTTCCAGCTATCCATACTGTGTGTTTAGCTTGAAAAAGATTACCCACACTTAGGCTAGAAGCTTACTGTAGAATAGCATTGGAGGACCTAGAGCAGTGGTTCCCAACCTTTTTTTGACCAGGGACCACTTTGACCAGGGACCACTTAATCGGGGATCATTTTGACCAGGGACCACTCTCCATAACTACAGGGAACAAACAGAGAGGTAAAACCTAGGCCGAGACATCACAGTTATGAATCAGTTTTTGGCCAACTTTAGATTTGGTTTGGTTATTTGAGGTGCTGATTCAGAGAATTGCATTGCAGAAAATTGCTGCTGGGTGATTCTTCTTTGTTGTGGCCTGGGGAGTCTCCAAACGCTGAGAAAGTACTGGCGAGGGAGAGGGCAACACATTGACATCTCCTTTGTTCCTTTTCTCCCTCCCTCTCTCCTCCAATGGCAGCACACACCCCCGCACCAATTTCCCCCGCATGTCTTATGGCCCTTATTTTAGGTTTTGCAGCCCACCAGTGGGCCGTGGTCCACAGGTTGGGAACCACTGACCTAGAGATCCCCACAAACACTTCCAAAGGAAAAGGTATTTTTGGAAAATAAATAAATGAATATTGTGTTGTATCCACAATACTTGGGTCCCAATGCACAATCCAATCTCTGTATTTGTGTCTTTGTTATTGCTGTTATGCAAGGACACCTGAGAGATTTCACTAAAGCTTTGACTACCCCCAGCTTAATCATTAGCTTAAGCCTGGGCTCATTCACTTTCTTAACAAGACCATGATTTTACTAAATGGACATATAGATGCCACATTATTTCGTAAATGCTTTTCTACTTATATCTACATCCTTCCACATAACACAAAACAAAAACACTGAGAACAGATTCATAAGTTAAAAATTTATTTCAGACATTTTTTGAATAGTAATGGCTAACCAACAAAGTGGGAGGGGAAAAAAAAGATCAATATTGCCACACTGATTTTCAGGAATAATCTACTGTGACTACATTCGAACCATGTGTTCTCTTTTAAAAGTCCCAGACAGTAATTCTATCAAATCAGGAAGCAGCCAGGACTCTTCTGAGCTAGGCATTTGTCGCACATAAGCACCTATATTGTATCAACTGTATGGCAGGTTAACAACATTTGCTAGGTGTTGATTTGTGTACCCAAGGCAAAATGATTAAAGATAAAGTCATAAAGATTTCAGAATCAGATTATTTGAAGTTAACTATCTCACTCATATGACCCTGCTTGGACGTGGGTGCACAAATCAACAGCTAGCAAATGTTGTTAACCTGCCACACAGTTGATACAGTAGCTATCTATGCTCTGCAGTTGTGTAACTCAGAAGGGCTTGAGAACTGTTATTATAGGTCTATCTTTAAAATGTGTTTCGTTGGTGAACTGTAGAAACAGGAGACTCTATGCTAATGAAACTTCATCTTTAAGAAAGCACACAAGGTTCTTACTGTGTTAGTTTTCGAACACGACTTGAATGAAGGGCTTATTTTAGGTGCCTTTTCACTGATTTCTTTATGTGCTGGATTATTTTTAACAGCAGCCATTTCAGTGTTTCAGGATAAGTTGTAAGCAAGATTATTACCCAAACTGTCTTATGTTTCTTTACCAGTCCCATGGTTTCTAACGTTTACAGCAACTTTTAATATAGTGACAACAGAGTTCAAGCCTCTAGTTCAAAATGCACAGTTTTAAACTGTTACACTGTTTATTTGTTTTCTCCCATCCATCCATGACTTATAAAGGAATAAGAAAGCAATGAATAAATATAACGAGAAGAGACATTGAGAAAGTGCAATCTCAGTCACCATTACCTTTGTGTTTGTTTCTGCGTGTTTATATACAGTATCTCCCATCAGAAAATCTATTATACATAGCATAAGTGGCCAAGTATGATTGTCTTCCAGCGCTAGAGTTTGGAGGTGGTAAATGACTGTGTATACCAACTCTGGATCCACATGCGCTTTCACATTTAGTACATAGATTTCCAATGGCAGGCAGTCCCAACAAGAGTTTGCTTGACATGCCTTATGAAGATCATCTTAAAGAACTGAGTATGTTTAGCTTGCAGAAGAGAAGGTTGGGAAGAGCCATGTTTAAATATGTAAAAGGATGTCATAAGGAAGAGGGAGCAGGTTTGTTTTCTGCTGTTCTTGAAACTAGGACTTGTATCAATGGGTTCAAGGAAAGGAGATTCTATCTGAGCATTAGGAAGAATTTCCTGACCATGAGAGATGTTCAACAGTGGAACTCTCTGCCTCAGAATAGCAGGTGGTAAGACTAGATGGTCCATGTGGTCTCTTCCAACTCTATGATTCTATGATTCTAAGGTTTATTCTAATGTACAAACTTGATATATATTTTTTAAACTTAACTATATTAAAATTAATGTCATATAGTGTAATGTAGTGTAAAAGTTTCCTTCATTGTTGTGTGCCTTCAAGCCATTTCCAAATTATGACTTTTAAGGCAGAACCTATCACGGGGTTTCCTTGCTAAGATTTGTTCAGAGGGGTTTCTGTTTACCATCTAAATACATACATACAACAACTTTCAAATTCTGTAAATATAAGCTGTGAAAGCATATTGGAAATTGATAATTTCACTGGATAGTTTATAACTGGCAATGAAAATCCGCATAATTAAAGCAATGGTATTCCCTGTAGTAACCTATGGATGTGAGAGCTGGACCATAAGGAAGGCTGAGAGAAGAAAGATAGGTGCTTTTGAACTGTGGTGTTGGAGGAAAATTTTGAGAGTGCCTTGGACCGCAAGAAGATCCAACCAGTCCATACTTCAGGAAATAAAGCCTGACTGCTCATTGGAGGGAAGGATATTAGAGGCAAAGATGAAGTACTTTGGCCACATCATGAGGAGACAGGGAAGCTTAGAGAAGATAATGATGGTGGGGAAAATGGAGGGAAAAAGGAAGAGGGGCCGACCAAGGGCAAGATGGATGGATGGTATCCTTGAAGTGTCTTGACTCTGAAGGAGCTGGGGTGGTGACGGTTGACAGGGAGCTCTGGCATGGGCTGGACTATGAGGCCATTAAGAGTTGGATGCAACGGAATGAATAAACAACCAAGTTTTATAAAGACAGCCAATGAATCTGTAGTGACTTTGAAGGGTTGAGTTTCACGTGTACTGGGGTCCTGAATATGGTTTAGGTAACATATTACCTTTATTTCCATAGTGAACTGTGAGCAAATAAGTGAATTACTATATGTATTTGTGTGAATACCAGGTTTTGGTAAATTTAGAGACTATTTGAATCTGGCTAGCATTGGAATTTAGTGTGATACCCTTTCATGATTCTTCTTCAGTGAGTGCTATGTTATTATCATTGTAGTTGTTGTTATATTTATTTTTCTCTGCACAAGGAGACTCAAAGCCACTTGAAACAATATCACAGCATTCTGAGATAAAGCAAGAAGTATGGAATGAAATGATTTGTGATATGCTACTGCTAAGAAGTATACTTTAATGTCTTCATTTTTGCATTATTTGAGCAGAGAGCGAATTAATCCTAATAGTACTGCATGAATTTTACATCATGGTGCTTTTAGAGCAGAACCCCACTAGTATGTTTAAAGTCTGTTTTATTCTGTTTTTAGATCTGTTAGCTGTGCCCAAGCATCCATATGCTGCTATGGAGAACTGGGGACTGAGTGTTTTTGTGGAGCAGAGGATACTCCTGGATCCAAGCATTTCATCTATATCATACTTACTTGATGTCACCATGGTCATTGTACATGAGCTGTGTCACCAGGTAGGAGATAGTCCTGTTGTTTGTGAGCATGCAATATAAAAAGAGTTAAACATTTTCCATGCAGAATATTCTGTCAGGCCAATAATTACAGGATAGCTCATTCCTGTTGCATAAAGGCTTCAATGCTGGGCATGTTAATTGGGGAAACTGCTGTGGTGAACAGCAAGAAATTATTTGAGTGTGAAAAACTTTATAATGCTAATTTGAAGCATGATTATTGCTTCAGTTGTTTCATCTTTGTGAAGCAAGTATGAACTCAATATAATAAAGCTTCTTTTTCTTTGGATAGATTTCAGTGGATTGTTGCTTTATATAGTTGAGTGTAGTGATAGCCTCTTGCAATGATTTGCTACAACATTGTCACAATCTCAAGCTGAGTTTCATGTTCTTGTCAAAATTTGCATTGGCTGAGATCAATTTGGTAGTCCCTCTTCTCTCAGTGCATAAACTTTGGAAGCATTTTTTCTTTATGTTTCTGCCATGGCCCTCTGTTCATAAATGATGAATGTCTTGCCTCTGTGTGTACTGAAGGTCTTAAATATACTGGTAATGTTGTAGTGAAAACCATTATATCTATTTTTCATTCCTTTCTGTCATCTTCCTTTGATGTAAACATAGAACCATAGTTGGAAGGGATCCCAAGGGTCTATAGACCAAGTACCTACCAATTCAGGGATCTACAATTAAGGCATACTTGACAGGTAGCTGCCCAACCTCTGTTTCAAAAACTTCCAATAAGCTTTTCAAGGTAATCTGTTCCACTTTTGAACAGCTCTTACCACCAATAAATTCTTAATGTTTATTTGGAATCTCCTTTCATGTAATTTGAATTCATCAGTTCAGGTCTGGTGCCTGAACTGATGGATTCGAAACAAACTCATTTCATCTTCCACATGAAGGAGTTTCTGATATTGAATGCTCACTATCACACCACCTATCAACATTTCTTTCTTCAGGCTAAGCATACCCAATACCCACAATTTAAGGTGCATTAAATTCAACACTGAACTTGACTATCATCCATTGAAGCTCGTGCTGTAATTAATACAGTTTTAAGGTGACACATGACTTCTTTTTTCAATTTAAACACTTCCTAAAATCCAGTGTTTAGTCTCAGGTAGAGTAGATCATTCAACCAGTTGCTATATATTATATCAACATTAACATAAATCTAATTGGTTCAGTGGATCTCCTGTAGTTGTAACTTTCTTTTAGATTTGGTCCTTGACATTTTAATTATACTCCTCTTACCTTTTTCCGCTAGTTATTCTGTTATTTTTCTTTCTGCAATACTCTGTTTTGAAGAGAAAGATAGAATAGCTGCACAATGGGTTTTTAGTGGTAGTATAGAGAGTTTCTGTACACAAAACTTATAGAAATATAGTTCATCCCCAGTGACCTTGTAATGTATCAATATTACTTCCACAAAGGAGCCCCTGGTGGTTCAATGGGTTTAACCTTTGTGCTGGTAGGACTGCTCACTGAAAGGTTGGCAGTTCAAATCTGGGGAACGGGGTGAGCTCCCATCTGTCAGCTCCAGCTTCCCATGTGGGGACATGAGAGAAATCTCTCACAGTGTGGTAAAATATCCAGGCTCCCCTGGGCAATATTCTTGCAGATGGCCAATTCTCTCACACCAGAAGCGACTTGCAGTTTCTCAAGTCATTCCTGACACGTAAAAAAAAAACTTTCATAAACCATTCCAGAAATCAAAGGAAGATCCACTCTGAAATGGAGCCACATTCTGTAGAAGCCATGATAAGATTGTCCTTTTTATTACACTAAATTATAGAGGAAGTATTTGATGCTTCTCATTATAGTCATTAGATACTTGGAATGCCATATTTTAATTATTGCCAACATATATTTCGTAGAGTCACAGAATCATAGAGTTGGACGTCATCCAGTCCAACCCCTGCCAAGAAGCAGGACAATCACATTCAAAGCCTCTGTTTAAAAGCCTACATAGAAGGAGCATCCACCACACTTCAGGGTAGAGAGTTCCACTGCTGAACAGCTCTCTTTCATTAATTGGTGAAGACAACTAAGAAGAAATCTTTTTGTGTCATGAAAAACAGTTCTTCCTGCATCTCTGATTACCTGTAAACTGTAGAAAATTAGCATCTCATTGGTTTCTTCTATTGTCTTCCAACAGTCCTTCCTAGTCCATCCCAGCTAGTTAGTTATTAGCCATAGACATGGATCATGTACCTTTAGAATATATAGGAACCCCCGGTGGCGCAGTGGTTTAAAGCCCTGTGCTGGCAGGACTGAAGACTGACAGGTCGCAGGTTCGAATCCTGGGAGAGGCGGATGATCTCCCTGTATCGGCTCCAGCTCCTCATGCGGGGACAAGAGAGAAGCCTCCCACAAGGATGACAAAAAACATCAGAAATCATCCGGGCATCCCCTGGGCAACGTTCTTGCAGACGGCCAATTCTCTCACAACAGGAGCGGTTGCTCCTGACACGACAAAAAAAAAAAAAAGAATATATAGTGCCCAATTAGGTAAAGGTTTTCCATTCTTTTGAATTATTTTATTTCTAGAGCAGGATCCAAATGGTGGAATTCCACTGGGAGAATAAAGAAATCCAGTGGAACTAGATGTTGGATGTCTTCTGTTAAACTTTCATGCAACCCCAAAACTAACATTGGAAATTAAGTTAGCATCACAGTTTAAGTTAGCATCACATTCCTATTAGTGTCTATAGACTGTAATTCTAGAATAGGAGATTTCAATCTTTGGTTGTTCAAATGTTTTGGACTCCAGCAGACTATGGCCATCTTGCCTATTACTAAAAAAAATTAAATACTGTTTTCCAATATGCTAGCAAAAATTGATCTTCTTATAAGACATTGGTTTTGATCACCTTCTAATTCTTAACTGTCCAAATATTTGTCACTCAAACATTTGATTAAATCAGTCAAAATGCCACATTTTCTATCTTTTTAATTGTCAGTTTGGAGGACAATATAGGTAAGGTAACCCTAGGTTGTTTCAATCGAGCAGTATTTGAAGTAGTAATTACTTAATTAATATTCATATTTTTCTGGCTGGAAGTGTAAACAAACTCCCAATATTGGAAAAAACATCATCATATCTATACCTTCCAGAAATGAAAGTGCAATGTAAAAAAGTTGTATAATCCTCTACAATTCATTTGTGCACATACATAAACACTTACGTGATATACATTGATTTGTACAGTGACGGTTTACATCAAAATAATTGGAAAAAAATGAAAGACTTTCAGCTAATCAATCAGAGACATTGTGGTTTACTGTACTGCATATAATAAAACAACAATAACAAAAAACAGCGATCCGATAATAAACATTTGCATGACATTCCATCCTTACAGTCCTGGAGAACATATTTCTGTAATTTCTAATGTAACCATCAGTATACTATATCTTAACTACATATTTTAACAAGTTTGTTTAGACATCTATGGAAAAGGGCCATTGTTATTTGGAGAAGTCTTAGACTAAGGAAGATTATAGCACAAACGTTATACAAATGCATACACATATGGTTCTTGTACTGTGTCAGACATTAGACCATATCCCATGTCACTAACAGTGTAAGTGAACTTGTTTGTGTGTCTGTTTTAGATAAACATAATAGAACATGTTCACAACCTCTTTGGGTGAAAAAAAAAAACCCCAATAATACATTCATAGAATCAAAGATTTGTATGGAACCACTCTAAAGTTGTTTGACAGAGGAATTCATATTTGACTATTTATATGAAAATGTTGGATCTCAACTTAGTCATACATAGAGAAACCACAATAAAATCAAGTATAACTAAGTCTGTTTGAAGTTGATCTTTTGTTCCTTTGATATGCTTTGTGTTTGTTTCTCTGTATGAAAGAGATAAAATTGAATATCAAATAAAAACTATTGGGACATTTTGAACTTAAAGCTCAAACTACATGAAATAGAAGTGCTCATGAGTATTTCATAGGCTGTTGAACAACAACTTGCCAGTGTAGGCAGTTTCACCAATGACAATGGCATACAATTAACCTGTGGAATTCACTGCCGTTGCAAATGCTGAATATATGTCTGCATCTTTAAAGTAGGATTAGGCAACTTGTCAGTGAATATGTTTGTTAAGGACAGGTAACAAAAAATCTCAAAAAAGGCAAATTAAATGTTTAAGCAGCAGTTTACCATTCATTGCTAGCATGCTAAAACAGGCTATGTTGGCAAGAATAAAACTCTCTAGTTTCTTGAATGCTTCTTCTGTCTTTAGCTGTTACTTTTTCAAATACTAGTTAAGATAGGAGCAAGATTTCTGTAAAAATAAATTTCTTAAAACAAACAACACAAAACAAATAATAAAAAATAATGTGCATATTTACATTTTTAAAAATGTGTATTCTTAAATCAAATCAATAAAGGAATAGTTATTTTTTTCCAGAGAGGTATTCATCAATTTACATTGTTATGATATAGCTACTCTCCTCAGTCAGTTTGAATTATTGGTTTATTAAAAGCAAAACAAGAACAAGTTACCATCTTTCAGAATGATACAGGTTGACTATCCCTTATCTGAAATTTCAAAATTACAAATACTTTATTATATTAAAATCCAAAATCCTCCACATGGCTGGTTGAGATAGGAACACCTATTTTCTAATATTTCATTGCACACAAACTTTGTTCTGTGTATAAAATTATCTTCAGGCTACATGTGTAAGATACATATGAAAACTAAAAGGACTTCATGTTTAGACCTAGGTCCCATCTCCCAAGATTACTTATGATGTTAAGATATGCAAATACAGTTATTCCAATATCCAAAAAAAATCTGATATCCAAAACATTTCTGGTTTCAAGCATTTTGGATATTCAACCTGTATTGAGCAAAGGAGAATTTAATTTAACCAAAGCTGCTAAACTGATCCTGTAATCATTATTTCTAAAGCAAAAACTGACTTATTGGTAGTTGATTTTTCTTCTTCTTTTACCACATTCCTTCTCTTTCCAAACTTAGGACCTTTCAAATGTGGGCCTTGTTGGACTTTGACATGAGGCATCCAAACGATGCCTCAGGAAAAAGCAAATTAATTTGGGACAATGCAGGAAAAAGGCTGATTTATCCCGAATTAATTAGATATCCCATTAAATGCAGGCCTTCCTGAAAGGCCCAGGTCTGATGTGGTATTGGGCCTGTGGGGACTGATTACCGGGTATTCCTGGAGGCCAGTAGCTACACCCATCTCACCCAAAGATGTGAGATGGTGCCCACCTCATTCCCAATCCCCCCAAAAATCCTTGAAAGGAAATAAAAACTTCCCTGCATTGCCATGCCTCTTCTCTGGCAGCCTCCTGGCACATAGAAAAATACACACCAGGAGCGGGTGAGGAGGAAAATCATTCCTGCCCCTCCCCCCGGCCTTCTGTCACATCATTTCCAGGTGCCGGGAGGGCTGCCAGAGAGGAGGCATGGCAGCCCAGTAAGTTTTTCTTTTCTTTGGGGGGAAGGGTTTGAGGTGGCCCCATTCCAGTATGGTAGTTACCACGCTGGAATAGGGACAACTCCTGGGAAAGACTGCTTCTTTTGGGCACCTGTGGGGTCTTAAACCTGCTTTGGAGCAGGTTTCTTAAACCCATGCTGAAGAAAGTTTAATCCCTGTGTGGAAGCACCCTTAGTTTCAGTAACTCTGTTGTATCTTTTCATTTTGTCTGGTCATTTTGCACTTTTTCCCCTATTCATCCTGTGTTCTACCTGCTGTAGTTTTTTTTCAGGTGTTTCACATTTTTTATCTCCTCCTTGGTAACTATTTTGAGACAAGTTTTAAAATATGACTGGGAGCACACAGGGAACATAAAGCGGTTCCAATAGAACAGAACAGGACGTTGTGTGAAAGAGAAGAAATTGGTTAAAATGGTATTTTGAATCCATGATTGTTGATATTTTTTATTCAGGTTCCATACAGATATATAATTTGATTATATGACTTTTAAAAAACAAAAACAAAATGTAATGGAACTTTTTTTTTTTAGTGGTTTGGTGATCTTGTGACTCCAGTATGGTGGGAAGATGTATGGCTAAAGGAAGGCTTTGCTCATTACTTTGAATTTGTTGGAACTGACTATCTCTATCCTGGCTGGAATTTGGTAAGCTTGTGTTTCTTATTTACTTTATAAAACATATAAAGAGGATTTTCATCTTAATTCTGCTAGACAATGTAAGAGAATGAAATCAAGCACATATTTACATACAGAAGGTCCCATATTTAGATCCTACTTCCTCTCATTAAGACGTCAAGTGGTAGGGATGCAAAAGGTATGTGTTTAAGAATCTGTAGATTCCCTGTAGGTCATGGCATCTATAGCAATGAACTAAATGGATCTATTTTTTAATTTAATGAAGAGCAACTACATGACATTTTATCAGAGCATTGAAAAATGCTAAATGGTATGTGTGAATATCAGATGTCCATAAAGCAAAATCAGTAAGTGTGAAATCATTTAACAGTACTCCAGAAATGTAATCTTACATTTACTATAAAAGAGTGAGGTCATGCCTGTCATCAATGAAAGTAAAATATCTCCTGCTTTTACATTCAAGACATTTAAGAAATGAATGATAAAGACATAGGGATAAATCGATCAGAAATTTATTTCCCTCTCTGTGCTAGCTCTCATTGATGCTAAAGATCTGTTCTGAAGGAATTCCTCTTGCTTCAGAGTAAGCTTTTGAGGCATAGTGAAGCTATCAGAGGGAGGGGGTCTCTCACTTGCTGTATTTCTAGCCATAAGCTTCCCACTTGCCATTATATGCTGTGGAGAATACCAAACATTTATGAAAATTCTTGCCATGTGTCTTCAAGTTGTTTCTGACTTATAACAAGCCAACCCTAAGGATGAGCTCAAGGAGAATGGGATGGTGCCTAAGCAGACCCAATCCTCCTATCTACACTGCCCTGAAGCCATGGAGTACTCCGAAGTTTTAAGCTAACTCTCAAGTACTCCCAACTTTTACTAAAGTGGGGGCAAAGTCAGATCAAGGATCTCTTCACACTGGCCACTGGAATCGGCACGCACTGTGGTGAATCCAGCGATTACCATTGGGTACATGGGAAACCCATCACCCCACACCAGTGATTCCATGGTGGGAAGCATCGATTGCCCAGCTCTCCCCCCCCCCCCCCAATTGATCTAAGTCAACATGGGAAGCCTCCTGTGTTGTCACCTTGGTGGCATGCTCCACTTTGCTATCCCTTTGAGCATGGAGCCCCGCCGTAGTAGTGCATTGTGTAATGGTAGCCAGTGGGCTCTGTGCTTAAAAGGGGAGCAAAGTGGAGCATGCCACTGATTCTTCCCCATCTCATAAGGTTGTAAGTCTGTTTAACTTGTAATATTTACTAGAAGTGGAGAAATGTTGTTGGGACAGCCAAAACCCAGTTCAAGATGAGTCTGAGTTTCCGTGTCCATGTAGTTTCCGTGTCCATGTAGATGAGCTCCAAGTTCTAAAATCTTTGGGTGATTCCATCATCATTACAGGCAAATTTTGAGATGAAAATTTTCCCAGATGTAGAATTCTCTCCTCTCCATGAAAAGCTTGACTGGCTTATCCACATTCTTTTTGCTGGTCAAAGACCTTTCTATTTAGACTGGCATTTAATTTTTCATTTGGGGGCAGCGGAAGGATCTTTTAATGGATGGTCTCTGACTTTAAAAAAGTCTCCTTTACTATGCTTTAAATATGTGTTATAAATATGTTTTAAACTGTTGAAAATTAGTGTTTTTGTTAGAATTCATTGGGGTTCTTTCACACTTTCTTATCATAAGCTTGTACTTTGCTTTATTCTATATTTCAAGCCCTCTTATGTTGTGTGCCAGGAAAAAAAGATGGAATAAAAAACGGACTGACTGATTAAATGAATGTAGCATGAAAAATATAAAAAAAGATGTGCTGCAATAATGGGGGTTGATGCTGTCATGTTCCAATAAGATATTGGTTTTGTTTACAAATGACAATAAGGTGGGGTTTACACACTAGTTATAAAGTATAAACCATAAGCCAAGCTTCTAGAGAAAATCAAGTATATTGTTCATGGGCCACTTTGAAAGAGCCAGTTCTTCCCCTCTATCATGCCTACCTCCTCCTTTCTAGCTGCAGTTGTGGCCTGGGAACTGGGGAGCCACTGGCACAGGGCACCCTTTATACCCTGAGAGGAGTGAGTGTGGTTATCACCCAAATTGAAATACTAGAGCTTGGAATTTTTTTTTCATTTGAGCCTGCATTTGTGTGACTTCACAGGACCACTCAAAGAAACATAGTTATAAGTATGCAACCTGTCCTTCTCTTTTAGAGAATGTACCGCCAGTAAAATTCACACCTGTATTTATAAAGCTCAAAAACCCATTTATGGGATGAGAGCAGTGAGCTCCTCAGGCTGTCCCTGATTGTCAGGAACTGAGACATTGGATCAAGCAAAACATGTCTCTAGAAGTGTAGTGCAAGAGTTGATGGAAGAAATGATCCCTCAAAAATAAGGTCCCACTGCTCTCTTTTTACAAAGAGAACTTTGAACTTACGTGTGTTGTGTGCCTTCAAGTCATTTCTTACTCATGGTGACTTGTTAAACCTGAGAAGGTGCTAGAAATAGCTGCTGGGGTTTAAAACCCACATTGTGTGGATTTGCTAAACTTATCATGGACTTAGCAACAATGTTTTTCAGAAGGTGTTTGCCTTCCTCTGGGTGCATCTTGACAGAGCATTCATCCTGATAATAATCCGAAGTGAGCTACTCTGAATCAGCATCAGTGGTAGCTGTGTTGGCAGCTCCTGAGCTGGCTTAGAAGCTTTATGGCAGTAACATTGCCAACTCTCAAACTGGCCCAGTGGCTGCATGTTGGCTGCATGGGTGAGTGGTGCCAAAACTGGTTTGCTGCTGCTCGCCGGGCACCTGTATTTTGCCTGCCATTAATTTTCCTTTGCAGTGCCCACTGGGTTTTTCACTCAGTGAGTTACAGTGATGGGGGAATTCAAATCCTGGTCCCCAAGAGTTCCAGTTCAACAGTCAAATTAATACACTACATTGGAACTTTACCTGTTTTCTTTACCCTTTTCTCCAGAGGGGACTTTGAACATCAACTACTACAGTGACATTTCAGAATGTTTGTATTTATAAAAGAATAATAGTGCTATTTTATAGACCATAATTTATAGAAATGGAAGGAATAAATTTTACCAACTTCAGGGAATGAGTGAAATAACCAGACGTTTTCAAATAGTTTTCTGTAACAAATTTACTTAATAGCTATTCTCCAAACACAGTAAGTTTTGAAATGTAAAAAAAAAAAATGTTCTGTTCCTGGTAGAAACTCCTGAGTGGCTATAATCTAAATCTTACAGGCCCTTCAAAATACTGAAGATTACTATGTACTATGTATGAAGAAAGAATCTCTACACTGTGTTCTATCCTGGAACTGAAAAAAAAATGAAAGCCAGCAAAGTGTAGTGGAAAAAAACTGGCCTATTTGGGAAACGCAGCTTTTATTCTCCTCGGTTTCAAATCAGCTTCACTATGACACAGACTGCTGATTTTGGGCTCAGTTTAACATAGTTTACAGAGTTTCCATGATAATGCAAGTGGTGAAGAAGGCCCTGATACTTCTTTGAGAAAATATTGGACATAGATTAGCAAACAAAACTATTTGTTGTTAACTTCCATCAAGTCAATTTCAACCTACATTGACCCCATGAATGAGGGACCTCCAAATCCTTCTATCACCAACAGCCATGCTCAAGTCTTCAATACTCAGGGCTGTGGCTTCTGTGATTGAATCTAGCTATCTGGAAACAGAACAAAACAAAATGATACCCAACAACTAATCCAACAACAATTAAAAATACCATATTTACTCGATTATAATGTGCACCTCTTTTGGCTAAATTGCTTAGCCAAAATTGCAGTGTGCATTACATTCAGTGACACATTAGAATCATGCCCCCACTCCAGTATCCCTCTAAATCCGGATGCTCCTCCCTCTTGCCAAACATTCAGACTTCATGCGCCACCACTGCACCAAAATCAAGTTCCTCCTCTTCATCAGGGCATGCAGAGCCATGCAGGCCCCAGTGCCTTTTCTGACCTCTGGCTGCTCTTGCTACAGACCCCAAGAGCCAAGGAGGTCACTCCTTCAACGGTACAGCCACCAAGAGAGGGGGGAAGGAGCTGAAGGAGTGGAGTCATGTCCGGGAGGGTTGTGGCATTGTGTTGCGACATTCCACATCGCTCTGCCTGCCCTGACCCCCCCCCTTCTGTTGGATTTCTGCATGGGGGGGGGGCAGGACTTCCAACAGGCCTCAGGAGCCAAGGAGGAATAGGCAAATGTGGCCATGGCAGTGGAGAAGCGGCATGCAGCCAGCAAAGATGCCTGGGCCTTTGGTCAACAACCAGAATCTTCCTCCTTGGCTTGCCAAAGTCATCACCTGGTCAGATCTGGCTACCTTGTCAGCCGCTTGCTGCTTGCCCCAAAGCAGAAGAGGAGGAGGAGGAGGAGAAAACAGCCTCTGTTGCTCTGGCTTGCCGGGACCCCTCCCTCAGTGGAACTGATCTTAGCTCTGCCTCCACAGAGCTCCTTTCCTTCTTTCTCTCTCCCTTCTACCCTTCCTTCTCTCTACCTGTTCTTTCTCCCCCTTCCTTCATGCACCTTCTTTCTATTCTCTTTCCCACTTTCTGCCTATTCTTTCAAGACTTCTCTCTTCTCTCTCTTCTTGCACCTTCTTTCTATTCTCTTTCCCTCTCTCTGCCTATTCTTTCAAGACTTCTTTCTTCTCTCTCTTCTTGCACCTTCTTGGAGTTTGTCTTGTGATCCCCGCCCTACCTGCACTTTAAACACAATCCATAAAATAGAATATGTTGTCTTTCTCCTGGGATTAAGACTCAAAATATAAATGCTGCTTTTCAGAGATGCAATCTCCCAATTGTTTGCATAATTTAAAGGGCTGAATGGCTGAAGAATACTTTTCTTGGCATGGCACACTCAACACATATCCTTTTAAAAGATGTCTTATTTAATATATGAAGAGTTCAAGTTAATATCTATGCAGGTCAATTAATCCTGTCTGGAATTTTTATCTCATTATATGCCTCTTCTAAACAATTGTATGTTGCCTTCTCCCTTTCTCGGTTATATTATTTTATATTATTTTATTGATGTCTTGTTTCAAGTTTTGTATAACTCTTTCTGTCATCTTTTAATTGCATAATCTTGATTTTGGTAGCATTTTACAAATATACACATTTTTGGATATGACTTGTTTTTTCTTAACAATACACATGGATCCAAATTTATTTATCCTATGTAGTAATTTCATTCAAAAATTGGTAGGATAAATTACACAGTTTTTATCATTTGATATGATTTGGTTTATACGTGGACTATTAGGCATTTTTCCTGAGGATTTCCACAGTGGAGTAAGTACCATCATGATTGACTAAAATCTATAGAATGTGGTAATTCTTCTCTTGTGAATGAATTCTGAAATTTTCAGCTCTTGGCTACCTAAGTCTTGCAATGTTCAATTTACATTTTCCAAAATGAGAGATTTGGATTTGGATTTTTTTTAAAAGCAAAATCTTTTTGGAGGGTAATAGAGAGACATTAAAATCCCCACATCTTATTTTTATATATTATATTTATAATGCACTTCTATATTCAGAATACTGGCATTATCAATACATAATGGATTCTCTTTCTTCTACATAAAGCATTCCATCCCCTTTCTTCTTCTTCTTCTTCTTCTTCTTCTTCTACTACTACTACTACTACTACTACTATGCTTCTTCTTCTTCTATACTTCTTTCTTTTTAGTATTCAAAAGACATGCCATGGGCTTTGGGACTTTTTAGGGTAGTGTGTATAGAAGTGTAGCCTTTAAAAAACTTTTGAGATGGAGAATGTTGGATTTGGATCAAGGATTGTACAGAGTTACAGACACTTCTGATATTGTTCCTACTTCCGAGTAGTGGAGTTGACATACATTTTGTCCTTGAATATGTACGTATTAGCAGAATAGAGTGGAGAAGACTATGACAAAAGCAATTGCAGGTGAGTGATTTCCCCTTTCATCTATAAAATACCAAGTGTCAAATGCTTTAGCAGTCACTACCTCACTCTGCGCTGAGAAGGCATTTCACGGGGCTCAATGGCCTTCTTTCTTTCTTTTTCTTTATAAAAGTTTGGCTTTGCTGACAACTTTATTGGATGAGTCAAGGCAGAGCACATCAGTGATGGCAGTTACATTGAATTCTTCTTCCTTGTCTTTTTTAAAAAAGGAAATAAAATTAACAGGAAGGCTACTTTGTCTTTCCAGTATCTGTGTGTCTCCTCACCTTTTTCTCTTTTTTCAAAAAAGGGCCATCATTTCTACAAATGTGTTTTAATCACATATATCAAACACATACCTCTGCAAGGTACTGGCATGATATTTGTCTTCAAAGAGAGGGATGTACAAAAAAAGACATTTCTCATTTCTAAAAAAATACAGCAATGAGGAAAAACTCGTTATAGCTGCTAGTCCTGGGACTAAAATTTGTCCCATTCATTTCATTTGTGTTTCTGTTTTGTTCCATCCATTTGGATGGCATGAAATGGAAAGCCCCCCAGAAACAAAATTGCAATTGATACAAAAGGCAGGCGGGCCTTCCTTTTGGATGGATTCTGTGGGGCTTGGTAGAGTCTGCAGCTGGGCACCAAGTAAGGAGTGCTCCTAAGCAGGCAGCTGCAGGCTCTGACGTGCCCGGGTACATAGGTCCAAAGCCTGCACCCGTAGGACTACAGGTAAATCCCTCCTCCAAATGAACATGAAAACAAAATGAATATATATATATCTAACCTCTTGTTTTCAGGAGGCTCAGACGAAAATGGATTGGGGGCCCCACCGAAAGCCGAACATGAAACAGATCAAGGGAAGACCTGAATGCACATGCCTAATAACTGCCATCATTGATGTACTCACCCTTGATTCATCCAATAAAGTTGCTAGCAAAGCCAAAGTTTTAATCAAAGATTAAGCATAGAGCACCAATACTCATGCAAATATCCTTCATCTTTCCTTAAGTGATCCAGAGCAATACATCACAGTATAGTACTCCATGCTCTGGATGATTCTGTCATTTCTCCCAGAAACTGAAACTAGCTTAATGCTGAAATATATGCATATCATCGTCTTCTTTTTATAAAACCTGTGCTGAGCAGGCTTGTTTAAGCATAAAAATAAATATTAATGGAAAGTCATTAAACTTAAAGTTCATTAAACTAAATACTCAGTGCATTTCAAAGTGTACAGCTCAGGACCCTGATGAATGGTCTCAATTGCCTGTCTCCTTCATGAGCAGGATTAAAATAATAAAAATGAAGACTGTGATTAGGCTCATGCATATCTTTGACTTAAACTGCTTTAGGAAACATTTATCTCCTTGAGTAAAATTTTCTGACACTTTGTTAAACTCGTAAGACAAATCACAAAAAAAAAAAGTTCTGGAAGTTGACTTTAAGAGATGGACTTGAAATTTTTTCTCATTTCTATTTTGGTACTAAAGATCTAGTTGCCTACTTGCTTCTGGTAGTCTATCACAGTATCTCAGCATGGTGAGAGGCATTGGTTCATTTTTTTCTCTTTCTCTCAAAAGTACTATTTTTATCTCTCTATTTTTGTCAAATGCCCCAAACATTCAAAAAGAAAGTTTTCATTACTACTTCATGAAGTTTGACAACTTTTCCAAGTAATCATGCACCTAAATATATCTCTAGTTTGTTTTTCCATTTTAGCTATAGAAATAAAATTTAATACCAACAATTTGGCAATCACCTGTGGGCAGAACTTAGCAGTTGTGGATATGTTTTTTACCTGTAAAAAGTATTTCATTTTAAATTTAGGCACCATGGTTCTCATGCAAGACAAACTCCAGCATATAAATAAAATGATATTTTAACTCTCCGTTTTGCCATTCATGGGCACCTGCCCCACAGCAGGCCAAAGTACTGTATTTCTTCAATAAGATACACAGTAATTTCAGTGCCATCAACAGAGGGGAAAAAAACTTTATTCAAATATATTTTAAAACCCATGATCCAAAGACACATCCTGTTTTGAGAGATATTTGGGGGGGGGGGGGGGGAGAGTGTGTTTTAGAATCAAAGTTTGTTGAAAAAAATCAGCAATGTTTTTCTTGATATTAACCTTTGTTTTGACAGATTCTTCACCAATTTTCCTAAACATAAAATATAAAAATTTGACATTATTACCATGTACTCCCTTCAAAACAAATGAATGAATTTGTACATGTTCTGAGTATGGATATCTATCAGAGATGTAACTTTGACAAAATAGCCTGAAAAGCAAATTGGGATGAAACCCCCCTCATTCACACAGAACTCTTTTATTGAACATACAACAATCAAGATATAGCCCATGGCTGCATTGAGGAATAACTGCGAATATTCTGGTAGAGCTTGACAAATGGCAAAAGTACATATATAAGAGCAAACTTGTAAGGGCGTGCAGTTTGTAGTTTAAAGCAGTTTGAAACTGTCAGGATTGCTAAGGGGAGGGAGAGATGAGGAAGGTTCAAAGGTTAAGTACTTTCACTAAGCCATACAACACACATATTAGAGAAAGAGGGGACATTTTTGGGGAGCTACAGTATGCAGGGATAGTACCCCCCCCCCCCCAAGATTGAAAGCTTACCTTTTCTTAGCCCTATAGTGCTTATGATAAGCTAGAGGACCCTCTTGGTTGGATACATTCAAGAAAAGGAAGATAAACCAACCAGGGTCCTCTTAACCTAGTCCAGGACTTTTAGAAAAGAATTACAAGTGGTCAAAATCCTGGCTCAGAGGGGCACCTCCTTAGAAAATATGTTACAGAAGTGGTAAGCCTTGCCTCAAAGGTAACATTTCCTAATAGTGTTGTTTAATGTCTACAGGGCACTGCTAGCCAACCACAAGGCTGCTTGTCTAGTGGTTTAATCAGCATTACAATAGTGTAATCGGGAATTCTAAACAACTTGATGCTAGTAGGCAATGGAGTTCCGCAGTTGTCCTGGCTATAGGATTTGACTAAACACATACTTTTTCTAAGTTAAGCATTTGCTTTCAAAAGTGCTTCCATTTTCGAGCCTACACATGTACGTCTTGTCAGGGATGCTATACAGATAAGCCCGTATCGGAACAGCATAAAGCACCTCTTTTTATTCCCAATATATAAACACTTTTATTTTAGCCAGGGTATAATAGAGCATTTTATTAGAAACTAGCTGTACCCGCCATGCGTTGCTGTGGTCAACCTTCCCTCCCTCTTTCTCTCATTCCTTTCCTCTTTTTCTTTCCCTTCCTATTTATCATCTTTCTTCCATCTCTACCTGTTTATTTCCTCCCTTTCTTTGCTCTTTGGTTCCTTCCTTCCTTCCTTCCTTCCTTCCTTCCTTCCTTCCTTCCTTCCTTCCTTCCTTCCCTGTCTTTTTCCTTTCTTTTTTTGTTTCCTACTCTCCTTCCTTGCTTCTCTATCTTTCTTTCTTTCCTTCCCTCCTTCCCTCCTTCCCCCTTTCCCTCCTTCATTCCTTCCCTCTTTCCCTCCTTCTCTCGTTATTTCTTGACTGTCCCTTCCAACTCTATTCTATAAGTCTATTTAATTTGTGTTATATAGTAATATATAATAGTAACATATTATATAGTAATCTATATAACAATATATAAAATATTGTATTTATAACTCCCAAGAGGGAAAGGAAAAAAAAAGGAAAGGAAAAGAAAGAGAAGGAAAGGGAGGGGTTAGATCTGGAGGTGTTCTCTCTCTCTCTCTCTCTCTCTCTCTCTCTCTCTCTCTCTCCTCCCTCCCTCCCTCCCTCCCTCCCTCCCTCCCTCCCTCTCTGAATCCTTTGGGGAGAAAGAGGCAGGAGTTAGCAAGAGGGATATACCAGCCACTTTTCCCTTTTCCCTCCCTCTCTCAAGCCACCTCTCTCGTGCAAGAGGGAGGGGTGGGGGAGGGTGTTCTTTTAACACATGCTCTGATGGTCATTTAGGCTTGTGGGGGGGGGGGTTAAGTTCTTTCTGGTTAATTTTTTTTGTTTTTTGAGTGAAGGACATAGATTGCTTTAGTTGTTGTCTTGTGTTCAAATTTGTTGTCAATTCGTCCAGTGGTTTCTGAGTTGTTAATCCCACAAACAAACATTACATTTTTATTTATATAGATGTAATTTAAAAATGGAAATATTATCCACACAAGTTTTTAATAACTGAATTGTATGAATAGTTCTCTCTTAAAAATGACACTCTTTTAACTTTCAGCCCTTTGATCTCTGATGTGTGGTTATCATCAGTAATGACTTACATTGTGCTCTTCTTGTTCTGCTGCTGGATGCAATCCAGGTTCTGCCCTAATATTACATTCTTTTGGCCTGCATTTTCCTATTTAAATTGGAAACTATTTTCCTGTGTCTGGTTCAAGAATTTTATTATTGTCATGCTAACTATTTTAAGTCTTTATTTATGTCCCAATAAATAAAACCATTACTTTAAGGTAAATACTGGTATTCTCATCTCTTTTGGGAATCTACATTGTTGTAAACTTACAATCATTTTCACTCTTATTTTCAGGAGGGGAGCAGAGTTGTAGCTATATTGAGTTCTTGCCATTTTTATAGAATAAATAGACCTAGGCTGTGTCTACATCAGGCAGGTTACTCTAGTTATTTCTGCACCTTAGACTAACTGAAGTTGATAGCATAAGCTTTCGTAGACTAGGGACTTCATCAGATGGGCTGGGAGAAGGCAGGGGAAGGTGTGGGTCAGTGGAGGGGAACCATCTTCCTCTGTTATCTCCTGCCCAGGTTCATCTGCTGCTATCCCATGTCCTTTCCCATGTCAGGTATGTCTTTCCCTCACATTTCTCCATTTTGTGCCATTAGATGTCAGTAACACCCAACTCCTCCAAAAGCACTATGGACTCTGTTTCTTCACAGTGCTGAAACGGAGCCTCACAGAGTCCTGCTGGAAGTTGTTCTGCATTATGTCCCGGGATCCTTGAGACTCTGTTTGGGCAGCACGGAGAAATGGGGAGTAGACTGCATCTGATAAGGTCCCTAGTTTATTTCCCCAGATGTGTTGCCATGATAGCACATATCTACTAATGAAACACAGAATTTAAACCTAAAGTCTATATAGTTTAAATATTTTCAAAAGGGAATAAAATACCTTGATTTCATCTCACAACAATCTTAGAATATTTCACAATTCATATCACTCATAAAATAATTTTATCTTCTCTAGACATGTCCTCGTCTGTTAAATGCTAAAATTCATGCAAACACCATGACAATCCACTCAGGCCCTTTCTACACTTAATATAAAATCCAGATTATTTGCTTTGAACTGGATTATATTGCAGTGTAGACTCATATAATCCAGTTTAAAGCAAGTAAACTGGGATCATATCCTGGGATATAGGGCAGTGTAGAAGGGGCCTCAGCCTTTCTTGCTCTTGTTTCTTCTCCCAAAAAGTGTTTTTTGTAGCATTATACTTGATGCATAGATTCCAACAGTTTGCACTTGCTTGTCTTAACCGTTAGGACATGGTTGAGATCTTTAGCCTAACAGAGTATTTTCATGTATGTGGGCAACATCCAGTTGTAGTGTTCCTCTGACAAGATAATCAAAACTGAGGAATTGCAAAGGGGGTGATATGCTTTTCATTGCAACCCACTACATTGACCCAAAAATATTCTGGAGAGCTGGCAAATCCCTCAGAGCTGCTTTCCTAGTTTTCTGATGAGGAAAGGCAAAAAGGAGGAGATATTAACTGTGAGAGAAGACTGATATGTAACCTTTCTGAGGAGAACAGGGTGTGAAAAAGTCCTCATTAGCTTTTCACAAATAATACAGTGAGACCTGGAAATGGTATGTGTTCTGAAGAGAAACTACAGTTGCTCAAGAATCTTTTGTTATTGTTTTGTGCTTTTTTTTCTTACTGTTAAAATTCAGTTACTTGGAAGGTTTGATAAGAAAATCAGGTGCATTAGCTAGATAAGTGAGCTACTTTCTCCCTCTTTCCTATATGAAACATAACTTTCAGAGCTTGCCATTGTGTCTTCCACAAACCTTAAAAGCAGTTCAGAATGTAAATCCTTTTGAAATACAACCAAAGAGGTATGCATCCCCTAGATTGCTTTACAATATTTCTAGTGTTTTCATAGGTGCAAACAATGAAAGGCTGGTGAGAAACTGTTAAGCCACGCACACTTTCCCTGCTTTACTTTTTAAAAGGATGACTTGACTCTGCAGGAGGATGTTCACATCCCATCCATGAAGAAAAGGGCTTCTTTTGAATCAAACTGCAATATGCTTCTTTTTGTTCTTAATATGCTAAATTTGATTAAACTTAATCCTAGGATAACTGATGACAACATACATGTTACTTTAACACATCATTATTTAGTGTTATGAATGTTTAAAGACTGTGAGATTTTACCAATCCCAAAACAATAACAACCACAACCACAACAATTCCCTATTTATTACCTGCCTCTCCTTTTGGCTGGCCTTCCCCAGTTATTTCACATAGATGTTGAAAAACATGTGAGATAATATCGACACAAACAAATTAATGGCTAGGAGGGTGGACATTGTTCTCCCACCAGTGAAATCATAAGACAACACAAGATTGTGGGTTAACTTGAACTTGAACTTATACTTGAATTTGCTATGTAATAAAATGAGGCAGTGACCCTCAGAGACTAACTCATCCTCAAAAACAATGAGCAAGACACCATGTTCCCTGGATGCAACCCAAATGTTGTTCCCAAGGGGACCCATCAGATAAATGGGTGGAGAATTCAGCACCAACCTCCCTTCTCCTGTACCTGTCACTCTTTTATGCACATGAAGCCTATTTAGGACCCCTTTACCCAATTTGCCATGGATTAAACAATGTAGGGTAGGCAATCCCCCTCCCCCAGAACTTAGAGGGGGAAATTCCTACCTGACCTCATTGGCGACCCATGTAAAGTACTCTGTTGAGGAGGTGGGGGGGGGGGCGGTCAATGTCATCAACGGAATGAGCTGGGCGGGGAGCATGCTTCTGCTGATCCTACCCACAACAAGTTCCAGCTAGGACTATTTTCTTGTCTCTCCCATCTCTGGAAGGAGCAAAGTGTTTCCCTATCCTCATGCTGAGGGCAGGAAAGGAATTCATCCCCAACATCCGTTTCTGAGAGTATCATCTACCAAGAACTGTAAACACAGAAGCACAGTGCTTGTAAATCCCAAATACAACAGGTCTATGTCATTGAAAAAAAATCTGTAATATTAATAAAGGTTTCAACTACATTATTTATTTAGCATAATTTACTAATAACTTGACTAATACACAAACCATGGATATACAACTTGAAAATTTGAGGTGATGAATTCCTATCTTGCTAAATGGTGGTGTGATGATGACAAAATAAGGGAACCAATTAGGAAAATTTGAGCTTGGGAAGACATCAATTTCCTGGCATTCTTGTATTATGGAATAGACCAGGGGTCCTCAAACTAAGGCCCGGGGGCCAGATAAGGCCCTCCAAGGTCATCTACCTGGCCTTCGCTCAGGGTCAACCTAAGTCTGAAACTACTTGAAAGCACACAACAACAACAACAACAATCCTATCTCATCAGCTAAAAGCCATTGAAATACTAATGATTTTATATTTATTTAAATTCTTCTTCATTTTAATTATTGTATTGTTTTTAAGTGGTTTTGCACTACAAATAAGAAATGTGCAGTGTGCATAGGAATTCATTAATTTTTTTTCAAATTATAATCTGGCCCTCCAATAGTTTGAGGGACTGTGACCTGGCTTTCTGTTTAAAAAGTTTGAGGACCCCTGGAATAGACAATACCTACAACTGACTCTTGGAAACAATGCTGTATCTCTGTGCAAGATTTTGCTGTGGCTGTAGTCACCTGTATTTACAACCCTATGTATATGTAATCTAATGATGGTTATCTTCTTTCATTTCTTAAGTTCCAGTGGCATTCCTCCAAAGATCTGTTGGAACTCTGATCAAAATGTGAAGGCTCAGCAGGGATAGGTTCTTCACCATTGTCTTTCTGAATATGATTCTGGCCCATCGGCTCACAGGATATCATTGTGCATCTGTATTTTGTAAAAGTAATGTGTGAAACTGCCATCTTTTCAGATTCACATTCATGTAATCGAAATTGTATCAGTGTGTTTTGCTGTGTTGCAGGAGAAGCAAAGGTTTCTGACAGATGTCTTGCACGAAGTAATGTTGCTTGATGGCCTGGCTAGTTCACACCCGGTATCTCAGGAAGTACAACAAGCCACAGACATTGACAGAGTGTTCGACTGGATTGCCTACAAAAAGGTGGGACTGGAAAAATGCACATATGCCTGTATGATTTTTCTGTTATTCATTTTCTTGTAGTGTCCACAATTTAGAAGTATTTTGTTCTAATGATACAATAATACTATGTTGTTTTGGTTCATCTACAGTAACAAAAAGGACTGTACACATAGCAAAGATAATTCTTGCTTCTCTTTTATGATTAGATCAAGAACAGGGGTCACTCAGTGTCAATCCAGCCTGTGTCATTTGAATAATCTTTTTATTATTTTTGCTTATGGTGTTTGCTCTTCAAAAGGATTACTTGATACAAAACCAGAAAAAGATTCAATTTATTTTTCTTTGTTAATAAGAATCAATCAATAAAATGTCACTGTTAATAATAATTAGTCCTCCTAAAGCACTTTTAATATATTTATTTCTTTACAATTGAAACTATATATATTAACACTATTTTTCAAAACAGTGGGATACCATTTTGGGGACACTAGTTGATAAATGGATGATGATTCGTACCTCCGTTATCAGGTTCATTGGGCTTAAAATTATCATTTGCTGCCTTCCTATGCAAATTTTAGCATTTTTCCCCTTCTCTTTGAAACAACTCAAGGGCTATGAAAGGTATAGACAAAATAGTGTTCTAGATATGCGCCCTAATTAAAATCCTTTTTAGCATTGTTTTGCCATTCTCAATTTCAGTCTGATGATCCTATCTCAGGAGCCACAGTGGCGCAATAGGTTAAAACCTTGGGCTGGCTGAACTGCTGACCTGAAGACTGCCAGTTGGCAGTTTGAGTCTGTGAGACAAGGTGAGCTCCTGTCTGTCAGCCCCAGCTTCCCATGCAGGGACATGAGAAAAGCCTCCTACAGAATGGTAACACATCCAGGTGTCCCCTGGGCAACGTCTCTGTAGACGGCTGATTCTCTCACATCAGAAGCGACTTGCAGTATATTCTCAATTTGCTTCTGACAGGATAAAAAAAATCTCATATTAGGAAGCCTTTCTGTATGGTGTGCCTCACTTCTGTAAATTATCACAAATAGCTTTGTTCTACAGACACTTTAGTGTCTTCCTGACCCTTTTCTCTGACCATTGTTGCTCCTTATTTATCTTTCCATTTAGCCTTTATCCATCAGCATTAACTGACTCTGCCCTTTCTCTGAAACTGTGAATGACTGTTTTCCCTGTCCACTTGCCTTACAGACATTGCGGTACTGCTCAGTATTTGTTTTTTGTTTTTTGTTTTTTTACTTAATCCGTCCCTCCAGACATTAGCATATCAGAAGCTACCTTGATATCATGGCACTGAGGAGAGCAAAGTCTGAGTCTGGGAGAGCAGAACCACACTTAGCCCTCCTCAGTGCCACTTTGCCTTCCTTAGAGTCAAAAAATATGCTTTTTAAAAAAATCTTTGCTGCCTCCATAGTGTCATTTTTACAACCAGTAAAAGGAGTAATTTATCTGTCCAGGACATTTCCAGTTAACCATTTAAATTGGCTGAATTATCCCTTTTGTATACTACATTGGTTAACATTTTAAAAACCATTTCTGAAAACCATACATAGAATTCTGGTTATTTCTGGTTTTCCTTTTTTGGGGTTGGGGCCGGGGGCTCAATGCAGCCCCATAGGACCCTGGGGACAGAAAACCGATCTGTGAATCCACCACACCTTCCCATTCCTTCTACTGCAGACTTTCTGGTATTCAAATTGAGCTTCTTGATGAATAATATGCAGCAGAAATTTTGAGACCTTTTCATTGCGATACTGGCATTCTTTATATCCTTAAAACCACCCTAGATTTCTTTTGCTGTTTTTACTTCTTGTCTTTAACTTTTCTCTAATTGCATTTATTTTCACAGGGGAAAACCTCTATAATTTTTTCTTCCAGTTCTAAAATACAGTGTCTATCAGGAATCTCACTGTTAAAAGTCCCATTTAAGATTCTGAATAAAACAGTCCATTATAGGTATTTTGGGGTATTCTCTTGATTCTCCTTTCCTTCGTGCTCTTTGGAAAGAAACATTAATATTCCGGCTGCTCAAATGTCTGTGGGACTAAATGTACTTGTCATTTCTGCTTTGTGCTCTCCATGACTACACTTGTGCAGAAGCTTCATGATGCAAAGCTCTCAGGGAGCATCACTTAGGTTCAGCAACAGAGTGAAACAGATACCCTGGAACTAGGAAATAATACTGCTATTTATTTTTTTCCAGTGAATCCTTTAGAAATAGGAAACCATACTAGCATTGCAGAAATTAACAACTGTTGTTTTTATACTTATGGTAAAAAAAGTGTCATTTAAAAAGTTATAATAAATGCTGGACAATAAGTTGTCTTTCCTATATTGCAATGAAGAATTCCCACATGACCCATTTGGAAGGACGTGGCATTCTCTCTTTGGAACCATAGGATTTCTAGTCTGCCAGTGCATTAGTAGAGAAAAAAATCTGTTTCATATTTTCTAAAAGGGGCGTTTTATCTTCAGAGCTATGCAGTTAGTAGTATGTATCCCTCAGCAGTATGTTTTCAGAGGACTTATTGATAAATGCATGGGTTTATTTGTTCCTGCTATATTTTCCAAATGTACTTATTAAAGCTGCAAAATGTGACAAATTCTCCAAGATCCATTGACAATGGTGTCAATTATCCTATTTCATGACATGTCATGTGGTGTCATTGCTCTTTCTTGTGCTAGGAGCCCAGCCCATGGTGTACTTACATTTTGCAAGTACACCATGTCTTCTCATATGCATTTTTCACTGTTGCTTCTGAATAGTGACATCTATTTGTATCCTTCAGCTGCACAATATTGATTTATTATTTCCTTTTACTTCCCTTCTCTGTGCTATATAATACACTGTTTCAGAGAATCCCATAGTCCTTCAAGGCAGCTTTGCAGTAGCAGTGCTTCTATTAGTATAATAACACCACTATGTTAAAAACTATTTCAAAAACCTCTTCAATGAAGGGTTAACTTCAGTTTCAGTATTGTTGAAGCCCACAGTACAGATTTTCAAGGCAAAATTACATTTTTCAGTGGAGAGGTATACTCTACCCTCTCTAAAAGGTTATAGCATGCTTTGAGCAATGCCCAGCTGTGGAATATAGACCATGCCCACATGGAGGATCCATTTACACATGTTGCTATTGACTTGACATTGGCCCTGTCAATCCTCCCTAGATATATAATGCCTTCTACATGATTCACTTCAGCATCTTTGTCCAAGCTGAGATCAGGTGGCACCGTTGCCTTGATATAAACCAAATAATCACAAATAGTGTGACTCAGAACCAAGCCAGGCATGAAAACCAAGTTATTTTCATCTAGATTTAGGACCAGCTCTAGGCAGATTCTTGTTCATTAAAGCAGCTTTCCACAGATTAAGAAGTTCTTGTAGCAGTGGGTTTTAAGTGTAATGTGATTAAAACAATCATAATTAGAAAGTGACGATATGGGTTCTGCTGTAGTCTGCAATTAATGCCTGTGCTTTTGAGGTTTAAATGGTAAGCTTCTAAGGGTGATTGGTTAATCTGTGGCCAGACACACCTTGCCAATAGTGCTGCAACACTAGGTTGGCGTTCACATGATCCAGCTAAGTCAAAACTGTTTTGGTCACACTGGATTGTCACTTCACCTTCCGTGGTCCTGCTGCCACACCCATCAAACGACAGAGCTATGAATGAGCTTCAGGCCATTGCAGGCACCTTGTTCCAACATCAGAGATGCCTATGTAACCAAGAAGAATCTGGGAGTGGTGATAGTGTCAAGACAGGAATGATCCACTCTCTTTTCACTGTTATGATGAGCACAAGGAAAAGGTTCTGGTGGCTGTGTCCCATGTGTACTGTGGACCTATCTGGATTGGACCCCCCATCCAGTTTCCTCACTACCCCAAACCCATGGGATTGTCTGGAGGTTGAAGCATACTTTGGACCATCTCCGACTTCTTGAAGTACTGGCAAAGCCAATTTTATACTGGATAGCTTCTGATGCTCATTAGAAGTTGTGAGGATATCCAGGAATCAATTCAGGTTTCCATCATCCTATGACTGTTCATGTTATTTCTTTGTAATACCAAAGAATATGCTATTATGCTATTCTTCTTTGTCTCTGTAAAACACCCTCTTATTGTTCAAAATATATTTTTCTCTCTTGGTGTGCATGGTCAAAACGTAAATCCATCCTAATTGGTATTCTTGTTACATGTTATTTTATTTGAAGGGGTATTTTAGTGAATTGAGCTAGGTTAATGTCTAAGATAAGTTAATGAAGAATTGGAAGTCATGCTAAGTGTTTAAGTATTACTCTTATTCAGCATTGCACTTGAACTTCAGTGATGGCCCATCTGTGTAAATAATTTCATCAACCTTCTGTGTTTGCCCATCCTTGAAGATATTCTCATAAGGCTGTTTAATGAAAAATATATATTGTGCTTTTGTCCTTGTCAGTGGTGTCAGATCGCATAAAAGAGGTCCTACTGGAGGGGCTTAAATGAAACTGCTGAAATAAATGAAGTCCTGGCAACATTTTGTCTATAGAACTTAGCAGGTTAAAATCCAGTGTGGGTGGGAGACATATTTTCAAGTGTATTGGAAGGGCAAGTTTGTTTATATTTATTTCTTGATAAATCAGATTCACTTTGACACACTTTTATAAAACTGTAGAAAACAATTGACCTCTAATATCCTAACAAACATACTGTCTACACTAGCATTCCAGTTGCAACAGGGCAGAATACTATCTCCTTCTGAGGGTATGCTCATACTAGAAAGATTCAAGAATTGTTTTTCTTTCTTTTGGGAAGTGGAGTTTAAAGAGATTGGCAGAAAAAGAAAGTGCAAACATACATACCTATTTGGGTGCGACATGCTCAATTTCACAGGTAGTGTGCCCTGCTTGAATATCGAGCTATAAAGTGCAGAAATGTACTCTTTCACATATTTTCCAAAAGTGCATCTGAGTTGCAGTAGCCTAGAAAACTATTGTGGGTTAAAAGGAATAAGTATTTCTCTGCTTTTCAAATTCCTTTCTAATTAATTCCAGTAGGAAAAAAGTGTGGGTAGGGATGTATGAAATAACCATATTATCTTCTTTTCACCATTGGCCTTGTATCTAGCCATCTTCCTATTAGTAACAGATGAGTTAATTTAAAAAGGTGACTCTAGCAACATTCAGGTGTAATTTTGTTTGTACTTTGTTTTCCAATTAAACTAATTATATCATCAATTGAAAATAGTATTTGAGATGCATATTTAGAATAAAAAGCTACAAATTGCAAAATTCCTAATTGATATTCTGCAATTCTCAGCTTTCTATTCAAAATATCTGAATTGGTTCCAGAAACTTTGAGGAATGTAGTTATTTATATAAAAAAATTCTACCCACCTATGAAGTCAGTGTTAGGCAGACTTGACATGAAGGGAGGCTGTGAAGCGGGGCTGTTGGGGAACAAAATGTAGTCAAATAGCAGAGGCTTGCTTCTGAGAGAATTTAGACAAAGTTGAACTGTCACCAACAGGGTTTGAAGTTGATACAAAGAAGATTTTGAGCTGATAGAGACAGAAGTT
Organism: Anolis sagrei; assembly: GCF_037176765.1. Classification (NCBI taxonomy): domain Eukaryota; kingdom Metazoa; phylum Chordata; class Lepidosauria; order Squamata; family Anolidae; genus Anolis; species Anolis sagrei. Next base: position 144,816,152 of record NC_090025.1, read on the forward strand.
TAATTTGAGGGAGAAGGGAGAACTATGGTTTTGTAGACTGAAACTAATAGGATATTAGAGGTTAATATATTATTCCATACTTATGCATCTGACTCTCTATCAAGACTGAACTGGAGTCAAATCATATGTATGCAAAAACTAAAGATCCCAGAGCACAACACAGTAACACATATTCATTTAAGGCATCACATTGAGACCCAGTACCTCAATCCAGCAAGGAAATAATTGTGGGAATTTTTAGGGTTTGAAGGTTTGGGGCCAACTAAGGTACAGGGATCTGTCATCTCACACTTGTTCCAAAGATCTAAAGAGTGGCATACAATAAATCTGTTTAAAACAATAAATAATTACAAAAGTTTTAAAAGATTGAAAAATATTAAATAAAACAGCCTTGAATAATATAAGCATAAAATATGTGCACCTTTTAATAAAAAGAATTTGGCTACAAGTTTTCATAAAAATATGATTTCAACATCGTAAATTGACTTGTATACTTTCCCTTCTGCTCCACAAACGTACATATTGACATACATACATACATACATACATACTTTCTTCTTTTCAAATTCAAACCAATTGATATATATGATGTCATGAGCAATGACTTAATCTTTGTTGGTTTCAAGAAAATCAACACTGAGCGTATGTGATAATGTGACCAAAAATAAATAGGTTCCTAGTCCACAAAGAAAGAGCACTTAGTCTTCCATATAAATTGGCATTTGGAGAACAGGGCCCTCACAAAAATGAGAAAATGTGATATATATATACAGTTTCTTTTAACCCAAGAGAACAGCATTTAAGCAATCTCTAACATGACTCCATGGTCAATTTCCATCACACCAGTCTTCCACTGGAAGTTTACAGTAGAGTGGCAACAGAAGACCTAAACATTCATACAGAGAACATTTTAGTCAGAACGATAAATAATCAAATCCACAAAACCTGCGAATGTGGATAATTGAATGCTTTTCAACATTTTTTTTAAATTCAAAATTTCCTGCTGTGTGCACATGTAAAATGAAACAACTAGAAGACCACTTTAAGCTTCTTCCAGAGTGCATCCAATGATAACTTTTTCATTTTCTTATGATTTCTGTTTTTGGAGGCGAAACTTACAAATGTGTGCTTTTTTAACATGCTGAAGAGAACTAGTGAGGTAGGCTCATCTGTTTTCTCCCTTCCTCTTTGTTTTACTGTTCATGTGTAATCACAATTGGGATTCTGGAGGCAGTGGGTTTTAAGTGTAATCTGCTCCATCAAAGGGGTGACAACAAAATGGCTAAAACAGCCAATTAGGAAGCAACTATATGGGTTCTGCTGTAGTCTACAATTAATTCCTGTGCTTTTGAGGTTTAAATGGGTGATTTGGCTAAGACCGTTTAGTGAGTTTGTGCCCTTAATAATTGTACTTTGCCAAGAGAATACATCTTTTATGACCATGATAAATAGGTATAGAATATAGACTTGTTTCCTCCAGATACACTGTCAGATTGTATTCATAAAGCTTCCCCTTCTGATCATTTTCTCAAAGATTTATTCTATCTTTAGCATGTCAGCATTCATCCCAGAGAAGAATTGTTCAGTACTGTAAACTGTACCAGGAGGCTGAGCTGCATTTTTTCATTCTCTGTCAGATAAATTTCTCTGCATTTTCTCAGATAAATCATAGAACAGTCTCTTAACCATTCCAGCGAAAGCAGTCTTTTCCTCAAGTGAAATATTGGTTGAGTTCTTGGTGACATCATCTATTTCAGGAGCAGCATGCAAACATTTCCTTTAATGAGGGGCATGATCTACAGTTAGACTCCTCTGAGATGATAGAAACCACCTTGGTGGCCATGGAAACTTTAGGCACATCTAAGGTACCACAAACTGTGCAATTGCCCTTGCGAATGCTATTTTGGAGATTGTGTTGATAACTGTTCAAGCTTACAACATTTTAAAAAGAGGATGCTCTAAAATCTTTTCTTCATCCCTTTTGCTTCTAGTTTCCACCACCCTAGTTTAATACCTTCAATATAAGCATGTGGAGAATTGATATTATGATTATACGCTTATGGAAGAGAACAGAACTTCTTACAGACTTCCTTAAAATTCTTTGGTACTTTTAGAATGGCTGATGTAGACATGGGTAAGAAAGAATCCAGTGATTATACCAAGAAAAGGAACAAACTCCACAGTTCCCATCATAGCATATTAAAGACCTATGATGCAAACATAAATAATTGCTTGAATTAGAAAACTAGTTGGAAATTCCTTGATTAAAAATATAAAATACGAGCAATGAGACCTGCAGGGGGAAACTTGATTCTTCATTGACCTGGTGGATCTGTTTCATTTTGGTTCTCCTGAATGCTGGTTGTGAAAATACACAGAAGAAAGGCTAATTCATGATGGCACATCTACATGGGCTACTTACCCCAAGGTTGATCTGAGTGGACTACTCCAGATCAGCCTAAAGAAGTCTACATGGGTTAGTTTTTGATATGCTGTGGCAGCTGCAGGGTGTTCACACAGACAGGTACTGTGCCACCCTGGTTGCTCAAAGAAATGAACATCACACAGCAGCACTGAATATGATTTGCATTGCTGAATGGCCACCCTTACTATCACAGTCCTATCTACATTGTAGCAGCAATTATGGGGAGCAAAATTGTTTGTGGTCATCTTTCATTGCTAGTGTCAATGCTTGCTACAGTACCAGCTTGATTTAGGGAGGAGAGAGGAGAAAGAAGGGATTTCCACGTGGGCTCAGCGAAAGTGTGATGGCCATGTAAATAGCTGTGGTCAGTTCCAAATCTGAACTGGCCCAACTGTTTACACATACCCGTGAATCTCTGGAGTTTCTGTGAAATATGGGCCATACCTCAACTTCAGGTACAGTAGAGTCTTGTTTATCCAACATAAATGGGCCAGAAGAACCTTGGATAAGTGAAAATGTTGGATAATAAGGAGGGATTAAGGAAAAGCATATTAAACATCAAATTATGTTATGACTTTACAAATTAAACATAAAAACATCATGTTTTACAACAAATCGACAGAAAAGCAGTTCAATACATGGTAACGTTATGTAGTAATTACTGTAGTTACGAATTTAGCACCAAAACATCGCAATGTATTGAAACAGCTGTGGATCCAGGTAGGAGGCAGACTTCAGTGGATAATACAGAATGTTGGATGAGTGAAGGTTGGATAAGTGAGACTACTGTGATTTGTAGGGCCTGGTGTGTAGGGCAAATCAGTTCTTCGTGTCATGTGGATACCACTGAGTCCATTCCTTGCCTCAGGAGTGCAAATCATAACTTTATTTGTGAAAAATGGATGGAAAAGAATGTAAAATAGAAAAAAAATAAGGAAGTTTTTTCACATTACTTCAACCAAAACTCTGGAACAGCCTTCAAGTGCACATGGTCCCTGGTTCTGCACTGTTCAGTGTTACATTATTCCCTTTACTCCATGTGAGCCTCCGTATCTTAGGCAGGGTGCCACTATTTCTTCTTCCTGAGACTGGGATGAAGGAAATCCCTCCCACATGGAGGTTGTATACTTTAGTGGGGCTGGCTTTTTAAAATTTTAGAGATAATATCCAGTCGTTCGAGTGAACATTTCTCTTTTCCTTTGAGACTGAGCGAGGAGAGGAATTCTTGCTCTTGGAGTTTTTTTTTTATTAGCCTCAGAAATAGTATAAACACTTTGGCTATATCTCTATTTGTCTTTAGGCTTAATGCCTCTTTATTGAATAATCCAAAGTACAACAACACTTTGAAATGTGAAGTTTAAAAGGAGCAAGTACATTTAAGTGTAGTTAGATTATTACAAATATGTATGGACAGATGAGAATCTAAATTAATAAAATCTTATCATCAGTGTTCCACACACAGAACTCAATACAGTTTCTTTGAGCAGAAGAAGACAAACCACTATGAAAGGTAGAGACAGTAGTTATGATCAACATTAACAAAAATATATATGAGAATAGTCAGTTAAGGATACTTTTACAATTTATTTGTTACCTAATTTGCAGATGTGACTAATTTTAGGACTTACTTGCTGTTTCAGGAACAAAATATGCAGGGAGGTCACATCAAACAGTATACCATCTTTGCCTATCAGTCCTTGCTCTTATACTCATTATCATGGATAACTCCAGCAGGCACGTACAAAATTGATTAGTTTTCTGTTTGCTTAGAAGCAGTGTCTCAACTAGAGTCAAGAAAGAAAACATAATGATCTGGCAAATTATAAGCTTTATCTTTACAGGAAAATTTTGTTTGATGTTGAAGAATATTATTGACCACTATAATATTTTGCAGATGTTTATGTTTTGAGAAAATAAGTTTGACATTGCCGGTGGGGACTCAAAAAATACATTTTGTTCTATTTCCATTTCATTTTATTTTGTATTCATGTTATATTTTTCAAGTTAAAATAATGTTTGCGAAGTGACTTAGAAACTAAAACAATACAATAATACAGTGTCATTCCTTTACGCACAGGGCTGGTATCTGCAATTTCACTTACCTGCATCAGACAAAATATGCCCTCTTTGGTAATATTTTAGGTACTCCAGATTATTCTGTGGTGTACTTTTGTCAGAAAGTTACCATAGAATCACCCTGAATGAACTTAAAAATTCCTAGAGGCATTTTTTCAATAGGGTTCACTATTGTGCATTGTTTCCATTATAGGTTCAAGAACGTATATTGTATACATAAGTTCCACAACCTTAAGATCCTAACTGAAAAAGTACTGACCCTCATGCTTGCTAGTAAAATCTTAACTAGAGATATTTACTGTGTTTCAATGTTGCAATATTGAGAAGGTTCAACACAATCCAGGATGCATCCCAGTGCCATTCTGCTATATCTATTTTTCTTCTAGTTTAACTTCATTGCTACTGCCCTCTCCTCACAAAGCATTTGCCTAAATTTGAACTTAGAAGATTCATAGAAGGGTTAGGAAACACAGACATCCATATTGGGAAAATTGATATTTCTATAGCTCTAAGAGAATTTAAATACTAATTGAAGCTCAGTCAAATAAATAATGATTTGATCCCAGTCAAAACACATGAGGCCAAGTACATTTGCCATACTCAGCTAAAGCAGGCCCTTTGAATCAATTTTGAATTATGTTTCAACATTTATGTAACTCACAATGCTTCAATGGATCTCCTATATTTATAGCTAGTTGGATTTAGGTCAAATGTCTGTCAAATCTCACACATTGCATTTAGCTTTTCTTCCAGCTAACTACATTTGGAATTATAACTTCAAGATGCCTTCTGTTTACACACCAACAATGAAATCATGGAAGTCATATTGGTATCTGATTAATATTTGCATGTTTAGGATTAGATAGTTGTACAAACATATTTTCAAGAATTTATGACAATGCTTCAAAAATAATTTTCAGTTTTATGAAAGGGTTTTTATATCACTTTTGTGATTCAACTTTGATATAATTTGTTCTCTAAGTTTAGTTCATGCTGTGAATTTTCTAATGAGTTAAATTTCATATTTCATATCCAGCTGTGTCTGTCTAGTGTCAACAAAATAATGATTATTCTGTAAAACTGACTTGGATATTGCTTGCCGACTGCTATTCAAACAACAGAAATAATGTGCAATTTCTTGTGCGACTGCTTTGCAACCTGTTGTTCTCTTTTTGCTTAAACGGATTAGAGATCACAGGGCATTTTTGAGCCTTTGAAAAATGCATGATGATTAATAACTTTAGACATGCTTGGAGTAAAATGAAAGAAGAACCAAATACTTCTTCAGCTCTTTTAGAGATCCCTGCTTGAATGCTATCAAAAAACTTCCTGTTGAAAGAACTCCCTATTCTCTTGGAGGAGGAGAACAAACTGAAACAGGATCCATCATTACTGCTCAGGACTTTTCAGTCCCTATTCACTTGTGTTCATGGGAAGACCGTGCATGGTCTAAACCCATTGTTTAGTTAGTTTCAGCCAAAGTGGAACCACGAACTCTGGTGTAACAAGCAGGATATGAGAGGAATATGAAGCTAATATGAATATGAATGAAATAAGGTAGTGCTCAAATTCACACAGAATGTATTTGAGCATTCATAAACCATACGCCCTATAACAAATGTAGTGTCAGTTGTGTTTCCCCTGTTATTGGGGGAGTGAATCAGCTCCTAGCTTTACAGGAGCTATTTGAAGTGTTATACCAAATTTATGAATAGAGTTCAGCACTTTGGATAGATCCTTTTGTGTTCAGACCTAAAGGTAGGACCCATCTACACTACCTTATAATGCAGTTTAACTATAATCCAGTTCAGTGCAGTTAAATTGCATTCTGAAACTCCATTATATGGTAGTGTAGATGGACCTCAGTCAATTCAACACAGCACTGATATTTATTACACCAATCTTCATAGGGGAAGCTCATTATCCTTTCATTTTAGGTCAACTTATGGGTGTCAATGTATAACCAATAGGTTGTGATGATTTGTATTGTCCTTTATCAGTCGCCTTCAGGCTGAGAAAGGTGGTATACAAATATGGTAAATAAATAAAAAATTAAAACTTTTGGATTTTTTTAAACAAAACAACTCCTGTCCCTTTTCTTCTTTTGTAAAGCACAATGATGGAAAAATATACTGAATGCCTCCAGACTTCCTTTTAATTCACATCTTTCAACTGGCTTTGTCTCATTTCCCTCCCATCAATTTAACTGCTAGTTAAAGAGGCATCATTCAGAATGTCATTTTCTATAACAATGACCACTGTAATCCCATAACGGCTTTATGCATTATACCAGAACAAAAGACACTGATTCTCCAGTTTATGTAACTTCTGTGAAGTCCTTAGAAGAATATGCTGGCTTCCTGTGATTTCTCAGCTGGACTGCCTCATCTGCATCAGTATGCTGACCTTTGACACTGCTGACAGATGCTTAAATTAAGAAACTCTTAAACTGGAGATTGATATAAGAAAATTTGGAGCTTTCTATAATAATTTATGGTGTAAACTTTAGATAATGAAAAGCTAAAGCAAAATGAACACCAGGAAACATGAAATTCAGCATATTCCAAGGAAGCTAGCTGTTTATGGCACCTTATCTCTGACTTGTCTATATGTGGGATGATAATGGAAGTTTCCCTGGTGAAGATTCATCCTCCGATGAAACTGCTTCCAGGAGCAGAACTAGGAGGTGGGAGATCTCTCCTCTTTATTGCAGCTCACCATGAATGCTGAAAATCTCTGTTCTGAGCAGCTACGAAAATTCTGTCAGATTGACACTTTTTTTTGTCGTGTCAGGAGTGACTTGAGAAACTGCAAGTTGCTTCTGGTGTGAGAGAATTGTCTGTCTGCAAGGACGTTCTCCAGGGGACGCCTGGATGAATTGATTTTTTTTATCATCCTTGTGGGAGGCTTCTCTCATGTCCCCACATGGGGAGCTGGAGCTGATAGAGGGAGCTCATCCACTTCTCCCTGGATTCAAACCTGTGACCTGTCGGTTTTCAGTCCTGCCGTCACAGGGGTTTAACCCACTGCGCCACCGGGGGCTAGATTGACACTAACATTGGATTAAGATATTTACTAGATCATTTGTTAAATGACTTTGTTTCATATCATTTCATATGTTACATTTCACACTAGTTTTGTAGAGTTCGCCATTCTAAAACCCCTCCACATTAGACAATATGCTAAAAAAACCCCCTTCAGATCCAGAATATTAGTCATATTTTTATCCCCTGAAGTGATCATCTAATTTCTATTGATTTCAATCAGACTAAGGGTAGGATGGGTTTAACACAGAGGTTCTCAACCTGTGAGTCCCCAGATATTTGGACTTCCTAACAGTTGGTAAACGGGCTGGGATTTCAAGGCAGGTGAAGTGGACTAAGTATGCTAAATGCACCAGATCCCATCTGATGTTGGAGATACAGTGTCAGCCCTGGTTAGTTCTTGGATGGGAGAACACCAAGAAATAACAGGTGCTCTTCGCTATATTTCAGAGGAACTGGCAAAACTACCTCTGAATATTTGTTGCCTAAGAAAACCAATGAAATTAATGGGTCATAAGCTGACAAAGGAGAATCAGTAGCTTTCACTGCATTTATGGTGTATTCTGTTTCATAAGTTTCTATTTCATCAATTTCACAATATATATATTATTGAGATGAAGACCCAGGGGTTTTGTGAGCTGATGCAAACAAAGCATCTTTGAATGATATTATGTTTTATAACTTGTTACTATTTATTAGCAGTCCACTTCTATATAATCCCTTTATGTTCTTGCAGTTGTACCTTTCCTTGTTTTGCCTCTATACTGCATGCAAATAAGGGATGTGAATTTGTAGAGGGTGTAGGTGGATTTAATGTTCTTCAACTTTTAATGCAATCGTTAATGATAAACCAGTATGTTAAGCAATGTTGCAATAAATGCATGTCATATGGAATTAACAAACAAACATTTTCTTTTGTGAATTGTGTCTGCAGGGTGCAGCTTTAATTCGAATGCTGGCTAATTTTATGGGTCACTCAGTGTTTCAGATGGGCCTACAAGTATGTAGAAAACATTTCTTTTCTTTTCTTGTGTGCTTGTGATTGTATTTGTACTAGTGTAGTGTTTGTATTTGCACCTGGCATTTTCATTGCATATTTCTGCTAATTTTTGAAATCTGAGATATTTGTAGTATAGACCCATATTTAAGACCCATATTTGTATGATTTTAAAAAAACTGCTTGAATTGATATGTTTTAATGATGTGATTTTAATTTATATGTTGTTTTGTGCTGATCTGTGGAATAAATAAATAACTAGATGAGAAGTGAAAAAATATTATTGAGATGTAAAAAGTTGTGTCACTGTGGAAAATGAAGGTAGTGTAAATGCACAATTTTTAAAGTGTTAAAAGGTTGCTCCTTTGCATCCATTTATCATATGTTATGAATTTATATTTTATAGCATTTATAATTTGAAATTATTTTTTGTTTATATGGATGTTTTCATAATTATACAATGTGCCATTTCCAAAGAAATAGAATTTTTTTAAATTTATTTGAATAATGGCACTATTGTACTGTGTGGGCTGCCTAGTGGAATATCACTCTTATTATAGGTAGATTTAGACAACATTGTGCTAAAGCATAAATAGAAAAAACTATTGATCTGGTAAAAAGAAATTACTTTTACAGTTATAGTAGGAATTGAATGACAAGAGGCAAGAAGAGTTCTGCATATGTGCATTTATGAATATATACACATTTGTAGAACAGAAAGTAGCACATATAAAGATATGAAGATACAGATAGAGACATTTCAATATATGGAATCCTCTAAAAGATTCTTATATATACATAAAATGTGAATTGTGTTAGGCAGCTTTGAAATTTGTATACAACAGGTTAATGGTGGATCTAACTATTGCTTAACAGAAGTAGGATTTGAATGTAAATATCTATCATGGTAGAGCATGGAGACAACTAAAATGATCAAGGGTCTGGAAAACAAGCCCTATGAGGAGCAGCTTAAAGAGCTGGGCATGTTTAGCCTTCAGAAGAGAAGGCTGAGAGGAGACATGATGACCATGTATGAATATGTGAGGGAAAGCTTGTTTTCTGCTGCCCTGGAGACTAGGATGTGGAACAATGGCTTCAAACTACAGGAAAGGAGATTCCACCTGAACATGAGGAAGAACTTCTTAACTATGAGAGCTCTTCAGTAGTGGAACTCTCTGCTCCAGAGTGTGGTGGAGGCTCTTTCTTTGGAGGCTTTTAAACAGAGGCTGGATGACTATCCATTGGGGGTGCTTTGAATGCGATTTTCCTGCTTCTTGGTAGGGGGTTGGACTGGATAGTCCATGAGGTCTCTTACAACTCTATGATTCTATGATTGTATGATTAGGGTTAGGGTTAGGGTTAGGCCTAGCAAAGGAGAAAAATATGGTATAAACATATGATGGTGCTTTAATAGTAATATATCATGCTCTCTGTAAGGACTCATTTATATGGCTAGGGCCATCTGGTAAACCATGGGAGTCTTACCTTGATTACTAGGCTTGGGTAACTATGGAAAAATTTGGTTTAAAACTCGTTTCATTTTTAGGGGGTTTTTGCGTTTCGTTTTTTAAAAGAATTCCAATTTTTTTCTTTAAAAAAGTTCAAAATATACGAAATTTCGTAAAATTATGAAACAATTACGAAACAATTACGAATCGATTCGTTAATGGCGGACGCGATTGCGCAATATGCTAAAAAATCCCTCCAAATGGGACAGGGGGAACTTCTGAAGTTTCCCTCTCCCTCTGTTGTTGACTGTTGGTGTGATAATTTATTTTTTATCACTGATAAAACAAACAACAACCCTAAAACTTGCACCAGACATACGGAAATAATTACGAAACAATTTCGAAACAATTTCGAAACAATTTCGAAACAATTTCGAAACAATTACGAAACAATTACGAAATAAATTGAAAAAATTGTTTCGATTTTTAATTACTCCTGCGTGGCTCAATATCGGATCGTAAGCTAATTTAAATACGAATTAATAATGAATTATGAAATTAACGTACGAAACCGCCCAAGCCTATTGATTACAGTAGAATCATAACCAATAGAAGAAGGGAGGTCTGCTACGTGAACTACTGTATATTGGTGTCATCACCTGGAAATAGCCATGCCCCCTTCCCTCTCTCACCTGCAGTATGGTCATAGATAAGAAATTAGCAAACAGTATAGGACATCTACTCACAAGAACCACTGTAGCACTGAAGATATGCTTTCATTGTCTGTGTTGAACAGTGCAAGGATACTCCTTGCGAGTTTGTTTAAACTACATAACAGAAATGTGAGATGCTGTGACTATGAATATTTGGGAGTATACAGGGAAACATTATTGAATTTATTGAGAAGAGCACCTGCTTCATCCAAAGCCTTCCCAATTTGCTTCAAATGGTTAGAACTGGGAAGACTGTGTTCCTTTGTCTGTCCTACTCTTATGGCACTTTTCTTTTCTTTTCTCTTATCATTGGCTCCAGTGGGGTGGAATTGTTTTCACTTTTTTCTAAAGCTGGTGTAATTATGACGGGCAGATATAGGGAATGGGGAGGTGTCTCAGACAAATCAAGATTTCCACCTACAAATATGTATGTTGCATTGTTGTCTGAACAAAAATTCTGTCAGGTCCCAAAACTTTAAGTCATCTTCATTGAGTTGATAATAAAGAGAATGAAATTTGATTAATTAGAAACACTGTGACATATTATTTTGCTATGAACTTTTTGAAACAAGAAGACCTGAAAAATAAACTGTACAAGTATATGATAGAAATGTTGTATAACACACAGTGGGCTGAAGACTGTTAGGAATCTCTTAATTGATTTTAATTGATTTGCAGTAACAGTTTCTGGCTCCCAAATGTTTAACAACATTGATTCTTAGAACTAAATTAGATGGTTAGGATTCCTGGTCCATAGTAGCTTAGGTGGCATATTTGTACATGGCAGGCATTCTTGCTTTGGGATTCGGCAGGTGATTGCCTTTTTCCTTTAAACTACTTTTTTGTATTTTTCTGACGTGGGCTGGTTGAACTCAGTACTCCAGTGAACACAAAGTTGATCCACAAGGCTAAAGTGACATCTCCTGTGCACATAGTTTTGTATACAAACTACATGAATGAGGAGGATTCGAGTCGTTTTGTCGAGTCGTTTGGAGAATTGTTATCCATTTTTTAAAATGTACTTTCAGAATGATTGCATTTAGACGTAAAAAGATGAAATATGAAAGAAAATCCATCATTCTCCCCCCCCCCCAAACAAACAAAAAACAAATAAACGTGGGCCATTGGGAAAACTCATATTGTTTTCTTCCTTTATCAAAATCTGTTCCCATACTTAGACTTTTGATTAGCATAGTTTCTTCACTGCCATAGAGATGTTTTCAAAACTCATTTTGTATTTAACAGAAATTTTAATAACTGGCACATCTGGATGAAAAGTAAGAACATTTGAATTGAGTGTAATTTACTTTGCTCTGTGCCGAATATAAACTCTTTCAGCAATTATTCCAAGTAAATTAATGTTTCTAAAACAATTTAAAAGCAAACAAACCAAAGCAGAAAACAATGGAACTGCCTTTATTCCATTGAAATCTGTTTAAGTAAATCATGTAACAGGCAGCTGTGATTGATGAATTATGTATGATGCAGTCTGTTACTTAGAGGTGTCCTTTAAAGTAAATTGATGTTCACCTGAAATACAATTATGCTAAGATGGAAAGAGCAATCAATCTTATCTGTTCTTAGTAAGCTTTTCAATCTGAAATTTAAATAAACTACATCTGAGATCAGGTCATATTTTAACATAGTAATTCTGTCTTCAGTTCAATAGACTGAAAGGTAAAATATAAAATAAAAGTTAAGTAAACATATCATGTATACCATATAAAGATGTGTTTAATATGACAATGACAGAAATGATGTCAGGGAACCATTTCCTTCCTGAGAATTTAGTGGGATTTTTGATCTGTAGTACTCAGAAGCAAAATTATGTATGAATTGCCTTAAAACTTACTGTTTTTTTCTAGGTTTGATTATATATGTATGTACAGGACTTATTACCTAGCAATGCTTATAAAAATATCTCTGTAGAGCAAGTTACAAGGTGAAATTAGAGAAATATGCAGCTTAGGGACAATCAAGTTTAGCTCTAATTGGAAATTTTAATGGAAATCTGCAGAATTCCTGTAGGTTTAAATTTAAAGTAGAATTAGACACCCAATGAAATATAATAGCAGGATTATTGAACTGGAGAGACCTAGGTTTAAATCCCCATTTAGGTGCAAAGATTACCAGACAGAAATAGGGCAAAATCTCCCATAATTTTGAATTTTTTAGACATGGGATGGAATATAGTTATAACAAATAGATACTCCTCCCTCCTCTAGCTTTCTCCCTCTTTTTATGTATGTGACAATTTCTAAAAGTCATTAATTTAAGTTATTTCATTTGTACTTTTGCGCAGTTTCAATGCAGCTTGGATGTCATGGACTGGTTTCCCAATAGGTTTCCCTGAAGTGAAGGTGATATAAATAGTTTTTATGTAAGAACATATTCTTTAATAAAAAATACTTGTGGAAAGATCCATTTTTATTTTACACAAGAGTATTGTTTTAAATATGAGTACCATCCTGCAAGTTTTAGGATGACTTTGTTTATTCCTTCTTTACTGTTCTTTATATATGATTCCATTTGCATTTGATGTTTGGGTGGATTGATCATTCTTAGGCCCATGTGTCTTTCTGTGAGTTTGTCTACATTACATTTCATTTGCCATTTGGCAGCTCATTGATCATATGGATTTGTATCCTTTTGAACTTCAGTTGCTGCTATATTTGTGTTCATCACTCACTTTGATTTAGTGCATCATCAGCGGTTTGTATCAGTTTACTGTGGGATCTCCTGTCTTTGTGGCAAATTAACATTTTTTGTACTTTAGGTTATATTGCATTCATCATGCCAAGGACCTTTATCTCCTCCACTAGGCAGACATTAAAGGCCTTGTTACTATAACACCCTCTACATATTAGCTTAGCTACTGGGGTCAATTATAGGGAGCATACTATGCCTTTATTAAAACAGCTCCACTGAGTGCCATGAAGTTTCTGGGCACAATTAAAGGTGCAGGTTATTACCTATAAAGCCCTATATCCTTCGGGTCCAACCTATCTTTGAGACCGCATCTCCACCTAAGAACCGTCATGAGCTCAAAGATCTGCCAAGGAGGCCCTCTCCTCAATCCCACCTCTGCTTCAAGTGCAACTGGTTAAATGAGCATTATTTTCTGCCTTTTCGGTGATGCCCCCCGGGTTTTGGAATGCCTTCCCTAAACAGATCACTCTCCAAGTTTTCCGGACAAAATTGAAAACATGGCTTTTTATACAAGCCTTTGGGCCATGATTAGTATTTTAACCATGAAAACCATGGACCTAGTGACTGAGGATTAGGCTGTGGTGCAGCTTGTTAGTAACCAGCTGCATTAAATCACCACTGTTAGAGAGATCATGAGTTCGAAGCCAGCGCAGGTCAGAGTAAGCTTCCGACCATTAATAGTGTAGCTTGAAGTTGACCTATGCAGCCCGAAAGACAGTTGCATATGTCAAGTAGAAAATTTTGATACCGCTTTATGCAGGGAGGCTAATTTAACTAATTTACTACACCATAAAACCTTCCAGTAGCATGCAGAAGAATGAGGAAGTACTCCATCAAAGGACGCGATGTCACAAGTGGACGTTAAAGTGGCATCTCCCCCCTGTGGTTGGAACTGAGCATACCCTTTTTCCAGCTGGAAAAAGCTGGAATGTTAAATTGCCTCTGTGTCTGTCTATATATGTTGTATGTCTAAATGACATTTAATGTTTGCCATGTGTATATACATTGTAATCCACCCTGAGTCCTCTGCAGCAGAATATAACTACTATAAATGTATATGTATGTTAGCACTTTATGGGCTGAGACGGTACACGTCATGAATGACTTTTCAATAACTTTGAAGCATAGGTTCTTTTTATTGCAATTTCCAGTGTGAGAAGGTACATCAGATTACAGGAAAACATTTAGACAAAGAATGACATTAGACATACAGACATACAGATTCTATGCAACTACATTGGATTTACAATTACATGGCTAACAAACAAACAAAGGGGAATTGCATTTCCACTCAACATTCACACCACATGTACATGCATTCATCCTCATGCACTCAAATATTATCATATCCTTTTCTTCCTCCTTGGAAGCACCTGTTAGGCCAGACCCTGCTTTCCTGCAGCCTGCCAATGCATAGTTCCAAAACTTCCATAATGTCAAAACTTCAAAACACATCCTTTCCCTAAGCACAATGCCAAGGACCAGATCTCTGTTTTCCATACAGCAGAACTTAACTCCCTCCACAAAATCTGACTCCAAAAGCACACTTCATTCTCTTCCCTTGAGAAAGAAGTCCCAAAGTGACCAGACTGCTCCCTTGCAAATCTACCACCCTCCGAATACATCATCTCTTTTCTTCCCATGGAGCAGAGCATGGCAAGTGGGGCAGACTCCTCAGGTCTGCCACACTTTGAGCATTATTAGACTGAGTCTTTTATGAGAATATTCTGCAGATGTAGTCCCAAAGTTGTAAATGAATGATAGTCGCCTTCCATCCTGGTTCCATCTCAGTTTCCTGGCCAGATGTTGATCTTCTTGATTGGTGTTGACAAACACAAGGCTTGTGTTGACATCAGGAATGTTGCAAACATTTCCTTTTATCACTCCCCCAGTTCTTATCAGAGTTCACGTTTCATTTAATAAATAAATTTTCCACTAGCAACTTTTAATTATAGTCCAGCAAGCAGGTAGATAGTCATTGCAGGCCTGGGTCTTTTACTGGTGTTTCCAAAATTATTATCTCCATACATCCTTCCATTCATTCATTCCCACACATCATATTAAATTCACATTTATCAAATCTGCACATTGAATTTCTTATTACACACAGCCTGTTTTTATCTGGATTTTAAATGGGTAGGGTTATATTAGTATGTTGTTTTATGTAAATATGTTTTTATACAAATGTATGTTGTTTATGTAAATGTATGCTGTTTGTTGTGGCACTATGGGGTGCTTTTTGTGAGCCATCCCGAGTCCATTCAGGGAGATGGTTGCATGGTAATAATAATAATAATAATAATAATAATAATAATAATAATGAAGATATTTTCCATTGATATCTAAATACCTGGAACAACATTTAATATATTCAGTCGCATGACCCCCCCCCCCCCACTTCCTCAGTCTTGATATCCATATAGTGCCAATTCCTATACAGTTGGGTCAGATGTTTTATCTTATTGCAAAAATAAAAACATAAACATAAAGGTCCCCAAAAACATAAAGGAAAATACACAATCAAACAGTAAAAAATATAAAGTTAGTGTATATTGAAGTACTTAAAAACAACAAAAATGAATGTTCGTCAAAGTATCAGGAGAATGTCACACAATACTCCAAAGACAGTAGATAAAGTGACTGTACTTTGATCTCAAGAAACAAAGCTATAGAACTGTGAGTCATCTGTGTTGTTATGCTACTTTATGTTATGTTTTGCACAAGGATAAAAAAACCAGAAATTAAAGAACATTGAAGCACAAGTGACCTTGGGGTATATTTTGTTAGCTGTTTGTGTCCAAAGCCTTTTTTGGTCCTTTTAAAGTTGCTGTCTTCCAGCCTATATATATTTTTTTCACTTACCTGGACCGCAACATCCCAAATGTTATTATTGCTTAGGAATGGGGGAATAATAACATGCCCAGCAACTATCAGCTTGGAAAATTTACCTACATCACTGGTACGTAGCTTTTTATTTGCTAGGAACTCTATTTAAATATCTTCTGTTGCTGCAGCAGAGCAAGACGTAACTCAAGATTTTAATCCCTAAATTGCATCAATTGTTTATTTAAATTTCAAATGTGGAGATAAGAGAGAAATGGGTATATGCATACACTCCTATTATACTATTTTTATTGCAATCATCATAATAATCACTGAACACTGAACAATTGTTTACATGAAATATAGGTTTTGTGTATAAGTGTATGTGTATATCTGACTTGACCACTTTTTGGAAAATTTATGGTAATATATTCTGATGTCTAACTGCTTATGAGGGCATATCTAATGATAGGTAAATGTGAAGCTTTGGTTTTAAAATGACAACATTGGCTGTTTGGGTGAAGTTCACTACTTAGTTTGTATTCATCTTTTTAAAAATCAGAAATATTAATACTGTAATCATTGTTTTACTCTGTTTGCTGGACATATAATCATGGTTTAAAGGGAATACAGCCTTTGAAATAGTTCTATTCTGTTATTTATTCGTTTCATTGCTACTGCTCAACATGCATGTTGCTTCATTTTTTCATAGTCTTCTTGATCCCAATGCACATGGCCAGGGCTGTTGCCATGCTGCCAGGGATACTTAAAAAGCCTCAAAGCTCATGCATACTGCTCATTTAATTTTATCACAACTGTTGTGCACTGCAGTTCTCAAACTTGAAGAAAGATATATAAATTCACTTTATGCTACTAATTCAAAATTCAAATGTAGAGTCTGCATCCCAGGATAATAGACAATTGAGCTGAATATAAAGAGGACAAAGCTATTGATAGCTACCAACAATCATGTTAACTATAGATTGCCCTCTCCATTAGAAACAGTGTGTTCTGAGTAATGCTGCTATGGATCATGGCTAGTAGAGTGTTGTTATATTTGTATCCTGCTTTGGGGCTTGCTATCAACATCTGATTGGCTGCTGTGGGAACAAAATGCTGGATTAGCCAGGCTTTTGAGCAGGTCCATTACATCTCTTTTTTGTTCTTGCATAGACATATTTCAGATGTGCACTTCCTTGTCTTGGCTTGTGTTGCATTCCTGCAAGGAGTTAACGTCTTTATTTATGTTTTTAAGTTAAGTAGTGTTTCTTGTTCTGTCCTAATGCAGAACTGTGGTTAACATTACATGTAATAATATTGGCTAACTAAGCCAAGATGGGAAACCACAGTTAAACATTGATTTTGTACCTCAAACCTAATAAAGACTGGTTTAGATCTCCCATGTTCAGATATAAAAAAGAGTGTGTGTGTGTGTGTGTGGGGGGGGGGGTGAAAATAGAAGAAACATTTCCACTCTCTTGTTGGAGCACCCGGTGGTGCAATGGGTTAAATCCTTGTGCTGGCAGACTGCTGACCGAAAGGTTGGCGGTTCAAATTTGGGGAGTGGGGTGAGCTGCTGTCTGTCAGCTCCAGCTTCTCATGCGGGGATATGAGAGAAGCCTTCCACAGGATGGTAAAACATCCAGGCATCCCCTGGGCAACATCCTTGCAGACGGCCAATTATCTCACACCAGAAGATGATTGCAGTTTCTCAATTCACTTCTGACATAAAAAAAAACCCCTCTCTTGTTATCTAGTTGTTCCAGGTTAGGATTGTTGGGAGCAAATTAATTAATTGTTGTTTTGGTATTTAATAATAAGACATCATTAAAGAGTTACATACTTTTAAGTGTTCCAAACAAGTTGTAGCCAGATCAAACGTTCTTTTGCCTGTCAGAGTATCTCTTTGTGTCAAAGAGGGCCTGATCAGATCAGACCTACTAGTTTTCCTATCCATTATTTTACTTTCTCTTGCCTTTTCTCTGCTTATCTTAATTGCTCGCACAATCTTGTTACAGAAGATTGTTGCTTTCAGTGAGTGTGTGACTTAAAAGAGAAAACATGAACAGGTATAGTTGAACAAAGGTTTCTCTTTGCGAGTGACCCGCTCTTTGTGAGTGACCCTGCTGTTGCCTCTGTATGCCTGGAGCAGCTCAATCAATACTGGCACAATTAGCAAGTAATGCCTGTAGCAAATATTCCATTCTCTGGGAGAGGGCTGGATGTATGATTCTCTAATTTGTCAATGCTGTTGCTATGTTTCTAAATCTGCTTTACAAAATGGGACACTGAAAGTCAGAAAGCTGCTAAATACACGTAGTTCCATTTAGAAGTATGTGTTTCTTTTCTTTTCGCACTATCCATCAAACAATGTTTTCCATAAAGCAAATGCAGCATTCTGGCAAGTACCTCCAGTGTAGGTTCCATCAAACGTTGTTCAGCAGCAGCTCTGCTATCTTCTTTGTATATTCCTTTAGATTTCAAATGTACATTGTTTGCAGCCACAGTGCAATTGTCTTTGTAATATTCAAGGCTAGCTTTGCTTCTATCCATTCTTACACATAGTTCACTAATAGGGAATTTTAGTATTAATAGAAAAAGAGCCCTTTACAGAAGGGCCATATTTGTAAAGCTGTTTCTGGGAAAGAGATATAAGTGCTTACTTTGGGTCAAGGTTTGGGTCTATCTAATTTAGAGCTTTACAATTGCTGTAGTTTTATTTAAATCACCTTTGCTATGACTTCATAAATTATGCATTCTGTGTTTTTATAAGTTCCAGAGCCTGACTCAATTCTTACTTCATTATTACATTGATGTTTTCAGTGTTCACGGACTGTTTAACTCAAACCATTTAAGTCGCAATAATGAGGGTTCTCTAATCCATGAAATGTATGCATAAGTAAACATATAGTTCTGTCATCTCAAAAAGATCCCTTTCTTTTTCTTGGTTCATCTTGGCCAGTGTATGCCCACAGCTTGACTTTTTGAGAGTCTTCCACAAAATACATGAAGACCACGTGCAATGTCAGGGGCTTCATAGATATCCCTTTGTACCTGGAGCTGATGAAAAAAATGAGCGGACAAGACTATTACAACTTAATAAGCATTGTATGTATTGTGGATTGGAGGGTGCTGCACAGGATTGTTATAGGTAAATATCACACTAACTTGTTTTAGAAAGGTGACTTTTACTACATCTGACCTACCTCCAAATTACCTTTCACATCTGTTAGCATTTTTATCCAGCTCTGATTTCAGCTAGAAATTGATTGATCTTGGGATTTGAAAAAGAAGGTAAAGCCAGTGATTTACTTGGAAAAGTTTCCATTTTGAATAGTATATAGTGTTGTCATAATTGTTGAAAGTTTCATGGCCAGAATCACTGGGTTATTGTATGTTTTCAAGCTGTATGGCCATGTTCTAGAAACATTCTCCCCTGACGTTTCACCCGCATCTATGGCAGGCATCATGAGAGGTTGTGAGGTCTGTTGGAAACCAGGAAAATGGGGTTTATATATCTGTGGAATGTCCAGGGTGGGAGAAAGAACTCTTGTCTGTTTGAGGTAGGTGTGAATGTTGCAATTGGCCACCTTGATTAGCATTTAATGACGTAGCAGTTTTCAAAGTCTGGCCTCTTACTGCCTGGGGGAACCTTTGTTGGGAGGTGATTCGTTGACCCTGATTGTTTCTTGTCTGGAATTCCTCTGTTTTTGAGTATTGTTCTTTATTTACTGTTATGATTTTAGAGTTTTTTTAAAATACTGGTGGCCACATTTTGTTTATTTTCATGGTTTCTTTCTTTCTGTTGAAATTGTCCACATGCTTATGGATTTCAGTGGCTTCTCTGTGTAGTCTGACATGGTAGTTGTTAGAGTGGTCCAGCATTTCTGTATTCTCAAATAATATGCTGTGCCTGAGTTGGTTCATCAAGTGGTCTGCTATGACTGACTTCTCTGGTTGAAGTAGTCTGCAGTCCTTTTTATGTTCCTTGATTCATGGTTGGGCATTGGGTTTGGTAGACCCTATGTAGACTTGGCCACAGCTATATGGTATATGGTAGACTCCTGCAGAGGTGAGAGGATTCCTCTTGTCCTTTACAGAACATAGCATTTGTTGGATTTTCTTAGTGGGTCTGTAGATTGTTTATATGTTGTGTTTCTTCATCAGCTTCCCTATGTGGTCAGTGGTTCCCTTGATGTATGGTAAGAACACTTTTTCCTCTGGGAGATCTTTGTCTTTACTCTTTTACACACCTACACACACAATATTGCAAAATATTTGTTCAAGCAGCAATTATGATTATATTTGTTAGAAAATCATTGTTGTACATTTTAAGACATGTATGATATTCACAGGCAATTATAAAACCAGAATGCTAGAGAATATTGGCTTCCTAATTTTGTGCCAGCATCTTTGCATCACTTTGGCTTAATCTCTTACCTGGAGCAGCTAAACTAATAAGGAATCATAACTTTAATGTTGTCTCCAAAAGATGAGAGTCTTGGCTTGTCACCTTGTTTATTGCTCCAGAACAACACTTGTTTGTGATCCAGATGCCCTTATACATGACACAGGTTCTGCCAAGACTCCAATTTAATGGCCACAGAAATATCCTGAGGAATCCTGAGGTTTATATTTTGGTGAAGCACTAGAGCTCTGTTGCTGGCAATTCTAAATCCCTCTCCCTAAACAGCAAATCCCAGGATTCCACAGGATATTGCCATGGAAGTTAAAGTGAAATCATATTTCTATAATTGTGTATCATAGAATCATAGAGTTGGAAGAGTCTTCATGGGCCATCCAGTCCAACCCCCTGCCAAGAAGCAGGAAAAACGTTGCTTTCCAGTGTATATTGTGCTTAAGACAATGTGTACAATAATTGCACAGTATATTTTTTAAAATTATTACTTTAAAAATATTTCTGACAAAAGCCCCACAGGTGTTTAGATAAGAAATCAGACTACAACTGTGTTATCACAAATACGGAGAGAAAATGAGGTCCCGAAATTATTATTTATTTATTTATTTATTTGCTATATTTATATACCGCCGTTTCTCAGCCTAGCCGGTGACTCAACGCGGTTTACAACATAATATAACAATCAACAGTATACAGTTAAAAGCATAAAAAACATAAAAAACATAAAAACACAATTCATACATCAATACCAATCCAGTTCGACTCTTAACTAAAAACGTGATCCAGTTCGTCATCCATGTTGCCAGTCCTTTAGTCAGTTACCATTCGTTGCATTGGGTTAACCAAATGCCTGCTTAAACATCCAGGTCTTCAATCTTCTTCGGAATGTCATCAATGAAGGGGCTGATCTTACCTCCAAGGGCAGGGCGTTCCATAGCCGCGGGGCCACCACAGAAAAGGCCCTGTCTCTCGTACCCGCCAGCCGCACCTGTGAAGCAGGCGGGATAGAGAGCAGGGCCTCCCCAGAAGATCTTAGGGTCCTGGCGGGCTGATAGGCTGAGATACGTTCGGATAGGTAAGTTGGGCCAGAACCGTTTAGGGCTTTAAAGGCCAACGCCAGCACTTTGAATTGAGCCCGGTAGCAGATCGGCAGCCAGTGGAGCTGGTGCAGCAGAGGAGTTGTATGCTCCCTGCGCTCCGCTCCCGTTAGTATCATGGCTGCCGAACGTTGGACTAGTTGGAGCTTCCGGGCCATCTTCAAAGGCAACCCCACGTAGAGAGCGTTGCAGTAGTCCAAACGGGATGTAACCAGAGCGTGGACTACCGTGGCCAAGTCAGACTTCCCAAGGTACGGGCGCAGTTGGCGCACGAGTTTTAACTGTGCGAATGCTCCCCTGGTCACCACCGATTGTACTAATTCACATATGAGCTTTAGCTCTTGAATGAATGATAAGAAACCACTATTGTTTTTGTGTTTTGTTTTGTTTTGTTTTTTTGTTTAGTCCTCGCATCTGTTTGTTTAAAATCATATAATAAATGTAACTGCACATATGCCTCTCTGTTTTATGTTTAATGTTTTAAATTGCTGCTTTTTATACTAATGTTGAATATAAAGCAAATATAAATCTTCTTGAAAATGAATATAGTCTGGGAATAGACTCAGGATTTTCATAAGCTGTCCTCAGCCATGTTGCATAATGAACAGTTCCAAGGAAAGCCAGTCTTTGGCACTAACTCTGTTTTTGTAATATTTCATCTTACTTTGATCCACATCTTATGTAATAAGCAAATCATTAGAGCAGTGGTTCTCAACCTGTGGGTCCCCAGGTGTTTTAGCCTACAACTCCCAGAAATCCCAGTCAGTTTACCAGCTGTTAGGATTTCTGGGAATTGAAGACCAAAACATCTGGGGACCCACAGGTTGAGAACAACTGCATTAGAGCCTGAGTCCCTTCCAGCTTGTTCCCTGCCATAATTAGGTTATAGAATTCCAATGTTGTATTTGGGGTCATATTTGGTTATGGTTATGAATATCTTGGAGTATATCGAAGTTCATGTTTTTATTCTGAACATTGCTTGCAGAACGAGTGAGTCATGCCAGCTATTCTGTTTTTACCCTTTTAATATTGGAATTTGAAGACCACAAGTGTTCTACCTTATCTTTTCAACTCAAAATGCATAAAAATATGAGTATTTCACAGCTTATTTGAATTGTAATGAAGATGATTTTGTTTTAATTATCACCAGCATAATTTTCAAGATACAATGTTCCCCACACAAGAAAAAGGCAGCCCATGATCTCATGGGGAAGATACCTAAGCCTTGTATTGACTGGATGAAATATCTCTCTTTTACATGGACCATGGCCTGCCAAGATTACTAGGAATTCCTGGATTTTCCACTCATCCCACTTTAACTTCCCAGATGGTGTGGTACATTTGACAAAAATTGAAAATATTTCTCCCTGTAGTTGTAAAACCTGATGATTAACACTTCCCAATTGCATTGATAAGCCTATATATGACCCAATTTATTTCCAGAAATGGCCTTTTAAAAAAGGAATCACTTACTTACTTAGGCGATCCCTCGTAACCTAAGGTTGATGGCTCTCCAAGTGTAGTGTCTTGGTGGTGGATATGTAGGTATTTATGGAGACCTATTCTTGATCTGCATGTTCTTCTGCAGTGAGGTCATCAGAAGGCACTCCCAGTCAGGTTTGGCATGATGGCCTTCCTCTTGGCACATTTCTCCCTTTTACCCACCATCTGTGCCTCTTTGAATTCTGCAGCCAACCTCCAGCTAGAGCGCTCAAGGACCAGGGCTTCCCAGTTCTCAGTGTCTATGCCACAGTTTTAAAGTTGGCCTTTAAGCCCATCTTTAAATCTCTTTTCCTGTCCACCAACATTCCATTTTCTGTTCCTGAGTTGAGAGAGTATAGTAACTGCTTTGGGACATGGTGATTGGGCATTTGAACATCATGGCCAGTCCAGTGGAGTTGATGGTGGAGGACCATCACTTCAATGCTGGTGATCTTTGCTTCTTCCAGCATGCTGACATTTGTCTGCCTGTCTTCCCAAGAGATTTGCAGTATTTCTTGGAGGCAATGCTGATGGAATCATTCCAGGAGTTGAGTGTGACATCTGTAGACAGTCCACATTTCATAGGCTTATAGCAGGGTTGGGAGGACAACAGCTTTATGAACAAGCGCCTTGGTATCTCTACGGATGTACCAATCCTCAAACACTCTCTGCTTTATTCGGAAAAATGCTGCACTCGCAGAACTCAGGTGGTGTTATATTTCAGTGTCAGTGTTGACTTTTGTGGAGAGGTGGCTGCCAAGGTAGCGGAAATCATCAACATTTTCTAATGTTACACCATTAAGCTGTATTTCTGGCATTGCAGAGGGGTTGCTGGTAACTGCTGGAAGAGCACTTTGGTTTCTGTTCAATGTTCAGTGAGAGGCCAAGCTTCTCATATGCTTCTGCAAAGGTGTTTAGAGTGGCTTATAGGTCTTCTGCATGTGCACAGACTACATTATCATCAGCATATTGGAGTTTTATCACAGATCTTTTTGTGACCTTGGTTTTGGCTTTCAGTCTGCTAAGGTTAAATATCTTGTGATCTGTCCGGTGAGAAGCTTCCCATCAACAAGATGAAGTATCATCATGATGAAGATGGAAAATAAGGTGCAGGCAATAATAAATCCCTGTTTGACACCTGAATCCACCTTAAATGGGTCACTTTGGGAGCCGTTGTTGTCTAAGACTGTTGCCATCACAAAGGAATTATACAAAGCTCACAAAAAGTCACCTGGACAGTGAGGTCATAATGCATACTCTTTTCCCTTCCTGCACTATCTTAAGATGAGAAGGCAATTGTTTGCTTCATACTAATGCTTTCACATTGAAAACTGGTGGATTGCCCCCCTTTTATCTTGGTTAGTACTATTCAAGAGGCAAATAACTTATTAAAACATTTTAAAAATTGTGTACACTTCCCAGAATTCCCTAGATGGAATAGCTATTGCCCCTGCACCTCTATAAATCCCTTTGTGGAAAAAGTTATCACCGCCTTCTGTAAGTAAATAAAGCAGTTTTGCCTGTGCTATTTGCTAGTTTCTTGTAATGTTGAGAAAGTGGAGTACATTATGTAGGTTGTTATATGGCCTTAATAAATAATACCTGTAAGAATTGTAATCCTCATAAATATTACATCAAGGTAGCTACTGTTTTATTTCCTCCCTCCCCACACTTAACTAGCACCATGATGTATTTTTTTAAAAAAGCAGGAATTACTGCTTGCCTTCTGTGTAATGGGATCCCTAAAACTAGGGTAAACTCTATAAAAATATGCTACAGTGCCAGACAAACTTTTCTAATGTAACTGTTTAGCACAAGTATGAAATCAGTGCATTTTGTTGATGTATAGTCACTAAAGAGAAGAGATAATAACATCTTGCCATGTTTGTATGCACCACATGTTTAAAATGATGTTAAACATTAGCCAATTATTGTTAATTAAGGGAGGCAATTAGAACAAGTGCCAAGTACAAGAACAAAAGGTCATTCATGCACAGAAAGGCAAAGCCTAAAGCACAAAAACACTGTCACTTTAAATATCCAATATTTAATCCACTTGTGAACTAAAATACAATTAAGATTTATTGTATCTGTTTTTGTGACACAGCCCCTAGGATGTGTTTTGCAGCTTTGTGGTTGGTTTTGGTTTGTTTAGTTAGAACTGAATGAGAAATATCAAAGTGTTTTGTATCTTTATTGTATTTCTAGTTTTCTTACAGTCTGGAAACTTGCATTAAATAGAAGTGAATCAGTTTTGCTAGTTTCATTCCGCTTTGTTTTTAAGATCCGTAGGGTACATATTATTTCCAAATTGTTGAATGAATTTTGACGGTGACTTTCAGTCACACTCCTTTTGGACTGTGAACCTTTGGAGCCAGAGGGCATATTTGAATATTTGAAAGAATGCTGTGGGCAGTCTCACAAAATGATGTCTCTAGGGAGTTGTGACCCATTCTGAAAATAGATAAATAAATACCATGGTCGGCATAGTAAATCAGAAAATGCCTATTATTTCGGAGGTAAAGTTGTGCGTGGTCAAACACCCTACAGGGACCAGATTATCTCTGATTTTGGAAGCTAAGCAGGGTATCCCTGGTTACTACTTGGATGGAAGACTGCCTTCCAGGTGGCTGATGTCCCTGGGTTGGACAGCTACTTAAGGTTGGGCAGCTACTTAAGGTAGCTATTTGTAAAAACAGGTCCCAATTGAAGACCAGATTTGTAGAAATGTATGTTGTCCAGTGTCACCCATGACACAAAAGGATAGCAACTCTGAACACCTCAATCTGCAATCAATACAGGAGGGCTGTTCCTTATGCCATGCAGCCAAAGTTCCTGTCCTCAAATCAGTTGAGATGATCCTATCAACATGGAAAAGTTCACTTTACTTGAATACAGTTGCTAGATAATTTGGGATCCTGCAGAAACCGCTTAACTGGTTGCTTTTTTATACATCTTTGTAGGCACTCTATTTTCTGGAAGTAAGGGCCCTACCACTATTTGGAGAACATGAACTAAGATATGATTTTATTGAGAAGCTGACTCTGGAGTCTTTTTCATTCTGATGACACAGATGAGGTTAAGGCTTTCACTCTGGCCAAGATTATTCATTCTCAATGGATGCCTAGAGCATGGATGGGGAATGTTATGGACACTCACACATTGTAAAACTGAAGACCTTTGCTGAAGCATCTTATTATCGCTACAAAAGAATGACCTGTAGGTAAATTCAGTGTGGCCAGAAAGGGCCCATCCAGACAGACCCATATACCGGGATCTGTCTGGATTTTTACCATGAAGGACCAAACAAATCTTCCGGTAAAAACGAATTCCAAATTAATTATTCCAAATTAATTAAATACCCCATTAGATCTGGGCTCAGTACATATGTGAAAATGTTTTGGAAAAAACCCCCCACATTTTTCTCCTATTTTTTCCAGAAACCTTTTCTTTCAAGATTTTTTTTTAAAATTGTATCTCTTTATCATTTTTCAATAACTATATAATATGTATACTTTATGTAATATAAAGTATTTCAAATCATAGCAATTTTTGATTTTGGTTTCCTTTTACTTAGTACTTTTTATGGGAATAAGTGCTTTATGTCTGTGTGCCATATGGAGGACTAGAGGATACAAAGTAATTTTCTTTATTTTACTAACACAGATCGTATTTTCTCTTTTTATTGGTTTTTTACTCTTCAAAAAATGGGCAAAAAGCACAATGACTTTCCAGTAAAGGTGATTCTTGCTGTTTAGCACCTTTTAGCCTCATTTTAAGAATAAATAAAAAACTGAAATCTATTTCAATTTTTTTCTAAGTAAACATTCCCTTTAATATAAAAACATAATAGTTTTATGGTCCACTTGTACATAATGCATTGTATGTTTTCTAAATTGATAACATGACTTTAGTGTCTATAAGATGTACCTGTATATCTTATTTAGGGATCTAATGAAGTCACCCTTGCTTTTGTTGGATCACTTATTGCAACCCCTTTGAATTCAGAGTATGGCATGAATCCTGGCCTATTTACCAAACCAATTTTGTTGTTTCTCAGTTTTTCTTTTAAAAAATAAAATAAAATAAAAACTATTCTGTCCTGCTTTTATATTTGTTCCACTACTGCTTTCCTTCAGAGCTTCTTCACTCCCGTTCACAATGTGTCCTCATGAAACTAACTAGTAAAGTGAGTTGGGGCCATAGGTATTTACCCAGTCTATAGCATTTCCAGCTGTTAAGTTACAAAACAAGTTCTTTCTTACACTCTTTAAAAATTAAAAGAACTCTCCCTTCCACTATCTCTTTTGTTGTTGTTATACCAATGCATTTCTCAACCTCATATTTTTTTTCAGGTGCCATGATTACATTCAAAGTCCTTGTGTATCAAAGGGTTGAACACAGAGACAGTAAAATGATGGTCCAGCTGAGCTAAAGCAGTCTCGACTGGACTGTGCAGACTCTAGTCCACCAGCACTATGGTTTTGTGACTGCCTCCAGATAGGCCAGTGTAGATGAGACCCTACTGCTGCTGTGATCTATTACTATATTTAGATGGTGAGTTGTTAGCTAGAATTGAAGATCCACAGACTTCAAACTGTTGTAATAATGGCTGTACCAACTGAGCAGTCCCGTTTTTCTGAACAAATCTAAACTATAAAGAAATTGTAAACTTAATAACAGTGTCACTGCAAGCATCAGTCAAAAACCTTTAGGAGATTTTATTGTGCTTTCACTTGTTCAAATATTCAAGCCATCTGCTTCAATATTCAGGTGGCACACTTCCTTGATAATTTAAGCCATTTAATTTCCTTTAGGGGCTGATTACCATTTGAACAGATTTTGCAATATTGTGTGTGTAGGTGTCTAAAAAATGGAGATGAAATTTTCAATATTTTCAATTTTTATATGATTTGTCTTTTTTTTCATTTTTGAATGTGGTTTGCGGTAGATTTTTATAGTTGCCCCTACAAATTTACAAGTTTAATATTTATGGATTTGAAAAAAAATGTTGTTTCTAGGAATCTCTAGGTCCTCTGTTGCAAGAGGATATAGAATTCCTAGACAAAACATTTCTTCAGGAATCTCTAGATCTTTCAACTAGAAGTTTAATCCATGGTAAACTTCTAATTTGTGGGATTATAATGGTTATGACTTTGTCCATTGAAATGTGATAACAATCTATTACCACCAATCATGTGGATAGTTTTTAAAGTATTCTAGATATGTTTGGGACTCTAATTCTTTGCCATCTATTGCACACCTGATATGAATGTCTTTACCTGCTTCCTCCAGCAGTAAATACGAGGAAAACATGGCTCATGGCACCCCATATATTTTTTATTAAAAGAAAGGCCCAAAGATAAAAGACCCAAAACAAAATAAATCTGTCCCTTCTACACAAATATTTATATTTATTTACTTACTTACTTTTGAGTCAGGGTCTATCAAGTTTGAGTTGGTGGCTCTTGGTGAAAATGAGTTTGACACCCTGCCTTAAGCATATATATATACACACACGATGGGATAGTGAATGGGAATGGTGTGAATGGGAAGATTTTTTTTTTTTGCAAGCAAACTCTCAAGATTAGTTTACCCAGTAGACACCTGTGGCAACTTAAAACAAACTCACTATGATGTGATTGCTGCACCGGTGGGGCAAATGCAGTGGCTGGGTGGATTGGGAAAATACAGGGCGAATAAGGTGGTTTTTTACATGTATAGACAGAGTGTCTGCCTATATATTTGGGCGAGTTAATGTTCTTTTCCTATGCTTATGTTTTCAAATAATTTTTTAGTTGTAGTAAGTATAGCCAAGTGGTACTCCCCTTTGAATTTTATTGTGAATTGAGTTTCAATATAGAAGCTTCTTATTGATGTAGGGCCCATTACTGAAAATTATGAGAATATTTGTGATGTCCTTATGCTATAGGAAACCATATTTGCTAGAATTGTCTCTTGGGGGGATAAGATACTATTGACAGCTGGCCTAGCAGGTGGATAAAGACATTAGCGTGTGTGTTTGTGTCTCAGAAGATACGTTAAAATGATGTGCTCTCTGCTTGACTTGTACTTTTCCTAGCAGTTTGCTAATTATATTTTTTCATTAGTCTTTCCTCATTGTGCCTGAGCTTCTCAGATACCCTAAACAAAATGGCCTTGCCCCTACTTGCTTTTGTCAGTTTTTGAGGAATCTGAAATAAATCCAAGAAAACCAGAAGGCACCATCAAGATTAGTAAAATGAAGAAAATTAGGATCTCATTTAGTTCTCCATTGTTCTGAATGACAACATCCCATCATCAATGTTTCCAGTTTTTCTGGGAAGGAAAAAGGCTTCTGGGGAAAAATGGCTTTCAGTGTCCGTCCGTCCCCCCCCCCCTTCCCGTGACCTTTGTGTCTCTAATTCAGAACTTAACTGGTGTGCAAATAATGCTTTGCATAAGGAAGAATGTGTAGATAAAGAGAGCTGAAACTTACTATTCTCTCCCTGTTACCTTCTACACTCTTAAGTGTACATGTAGACACTACAAGTCTACATAGGGACAAGTCTACATGCAGGAGTCTACCGTATACCATTCAGCTGTGGACAAGTCTACATAGGAACCACCAAATGCAGCGCCCAAACACGAATCAAGGAACATGAAAGGCACTGCAGACTACTTCAACCAGAGAAGTCAGCCATAGCAGAGCACCTGATGAACCAGCCTGGACACAGCATATTATTTGAGAACACAGAAATGCTGGACCACACCAACAACCACCATGTCAGACTACACAGAGAAGCCATTGAAATCCACAAGCATGTGGACAATTTCAACAGAAAGGAGGAGACCATGAAAATGAACAAAATCTGGCTACCAGTATTAAAAAAATCTAAAATTACAACAGCAAAACAGCAGAGAGGAAACAACCAGGCACATCTTAACACCTCTCAACAAAAGATTTTCCCAGGCTCAGCCAGGCCTTCAAATGCTAATGAACGTGGTCAGTTGAAACATTCACACCTAGCTCCAGCAGAGAAAAGCTCTTTGCCCCACACCAGCCATTCCATAGATATATAAAAACCCATTGTCCTAATTCCAACAGACCTCACTACCTCTGAGGATGCTTGCCATAGATGCAGGTGAAACATCAGGAGAAATGCCTCTAGAACATGGCCCTATAGCCCGAAAAAACCCACAAGAACCTAGTTACAATTGTTCATGCAGGATGATCTCCGAGTTAAACTAATGGGGCCTGCCTTGAAGATGACTTATTGTTATATCCATACTGTGATATCATATTGAAATTATTCTTTGTAAATAATAGACAATTCACATAGCTGTATGGTTGTAGCCCTAGAGCTGATGGAAATTAGAACTGAGTTTGATAATGACCAGATCAATTAATAGGAGACGGGCACAGCTTATTGCAGTAACAAAGTACCTGCAAGAGAAGGGAGTTGAGCTTTAGCCATATTGATGGAATGCCCTGGGACCCAAGTCGAATGCTCATGTGACTTCACAGAAAAATGAGTTCAAACTTAGACCAACTGATTAATGAAGGATACCCCAAGAAAGGGGAACAGACGGTGTCTTCTAAACCATTATATGTAAGTGTGCAAACGTTCAAATGCCTAACCTATAAATTGTGTATTCTTGAAGCAATCGTTTGACAACAATAGCATGTAGTGATAGCAACCAGACTGATTGATAACTAGCAACAGAGGGAGAAAATGTGGAGACAGTGACAGACTTTGTACATCTAGGCCTGAAGATTATTGCAGATGCAGACTGCAACCAGGAAATCAGAAGACGTTTACTTCTTGGGAGAAGAGCAGTGACCAATCTCGATAAAATAGTTAAGAGTAGAGACGTCACACTAGCAGCAAAGATCTGCATAGTTAAAGCAGTGATGTTTCCTGTAGTGACCTATGATTGCAAGAACTGGACCATGAAGAAGGTTGAGTGAAGGAGGATAGATGCTTTTGAACTACGATGAAGGAGGAAATTTTTGAGAGAGCCTTGGACAACAAGAAGATCAAACCAGTCCATACTCCAGGAAATAAAGCACAACTGCTCACTGGAGGGAAGTATATTAAAGCCAAAGATGAAATACTTTGGCCACATAATGAGAAGACAGGATACCTTGAAGAACATAATGATGTTGGGGAAAATGGAAGGGTAAAGGAAGATGGGCTGACCTAGGGCAAGAAGGGTGGATGTTATCTTTGAAGTGACTGGCTTGACCTTGGAAGAGCTGGGGGTGTCCACAGCCAACAGGCAGCTCTGGCATGGACTACTCCATGTGGTCATGAAGAGTCCATGAAGTCATGAACACATATATTGTTGTTGTTTATTTGTTCATGACCTCAAGGACTCTTCATGACCTCATGGACTAGTCCATGCCAGAGCTCCCTGTTGACTGTGAAGAATGAGGTGATTATATTGGAAAGATAAAAATGTGTGTTTTGGATTTGTGAGTGCTCACAACAATGCAAGTAGATCAAGAATTACCAATTCTTTGGTTTATTTATTTACAACTTAATTATTTTCTCAACTAAAGATCTGTTACTATTCGGTTCTCTAGGGGTTTGATGGAATTTGAATTAGCACGGTACTCCAAAGGCTTGATTTCCCAACTGTACCTGTTATATAAGCTTAGCTACAAAGAACTACCTGTTTATACAGCTGCTTGAAACATAGACACTTAGGTAGAAATCACCCCAAGGAATGGAAAAGCATCTGGCTTCATGACCCTGCATTGTCAGTATGAATTAATGTTTAAAATGTTTATTTAAAATAATAACCAGATGGCACTGACACAAGTTAAAATAAGTTTTACTTAAAGGAACTTTCTTGGATTTTCTTGATGGAGTGTGTGATAGAGGTACTAATATACCCATTTAGTAGCAATTCTTGAGCCCATTACATCTCTCTAAATATATAAAAATGCTCTGTGCATAATGAATACCTTAAAAATAAAAGAACCAATGAACTAAATCACACCAAATTTGGCAACAAAACGTCTCACGACACAAGGAGTGACCATCACTCAAAAAAATATGATTTTTGTCATTTGGGAGTTGTAGTTGCTGAGATTTATAGTTCACCTACAATCAAAGAGCATTCTGAACTCCACCTATGATGGAACTGAACCAAAGGTGACATACAGAACTCCCATGACCAACCAAAAATACTGGAAGGGTTTGGTGGGCATTGACCTTGAGTTTGGGAGTTGTAGTTCACCTACATCTAGAGAACACTGTGGACTCAAACAATGATGGATCTGGACCAAACTTGGCACAAGCACTCAATACACCCAAATATGAAAGCAGATGGAGTTTGGGGGAAATAGACCTTGACATTTGGGAGTTGTAGTCACTGGGATTCACAGTTCACCTACAATCAAAGAGCATTCTGAACCCCACGAATGATGGAATCGGGGCAATCTTCCCACACAGAACCCCCATGACCATCAGAAAATACTTAAGGCCATTCAATCCAACTCTCTTCATCAGGCCAAGAAAACGTAATCAAAATCCTCTTGACAAAGAGCCATCCAGCCATAGAGATAGATAGATAGATAGATAGATAGATAGATAGATAGATAGATAGATAGATATGATTCTCACACACACAGATATAGTATCATAGATTTGAAAGGGACCCTTAAAGAAGGACAATGATATCTTGCATGTTCCAGGGTGGGCAAACCAGACACTCTCCACATTAACACTGACAAAGAAACTACAAGAAATACTGTTTACCCATTGCATATATTAGAAACCAACACTTTCTCATTACTTTATTTTCCAGATCAACAGACTGGGCCACAGCAACGCGTGGCAGGGGACAGCTAGTAGTATTATAACAGAATTTCCTAATCATTCTCAAATATCATTTCTGTATATGAATTGGGCACATCAAAATATTAAATTGTAAATATTTTTCATAAGAAACAGTCAAGTCAAGTGATTCCTAGATTTTGAAAAGTTGAAACAATCCTTCTACTAGCAAATCAGCTCTGTAAGATCTACAGTCTTTGGGTAAACTGCCTCTTATCCAATGCCTTTTCATTTGACTTGCATGTACATTTTGCTAAATCCCATTCTATTGCAATGTTGCAGTAAACTTTAAGGTCTCACATTACATCCTTCTGATGAGAAAGATGATTGTAGTTTGATATATTAGTCTGACCAAATTGTTTGGTTAATAGTATCCCTGATTAATTTATGAAAGCCAGTTTCAAAAGCCACAATTTAAAGATGGCTTACATTGAAATTGCCCATAATAACATTTAAAAAAGAATTTGTTGTGCAAAATATGAAGACAATTGGTTAGCAGGAATTCTTTTAAAATGAAAGGTTTCCAGAGAGGAAGATGTTTCACAGGTCTTAGGTGAATGCAGCGCATCCTGGCTCATTCATGTCATGGCAAAGCAGAGGTGGGAATTATATAGGCCTCCAGATGTTGTTAGATTGCAGCTCCCAGCAGCCTTGCTCAGTCAAGGTAATGGCGAAGAAGCTGAAAGATGCAGTTTAACATGTAGAGAGCCATAATGTTGCCACAGCCAAGCTAAAACATATATAAATATAACGTGGAATCATAAACACAAGCGTGTTTTTCTTTTATACCCCCAGTGGTGCAATGATTAAACCCTTCTGCTGGCAGGACTGAAGACCGACAGGTTGCAGGTTCAAATCCAGGGAGAGCATGAATGAGTTCCCTCTGTCAGCTCCAGCTCCCCATTTGGGGACATGAGAGAAGCCTCTCCTGGGCAACATCCTTGCAGATGGCCAATTCTCTCACACCAGAAGCAACTTGCAGTTTCTCTCCTGTCACGAGATACACACACACACACACACACACACACACATATGGTGATAAAATAATTCATAATGAATGAATTAAATAAAATGAATTTCTATAATAATATTGTAGTGTAACCATAGCAGCCACACTGCTATTTTTGGATTTGTTTTTTTTTTTTTAATATTGAAAAACAGTTGGGTGGGATTGATGTAGTTTCTGACAGGATAAAGAATGCAGAAACATTTATCTCTTTTTGAAAACCTTCAGTATACAAATTAAAATAAATTGCAATGTCTAATGTAGACTGTTAAGAATGATTAATTGCCTTGATAGAGGATCTTCACATCTTTTGTGTATGGCAAAACAGTGTAAAATATACTGCTCAAAATTGTGCCATCTTCAGGGGAACTTTAATTATAGAATGAAATACTCAACTTACATTGGTCACAGTAGCATAGAAGTCATTAGTTTTCAGAGAGAGGTTCATACATTTCTAAGTGGCATTATGGCCAATTGGGATTTGAAAAGATTTTTATCCATTTCAAGTTTCTCCCCTCCTCTTATACACATCAGGCAGATTAAAATGTAACATTTGGCATTAACAGGAATACATTTTAAATGATCCTGGAAGCACACACATGTAAGTAGGTTCTCATAAAACATTAAAAATTCTTGTGGTACCTTCAGCATTATGAAATGTACAACACAATGAATATGCTAATTTTTAATGGTCCACAAGCTTTTATATTGCAACAGATTCCCAGTAATGCCTATGGGAAGGGTTCTTAAGCTGTTTTCAGCAGCATCCCAAGACTTTGCAACAACCTCTCAGAGGCACTGTAGAATATGTTAATCTATCCCCTTCTGTCTTTTCACATGGCTTTACTTTGCTGAGTGGAGGAAGCAGCAGTACTGAAGATGAGCAATAGGACTGTGACTTGATACACAGCAACATGTTGCTGACACTGCAAAGCAGTGACTATGAAGACATGGAGTGTGAGGTGAAACAGTAGAAGGCTGGACCCTCTTCTACAAGAGCCACCACCAGTGCCATCATCCATACTCTAAGGCTACTCCCTCCTCATGGGTCTTGCAGTATTCAGAGGAGGACAGTGGTGCTGGTGACAGTAGTATCACAACTAGTCACAGGCCTAAGCCCACTGAAGCAATTTCTCTTCCCCCTCTTGTAGATGTGAGGCAAAATAGGAGCACTTTGTAATTAGCAAGACTATTGCATTTTTCTCAAAGAAGAGGAGGAGGAAGAAACGGTGGTTTTTATCATCATGGTCATTTATGTGTAGTAGCAACAATATGTTACTAAGGGCCAAGTCACTGCTCTCCTTTTCTATGGGTCTGTTTCTCAACCTAGCCAATCCTTCACTAACCATCCACCATAGGAGGAGCTGTACAAGCTGATGGCATTGCTGTTCTAGTCTAGCTCAGGACACTCTCCAGACAAGCAAACTGGGTGCTTGGGGAGGGGGATGAGGAGATGGCAGTGGTGGCAGACATGTGATAGAAACACCAACAATTGGTGATTGCTTTAAGAGTAGTCACCATCTCTAGTAGAGGAAAGAAGCTGGTGATCCTGGTTTTCATCTGTTGGAAAACATATGAGTTGTTAGGAAATAAACACTTATTAAGTTGTTTGTATTCAACTGGGAGAGAGAAAGAAGCATTTTTAAATATTTCTTTTGGTCTAGGAGAGCCATGAAGACATTACTGAGATATGGTGTCATGAATTGAGGCCGTTTGGGAATTTCTAGCCTATATAACTCTATATAATGTAGCCAGTAGAGATCTGGATATGCGATTTCTATTAGAGTCGGTTCATACAGTTGTCAATTATCTTAAATTGTGTTGATAGAATATCATATTCTAATTTAAACTATATTTTCTTGGGTGTGTAATGTATATTCTAGAGAACTTCAGTGCAGTAATAAGGATTTCAGTTCAGATTCTCATACTGCCATAGGTTTTCTGGTTCTGCCATCTCAATTACAATTGCATATGGAAAATGACAGACTAGTGTTATGTTATTAACCCCTCCTCACACCAGTGCACAAACAGGATACTCTTCAGCAGCTATCATGCGATAAAAAACAATTAGAGCATTTTATACAAAGAAGTAAGACTGACCTGGGAACTCCAGCTTGTTTATATATTCATTGTTTTATATTTCAAAGGCAGACAGCTCTACTCCCAGAGAAAGTACAGAATGTCTTGCTGAATTGTACGGTTGTTTATTTTTAGATAGATAGCAGCAAAGGAAGTTAGAGGACCAGATAGGGTACTGTCTTTTCTAACACTTATTTTCATGTCATTGTTAAAATTACGCATTGTAGTTAAGTGACTCATTGTTCTCTTTTAGCTATTCTAACATGTGATTATATGGGAGTTGCTTCTTCTTGTACAATGAGTTGGCAGAGGGAAAGCTAAATCTGTCACAGGCACTAGCAATGTCTACATCAGAAACTTTGCTTCATAAATTGTAATTATTACTGAATTACCTAGTTCACATACTGTGGAAAGCATGGAGTTTGCACTATTTCTCCAATTTTACCTTTTTGCAATGAATGAAACTTTATCTCCTACTATTTACCCAAAGTGATGTACATTTAGATGAAATAGGGATCCTATTTAACCTGAGATAAATAAAAGGCATTTCAATACTTTCTGATTTTAGTTCCAAGCATTATCTTTCATTAGATCACATCTATGGCTGGGAAGGAAACCCTGACCATCTATATGCTGCTGAGACACAAATACCCATCATCCTTGATCTTTGTTGATGTCCATTGGATATATTGCAGTTAGAGTCCAACAGAATTGAGAGGGCTGCACATTTTTTGATTATGGTTTATAGTACTATAGCTGCTGAGGCTGCTATAGAAAAGGCCGGAACATCTCCAGCAAGCTCTCCTGCTCCTGGCTTTGGGGCTCCTCATGAGGAAGACTGCAACCCCAGGCCATTTCTAGCTGGGAGTGACTTACCAACTCCAGGAGGGGCAGCTATAAAAACTGAGGCAGAGCTAGAGGATTCTGCTGCTGTGGCTGCTATAGAAGAGGCCGGAACATCTCCAGCAAGCTCTTCTGATTGGGTTGTGTTAATTGTATCTTTGTTATTTTGATTTATAACAGAATTAGGTTGTTGAGTGTTAAGCCCCAGTACACAATATTGACACCCCTTGACTGTATGGTTAACTGCTTCAAAAATCTTGGCACCTTGTACTCTTAACCTTATAGCAGTTTGTACCACCTTACCTCGTGATAATGCATAAGATCATATTTTACCAGGAATTTAGGTTGTGTCAAGGAGGGAGGGAGGGAATCGGGTGACTGCTTGCTACGGAGGGTGAGGGAGGGAGGGCTTTAGTTGTTATATCATTCTAACCTAGGATTCTGCATAACTATGGGAAATCTATGAAGTTTGAAAATAATGATGTGGAATTTGTAAGCTTCTAATCTATATTACTGTTTTAATTGTTTTATAATTTTATATAGTATGTTCATTGTTATGTGCACGATGCGGCATTGAATTTTGCTATAGATTGTAAGCCGCCCTGAGTCCCCTTCGGGGTGAGAAGGGCAGGGTATAAAAATAGCAAATAAATAAACAAATAAATACTAAAGAGCCCCGAATTAATTCAGCTAGGATCAAGAAAGTGATCCAGTTTCCAGCAGTCTTTGTCTGGTCAGTAGGATTGTAGGAACAGTAATCAACCTCTGCAATAGATTCCTCATACTTGCAGATGGGGGAGATGGTTAAGCTGAGAGACATCTGGCTCATTTAGCATGTGATAGTAGCGACGTGCAAATAAGCATGCTTCTTAAAGGAAGGCTTCCAGCTATAATATGTACCACATAGTTTGATGGAATTATATATTTCTCTTTAATCAAAAGGGAGGACACATATCTACAAAACCTCATTAGGCATAAGGTTGAGGTTTGAAAAGTCTACTTCTTGTTTAAATATTTAATAACTGATCTAGCTAAGTCTGTGACATTAACCACAAGATAGTCTGCTAAAACAACAAATAGCACTTAGCCTGGGAAACTTTCCTGTTAGTGGCAAGATTTGCTGGAAACAGATACAAAAATGAAGCACAAGTTTAAAGAGCAGTTTAAAAATGTAAATCAGAAAATGAATTAGGGTGGGTAGGGAGTCAGAGTGGGAACTCCTTTTATAGAGTAACGCCATGGAAAGTTGTTTCTTACCACCATTGTTTACATGTTGGAAAGTGCCTACATGAAATATTTGTTATTATTTATGCTGAAAATATATAGATAAATTGTAGAAAACTCAGATTTATTGCAATATAAATGGAACTTGGTAGGTTGATGAAGAAGAACCTGAGTTTTGTATAGTAATAACTTATTTATGTATGTTTTCTAGGATTATTTAACAATTCACAAGTATGGCAACGCTGCTAGAAAAGACCTATGGAACACTCTGTCAGAGGTAAAAAAAAAAATCCCATTACATACCTTATAGTCAAGTATGGTTGCTATTGTCATTTTACCTTGGCAATTATAAGAGAAGATGCTTATAATTTGCTCTTGTCAACTACAGATCTAGAACACTTAATGCTTATAAATTGTTGCAATGCATTGCCAGAAACTATGCAAAAGACACAGCACAGATAATGCCTTTCCCCAAGATATAGCATAAGTATCTCTGTACTAAAATTTTAATCAGTTTTACATTTTTTCAATGTGAAAGATATAATGTTAATGTGAAAGGTTGAAGTGGTGTTCCAAACTTCCAATCTCTAGGGATGTTTTGGGATGCTCTTAACCATAGTTTAGAGATCAGGAAGGTGGTGCAGAACTGTACATTTCATTTTGGGGTCTTTGTTTTCTCTTTCCTTACTGTATTTAATTCTTAAACCAAATGATGGTTGCAACCTAAACTAGAGTTTAAATAGCGTAACTCTAAACGACATGGTTAGAATTGTACACTTGTATTGTTCTCTATCTCGTTGTAGTAAAAAGTGACATTGCAGTCAAAATCAGTAGGAAAATCCTTCATTCCCATTTCTTTTCTGATTACTATTACAGTTTTACTTTTAAAGACAGCTTAAGGAAATATTAAGCACATCAATATCTTGGAATTATCTTAATTATATATCCATAGAATTATAAATCTTTAAATCAGCTTAAAATCAACTTAGATCAATGTATCTGCATAAAGCATGTTATGCAAATATGTGCATTTCTCCCATATAAAAGATTGTACTTGTGGTATTATGTCAGTATATTAAATGGGATTTTATGTTCTTTTTTCCTTTAAAGGCACTTAGAAAGGTTGGGAAATTTGTGAATATTCAAGTAGTAATGGATCAGTGGACACTCCAGATGGGTTATCCTGTTATCACCATCATGGGAAACGAAACTACAGACAATATTGTAGGAATCTCCCAGGAACACTTTATTTATGACCTCGATGTCAAAACTAAAGATTCTAGTCTTGGAAACAACAGGTACTTACTTAATATAACTACAGCACTTTTCAACTGTCTCAATACATATTATATTGGTGTATAATAAGAAATGCCCATAATAATTGAACGATTATAAATAATAAGTAAATTACTATATTTTCTGATATAGTTCTATAAAAACAGTGATCTAGTGGTGCCAGTATCTGTACACTTTCCTTTTTTAAATTTTTATTTTTTTATATTTAAGTGTTCCCAACATTTATGCATCAGGGCAGATATCAATGTGGGATTACTAGATGAAAGCTTACATCAGAATTTCAGTAATAGGCACTTCACTGTAGAATTAAAGCAGTTTGATGCCATTTTAACAGCTGTAATTCAATACAATTGAATCATGATAGTTGTAGTTTGGTACGGTGCTAGTTTTATTTGGCAGAGAAGATCTATTCAAACTACAGCTACTTAGCATTAAGCCATGTCAGGTAATTTCATGTCAAATTGCATTAATTCTACAGTGTTGATGCAGTCTTAACCTGTATTCACACTATAGAATTATAGCAGTTTGAGACACCATATTCACTGCCATGAGCAATTTTATGGAATTATGTAATTTATTAGGTATTCTGTTAGATATTTACCCTCCTTTGTTAGAGAACTCTGGTGCCATAAGAAACTAGGCCACTATTGCGTCTGCAAAAAACCGTCCGGCGGAGTTGTTTCGGGTTGTCAGAGGTCTTTTAACTCCCCCTACTTCAGGTGGGAGCCCTGACAACTCGGCAGCGCGCTGTGAAGCATTTGCTCGGTTCTTTGCAGACAAAGTCGCTTTGATCCGCGCTGAGCTGGACGCCACATTAGATGCAGTCTCTGTGGATGTGACACAAGCACCTGCTTGTCCGATTTTGTTGGATTCTTTTCAGTTTGTGAAACCCGAGGATGTGGACAAGATACTTGGAGGAATGAGACCCACCACGTCCATCCTAGACCCCTGCCCATCCTGGCTTCTGAAGGAGGCCAGAGGGGGATTGGCCGAGTGGGTAACGGTGGTGGTTAATGCCTCCCTTCGGGAAGGCAAGTTTCCAGCGAGCCTAAAACAGGCTGTTGTAAAGCCGCTGTTGAAGAAACCATCACTCGACCCCACTAAATTGGACAACTTTCGGCCTGTTTCCAATCTTCCCTTCTTGGGCAAAGTCATGGAAAGCGTGGTGGCCTCACAACTCCAGGTATTCTTGAGAGACACGGATATTCTGGATCCGGCACAGTCTGGTTTCAGACCGGGGCATGGTACCGAGACGGTCTTGGTCGCCTTAGTGGATGATCTGCGCCGGGAGCTAGACAGGGGGAGTGTGTCCCTGTTGGTGCTCCTGGACCTCTCAGCGGCCTTCGATACCGTCGACCACGGTATTCTTCTGGGGCGCCTTGCAGAGATGGGTCTCGGGGGCACTGCTTTGCAGTGGCTCCAGTCATTTCTGGAGGGTCGTACTCAGAAGGTGTTGCTGGGGGACTCCTGTTCAGCGCCACAGCCGTTGATCTGTGGCGTTCCTCAGGGTTCCATCCTGTCCCCCTTGCTGTTTAACATCTACATGAAGCCGCTGGGTGAGATCATCCGGAGTTTCGGGGTGCGGTGTCACCTGTACGCAGATGATGTCCAACTCTGTCACTCCTTCCCACCTGCTACTAAGGAGGCCGTCGAAGTCCTGAACCGGTGCCTGGCCGCTGTAATGGTCTGGATGAGGGCGAACAAACTGAAACTAAATCCAGACAAGACAGAGGTACTCCTGGTCAGTCGCAAGGCCGAACAGGGTATAGGGTTACAGCCTGTGCTGGACGGGGTCGCACTCCCCTTGAAGGCGCAGGTTCGCAGCTTGGGTGTGACCCTGGACTCATCGCTGAGCCTGGAGCCTCAGGTTTCAGCGGTGACCAGGGGAGCATTTGCACAGCTTAGGCTCGTGCGCCAGCTGCGCCCGTATCTTGGGAAGTCTGACTTGGCCACGGTGGTACACGCTTTGGTCACATCCCGCCTCGACTACTGCAACGCTCTCTACGTGGGGCTGCCCTTGAAGACGGCCCGGAAGCTTCAGCTAGTCCAACGCGCGGCAGCCATGTTGTTAACGGGAGCAGGACGCAGAGAGCATACAACGCCCCTGCTGTCCCAGCTCCACTGGCTGCCGATTCGCTACCGGGCCCAATTTAAGGTGCTGGTGTTATCCTACAAAGCCCTAAACGGTTCCGGCCCAAAATACCTTGCAGACCGCATCTCGGCCTATGAGCCCACGAGGGCCTTGAGATCGTCCGGGGGGGCCCTTCTCTCGGTCCCGCCTGCCTCACAGGCACGTTTGGCGGGGACGAGAGAGCGGGCCTTCTCGGTGGTGGCCCCCCGGCTGTGGAACGCCCTCCCTGTTGAAGTTAGACAGGCGCCCTCCTTGATGGCCTTTCGTAGGGGCCTGAAGACATGGCTCTTCGAGCAGGCCTTCAATTGAGTGTATCTTGAACGACACTGGAACGAACTAGGACTATGAATTTGGCTATGACCCCAGGACTTGACGAAGCGGATTTTTAGTATTAGAATATGTTATGTGTGTATTGTCTGGTTTGTGCTGTCCTGCTTATTGTACACTGTCCATTTTTGTTGTTGTGCACCGCCCCGAGTCGCCCTCGGGCTGAGAGGGGCGGTCAATAAATGCAAAAAATAAATAAATAAATAAATAAATAAATAGGATGGATCAAAGCACTTGAAGTGCTATCAAACTATAATTCCATGAGGTGGGTTGTCAATTAGTTTCTCTCAATCAGCTGACCCGTATTGTTTTCTTCCATTCGTTTGGGCATTGAATGTTTGCCTTTTTTTATATGTAAACTGCCCCAAGTCCCCTTGAGGAGAGAGGGCAGACTAGAAATAAAGATTGTTGTTGTTGTTGTTGTTGTTGTTATTTTCAACTATGCAGGTGGGTTAATTGTGCTGAGTACAGTTATACATTCACACAAAGATGGAAACAGTTTCTTGACTTTTAAATTTGAACTTGTACTCAGTATAATAGACAGTTAAAAAGCAGAAATAAGTCTTGATGAGGAAGACTTGATTTATTACTGTTGGTAAAAGGTACCTGTTAAAAATAATTTACTGAAGTTGGATTTGTTATGCCCCTCCAGATGTTGTTGAATTGCAGGTCCGAGATGTACCAGTCAGGAAAGCCAATGGTGAGGAACTAGGGCAGTTTGGGTGCAACAACATCTAAAACAGGCATGGGCAAACAGGCCTGCAGGCTGAATGCAGTCCCTCGGTGTATAATAATCCCTCTGCCAGTTACATGCGGCTGTACAGATCTCTTCAGAGAACTTTGCACAGCTGCGTGTCAAGCCCTCCTCTTTTCCAGAGGACAGGGTGGGCCATTGTGTCCTCTCATGAAGAGGAATGCCCTGCAGGACATGCAGCTGTGCAGGACTTGAGAGCCTTGCCCAACCACGTGTCAAGCCCTCCTGTTTGCAGGAGGACATGGCAGGCTGCTGTATCCTCCAGTGAAGAGGGGCACCCTAATGTCTAATTTCTGTGTAATTATATCCCAGACATCTAGGAATATATCTGCCTTCTTTTGAATGGCTTTGCAGCAATACAATCTCATACAAAAGTCCAACAAAAAAAGAAAAAATGTAGACAAAAGATCTATTAAAATAAATTTGTCATGTTGTAGAATTTAGCCATCTCTTGGTTCCCATCAATTTCAAATGCTACAGCATTGAGAAACGATCTTCAATACTTATTTCTGGTTCATTTTTATCTTTTGCTTTAATTTTATATGTACCTCAGCTCAATTCACAGAAGGAGTTATTTGAACATGAAAAATAAATATTTTATACTGTAGGTAGCTGTGTTGGTGCCACAAACCACTATACATCATTAAAAGCTTACTATAAGATAGAACAGCATCATGAAACACTTTGATGATTCATTAGTATTATGCTGTCACATTTTTTATTATTATTAGCCAAAATTCCAGGGTATTTGTTTTTCCAAAAAAAAATCTGTAGATCTAAAAAAAAGCAGTAGCACCATATTTAGTTTTTCATGAGAAACACATTCAGTTGTCATGTAAGAGATTAAAAGTCTGTTCACAATGGGGTGTCATGGATGAACTGTCTGCAAAAAGCTTTATTTCATGTTTCTAATAATGATTTGTTGCCAGTGTGCTATAATTAAGCTTGTATTGTTCCCTAGAGCAGGCCTTAAAACTTCCTCCCTATATTTATTTTATTAAATTTTCTTTTCCTCTTCTCCCAGTAAGGGATTTAGGCCAGGCACATATAATCAGGGTTAGGATTAATGAAGCAATCTGCTCTGTTATGTTTTAATGTTTGTACATCTATAATAGTAAAAGAAGAGATATCTGTCTCTGTGGCAGTTCTTAATTATCAGAGTATTATACTAGGGGTTTCAAACTTCATTAGAAGGCTTTTGGTTGTTGCCTAAGAGTTGATTATACTGACACCAAACCCTGACCCCCCCCCTCTTCTCCTTAGGCCCCATCTACACTACCATATAAAATCCATATTATCTGATTTGAACTGGATTATATGGCAGTGTAGACTCATATAATCCAGTTAAAAGCACTAATGTGGATTATCTGCTTTGATAATATGGATTATATGGCAGGATAAAAGGGGCCTTAGTCATGCCTGTGCCTTTGCTGATGTCAGCAAAGATGCCCAGTGACATCAAGAAGTTTTTGTTGACTGGCTGTTGCAGTGCCAGCAACCACAAATCAGTAAGAGTGTCCATACAATGAGGCTCTACCGGTTTTGGCCTGACTGG
Organism: Anolis sagrei; assembly: GCF_037176765.1. NCBI lineage: Eukaryota > Metazoa > Chordata > Lepidosauria > Squamata > Anolidae > Anolis > Anolis sagrei. Next base: position 144,860,428 of record NC_090025.1, read on the forward strand.
ATGGTGGACTACTGTTTCTTAAACCATGTGCCCTGGCCTCAAATTTGGTCCCCTTAGTGTAATGTTGGGACCACAAAAAATTGGCAACAGTAAAAGGTTTCTGAACACCACCCATTTATATAAATCTTTTAGCAACAATGTGCAGTATTTACAGTGGACTCTGGAGAAAATGTTTCAGCTGTACTCCACAAAATGGAAAATCAGCCTGTTTAGTAAGACTTGCAAATGCTGGTTTATTATTAGTAAATGTTTTATTTTTATATCTATTTTATAAACCTATATATTTAGGGTCATGCAAAAAAAATTGAGGCAGAAAGGGGCCTCGAGCGGAAAAGGTTTGAGAAGCTGCGCTCTGGACACTATTCCTGCTTCTTTTGTGGATCAAGGGTAGAGTATCTGAACAGCTCAGTGGAATCCAGAGCTGGTCTGATACATTTCTGCTCCAGACCAGCCCCAGATTTTGGTATATATGTAGATGAGCCCTATGTTGTACTACCAGGTTCTAAGTCTACATTTCAAATATAATGCTTGCTAGAAACAAACAAAAATAGTCCAGTTGTTGTCAAAGTTCTTCCTCCCAGGATGACATTTCAACCTAGGCAATCAAAATATAACTCATGCTATAACTCATGGGGAAAAAAAATTAAGTTCTACAAAAGATAAAGGACCTCTTTGAAACACTATTACTAGATTTGTGAGGCAGGGGGAAAAGTACAATAACAACTGGGGGGGGGGGGGTAATACTAAGGTTAGATTCTTGCGGTTTATAAAAGGGCAAGAAAATAGGAAAGGGTACTTCGAAATACAGCTGACAAGATTCCAGAGATGTCATTAAAAGGGACTATGCAAGTACTATTTCTTTCTTGAAATAGTAAATACAGATTCTGGCAATACCTGGTACCATTTTGGTAGGAAACCAGATAAGGGTTTTGTAGATTTCTGAAATGGGAAAATGATGGAAGGTCAAGGAAATTTTGCTAAGTTTGCTAGTGTATTTTTAAAAAAGGAAAATGGGAGATGGCTTTCTGAGGGACTAGTACTAATACCTGAGAATTTTAAATTACTTGAAAATAAGTGAAAATAAGTAAACAGGAAGCACCATGAATGGCTTTTGGATATATGAAGTTTGGACCCAGACAACAACAGCCATAATTCAACTGATACTACTTAAGTACTCAAAACCAATGTAATATTGTTTGCTAACTATTTTTATTCTATGCTTTCCTTCTTTTTCCTTGAATGTATTGTAGTAAATTATAACTATAATTCCTTATAAACTCTTTATGGTTACCTGTAGCTCTTATACAGGTGGCATAGCATTATGCAGGAGCTAGCTGTTTAATGAGAAGTAATCATACAGTGGGCAGAATGGGGCTTCCTGTTCTTTCAGCGGGATAGCGGAACCATAATAATATATATTTAACCAAGCATATTGTAGGTTTTTTAAAAGGTCCTTGAAACAATTCAGTTTTGCATTGCCATCATCTGGTTAGATTACATAGTCTTTCTCTTTGCCCAATGTGGCAATTGGATTGTTTCAAGGCAGAAGGGAGGTTGGTCATGCAAACATGCAATTTCCAAATTATTCTGAATTTATATAAGGCTGTATGTGTTACATTCCTAAACTGCATGGATGCATTCAATATCCAAAGCAGCTTGTGAGAATGAGTATGCATATTGTTTGGGGTCATACTGTGATATTCACATCTGAGAAAGTCTATATTTTCAAATAATTTCTTTTCATTTAGTTTTCTGAAATCACATAGACATAATCTTTTGGCAGATAAAAAAAATCTAAAAATCTACCCGTTTCCCTCTTTCCCTAAATATTTTTTTTTTAAAGAATTGGAAAAGTAATATTAGAGCTTTCCAATGGGAAGTGTTTGGCCCTGAAAGTGCATTGACTAGTTTACTAGATTATTCTTATTGATGTGTGTCTAACTCAGCATTTAATGCCACTAAACCAAGATATTTTTCTTTTGAAAAGAAAATTACAGAGATGTAAGATTAAGAAGCAAAGAAAAAGGGGGAGTTAGAGACAAGAATAGCAGGATCCCCAATAATATCTAAAGGATCCTGAAAAGTTAATCTACCAGAAGAAAGAAGATGCAAGACAAAAAGATAGATATGTTGATTATGAAGAAGGCAGTGTTAGGGCAGGAACACTGCCTAGGGCTTTCTGTTTTCTATTCTTTAACTTTCCTGTCTACTATGTTTCTCTACCTACTCTGTACCCACTTTTCTATTCTTTTGTTTTAGTCTAAGTAAGAAACAATTTTCTTCTTCTTCTATAGTCTCTAATCTATATTTATTCCTGTACCCCTCCCCATTTCATATATTTTAGCAATAAAAATATATTTTAAAAAAGGAAAAATGAAATAGTATGTAGACCTAGTAGATTATTTTTGCATTTTTAATTTTATAACCCCTCCCCCCTTTTGTTGGTAGAATAAAGATCCTTTTAGCAGACAGTGAATCTTTGAATTTGCTTCTGGGATATAGGGGATAGTATAACAGTAACAGTGCCTTCCTCTCCCTCAGTTATTTTCATGACATTATTTTTTTACAGCATGCATTATAAAAGCAACAAATAAAGAGAATATAAAACAATATGAGGTGGAAAAAGAGGGAGGAGGAGACAGAAAAAAAAAACAGTTCATAAATTATCCTAATATAAAGTATGTCCTTGCCACATTTTATTCCTTTTTAATGTAATGGTTGATAATAAAAATGTTATCAAGCAACTTTATCTTGGAGAACTGCCAGAAGTGATTGGGCAACACTATGTACCAACATTTTGAAATGCAGGCTGCCTTCTTTGTGAATAAGGTAATAGTTGGCAAAATTCAGTTCACGTCCAACAACCTCTACAAGGCCCCAAGATTGTTCTTTTTCTGCTACTCATTGAAGCTTTTTGGAACTGACATTGTCATTTAAACAATTTACACACACATCCAGTTTGTAGGATGAGAAGTGGGATTTTAACTACATATAGGCTTTTGAGGAGGGGTATAGATTGTTTGGACAACTTGCTTGAGGGTAGCTGTCAGCCTAGAACTGCCTCAGTTGCTTATTTTTGTATAATTTTTCTCCACCCACCCCCCTCCAATTAATATGTGATGAAATGGCATGTCAGACTTAATACCTACTGCATTCACAAGGGCTTACCACAGATTGATTATGCAGATGGATACACTCCTTATTGCAGGGGATTGGCTAGATGGCCCTTCTGGTCTCTCCAACTCTATGAACTTCACAACAGCAAGTTCTTCTGTAGACTCCCCTGGCACTGATTCAAAATACCCAATTCCAGATCAGTGTTGGGGGATTTGTCCTATGTAGATGGTTGTCTAATGTTTCTGGAGATACATTTCCATAGCATTGATGTAAACTATCTCTGACCTTGCTTTCTTTGAGCCACCTACTAAGGTTGGGACACAAGGAGCAATTCTTATATTTAATTTGTACACCTAAGTGCTGCCCAAAACAGCTTTGGGACAACATTATATGAGGCAGGTATTTAGATAGAAAAGAGTTGTTCTGTTTGTAATATACATGTTAATAATATGCATTTTAGATTAAATATTAGGCCTGTTTGATCAAGAAAAAATTTGTTTCTAAAATCGATTTGTAATTGGGGTGTTTTTTTGTTTCGTTATTTAAAATATTTACAAAACTTTACAAAAAAATGTTTTGTTATTTACGAAATTTCGTAAATATTTACAAAACATTTTTTAAACTCCATTTGCCTAGTTTCCAACAGACCTCTGAGGATGCCTGCCATAGATGTGGGCAAAATGTCAGGAGAGAATGCTTCTGGAACATGGTCATACATACAGCCCTGAAAACTCACACAACCGGCCTCCGCACGCCATCCAATCCTGACACTTCCTGCAACACAGCTGGGAGGAGGAGGAGGAGGGCGCAGGAGCCGGAGCCGATTGGATGGCGCGCGCGCGCTCACCCTTACAACCGGCCTCCGCGCACCATCCTCCTCCTCCTCCTCCTCCTCCTCCTCCTCCTCCTCCCAGCTGTGTTGCAGGAAGTGTCAGGAGGAGGAGGAGGAGGAGGAGGAGGATGGCGCGCGGAGGCCGGTTGTAAGGGTGAGCGTGCGCGCGCCATCCAATCGGCTCCGGCTCCTGCGCCCTCCTCCTCCTCCTCCTGACACTTCCTGCAACACAGCTGGGAGGAGGAGGAGGAGGGCGCAGGAGCCGGAGCCGATTGGATGGCACGCGCGTGCTCACCCTTACAACCGGCCTCCGCGGGCCATCCTCCTCCTCCTCCTCCTCCTCCTCCTCCTCCTCCCAGCTGTGTTGCAGGAAGTGTCAGGAGGAGGAGGAGGAGGAGGAGGATGGCGCGCGGAGGCCGGTTGTAAGGGTGAGCACGCACGCGCCATCCAATCGGCTCCTGCGCCCTCCTCCTCCTCCTCCCAGCTGTGTTGCAGGAAGTGTCAGGAGGAGGAGGAGGAGGGCGCAGGAGCCGGAGCCGATTGGATGGCGCGCGCGCGCTCACCCTTACAACCGGCCTCCGCGCGCCATCCTCCTCCTCCTCCTCCTCCTCCTCTTGACACTTCCTGCAACACAGCTGGGAGGAGGAGGAGGAGGAGGAGGAGGAGGAGGAGGAGGATGGCGCGCGGAGGCCGGTTGTAAGGGTGAGCGCGCGCGCGCCATCCAATCGGCTCCGGCTCCTGCCACGGTGCACTGCTGGGGTGCTTGGGAGCGCCGGATTGGCTCCCAGGCACCAGCAGCACTCAGCAGCCTCCATCCCATTAATGACACGAGCTGAAGCTCGTAAAAAAAATGGGGCTGCTGTTTCGATATTTTTAAACCCTTCCGGGTTTGAAAATATGTTTTGAAATCGCGTCGGATATGGTAAAAATAACGATTTAATTATGAAATAACGAATTAACGAACGAAACCGCACAGGCCTATTAAATATTTGGATTTCTTTCCTTCCTGTTTCTTGCTCAGAACATTTATTCCAAGGGAAGAGAATTATTCACTTAAAACAACTTGCTCTTGAAAGGATTTCAACCACATGTTTAGAATTTCTACAAGGTTATAATTCTTCTAATTAATTCTTCTGTGGTTAATGGCTTTGTGTATTTATGCCACAATGATGAAAAAGAAATGTAGTCAATAACTGAAGTCTAGTTTTACTTCTCTTTTAATCTCCATGATGAAAAATATTAATAAACATGCAAACACAGACTCCGAGTTTACTTTGTCTATCTTAATTTCGCATTGCTCGCCTTGAAGTTTAAAACTTAAAACAGACCCAAGATTCCAATTTAGTTTTCTTTTTATGACATTTAATATTGTTTATAGAGGATATAGTGATTATTGATTTAAAAGGGAAATGGTATTAATTATAGTCTTTCTTTTCAGTATATCTTAAATTTTTATGTCACTGACTACCGAGTAGCCAAAGTCATTGGAGTGCTTATAATAAAAAGGGTTCAGTAATTTGGCTCTGTGCTCTAATGAGCTGAAGATGTGGAAGAAAACTGTTTTACCATAAGAAGAAGTTGAACAAAAATAGAGTAGATTTAATGAAAAGCAAATAAATATTTTGAGAAATATTGAAGAGAATAATACTGTGAAAGGGAAAACCAATTTCAACTTAACAAGAGAGCTTCAGCCATTCCTACAGATATCTGGTTTAGTTGTAGAAGCTCTTGTCCATCTACTTTGCAATAGCAGTCTGAAAACTATTAAGCTAGCTGAATGCTTAAATGGCTGTTTTGCAGAGATTAAGTATGCATGTCCAGGGATACCAGTTGTTATATGTGAGCTGCCTGCATTTGTAGCAACATTAGGGCCATACAGTTTATGGTTTAGTGCAGAAGTGCTGATCAATTATAGCAAGACTGTCCTAACTCAATTTACCATTTTGCTTTGTTCCATACTTTTAAAAATGCCATTATTGTAATAAGCTTAAATGACTGGCAAAGGTTAATTAATCTTCAAAAAGTAGGTGAGAAAAACAGGAGCCATTAAGAGAATTGTTTTTGTTATACTGCCATACAATGGATCTTTAGAAATTGCTGACGCTTTCCTATTTTGCAGTGTTCTATTTTCAAGAATTCAAACTACCAATAAACTAAAATTAAGTTGTTGTGAAATGTTGATCTATTTTAGACATAGAATCATAAGGTTGAAAGAGACCACAAGGGGCATCCTGTCCAATCCCTTGCAATGCAGAAATATGTAATTATTTATAGTTGCTGTTGATATAATTTACGAATTTTACAGGTGTACATGCAAAACCAACAATAACACAAAAAATGATTAACCTTACTATCAGGTGAAATTTTTATGATGAGAATGGTAATTGCTTCACCAGAAACACAACTCCATTTGTCACACATTTACTAAACTGTCATTCAGTATTTTCATCAGCTTTGTGGGTACAGTGCCTATTATTGGAATCATGCTTTTATTCAGCTCTCTTTCATAAAGATTTCTATTTCTATCATATCATTGTCATTTAAGACCCATTAATATATCCATATCTGACATCACGATTTCCCATCCCCAACTTATGCATTTGTATTTCCCTATATTAAAATGATTAATCCTTCCCTTCCTATTGACCTAGTTTAACCTTTGAGGCTTTCCATAGTATGCTTTGGTTTTCATCCGCCTCAATTACTAAGAGAAGAATCTGCAAATGTAATTATTTCACTGCTTACCCCTAGCTCTAAGTCATCTACATATCTACAAGTAATCCCACTGTTTCCTTCCCTCCACTGAAAGAACTCCAGCTACTGCCACCCACTTCTGGTTTTAGTCAGTCACCAATCAAAGTGAACAACTGTCCTCTGTTACACTACTGCTACATTTACAAAGAGGCTTGCCGGAAGCCCTTTGTAAACCCAATTACATCATGTCTGTTGCATCTTTATACAAGTGATTGGTGAAGTAGGACAGCCTTTTGCAAAAGCCTAAAGGCTTGTCTTTCAAAAATCATTTGTAATCATTCTATCCTTAATAACACTATGCAACACATTTTTGTTCCTGGGTTATAAATGACATTTCCTAATTGGTTCTGTCATAAAACATGAAAAAGTGTATTAAATGGCAAGAAGTTTTTTGTTTTTTTGCGGGACATCCTGCACCACATTTTGCTATAGTTGTTCAATGAATATCTTGCAGTCTCAACCAATTCAACATAGTTTGTGACAGTCACAAAAACAAAGTTTCTGGAGTATTGTTAAGGCACAGTGACCAAATATTTCCAGTATATATTTCCAGTCAGAAAGTAGAAACAGGAGATTAAAAGACAATACTTTAATCTGAGGAAAAACACTAATGGGTAGGTGTGTAATAGTCGACCGACACACCTGACTGATTTGCATAATGGATTTTATAGTAGACCAGAGTCAGATTGTAGTAAACATGCACACAGATTGAAACCTTTTCCCTCTTTCCTGTCTGCACTTTTCTCCTCTCAGCCCTGTCCTTCCATTTTGGCATCTCTGTTTCTCTCTGTCCTTCTTTGTTTTTGTTTTTTTAAATCATGATTTTCCAGGACAATCTTTCCTTCAAAACTATCTTCCCCACTCTCATCTCTTCCAGGTCATCCCGCTCTCTTTCTTCACCTCTTATATGTGTCTTTTCCCAGTCCTCGGCACCAAATTTCAAATTTCTTCACTGCTTTTCACTCACTCCTCTTCTCTCTGCGATCCATTCTCAAATTCTCTTCTTTTAAAACTCACACTTTTAAAATCTCAGCCTTCTTTTGTGTAAAAACTACTTTCAAAGTAAGTACCACACAATTTAACAGGAAATAGCACTTTCAAACCAGGAACATTTTTTTCAAATGTTGTTACATAGTGTAATGTTCCATACTAATATGTACCACATACCAAATTGCACTGTTAGAACATTATCTATTTCTCTTATACAAGTGGGATATATTCAGGAGTGGAATAACTCACATTTTACTAAAGTTCAAATTCAGGCCACAATTCCACTAGCAAAGTCAAAGTCCCCTTCATCATGTCCATTTGACTCAAGCAGGGGGAAACTCCATAGACTTATAGCCTGCTCCCTGGTTGGGCCAACAAGTTATTCAATTCTACAACAGCCTTTTGGCATCTCCTTGACCAGTCCTTCATCTGATGGTGCCTAGCAGGCCAGCTGTCCATGCAGCCAAGAAAAAAAATCATTTCTTCTCCCTCTTCATGTTCATTTTCCTCAACACTACTTTCCCTGAATTTATTTCCTTACTTCCAATGGGCTTTCACAAATAGTTGGACAGTGGAACTCATTCTACCTTCACAACCCAAGATCCTTTTTCACAAAGTTCATCTGAAGCATCTTTTAAAGGAGTCGCCCGTAAGGGCTGAGAATGGCGGTCAAGAAGTGCATCCAATAAATAAATAAAATAAATAAGGATCCACTGTAAACACTGCACAACATCTATCTATCTATCTATCTATCTAGCTAGCTAGCTAGCTAACTATTAGGTGACTTTCAGGGGGGAAATGGGACCACAACATTGTATTAAGAGGATCCTATTTGGAGTCAGGTCTCACAATGTAAGAAGAAGTGGCCTAGGAAACTTCAGTAGTCATGTCAACTGGGTTGCTATGTTTTGGAGTGTTACTCTTCAGTGGGACTTCCCTGAAAAAGATCCTGATAATGGCAAATCTCATCACTAGAAGTCGCCACAACTGGCACAATCAACCATTTACAAGTTACACAGCCCAAGACCGTTTTAAGGCAATGCTGTCCTTTAAACTGTACCAGAAATCATTTTCATTGTTAAAATGAGATGATAATAAAAATTCAGCGTCTGAGGCAAAAAGAACATTGGCACCCTTCTCCTGGCTATTGATACTTGCTGTGTAAATAATAGCATATTAAGTGCTTTACTCCTTGTGACACCAGTTTCTAAGTCAGGGAAATACTTCTGTATGATTCCCATGTCCATGGGACATACCTTCCTGAAATTATGCTGAAATGCTCAACCATGGATAATAGCAAACCTTCTTGAAATACACTTCTGCCAGAAGTCACCAAAAAGTTCCATTCCTGGACATGGAAAATTCCTCGGGAGGAAATATTTTTTCAGATGTGGGCAGGTGAAACTATAGGTAATAGTCCTGTTGGTACATGGGTAGCACTATAATTCCAACTGTTTTACCTTGGGTGGGTAAATTATTTTAATTAGTCATGGTTTGCACGAAACAGAGGGTGCAATTCATTCTTTATTCAAGGAAGGGTGGTCTGTGGAAAGCAAGGAGAAACATAGGCAGGTCACCTATACTTTTTTGAAAATAGAAAAACTGTGTTGCTGTCTGACACTACTTTTGGCTTTCTCTTCTCCAAGGGGTCTAGAATGATGCTTCTCTATTTTCCCTTAGGAATTGTAACTTTAAAAGATGTATTCACTGGTTCTTCTTTTTCTTGCATCTGCACTCATAATTGCTTGGCCAGTGGTGAAAATAATTGAGATGTAGTATCAAGATTTTGCCTAGGTTTATTTTTAAATACTATTTATCTCAGTTGTGCATCACCGTAAATGCCCAAACAAGCTGAGAGTCAATAGAAAATATTCTGATTGATAAATTAATGAATGCTTTTGCTTTGAGTCCTGAGACATGTAGGCGTAAGGATTATAGGTAGAGAAGAGTTGGTACAGTGCTGAGTTGTGAAGCCAGGGCATTGTTTTGTGTACTGAGTTGATTTCTTATATAATTTCCTATCCACAATGAATTCTCTTGTGAGCTTCTAGTGCACATAATGGGGAACCAGAACATGTAGGATTTATATGTATACATATGATAGTGCACTCTAACAGGATGTGGCACTCAACATATGCTCTGAAAGTTTCATGTGTCAGTTCTGTGGCTTACAGATTTTACAGGACATGGCTACATCATTCTACTGGCCTGATGGCCGTGCCACAGAATATCTGAATTCTGCCAGCAGAGTAAGCCTTCCACTGAATGCTGTAGCTCAGCAGCTGACAGATTATGACTATAGAATAGCATCCTATATTGTGTAGTAATAAAATATATTGTATAAAGTAAAATCCAGTGAGAACGAAAGGACTCCCATAGATAGGTGTACAGTAGCTGTATGTCAGAAACTTCAGAACAGCAAGCATATTTATCAGCCAGTGCTTATAGTCATGGAGTATGACAGCATGCTGAATATGAACATTATTACAGACATATTTCATCCATTCATGTCATTTTAAACATCTTTTTCAAAAGGTAAAATTTACTTTAGCATAAATGTATAACAGTAGTGTGTATTCTATTATCTAACTAGATGCAATTTAAAACCTGTTACACTGCACTTTATCTTAATGTAGCAATAAAAGATGGGCTGCAATCCAGTATAATCAATGAAGTTTAAACACATAACCATGTTCTGAATTGCCACTGCAGTAAAAAGCCAGCCATACAGATATGCGATTGTGTCTTTCCTTTTTTACAGCTTTGTATTTTAATATACTGACTAGTTAGCTCTGTCAACCTTCCCTAATAATCCAGAGTCAGTGAACTCCCAATAAATTTAATGGCATTTTGTGTGTGTGTGTGTTTTGTGAATCCCACTTGGCTTGTCATTATCCTTTAGATTTGACAGGGAGAGCAGGGCGTAAATGAATAATATGGCCATATATTTCTTTTTTTAGTGGCAAAGAATCAAATTCTGAAATGGTTATTTCTCCTGTTGAGAACATTTCACTATATCAGGGTTAATCAGTTTCCTCTGGGCTATACTAATAATCAAGAATTCATTACAACAAATAAGACTTCCATTACTCAAGGCAAAACTAGTTTCTAGCAAATGTTGGTTTTCTGGGGAAATGAAGGGTTCTTCATAAACATAATTTAGGATACAGCCAGTCTGAGAAGTCCTGAAATTTGTTCCGCTTATTTCCAATATTATGGTTAGTTGGTTAAAGCAAGCCACCCTGGAGAGCTGGTATAAAAAGTCTATGTGGGATAGACAAAATGTACATGGATCTCCAAAATAAAATCAGAAACAGCAGGAACCAACTTGGAGTCATTCTGGTCTTTTTAATCAACCTGGATGCGCAATTATAGCTAGGATTCCATTTATAAAGGAGGGACCCTAACCCTTTTAGTTATCTCCTACAATTTATACTGCTCTCAATATGCTCAGCCTGATTATGTTTTTTACACATTTATTTATGGTTTGGAAATATGACTGGTTAAAAAAGAACATATTAAGTATGGCCATCATCTCACTGGTTCCCAGTAAATGTCATATATCCATCAAAATAACTAGGTTGACATCCAGTCGTAAATCTTATATTTGACTGAAAAATGTTTGTTCCGTCTAGATACTGCATAAAACACTGTGTTGTCTAGGAGCCTTTCCCAGCTTTCTGTCCTACAGATATGCTGGTCTGCTCTTTTCCAATACCTTCAATCCCATATCCTTTTTTGTGTTCTTCAACAAGGAACTTCATACTTTCATTTCTCTATAATGCCCAAATCCAAATGTCAATTCCATCTAGTGAAGACTTGTTGAATCAGTTGAACTAATATAAGTTTTTTTTTCATGTCAGGAGCGACTTAAGAAACTGCAAGTCATTTCTGGTGTGAGAGAATTGGCAGTCTGCAAGGACATTGCCCAGGGGACACCCAGATGTTTTACCATCCTGTGGGAGGCTTCTCTCATGTCCCCGTAAGAGTAGCTGAAGCTGACAGATGGGAGCTCACCCCACTCCCTGGATTCAAACCACCAACATTTTGGTCAGCAGTCTAGCTGGCACAATGGATTAACACATTGCACCACTGGGGACTCCTGCACTTATATAAGTGATGACTAACAAGTTTCCTTTGGATCAGTGGGTCTGCCTCATTTGGAACTAATATATGGAGACAGTGAAAGGAATAGTTCAGGAGTGGGATAGAAGCAGGGACACAGTTAAGAAAAGTGGGAAGAAACCACTTTACAGTACCTGTTTCAAGTTAACTTCCTAAGAAGCACTTGAATTTCTAGCTAGTGGAGCAAGTCAGTACATCCGGTCAGCTCTGTAAGATCGAGATAGTACTTTCTACTAGCTGTATACAAGAGAGACAGAAATTGATTATTGTTTCATATGTTGCAGCTATTATGAAGCATCAATATGACCATAACAAATGTTATTAAAATTCAGGGTTTGTATGTGTGTTCTGTTTGTTTGGCAATTCCATCTTAAATATATCAGAAATGGGCCTTTGAGAATCATTCCCCTGGCTTATTGAAACTTCTTTTCTCCCTGCGTCTGTGTAAATCTATATTGGTAACTTCTCTGAGCACTCATGTATGTATATAGAGCTAAACCTTTGTTAAAAGGTAAAGGTAGTCCCCTGACATTAAGTCAAGTCATGTCTGACTCTGGGATGTGGTGCTCATCTCCATTTCTAAGCCGAAGAGCCAGCGTTGTCCATAGACACCTCCATGGCCGGCATGACTGCATGGAGCGCCGTTACTTTCCCGCCGGAGCGGTACCTATTGATCTACTCACATTTGCATGTTTTTGAACTGCTAGGTTGGCAGAAGCTAGGGCTGACAGTGGAAGCTCACGCCGCTCCCCGGAATCGAACCTGCGACCTTTCGATCAACAAGCTCAGCAGCTCAGTGCTTTAACCCACTGCGCCACTGGGGGCTCCCTTTGCTAGTTGATATTATTTACAAAGGGTATGCTGTATCACATATGAGAACACCTCCAAAGTCTCATTTGGGGAAATATTTTCCAAACAAGCAGTAGACCAGAATATATGTTTGTAGGGTAACTGGTTACATCAAAATATGTGAGATGCTTTGATTTATGCATCTTTCAAAGGAAGCAACTGTTATCACAGGGTTTGTTTGTTTTAACTCCTGATGATGGAGGCTTCAGTGATCCTGCAGGAAATATTTTCTATATTACAATGGATATAAAACAACTCCTATAGCAAATTACTACATAAGCTTTGTGCCCATTATTCTAATATGAATTTTATAACATTAATGCATGGGAACTTGATTTCTCCCATATTTTACATTTGTGTAAAATGGTATAAACTAGAGCATTTTACACTTGAATTAAAGGGATATGACTATAAGCATGTGGGGATGAACTGTTATTACCAGAAGCCTTTATGAAACTACTTAATATGCCCTTACTTGAAATGTATGTTGTCACTTAAACCAAAACAAATGTTCGTGTTAGATCCTTCTTTCTCCTTAAATTAATTTCAGTTATGCTTTTCCTTTGGTGGTTTTTAAAAACTCACTTTAATTTACTAGAAGCTATCTTGTAATGATAGTATGTAAAAAGACATCAGTGTCCTTTTTGAAAGATGAATGACTTTCTCATTGCTTTGTTGCCAGTAGTAAATTCATTTTAAAGGCAAAGTAACTTGTTAGAATCAAAATCTTTGTTCTGCTATTGAAATTGTTTGATTTCTTTGATGTAATCCCTGACTGCTGTTAAGTGAGAAGAACCAGTTCAGTACTTTTGTTCTTAGATCCCCCTCCTTTGTCTTGCAGCTACTTGTGGCAGATTCCATTAACAATTGCAGTAGGAAATACGAGCCACTTCTCATCAGAGGCAATTATATGGGTGTCTAACAAATCAGGTAAAAATAAACTTTCCTCCCAGTGGAATCTCATAAAGCATTCATGTGTTTTCCTGAACTGTTTCTTCGCAGTTGATTTTTAAAAAATCGATTAGTTATGCTAAAACGTTTACTTCTGAAAAATGAAAAGCAAGAAGAGCAGGTTTTGGGGGTGGTGGAGTGTTATTAATGTTTTTCCCCTATAAGATGAGGAATAACATGAAAAGTTGTTAGAACAGAAAAATCCTCAAAGCAGATGAAATTGTAATTCTGGCCTCACTGACTTCTAGTCCCTTTACTTGGTGTAGAGGCAGAAAATGTATCTTGTTAGTACATACTGATGTTAGGTTTGTAAACTAATATAGCAATTTCTCCACATTTGCCATTTTGACATTTGTAACTTTGTTTAATCACAGATTAGGTTCCTTTGGTTATGCTTCAGCTTGGTTCTATTGTGAACTTCCAGCAGAAATCAAGTATAGAATCATGCTGAAAGACCTAGAGAGGTTTTCCCATAGGTAAAAAACCCCCGAAACAATTCTTATATTTCTGTTTTTTTCTCTTTCATAGGGGTCCTGTGACCCTAACCTCAGTAAATGTAGATGGCTGACTGTAGATGTAGGCCAGACCCAATGTAACATTGTAGTATAAATCTCTCTCACACTCATAAAATGACATACATTGTCTTGCTTTTGTTCCACAAGGTTAGCAAATGGATTATATATGTTCCTTATAATCAGCTTCTATTATCAAAATCATAGGATACCATAGTCATGGGCCAACTTTTTAGAAAGGGGGCCATAACCCTGGGCAGGTGGACCAGGCCAGAGACGGGGAGGCTGTGGGCAGTCTGTATAGGGGGGAGGTCGGGGGTGGGGGCGGTTGGTTTCACATGCAACTGCGTCCCCTTCTTGGCAGGAGGACACATTGGTCCACCATGTCCTCCAGCAAAGAGGAGGATTTGACAGATGGCTGTGCAAGGCTCTCAGGAGAGCTGTGCAGAGCTGCATGTGACTCAAAGGGCTGGGGACAAGGCCAGAGAAAAGAGCCCATGCCTGGAATACCAGATTTAGATAAAATGGCAATCCTACAGCCCTCCTATGTCACTCCATTAGTTCAGACCTGGTTATAGCAACCAATCAAGTTTAAGGTACTTAAAACTGCAATCTAGTATGGGCATGCATAGGATTGTACTGTCGTAGTTGTCTTGCTTTTGTATTATTCTGAAGTGGATGTATACTATTTTAACAAGTAGGACCTGCTATAGCTGTTTTTCTTACTTTTTCTATTTAAAAACTTATATCAGAGCTGAAATAGCTCAGCCTGATTGAATGACAGTGTAAAAAAAATGAAAAAGAAGCCTTTTGTATAGCTGGCAGAAGAAGAAAAATTGAACCAATATCATAGAAGAGGAAAGTTATAACATTCCTTCTTCAGTGAAGTTATGTGAAAGAAGCCAATCACTAAGGCTGTGTGTCATTTCCTTTTACTGTTCAACAGGTGATTAAGTTGTAATATCTTCAAGCTTAGCACCCTAGAAGGTTATATATACATTCTGTCTTCCCTTATATGAATGAAATTAAAGGATATTACTTAGATTTTACTTGAGAAATCATCTGCCAGTAGTGATGCTTTTAGTCAGTCTATTTTTGTCTTTGTTGTACCCATCTTTGCCTAAATCATACATTCTTCACATTTATTCTAAATATCACAACTCATTGATAGTATCAAGATGGAAAAAAGACCAACAACAACTAGCATCACAGCAATCACCAATCAACTATTAAATATATTTTCAAGAAACTTTCAAAAATTATCAAGCTGTGAATAAAGCTAATTCATTTGAAAGCTCTATTTATTCATGAGCAATTCCTTTCACTTCATTTATATGCTAATCAAGATGTACATGGAATAGGCGGGGGGGGGGAGTAGTGGTGTGTGTTTGGGAGGGGGGAGAAAGTGGAAATTGGAGAGTATCTAACACCAACACATCTCAAAGATTAATACAGTTAACAACAAAATTGAACATCAAGAGTAGCTATAAGAACTAGTCAGTGCATGGCTGGTGGTGTATGTGAATTCCACAATGCCTGTGTGAATGAATTCTACAAATGCCTTTTTAATCCAGGAGAGTCGAATCTGGCCATCTTCAAAGGCTTTCAGTCGAGGTGAAACTTCTTCAGGAAAGTTACTGGGAGTAAATGTTTGGGATGTGCACATGAGAAGATCAGTTTGTTAGATTTTGATAGGAGAAAGGCCACTTTACTTAACAGTTTTATCAAGAAGCTGGTCTGCAAGAGCTACTATCCCTTATGTGGTGAAGCATAAATACCCGAACAGCCTTAATATCTCTCTTCTTTGCAGCTAAAAATAAAATTACTATTATCTTCAGTTTAGAGGTGGTGCTTCTGCTGACAGATTGGAAATGGTGATGAGATTACTGATATCTGGATTGGATCTTTTGGAAATGTCACCAGATATTCCAGGACATTTTTTAAAATAGTCTTCCTTCCCCATTCATTTGACTCAGATTACACAACTGTAGCATTTTGGCCTTTTATCTGTATTGTAGTAGCTTCACATGTAGAATTATTACTGGGGGACAAGTATATGATGCATTCAGAGAGCATAGTCTCTCAGATAGCAATTTGCAAATTTGTATAATGTATATGCATGGAAATCTTAATCTGAGTGAAGTCATGACCACACTGACAGAATAAGAGAAATAACGAGGACACTTTCACACCACTTCATTGTAGCATTATGACTCTATGTTAACTGTTATGGTTCTTCTAAGGGAACTCTGGGGTTTGTAGTTCAAGGTAGACTTTTTAAATGCTCAGCCAGAGACTACAAACCCCATAGATCCCATTGAGTGCACCTGTGGCAGTTAAAGTGCAATTGTAGTTGTGTAGAATGAAAAAGCCTCAAACACTGAAGCCAGATTTCTGATGATTCCCTAAAGTGGTGCACATGCATGAACTATGAATTAGTGAAAATTGTGTTCCCTCACAACTACTTGGTTAACCTGGAAAACTGCACTAACATCTATAAGCCCCTTACTTACTTAAAAGATTTCCCAGGGACCTTTTTGAGCAGGAATTCTTTTTGGTGTAGTCCCTCTGCTGGCACAAGTGACTATGTCCTAAGAGTTAGTTAACATAGCTGAGTATTAGAGATCGGAGTATTAAGGATCAACGCAGTTTTAGAAAGTGTAAACCATTGAATTATAGAACCAAGATTTGTTTGACTTCCTAATTCACACTATATCAACCTTATCACATGAGCGTCCAGCTTCGCCTAGCTTTACTAAGTAAATAGAAGGGCAGCTGGGTGAATCCGTTGCCCCGTGCACTGCTCCCTAGCAGCGATGATTCCAAAATGGTTAAAAATGTGTTTTTTGAGCTTTGGGAATTTTATGAGGAGAATCCCTGACAGTTTACAGGTCGGTATATATTCTGCACAAAATTTGCACTTTTTTGTGTGCAGGAAATAATACTTATATTCAGGAATATGTTCTGCACAAAAATGTTGTTTTCTATACAAAAACAGAAAGCTATATGCAACTTTTTGTAACAGTTAATTCGAAACTACAAATTTCTGTCAGTGGGAATAAAAATGGCAAATATGCTCATTGCATCAAGATTGAAATGAGAAATTAGATCCCTAGGTGAAAACTACTTCTGTGATTATATTTGCACAGCAAAATGTTAAAGAAATTACTCTGTATTGAAGTAGAAACTTATGAACAGTCCAAAGGACATATTTGCACAGTTGTGGATGATGTCACAGAGAAGTACAGGGAGAAGGGGGAATCCTTCAAAATCAAGCAAAGGTATGGAAAAGACCAGGCATGAAAGTATGGTGGGGACAAGTTCAGATGAGTAACTTTCCACTTAAAAAAACTCTTTTGATCCAATTGGAGGTAAACTGTTTACTGTTTTTACTACTTTCAGAAATGTTGGTAAATGGATGCATTTGGATCAATTATTAATTAATTATGATCACAGTAAATTTTAGATATTATTACTATGCATATGTTTGTGTAATTTAGGACACTATCTCATGTTCAGTTATGTTCAATTTCGATTCTTGATTTTAGTGGTTGTAAGTATACATATGTCTTAAATTTGCTGAAATTCCTAACAAAAATGTTAGATTTACTTGATAAAGCATCATGAGTTATGTTTGAATGACCAAATTTCTAAAATGATTTAAATTGTGGATGTTAAAATAAATCAATCAACAATACATTTACATAATTTTAATGTTACTAGCACATTTCCCCTGTGGTATGTCAGTTATAATAACATTTGTAAAATTTAACAGTAAGTTAAATTGTGTGTTGGCTTGATATAAAATAGGTGTTTTGCACTTCTCTAGACTGTGCTATCATGCAGTAGATTGATAGAGCTATATGCCTCTTTTTCTAGAGAGATCCGGGGAATGTTATATTTTTGTGTAACAATTCTCAGAACTCTTCAGCAATAATTACCATGATGGCTAGGGGGTTCTCGGAAATACCGCTGAAAAGTAAACCCTTATTACAGAATATATATCTTTTATTAAGCAAGCATGTCTGAGTCCCTTTAAAGCATTGAGTTAGTCAGTGTCTACTAAATGTCCTCTGTATTTTGAACAAACTCAAATAAACAATATACACTGTGATCAAGTGTTTCCATTTTGAAGAATTTTCTGGATTGAATAATGCCTGCTTTCAGATAAAATAAACTTTAACCTTTGCTATTTTTCCCCACGGTGACATTTCAATACTTACTTTTATAAGATGAAAAATATGAAATGTTGCAGCTGTGCTAAAAAAGCACACGATAGAAGTGTAGTCTTTCGAAAATCATAGAAATAAAAACATGAAAACATAAAAATGTAGTAAATTATACGGGATGTTCTGAAGAACACTTTGCCTTCCCCAATTCTTCAAATATTTGATGGCTTAAGTATACTCAGGAATTGAAGTTTTGTCTATTATTCATGAAATCTATACTTTTTTGTGCATTCTCTTATTTTATGCATTCTCTTATTATTATCATCTTTTATAATAACCATTTGTTGAACTAGTATAGCATAAAAAGATTCCTGCCTCCTTTTGTAAGAAGGGGTCGGAATAACCATGCCCATATCTGAAAAATAATGACAAAGAACTGTGATTTTACTTAAAATAAACCACTTCTGTTTTTTTTTTATTAAAAAAATATAAAGCTATCATCTTTCCCAGCGGGTTTTCAAGCTATATTATGTCATATACCAAAAGAGATGAGTTTGAGAACAGCTCTCACAGATGAAATCACCTTAGCTACAAAGTATTACATGCACACTTGTTTCATTATGTCATTATGTCATATCTTTTTTGCATCTTTGTTGATCTTTTCCCCTTCATATTTTGAAGACTTCACAGTTTGAAAATTAAATAAATTAATGTCTGTCACAATTCAAATGTGCACGGTTGACTTTGTTTTTACCTGATATTTGCCATCTATTACCTGATTCAAAAGTGGTATACATAAAAGAAATCAGATCCCTGATATGTGTTTTTGAACACCAAACTACAATCTCCACTCCTGGCCACCCTGTTTTCTATAATTACAACAGTATATTAGGGCTGTCTAGGGCATGGAACTGTTCTTTAAAAAACAGAGTCTCATATTCTTCTTGAATTCTTGCCAGTGCCCCTACAAAATAAATAATAATAAATAATAATATAAACCTTTATTTGTACCCCGCTACCATCTCCCAAAGAGGAGCCCCCCGGTGGCGCTGTGGGTTAAACCCCTGCACCGGCAGGAATGAAGACCAACAGGTCGCAGGTTCAAATCCAGGGAGAGCGCGGATGAGCTCCCTCTGTCAGCTCCAACTCCTCATGCGGGGACATGAGAGAAGCCTCCCACAAGGATGGTAAAACATCAAAACATCCTGGCATCCCCTGGGCAACGTCCTTGCAGACAGCTAATTCTCTCACACCAGAAGCGACTTGCAGTTTCTCAAGTTTCTCAAGTTGCTCCTGACAAAAAAAAAAAAAATCTCCCGAAGGACTCGGTGCAGCTTACAAGAGGTGCATTATTGCTTATAATCAAGTGACTTGTTATGTTTGTATTTGATAGCCCCATATACATAGAATGTTAAACTAGTTTTTATTGCAGCAGTGTTTTGTGTTTTCCATGAATTACATGATTTACACTAATTTTGCCATTGATTATGTTGTGAACTGCTTTGAGTTCCCCCAGGGGTGAGAAAAGCAGTATAAAAATGCATTAATAAATAAATAAATTTCATTTTGATATTTTGGTAGTGTTAATATTAAATTAAGCTAACAGAGTTAACAAAAACTTGAGGAACTTCTCCAAAGCTTTTTTCCCATTGATACAAGCTTTCTCCTCAATTACAAATACATTTAGTACAGTTGGAAGAGTTTAGATTATCTTTGTGAGTTAAAATATCCTAATTTAGGATATTGTTGTCCACAGGGAAATAAAGGTGTATTTTTTTCCCCCAAAGCTGCCAAAGAAGAAAATTCTACTATCACTAGATTTGGATGATATGGCTATCCAGATGATTCCTGTGACAATGTGTCACCCTTGAATGTGCATAGAAATACCGAATAGGGTTTACAGATTTCATTCAGACACATGTCCAGGATGGAGATGGAAATTGGGGATTTTTATCTTCCAATCTGCTCACCATTGTCACTATAGTTGGACCTATTGTGCTCAAAATCATTCTACTGGATCTGCATCACTGCATGATTGCAAAGAGTTTCAGTGTTATGTGATGGGGGTGCTTTGCATCAGAGAGCTACATACCCTGTTTTCTTGCCTTGAAAGTCCTGAGCACTTTTAATTAAGAACAATTAAATTTCTACTTTGAGAGGCAATAACAACATTGTCTAGAAGTGGGCATGTATAGAAGTCTAACCATAGAAAAAAATCAGACTTTTATACTGTTCTGTTGAAGAAAATTTAGTAACCTTATTGACAGTCCTTGATGAAGTGTGCAAAAAACAATTCACTGTAAGAAAATTGGCAACCACGTGCAAAAGAAATGAATCATTCAATTCATGTTGAGTAGGATAAATTGTAATTGAAGCTGCATAAAGGCATGAGAGATAGAGAAATCTGTTTTACATGACACAGAGCATAAGAATTTGAGCCAAGAAACAGCAAAGTTTCCTCTAAACCCCATTAAACAATTTGGAAACAATTGTTATGACAAGTGAAAGTTTCAAGGCAAGCACATTGAGAAAAAGTTTTCTGAGTACAAGAAAAAACTTGACAGTAATTCTTTGTGCACAATCATATGATCTATGACCACCAAAATCCAGTCCATGGCATAAAGAATATATAATTCATGTTTATTAGCATATCTACCCAGTCATATGCTGTTCAGTTAGGAAACTTCTGCATGAACAAATATTTCTCCCTCTTTCTATATCTATTTATATTTCATGCCTATCTTCCAGTATGGGATTCAATATATGTTAACCAGAGTGCAGATAAAATAGTTTGAAATAAAAATTTGTTAAAATCACTACATTAAAGGCATTAAATTATAGCAATATAAAAGTATAACACTCTTCCCTTTTCGTTAATTGATTCTGGTTGTGGATAGGACATAGAAATAGAGGCATGAAGATATTGGGATGAACAACTCATGCAATTTACTCAATAGCTACCCTAGATAGATGCTCTCACATAGCTCTATAGTAAAGATTAACAATTATGCAAAAGTTAAGGGCAAAAAAGGAGGAAAACTCTGAATTCAAAAGTTTCCGCAGCCACAATGTCCATTATTTTTCCAGAAAATAAAAAATCTCTTCTATGAGAAATCATCTCAAGTAATGAGTGTTATTCTAATGCTAAGAAGAAGAAGAAGAAGAAGAAGAAGAAGAAGAAACATGATATTCTTCACAATAATGTAACTGAAGAACTGCTATAATAAACACTTATACTGTTCTGTTGAAGAACAGTTAACATGTAGCAACCTCTGTGGTTCCAAATTTTAAAAGCGCCCTTGAAATGATTTAAAAATTATTCCAAATGCATCAAGACCAAGGTCAAAAACAAAATTGTTCAGCTTCAAGAAGAGAGAAATCTTATTGCTAGATTGATCATTCTAATGAGAAGTTGGTCATAGATCAACCTGAAAGAGGCACTTGGGAAATATGAGTAGTCAGCTTTCTAGTGATTTCTCTTCAATAAAAATGGAAACATGGTTTTTTTACAATGCTCAAGTGAAAAATCATGCATATGCTATAACAAAAGGGAAACTACACATAGACCAACAACTATCAAACACATCCAAGTGATTGCACCTTCTCAAAAACAAAATAAGCTCTAGCTGTTGGATAGAATAGAAGTGTAAACACAGCAGCAAAAATTTGGTCATGTTAAAGCACACAAGGATTTTGCTGAAAATTTTATACATAGCTCTAGTTCAGACATTAAGCTAATATCATGAAATGTCTACCATATACTGATGAGTGGGTGCAGTGAATGTGGTAGAATATATAACATTCATTAGAACTGAATGCATATAAATATGATATACAGTAACTGTCATTAAGAAGTATGCTGATAAACTGTAGTAATAGCACAGTATTTTTGATTAAGGTTCTGCTTCTTCAGGACACATATCTCTCATAACGACCCCACCCCCAAACTTAGTGTTAAAGAAATTTAGCAATTTGCTTGTAAAAAGCATGATATAATGCCAACGTTTATATATGTAACACAATTATTAGATTAAAAACACCAAATTAACATTTTTGATTTAACAGTATGCATCAATAGCCATGCCACATGCATGTTGTATAGCTATAGAATGTCATACTGTTTTTCTTTCTGAGTAGGTCCAACACATTAATATATAAATATACTTATTTTTCATTCAGAATAATCTTAATACTCTTGTATTGCAGTATTTGAAATATAAATTTGCTGACATGGTTCAATACAATATTTTTTGGTCTAATTTGCATAAGTATTTGGGGCCTCAACACAGCGGGTTAAACTGCCAGCTACAGAAAACCTTGCCTACCAGAAGGTTGGCCGTTCAAGCCACGGGTGGAGGGAGCATCAGCCTTAGCTTTTCTGCTTACCTAGCAGTTCAAAAACAGAATGTGAGTAGATAAATAGGTATCACTTTTGCAGGAGGTAAAAGGCACCCCTGAAGACATGCCTGCAAGGTGTCCATGGACAATAGTCTCCTCAAGCGTGGAAAAATGGAACAACAGCATCTCCCCATAATTGAGCTGAGCACAGTCTCCAGATGCTGGACGTGAAAAAAAAAAAAAAAGAAGAGGGAAGCCTTCCCTCTGTCTATCTACTGTTTGTCTTTGTTAATTTGTATATTGGCATTGAATATTTGCCAAGAATGTATTCTGTAATCTGCTCTCAGTCCCCTCGGGCAGATAGGGTGGAATATAAAGTATATTATTATTATTATTATTATTATTATTATTAGAAAATCTACTAATTAATGTGCATATGAAATTTGATGAGACTTAGACTGTTAGATTCAGAAGTATATACTAGTCCACACCCAAAAGTGGCCCAAATTAGTCTCATTTCCAACTGAAGCCTTTTAATAAAACCTAATAATTTTGTCCTCTGCTGAAGCTTTTGAAACTTCTTTGGAATAACCCACCATTAAACAAGAAATCAATCATTTATTAACATTTCATGGGCACACCATAA
Source organism: Anolis sagrei (assembly GCF_037176765.1). Taxonomy (NCBI): domain Eukaryota; kingdom Metazoa; phylum Chordata; class Lepidosauria; order Squamata; family Anolidae; genus Anolis; species Anolis sagrei. The sequence goes on from NC_090025.1 coordinate 144,883,711, forward strand.
CAATAGATTTCATTATAATATTAAGAGTATTTATGTTGCTATAGCAATGCAGCAGACTGTGTAAAATTGCTCATAATGAGATTCTGCTTTCTGTCATACTTCTTTATAGATGTATGCCTCATTACATCTGTATGCCAGCATCTGCTGTGGTTTACTATGGACACTGAAGTACATTTATGAATGTTAGTTTTAGCATATATAAAGTCCTGGTTGGACTTAGTATTCCAATAAGTATGTCTCTTGTCATGTATTGCCAGATATATTTCTCATTCAAGAACAAATGTTCTCTTGATCTCAGTAATTCTTGAGCAGGTTGAACTGGGGGGAAATCCTGTCTGGAACCTAAGAGATCCACTACCAATAAGTGTCAAAAATGCTGGACAGGATAAGACAGCTTCCCATGTTTCTTGTTGGTATATATATGTATAGCAAAACTATGTGGAATGTTAACTTTATCATAATGTCCATTAAACATCTGAATGGAGCGTGCAGTGCTAGAATTAAATCAAGGATGCATTGACTTAATAATAGTGCTTCTATTTCACCCTTTTCAGACATTTTCTAGAAATGTAAGGGATACAAGCTGGAGGCATATGCAAAAACACATATATTACTCTTTCCTCTAACATTCCTGTATATGGTCTGAGTTTGTGTTTTCAAACTATATCTATACTCCAAGTTGTTTGGGAGTATTTTTGCACACAATTATAATTTTGTACCACAGATTTTTTCATTAAAATTCTCTTAAATGTGAAAACTCATTGAAATGTAGATTTGGTAGGGAATGTTTTTTGAAATTACTCACATGGAAATACTTTTTTGATCACTTGTTTGAAAATATTCTGTATGAAGAATGGAAGAAGCAAAGACGTATATCCCTAGCATAGGAAAGGTGAAGTTAATGTGTGCAGTACAGTATCCCTTCATTAGGCATTCTCTTTGTTGCTTAGACATTTGTGTATGTTATGTGTGTGTTGGGAGGGGATATAGTGGCTGATCATGGTTCACAAAGCTGAATAGTTTTAAGGAAGCATTGTTCTGTTGATTTCATGTCTATGGTCTGATTTCTTTGTTCACTTTTGTTGTAATATACTTATAATTAGATAGTTTTATTTTGTCAGTTTCATGTGGTGAGCATTCCTTATGAGTGAGCAGCATTTGGTCATTTACCTCCATGGTAAATGGTGAGATTTAACAAGTCTCCTGATGTGATAAATACTAGCTGTCACCACGTGAGGGTGCATTCAGTTTCACCCCATGAAACTGATGGGATAAAACTTTATCTTGTAATGTCTTCTGCAAATATTGGAATCGATTCTAAACCAAATTACCTTAATCCAGTTTGAAGATCACTCTTTGTGCAAACATTATTGATGAAAAGAAGGTACTGTAAATTCATAGGAGGGCTTTTTAAAATCAGAGATGTCCATAATAGTCATAATAATCTTTCTAGCAGTATTTATTTTTACTATATTTTCATAGCAAATTTGGCAATGGGAAATGGAATGGATGTTGTCATAAATATCTACATCATGATTATACTAGACAATTTTATTTGCAATATTTTGTAACTGAAAAAAGTATTGTATATTTAAATTAAAGCTGTTTTCTACTGTGCAGTTATATGGTAAATGAAATTGTTCTCAATATTGTATCTTTAACAATTAGTTATATTCTCTCCCCCCCCCCCCATGCTTTTTTTTTACAGAGCATCATAGGATTTCCTCTCTCAGTGAGGGAAGCTGGCTGCTGGGGAACATCAATCAGACCGGTTATTTTAGAGTTAACTATGACATTAGAAACTGGAAATTGCTGATTGAACAACTACTGAGAAATCATAAGGTAAAGTCATTTCATCATATTGCCTGAAACCTGTTCTGATGTATGAATGCACTTCTGTTTTTATCATCCCAGTGTTCATTTTTTCTCTTTTGCCCTCCCAGATTATCTCTGTCAGTAATCGTGCAGGTTTGATCGATGATGCGTTCAATTTAGCCAGGTATGTTTTCCTGTAGATAATCTAGCCTAATATATATTCTTGCAACACTCATAAATTTGCCTGCTTTGCTTGTTTTGTAGCCTTTGAGCTGGATCTGTTGAAAGTGGTTTCAAATGCCTGCTTGCTTTTTTCAGTTTTTTGTCTTTTTGTGATCTGGAGCATAAACACTGCCTACACCGCTCTTTGTTATTTCTGATCAATAATTGCCTATGGATATTTCTGGATGTAGATGCTGGATTCATTTTCCTTTAAAGTCAGTTTAATACTTTAGAGATTAATAATTTGCTCCCATTTCACTAACAAACTATTTTTCTGTCAAAATTATACTTGTACATCATATTGTTTCTAATGATAAAACTCTCCAAGCTTTTTTTTTCTGCCTTGATCTGAAAAGTATGTCTAGTTTATTTGTGCAATATCGATTTATCTGGTCTACTGTAGAACCATTTTAGAAGTGCTACTTTGTGAATAAACATTGCCCTTGCCATCATCATAACCATCACTGGTAATGACAAAATATAATTTTAGCGGTAAATCATTCTCACAGTATTGATGTTAAGAGAAAAAATTATGGAAGGAAGGAAGAGAATTCAAGGGGCAATTCCAAAACAAGAGAGAGTAAGTAAGGTAGAAGAAGCCAGGATAAATGGGCAAGATTGACAGTGGCATAATGTGTGTGTGTGTGGGGGGGGGGGGGGAGAGGGACGATATATGTATGTAAGTGGGTGGGTTTGTACTTGTAGAAAATTGAGGAAGAAGTGAAAAATATTTTTAAGATAAAAATATTTTCTCTTTTTTAAAACTGGAGTTCTGTGAATATATGTGTGTGAATTTCCCCTGGAATGCCCCACTTCTTGCTATTCATTCGCTTTACTCATTCTATTAAATATTTGTTTATTTAATACTATTTATAATAATAGATTATAATGCTTGGTGAAATAGAAAGCAGTAGGAAAAGTGGAAGATTGCATTAGATATAGATAGAATCAATCAAGAAAGCCACAACCCTGAGTTTTCGAGATCTGCGCAGAACTGTCGGTGATGGAATGATTTGTTTCTCATTCATAAGATAACTCTCATTCATAAGATCAACACTAGTTAAAACAAAAGGGAGATATCATAAAAGTATTTCATTTATTTATATATTTATTTAGAACATTTATATCCTGTCCTATTCTCGACCTCAAAAGAGGGACTCAGGGTGGCTACCAGCAGACAACAATTCAATATAAAAACAGCAATAAACAGCAATAAAATACACAATTATATAAAATGATTATAAATATTCATTAAAAACAGTTTGCGAGGTTTAAAAATCCTCTAAAACAGTCCAAATTACAGTCCATAAAATCTCAACTTCACCAATAAAATCCCCACGTACTATTGTGTGCTGCTCCTGGCTCAAATTTTTCATATTGACAAAAATAAGATACCGATTTCTTCTTTACATTTTGTTGAGTTGATTCGTGAAGTATAGTTTTGTCTCCCCTAACTAAGCTTTTGTGGGTTATAGTGTTCTACACCATCTGCAGCTTCTAAATTATGGTCTGGTAATATTGTAACTGGAACAATTGACCAAAATCCAATTTTGGATTCCCTGTTGAATCAATAGGAACTCAGTGAGCCAATACTTAAGATCCACGGATTCAAAGGATCTATATTAGTTTGGGATTATCTGTTAAATTTTGGCTGTTGTTAGGTAACTACAGGAGAAAGAATTTTCGTTACCTTTTTCCTGAGTATTTGTATGTATTCAAGCCATGAGAAGAGGCGGTTAAAAACAACAAGAATATTTTTTTTAAAAAAAGAATCAGCTAGTTAATATAAACTATATTGTACATAAAAGCTGGTGTCTTTAGTTCCTTGTATTTGTGACCTTTAAATTTGTTAAATATATGCATACACAGCAATACAAATGTGAAGGAGAAATCAGAATTTTATCAGTTCCTAGCAGCAGCCTATTTTTTTTCACTAGTACTCTGGATTCTGGAGAATACACATTACTTCACAATTACAAATGCATCTGCATTTCCTGAACTGTTCATTTTGTACATTACCATTATCTAGGTTCAACTTTAACTTTTTTTTCTTCCTTAGCTATCTGACTACAGACTGTTGGTTTATGTGCCTTTTCTTTTCATAAATCATAAAGTTGTGTTGTCACATTCTGTTTGAGTTCTTAAAACGGTGGATATATTTCTATTATGACACCTGGTAGTGTTATTTATTCACTTATGTGGTACTGTAATAAGAACTCTGAAGCTTAGTGACAAGTTGACCAAGAGCTCAAAATGTCAACCCAAACTGAAGAATTCCTTGGTTTTTTTATTGCTCAAGGTTTTACAGACTTTTGGAGACTCTATTAATAAAGTTTCATGATTGAAAAGTCAATTGGGGTTGTTTCTCTAACTGCCCTTTCTTGAAACAGGTTCAAACATAGCACTATTGTGAGAGCTGCACTTTACAGATTACAGTAAAGCACATGGTAGAAGATGTAAACAATTCATACCTATTTTTCCTTATGTAGAAGGACTCTAGTTCTATGATTTGCTCATGCGAATCTGGTTAATACCTTTAAAAAACCCTTAAAACACACAATTGATATTGAAAGCTGATGCCAACCTTTTGATAATACAAATATCATTTAAGATTTGGGTGCTGCATCCAGGCTGTTTTCCTGCTACAGCACTAATGAGGGCACTTGTTCACAATTCAGTAAATAAATAAATTTAGATGGAAGGCTTTATGGATTTTGGAAACTATATTTTTGGGTTGTTGTAGGTTTTTCCGGGCTATTGGGCCATGTTCTGGAGGCAATTGCCTCCAGAACATGGCCCTATAGCCCGGAAAAACCTACAACAACCCATGGATTCTGGCTATGAAAACCTTCGACAATTATATTTTTCATTTTCTACTCATTTTATCTAAATATTCACACCTTTAATCTGTAGCAACATTTGCTATAAAATTGTTACCGATATTACATGTTTAAAATTGTATTTTGTCCATTCTATCACACCTTTGTTCTTTAGTAATTTCTGGACAATATTTTCATGTGTAGCTATTTGATAGAAATATGGTCACTATCAAATTATTTTCTGTAAATGGTTCAGAGAATGTATCATTAATCTGCTATATAAAAATGAAGTACATGAAGAAATAGAAAACATACTTGATGCAGAGATTAGATGGAGCTCTCAGAAGAATTATAGGTGATGTGAGACACACCTGTAGATGAAAACGAAACACATGTTTCGAAAATGAAAGTGGTAGACTTTCATTTTAGTCTGATTTAATATGTATTGATCTGGCCGATACCTTTAAAATTCTTTTAAAGCTTTTTGTGTCTGTCAGGAACTACTTGCGGAACTGAAATTCGTTTTTTGGTGTGAGAGAATTGGCCATCTGCAAGGATGTTGCCCAGGGAACACCCAGATGTTTTACCTTTCTGTGGAAGGCTTCTCTCATTTCCCCACATGGGAAGCTGGAGCTGACAGATGGGACTCACCCCTCTCCCCGGATTTGAACCGCTGACCTTTTGGTCAGCAGTTCAGCCAGCACAAGGGTTTAGTCTATTGTACTACCTGGGGGAGGGGCTCTTTTAAAGTTTTATATATTTGAGCTAAAATTCATTTGCTTTTCCATCTGAAAATATTCATTATTTTAATCTCCCATTTTTGTCTACAACATAATGATCTCTTAAACATATGCAGTGCGAAAGAAATGCACTCTAAGGGATATTTTAAAATGTTATGCACCCTTAATTTCCTATGCTTTCTATTCTTCCATAGCTTATTCCATTAAGTGCACACATGTTTTTCGGTTAGTTTGTCCTGCAGTCAATCAGCATACAACAAAATTGTTCCAAAATTGTTTGGATATTGTATACACTGTTGGTTTTTATTTCTATACCGATACTTTTTCTTAGTAATATTCATGGCTTGCTATGCTTATTAACAATACAGTATTCATAAAAGGCTGGCTTCCTGTCAACTAATTTTGACTGGCATCCTCTCTCACACAACAATCGCCAAATCCAGCACTTTCCTTTTAGTAGAAGAGACTATCACACAATGCCATATCCAACCCCAAACCCCATGGTTGGGAAATCTTGATGTTCAAGGGCCACATATGCCCCACAGTTCTAGAACAAATGCACTATCTTCCAAATCCCTAATATTTTATTAGAAGTTTTCTGGAAAAGGCCCTTTATGTCCCAGAGGGCTGTGAAGGGAGATTTTTCCTATATGTTGCCAGTAATGTGATTTCAGCCAGTGAGGTGCATTTGTTGAAAAGTGAATCATTCAGGGTTTCCAATGTATAAAACAACTCTGGGGCCCTTTCTACACTGCTAAATAAAATATTATCTGCTTCGAACTGGATTATATGGCAGTGTAGGCACATAAAATCTAATTATAAGCAGATAATGTGGATTATCTGCTTCGATAATCTGAATTATATGGCAGTGTAGAAGGGGCCTGGGAGACATAAGATTATAGCTCTTATTTGGAGCAGAGGCCTGGTGAGGTGCATTTGGGCCATGGTCTGTACGTAGCCCATCATAATTGTTAATGATGGTCTCTTTTATCTTCAGATGAACTCTTCTTAGGGCCCTTCCAGACAGGCCCTTTATCCCAGGATCTGATCCCAGGTTTTCTGTTTATCCCATATCATCTGGCAATGCAGACTCATATAATCCAGTTTAAATCAGAAATACTGGGATCAGATCCTGGGATATAGAGCCCTGAGCCTACTCTTTACAAGTGGGTGATGGATAGCTTGAATTTATTAGAACACTTCATGAATCCACTGATGGGTAATAATTTTAAATTTGATCTCTAAGATCCAAGGTGCAACCAGTACTGTCTCACTGATCACAGAAGTTAAAACATGTTACCCTTAATTATGGTAAACTACACTTCATCCCTAAAAATGCTCTTTATTGTTAGAAATGATACTTCCCTGAATTGTCTGTTGGGAGCACCTGTGAAACAAAATTAAACTGTGAATTTGTAGTCATTTTTATCACACTAATCCTTCCCTTGAGACCCAGATTTAATTCATTACAACATCCCAAGTCTTTAAGCATATTCAAGATAATTGCATACACATTATCCTTAATGATGTTGTTTAAACCCCCTGTTCAGACTAATGCCAGAAAGTTGAGATTTTTAGACCAATTTAAGTATCAGAAATGAGAACAACAGGCAGAAAGAATAGTCAAAGCTTCCATCTAAGCTTCTAAAACACATTTGAAATTTTGCTAATGTTTAGCACTCAGGTTTGAAAGTTGCTGGTAGTGTTTTTTTGACTTGTTCACAAGCAGTAGTATTTCTGTAAATCAAAATTTTGTATTCATAAAGATAAAGGGAATATTCATAAGTTTTTTATTCTTGACAAGCAAAAAAATCTCATTATATCCAACTGAGAATATAAACTACCACAAGATTTCTGACATTTTGAGACTTTTTGGAAAAGAAATGGAAATATACTGGATAGCCCTATTGGGTCTCTTCCCACGCTATACTTTTATGATTCTAAAAATTGATTGTGCAAGAATGTCTAGTCTTTACAAATCAGTGCTGTATATGGTACACAGCTTTCTGTATAGTCTTTTTTTGTCCGAGAAGATTTTCGTTTCAAAAAGGTTCTTGTGTGAACAGTCATTGTGTGGACAGCCCATGAGCAAGAAAGCCTTTGAAATTACTCATTATTGCAAACAAGAAATAAATAATGAGTACATCACATGTATTTAACTTTCATAAATGCCTCTACATTGAAGTTTCACAATGGGGCCATAGTTCACAACAGCTTGTTCTGATGGTGGACAATGATAGTGGCATAATAGCACTTTAACTACCACAGTTCACTCTTGTGGAATTGGAGCATTTGTAGTTTGGTGAGGGATTTAGAATTCCCCAATGCATTCCCTTCAACTGCAGCACTGAAGATCTTGGCCCAAGAATACTAATTATTTCCAAAAACTCCAATTTCCAGATTCTATGGGATGGAGTCATGACCTTTAAAGTGGTATCAAAGTGCTATAACTATGTAGTGTTACATACCCTTAATGGGATTATGCTGAACAAAGCAATTCTGCGGTTATTGGCAGTGGGGGAGAAGTTGATGGGATTGTCAACACCAGTTAAAGTTTTTGTTTGTTATTCTTTCTCCAGAGTGTAGAGTGTATGGAGTTGGAAGCAATTACCATCCTCTGTGCATCCAGTATAATACATGTGTACACAGAGAGAGAGAAAGGTGGGGGGGGGGGGGGGGAGAGACTATTAGCTTCCACGACACATTATTCACTCATGTTGAGCTTATGATTTATTAAGACTCCTAAGGACCTCATCACACTAGAGCATTGATCCACTTTAAATCCAGATTCTGCCTCCTGCAGAATTCTGGGGCTTGTAGTTTAGGGAGGGGCCTTTAAACTGCTCAGCCAGACAGTCCTGGAACTCACTAAACTACAAATCCCAGAATTCTCCAGGAGGCAGAAACCTGATTTAAAATGGATTCACACCCCAGTGTGATGAGGCTGTAGATCCCTTTCACTAGCCCTATTGACAAGCCAGATGCTGCCCATCCTATACCTGTATATTTTATTTTTTTTCTGCCTGAGTGTACTATGTTACATTTCTCCCACTTGAAATTCATTGTATTAGTTTTTGCCCAGTTCTTTAATCCATTAAGGTCATTTTCAATTTTGAGCCTGTCAGATCTTATCAGGTGTAGGCCCTTATTTTCCATCCTCATGTAGGAACTATCTGAACAGTAATAACCTGGTCACGTCTTCTACATTTCATATGAAACAAACAGATGATGCCAAGCAGTTTGTAGAGCTGTGGCAACTAAATCGCCTCATTTCCATCATATCAACACTGTCAGACAGTTTGTGGGCAGCTTGGGTTTTCTAAGTTTGATTTAAATATATCTCAAAATGGCTGTGGTTGATGTTGGGCTCATGAATTTATGACACGATTCTGAGTGGGACTTGCAGCACTCCACAGCAACCCTGTTGTTTTTGTGACAAAGTCTGTTTGACTGGTTTGGGATTTATGAGGGAAATAATTCGGAATGGAGTAATAATTTTCCCTTGGCAATTACAGTACCATTTGGTACTTTGTCCCTAAGGGGAAAATGAATGTGCTGGGATCTTTTCTGTGGGTTCAATTGAAAGAGAACAAACCAAGGTCAAAAAGCATTTGCAAAACACACAAATGCCTCCTTTAACACTATATAGCTAATTCACTGAGAGCTGCTATACATTAAAATGACTATTAAGTAATTTAAAGATTAATGTTTGTGTCAACCAGGGTGGAATAATGGAAGCCTCAAGATATTATGGCTTGAAGGAAAGAAATTTCTTTGTGGTTAGTTAATCAGAGGTTATCCATAGAATTCTGATATCAAAAATGTGTCCAATGTTTTTTAAATTGCCATCTTTCCTTACTGGCTAATGGAATTCTAAGTCTTCCACTGTTTGCTAGCAGTATTAACCTAATAAATATGAAAATGCTGACTATTAATTTGGGTCTAAACTATCATGCCATCCTTAAAAGAGGATATATAAAACCTCTTATAGCTAAATCATAATACAATTTGTGAGCCTTGACTAGGTGTGCATTGATACTGTATAATTCATATAATTTGACACCACTTTAACTGCTCATGGCTCAATGTTGTGGAATTATAAGAACTCTAGTTTTGCAAGGTCTTTAGTGTGCAATTTGGCCAAAAGGCATGCCATTTCAGGGTCCATTTCTGGCTCACCCCTCATTCTGTTTACCTGGAATGTGCCGTCACAGCCAGATGCTATAAAAATAAAACTAAGATGTGCTTCTCTCTTTGTCTGGGCGGACCGCGGGGGTCTTTATTTAGAAGCTTGAGATTCCCAGCAACTGAGGCTACTACAGGTTTTGAACACAAAACAGAATATTTATTTCTCAAAGTCCTTGCAGACTTGGCACAGCTTGTCAAAGTTACAAACAAAACAGTCAATTGGTAAAACCATAGAAATGATCTTTCTTTCTTATTTCTTCAGTTATTGAGGTAACTCTTCCCCAAAAGGTAGAAAATATCCTGGGATCCTTTCATCCTAACCTTGAGCTGCTACGATTAGAAAAACAGGTTTTTCCCTATCTATAGCTCAAGGTTATCTTTGGAGATGAAGTACTGTTCAATAATATTCAATAACTTTTCTATATCTCAATTGCTATCTATAACTCAATTGCTATTCTATCTACCTATCTCAATTAGCTTCTTTGTCTATATAACTCAACCACTCAATCATACTTACAATGATTTTTTCAGAGCTACCCAGCTGACCAACAGCACATCTGAAGCTTTATTTCTCTACAGAAGGAGGCAGGGGAGATTCCAAAATGGAGATCTTAAGCCCAGGAAAAAAGGTGGACTCCTAACCCAAAGAGATACTTTCTAAACTAATAGCTGCAAAAAGGGCCTGCAGGCTGACTTTCCAGCCTCTGATGCTGTTAACTTTCAGGGCGCAGCTGAAATTGTAGCAACCCTGGGGAAATGCAAAATAATGCTATCCCATGCAGCTAAAAGGTAAAACAAACCATGCTCCTGGAAGACGGAACAGGGAAGTTACTTGAATCAGGAGGAGTGTTGCTGTTTTCATTCAGCAAAAATTTGATCCACTGGCTACAATGAGAACATTTAAAGGCTCAATCCTCAGTCATTTTAAGGTCTATCTGTATGAAACCTACTTCATTTTTAGACCCCATTTAGTTTTATTTATTTATTTATTTAGCAATTTTGTATAACGGTTGTCTTCGCTCTATCGGGGGACTCGGGCCGGTTTCCAACAATAAAATCACAAAACAATCACTAAAAACATCATATAACATATTCAATTAAAACGTTATAACAGCAAAATGCAATCACATACAACTGCAGGCCTGCCAAGTTTCTGAACAATTCACCAGTCTACTGATTTTTTCGAATTAAGTTTTTACCATAACATTTTTTAAAATAGACAAACCACAAGAGAGGGTTCTGGGAATTGTAGTTCCGGATGTGTCCATTTTCAACCAATCATAGCATGGACATAACCAGGCTTTTTATTGACTGAGAAACAGAGAGAGAGAAAACTCCAACTCCCATCATGCTCCAAGAGGAACTCAGAGACTTTTCAATGCCTGCCTCATGCAAGTGTTGTTGGGAAAGTGAGTTTCCAGCAGGGCCCTCTTTGAAGGAGGAGCCTAGGAAACTTTTCCACTGCTGGGAAGGGAGAAAAGATGCTGAAAGAACTTCTCCAGAAGCCCCATGACTGGCCCCTGCTTCAGGTATAATGCAGACATAACTCCATCCTCTCCAGTAACCGATATATCTGACCCTCTTGATCAGTTTTGCTGAGTCTTTTGGTTCCCTGAAACGGACCACCGAATATTAAAAAAATCACTTTTGGTCCATTCTCTGGTTGTGAATCATTAAAATGTGTTATCCCAAAAGCTCAAATGTTAGTCCAAAAGCACAAATGTTTCAGAGGTTCAAATGATGTGGTTTCAAATTTTGTTTAGATAAATAAAGGGATATTGAATTGATGCAAACCTGTCTCCAAAGCAACAATCTAAAATACATAAAAAAACCTGGTAAAACATGTTCCAGTATTTTCACACTGATGTGATTATTTCACCAAACAATTGAGGTTTTTAACATTGCAAAGTCTGAAGATTTACAAAACCACAATATCCCTCTATTTTTATCTTGGTAAATTTGAACATTGAGACCTTAAAGGCTTCAATTTGATGAAAAGATTTTCTTGTCATATAAATTCTTATTACAAAAGCTCAAAGGAAAAAGCTTAAAAACCTTTCTTCTGGAGAAAGACAATGCAACTCTAACTTATTGTTGAAGGCTTTCATGGCCGGAATCACTGGAGTGTTGTGCGATTTCTGGGCTGTATGGCCGTATTCTAGCAGCATTTTCTACTTATGTTTTTCCCTGCATATGTGACTGGCATCTTCAGAGGATCTGAACATGCCAACCACAGATGCAGGCAAAACGTGAGGAGAAAATGTTGGTAGTACACAGTGATACAGCCTAGAAACCACACAACACTCTAGCACTCTAACTATTTCATAGAACTGTGGAATAGCAAGATAACCAAGGGTCACCTACTCCAGCTTCCAGCCAGTGCTGAAATCTAGAGCTAATGCATCCATGGAAGGTGGTCATCCCACTTAAAAAAACCCTCCATCTTCTGCATGAAATTTGTTCAGACATTTGCAGGTTATAAACACATCTTTTTTTTCTCTTATCCAGATGTAGCATACTTAGATTCTTCAAATGCTCCTCATAGGGCTTGGTTTCCTTCCAGTTTAACATTACTTCTCAGTTTGCCATCTTATGGAACCCATGTCTTCATCCTTGACTTCACGAAGCATGTATCTGATATATATTTTAATGTTAATTTAGCATTTTTTGGTTCAGATATAACAGGAATATTTTATCTTAATGTAAGATAGGATTTCATTGTTAAACCCAACAAGCCATGGGAGCAAGGAGGAGGTTGCACAGAGGAGGAACATATGGCCACAACACCCCCTTTGGATCTCTGTTTCAGAAATAATGAGGAATTGTGATTTAACGTGGCAGCATTTCTGCATAAAAGTCACTGTGTAATGAGAAGAATTTTCTAAGAGGCTTTTTGAACTGATTTATGACATTGTGGACAAATGCCTGAATGCAGCCTATTTCGTGTAACATCGCTTGATAAGATTCAGCAATACAATTTTGCATGTCTGCCAGAGGAAGATTTTTTAATGGAAAACATGCTTTAAAAATTATAAATGCTGCCAGAATCAGTTTCTCTTAATTGCCTGTGACAACCTGTAAAGTTTTGTTTGTAGTGTGTGCTTGTGACTGTTGACTTGCTGTTGTTAGGCATAAAATCTTCCAAAATGATTGCACTTCCTTCTTTCTATGTATTTACAGAGAAGTATGCCTGAATTTCTAGTGACACCTGAGACATTTTTTTCCAAATAATAATTAACAACTACTTCTTTAATTGTGTAGAGCTGGCTATTTGCCTCAGAATATCCCACTAGAGCTGCTCAGATACCTGTCGAAGGAAAAGGAGTTCCTGCCTTGGCATGCTGCCAGCCGCGCTCTTTATCCACTAGATAAGTTGCTGGATCGCACAGAAAACTACAACATCTTCAATGTAAAGCTATAGTTTATTCTATCTTTTCTGTTACTATCCATTAAACTTGTTGTCCATTCTGGTAAATTGCCATTGATCAATCAGGGTTTATCCTAATTGCACTTTATTGCTATCATTCCTGGAAAGTCCATTTCCAAATGGAGATAGTCATGCTAGTTATGGGCTAATTGAACTAATTACCTTAATTTTATTATTTATTTAATTAGCCTGATTACATAATGCAGAAGAGGAGAAAGCACATCCTCTTCTTCCTAGTGAACAAATGAGTGCTATCATTCATTACTTTTTTGAGTTTTAATTATTTTATTGTGTATAGAAGAAATAGAACAGACAATCAGAAAAGAATAGAGAGACAAAAAGAAAAAAAGGAAAAATCATTCATTAATAGTGTCACAAAATTATCAACTTGAAAGTACAACTTGAAAGAATAAATGAATACTTTGCTTGGCTGGAAAAATGGCATTTCCCATTACAAAATATCCCATGACAAATTATGCAGGTTTAATATGTAACAAAAAGGTTTAATTAGAAATAAATGCACATTTAATATGTAAAATATTGTTTATGTAGAAAAGACTTATTAAAGACTTATTAAAGTAGGGTGGGATTCAGAAGGGCCAAATTCTGCAAAAAAAAAAAAGTTGGGATAGAAATCAAATAAAATGAAGCACTTTTAATACCTGTTTGTTTCAGTGAGAGGTTAAACAGGTGCATGAACTTTTACTCCACAGCCAGTCAATGAAACTTCAAAGTGCTTAATGTGGCTGGTGTCTTCTTTGTTTTTGTCCTTATTTTAATGTTCCTATAAGTTTAATTCATTCGAGAATAGTAATATTTAATGAGTTATCACATTCGTAGACCCCAAAATATTTAAATATAAATTATCACAAAATTTGTTCAGTGTAAATAGTAATGTTGCCATCATTGTTTCAGTTAGAAAATTTATCTTTCATTTCCCCTTATAATCAAGGATTATATGAGGGCTTTTTCCACTCGTGACCCCTTTCAGCCCAAGAAATTTTTGTATATAAAATAGATATTTAAAATCAAACATTTATTGATAATAAACCAGCATTTGCAAGGCTCACTAAACAGGCTTATTTTCCTTTTTATGACATACAGCTAAAGCAATTTCTACAGAGTTCACTGTAAACAATGCACATTATTGCTAACAGATTTGTGCACCGGTTTAGGTCAGGGTCATTTTCACCAAGGGCCACATCAACCTTATGGTTTCCTTCAAAGGGCCGTTTGTAATTGTAAGAATGTATAAATCTAACTATGTTGCCCTGGCATTGAAAGCCTTGCAGATCATATAAAATGATACATTAGGTCAAATTTGATCCATGGGCCTTGCATTTGACACATGTGTTCCAGGTGGCATTCAAAAACCTTTTATGGTTGCCATTTTTTTTATTGACCCCCAGTATTGAACTAAAGGGACCCATTTGAGGTCAATGCACACAGTTTAAGAAGCAGTAGATTAGATTACTAATGAATACATGTTTCATGGAACCCTAACTTTCAAAAGGCAGCACAAAAAGTTGTAGATTTTCAAGATACACAAAGCTGTGATTAAAAAAAAAAGGATTTCCTGGAGAGTGGTAAAACTAAAGCAGAAGAAAAAAAAATGTAATCTATGCCCCTGTGTGTGTGTGTGTTTTACCTTCAGTGGCACTAGTGAATTTCATTGGGGTTAGGACTGGGCACATTTCTGCTTTGAAACAAGGAACATATTCATTATTTTTTTAAAAAGAGTCCTGGAAGCATAATTTAAAAAGGTATGTGCTCCTTGTATATTTTGTTACAAAGCAAACTTTCACCTTCATTTGATTTTAGCAATAGTTAGTATTATATTTCCTGTTGGGTTCAGAAATAGTATGTTTGCAAACTTCTCAGAAATTGCCCAAACCTATATGAAAGAGTGCTACAAGCTAGGAGCATGGGAACCTATAATATGTCAGAATATAGGCCTTCAGTGTCGTTCAGTGTTGTCTGCACTGACTGGCAGCAGATGTCTGAATTTTTACCAAGAAGCTGTCTCAGATCAAGGTGCCAGGGATTGAACAGGACATGTGATCTGAGCTACACTCCCTCCCTCCCTCTCCAGATTGTAATTTAGGAGCACTACGAACTGAATTACACTGCTATAAATTTTACATGTTCAGTACTGTGCAAATTGAATGGCTAATACTATATATTTAAAATGTCTTATTTAAATGTAATTCAGGATCCGAACCAGTCAGCAACAGATAAAATATGCAAAGGACTTTCTGTAGATTTTGGGCTTTCTCTCTCTTAAAGCCACTATCACTCATAGTAAAATAAAATGATATGCTGGAGGAAGCAAGAAGTATATTAATGCTTTTGCTCGCTTCCTTCATTTCCTTTGTCTTTCTAACGATTGCTGATAGACACTGAATTCTATGAGGCATAAGCTTCCTTCCCTGCCATGTTATGCTGAATTAAATAGAAAATTGGGTTGCCAGCTTACTGTTGCCTACATTGAAGAACCATTATAATATATTTCTTGCTGACTTCTGTAGTCTGGCTGCTGTAAAACAAATAGTAAATAAGAATAGTAAAAATATATTGTTGGATAGTTGTCTTCATTATATGGAAGCTGGCAGCAAAGATACAATAAATTCATTTTTTTGTCGCAGGGATGACTTACCTGCCACAGGAAAATACACCACATATTTCCTTTCATCTTGTCATAACATGCAGCTGAATATGTTGCCATGTAAATATAAGTTATTCAAACTCATATTTTGCTAATATAATGAGAAGTGCATTTTTAAATTTCACCTAAAAACAAGGGAAGCCAGTGGTGAGAAAATTATGGCATGACAATTATGACAAAGGCATACTTTACAGCTTGACATACGGAGTGAAGAATCCTTTTGTGAAAGGGTCACAAGTAGACTTGTTACACCTTTTGCCTTTAAAAATGCCAATAACCAAAAAGACATTGAAATACAGTTCTCATTAAATTGTCCTGTCTTGATGTGCAGCTCACATTATTCAATATTATTACTTCAATTGGCTGTGCCTGTATAATGGTCTTGCCATATCTGTGCATATAAAGACAGCCAAGCCTATCAATTTCATCTCTGTGTGTGGCCTAAATGTGTCACTGATAAATGTTTAATGATGGACATTATTCAGACATGCATTTTTAAGTCAAGAGTAGCCTGCCAGGGTAAATACTAGCCTGTCTGAGCAGCAGCAGCTTTTTACACTTGTGTCAAGTGTACATTACAGATTTTAAAAAGCAAGGCGTGACCCACCTAATGTTGAGTGTGTATGTATGTGTCCTCAAGTCGCTTGTTGACCCCATGAATTTCATAGGGTTTTCTTAGGCAAGGAATCCACAGAGGTAGTTTTGCCACATCCTTCCTCTCGAAATGTAGCTTACAGCACCTCATATTCATTGGCAATTTCCCATTTAAGTACTAACAAGAGCTGGCCCTGCATATTATATCAGACATGATCTGGTGCCTTTAGTGTATTTAGGTAATTTCTAAATCCCCTTTTTCAAAAATACATTTTAAAACTATACTTACCTTTGTTCCATATAAATCAATGGCCCTTAAATATTCTTAACCCTACTTGTACCCCTCACCAAGCTGTGGGTCCCGTACTGTATTGTTTCAATGGGCAGAAACCTTCCATTAACAGAATTCTAGAGCTTTTCCCTGTAGTCCTGTGGAAATTGTATGTGAAATTGTAGGAATTGGGGTTTTTTTTTTGTTAATTTCTTTCTCAAATGAAGCAAGAGGTAAACTTAGAAACTTTACAAAAGTTTACAAAAACTAGTTTTTGAAGATTATTCAGTTTGAGACATTCTGTGCAAAATTTTCATGTGATACTTTTGGGTGGAATAATCATTTCTTTCTCAAGAAATAGTTGAGAAGAAAATGCTGATTTCTGTACAAATCCCATCTGCAGATTTAGAATAGAAATAATTCCCAAATGGTGAAGATTCCCATTAGTCCAGGATACTTCTTGTGACTCAAGAGAAACATTTTTCTCCATGTTTTTAATATTAAAGATTTTATACATCCCTACTACAGTAAAAAGCTGATATGAGCTGATATGATCTCCTCTGTTGGTAGGATCACTTACTGGATCTCAAAGCCTCCCCACATAGAATCACATCCCATCCCAGACATTTTTAAAACTTCTTGTTATAATAGTACTGACAAAATTTGGCAAATGTGTGTCTTTGACAAGGTGATCTTCAAGTGATTCCAAATGCCATTGGGAATAGAACATTGAAATGTTCTGGGAAAAAGAGGGGATATCACAATACTGGCCAGCAAATTTCCAAATCTGGGTAGAAAAACACATTTGGGGTTTTGTAGGTTTTACAGGGTATTTTTCAGATAAGTAACAACTATTGGGTATGTTATTCTTTCTTTTAACTATAATAATAATGCAAGGTTTTCTTCTTCCTCTTTTTCAGGAATATATTTTAAGACAAGTTGCTTCAATGTATCTCAAGCTTGGATGGCCAACAAATAATTTGGACAAATCCTTTGTTCAAGCATCATACCAACATGAGTACTGTTATATATCTATACATCTATATATATAAATATTTAAACTGTTGCAAATTAGTTGTACAAAATGATAAAAAGAAACTCAGTATGAATATAGAGAGTTTGACTTTTCTGATTTATTCTCATCATTTGGAACACAGGTTCTATGGTTACATATATTTTAATATATGCCATTGTAATCAGCAGGATTTGAAACTGTTCAATTTTAAAATGATTATTGTTTTTGTTTCTAAATTCTCATTGGAATCTTGCTGTTGTGAAATGGTACCTCTTGTTTGAATGATTGCTTTTTTATCATCTTGGAGTCCTCGTGGACAACAAGTTAAACATGAGCCAACAATGTAATGTGGCAGATTAAAAAGCCAATGGGCTTTTGGCCTGCATAAATAGGAGTATAGTGTCCAGATCCAAAGAAGTCATGTTACCCCTCTATTCTGCATTGGTCAGACTACACTGGAATACTGTGTCTAATTCTGGGAACCACAAATTAATGGAGATGTTGACAAGCTGGAATGTGTTGAGAAAAGGGAAACTAAATGATCAAGGGTCTGGAGAGAAAGCCCTATGAGGAGCAGCTTAAAGAGCTGGGCATGTTTAGCCCACAGAAGAGAAGGCTGAAAGGAGACATGATTGCCATGTGAGGGGAAGTCATAGGGAGGAGGCTTGTTTCTGCTACCCTGGAGAATAGGATGCAGAACAATGGCTTCAAACTACAGGAAAGGAGATTCCACTTGAACATTAGGAAGAAGTTCATAACTGTGAGAGTTGTTCACCAGTGAAACTCTCTGCAAGTGTGGTGGAGGCTCCTTCATTGGAGGCTTTCAAACAGAAGCTGGATGGCCATCTGCGTGGGGGTGCTTTGGATGTGATTTTCCTGCTTCTTGGCAGGGGGTTGGACTGGATGGCCAACCAGTCCAACTCTATGATTCTATCATTTGGGTTATTGCTGTATTTCTAAAGCCAGTCGCTGACAGTTTATAACATTCTCAATGTACTCTCTCAGCTGCTTTGTCTCTTTTAAAGATTTACTGTTAAGCATTGCTAATAAATTTACCTTTGCTAAATATTGGTTTAGATCTTGTAAGAATGTTGTAAATATTTAAACCTATTTATTAACATGAGCCTAATGCTATTTTGCTACTTGTTTTTGGGATACCCAGGGAATTACGCCGTGAAGTGATTATGCTGGCCTGCAGCTTTGGTAACAAGCACTGCCACCAGCAGGCAGCAACTCTAATCTCAGATTGGATTTCCAGCAATAGAAACAGGTAAAGCATATAAGAAAATGTGTCACCTTTCCTTCTCAAAAGTACTGCAGCTTTTTCCTCCCTCCCCTTCCCCAAAATACATTGCACTGAGATTAAAAGAGGTAAAGATTTTTTTTAAAAAAAGAAAAAAATTCTAATGGTAACAGTAGGTGGATCCAGACGTAGTTAACAAGTATGACTTCTTTGGAATGGTATTGTTTAATTCCTAATATTCATTCAAACCTGAATATATCAGGAAATGGAACATGAAGAGACAGAATTGGTTATTAATGGATAAATAATAAGCAAAAATAGTTCTATCTGATAATCACCCATGTCTCATCTTTGCTTTACTTTTGTAAGTGACCTGTCTGTTCACACTCTCAATATGTCACTTTCTAACTCCACTTTCTTTTTCAGTAAACATCTTCCACTTATTTCTTCTGTTACCTGCAGCATTTTTTCTTTCCAAACCACTGATAATATCTTTTCCTGAAGCAGCTCAGACTTAAGAGAAGGTTTTCTACAAAAAATATGATTATTGATTGATAAACTATTAAGGAGTCCGTAGAATCTTCGAGCTTGTGATTACAAAGATGTTAATAGCTTATAATGATACATGGCACACCATGTATGATTTTTTGATAATGTCAAATTTCATCTAATCATGGTTGGACCTTCATTATGGCCAATATAAGCATTACCCCCTTACAATGCCCAGGTGTGAAAGCTTCTAAATATGCAGCTGTTATTACTATTACCAGCAGCATCTGTGGCAAAACAGCCAGTTCAGTATAGGGATGGAGATTAAGAGGCATTGTGGGGTTACCAAAGATAAGGGAGAATTGGGAAGAGAATGTGTGCCAGGTAATCCCTTATTACTTATGCATCTATGCAGCATCTGCAGGAGGTATAGAAGTAGCCTTAAGAATCCAAATATAAATTTGTTTGGATATTCAGCAAAACTCTGTGCAACCATTAGAAAGCTCCGTAACTTACACTGCTATGTGAAAACTAGCAAAACCACTTAAAACAAATACATACAGCTGTTTAAATCCATATTTTGAATTAAAGTGTTTTTCTGAATTTCATCTCTAGCAGTGTACTATGGAAATGATTGCTTTCAGGAAATTAAGATGTTTGCTGTGGCTCTTTCATGTGTGAAGAAGTACATTACTCACACTCCTTACTTATGACAGCACAGTGGCTCAGCCTAAAAAATTAAAAGGATTACCATACGTTCTGCTTGAGCTTCAGACTCAGCCTTGTTAACCCCTTTAACCTCCCCAATGCATCAATTTTGGAAGCAAAATGGACTCTAAAATAGTATACATTATGATTTGCAGTGATTTCCCCCGAAACAGGTTCACTTTATTTTTATTGGAACACAAAGCTTATTAAAGAAAAATTGCAAACAGTAATGGCAGGGATCTTCTTGGTGACTTCTGCTGGAAAGCAGTAAGTACCTTTATGGACTGTGGGCAAAAATATATTCAGTTTCTCCAGCTCTACAATAGTTACTAGGGAGCACCATGATGCGCTTG
This sequence comes from Anolis sagrei, assembly GCF_037176765.1. NCBI lineage: Eukaryota > Metazoa > Chordata > Lepidosauria > Squamata > Anolidae > Anolis > Anolis sagrei. Next base: position 144,904,260 of record NC_090025.1, read on the forward strand.
AACCCCAAGAGACACTGATTGGTCAAGCAGGTGACTCTCATGTTGTCATCTGACTGGTCATTATCATCCTCTGTGCCAGTGGTTCTCAACTTTCCTAATGCTGCGACCCCTTAATACAGTTCCTCAAGTGGTGATGATCCCCAATCATAATATTATTTTTGTTTAAACTTCATAACTCTAATTTTGCTACTGTTATGAATAGTCATGTAAATATCGAGTTTGCAAGATGTATTTTCATTCACTGGATCAAATTTGGCACAAATACCCAATATGCCCAAATTTGAGTACTGGTGAGGTTGGGGGGAATTGATTTTGTCATTTGGGAGTTGTAGTTGCTGGGATTTATAGTTCACTTATAATCAAAAAGCATTCTGAACTCCACCGATGATGGAATTGGACCAAACTTCCCACACAGAGCTCCCATGACCAACAGAAAATAGTGGAAGAGTTTAATGGGCACTGACCTTGAGTTTTGAAGTTGTAGTTTACTTACATCCAGAGAGCACTGTAGACTCAGTGATGGATCTGAACCAAACTTGGCACAAATACTCAATATGCCCAAATGTGAATACTGGTGGAGTTTGGGGAAAATAGAACTTGACATTTGGGAGTTTCAGTTACTAGGATTTATAGTTCACCTACAATCAAAGAGCATTCTGAACACCACCAATGATAAAACTGGGCCAAATTTCCCACAGAGAACCCCCATGCCTTGAAGGGATTCGCTGGGGTGAGCCTCCCGCCTGCTCTCCTTTCCCCACTTGGCTGAGAAACAGCCGTCCCCTTGGCTAAGAGGTTGTCTGAGAGGCTGGCCAATCACAGTGAAGGAAGGCTTTTGTTGGGATGATTCCAAAAAGGAAAAGAGGGGTAAGAGGAGAGATCTTCAACCTTCTCTGCCTAAGGGGTTCCTAAGACCATCAGAAATATAAGTTTTCTGGTGGTCTTTGACAACCCCTCTGAAACCCCCTTGTGACCACTGAAGGGGTCCCAATCCCTAAGTTGAGAAATGCTGCTCTATGTCCTTCTGCATAAGTATTTGGGTAGAACTTTATGCTTATAAGCATCAAATAGGATCTTAGTCAATATGTTTTAATTTTTTAAAGTACACAATGATGAGATGGAAGGCCATTTTTGGTCACCAAGTATTCAAATGTTATTTCACTGTAGAGCTGCTTCAAATTATTCATGACAGGTATGCTGTCAGATTGCTATGGTAGTATCTGAATCTGAGTTAAATATGGATGAACCAAGTTCTATGGTAAAAACTGATATCATATTATCATGGTCATAAAAAATGATTAAAATGTTGCTGACCACAGCATAAAGCCACTTGCTATGTAAATGGAGCTTTGTCTATAGCCTTGTAAATTAGATAATGGCTGCATTCAAATGCTAAAGTATGGGGACTTCAGTCCTTTTGAGTCGTAGAAAGCATTTGGGATTTTAAGAATGTTACAGATATTGTCACAGGATGCCTGCTGTGTGGGTATCACCAGACTTGAAACACTGATTTCACAGGAGGGAAAAGCATCTCTTTCTCCATACGTTTCCCAGAATGCATACTCAGAAAAAGGAATAGAAATACATAATTCCAATCCCAGAAAGAGAAAGTGAGAGGACAGAAATAAACATGTAGATATAAATCCAGAGAGAGAAACTGGGGCTGACTCAAAGTGAAAAACACATAGCAAACAAATTATTATAGTGAGAGAGAAGACATGCACAAATCCAAAGCTAAAAAAATCACATACTAATGCCTCAAGAGATGTAGGAAAAGACAGAAAGAATTCAGAAATAATAACACAGAGAGACAGGCTCTACATTGCCTCTTTCCTTCCACTCCTCCTCACATCAGGTACTTTTCCTTATGTTAAACTAATGGACTACTGAGCTAATGAGTTTTGGACTTATTCAGTAGGACAGTTCTTATTCTTGAATTGTTAAGAGTCAGTTTCTATTTATATACCAATCTGATTCATGTAAACACATAACTGATCACACAACTACTTGTATTATAATGATTGCTTGCTTGTTTTCTTCACTCCTTAAATTGGCTTTGTAATGTAAGCTCGTACTATAAAATAGATTTGCAAATATTTTAAAACTGCCCACAAAATAATATTAGTCTCAGAGGGAGCTTTGGGGATTCTTAGATAAACAAATTGGATAATCTACTTTTCCCTGAAAATGTAGCACTTTATATCCCTGTGCTAGATATAACCTTAACAATTAAGTCACTTCCAAGAAATTGTGGCTACATTATCTTTGTAAATGTAAATTTAGTCATATATTATACTAATTTCAAAGAACCCAAGAAGATAGCAACCAATGTGCTGAAATTAGTTAATTAACAGGCCATTGCTACAGTGGAATGGAATCTTACAGTAAAATCAATAAAGCTGTTTAAGTACAAAGAAGAGTATGCTGAGTACAACTTAATCAAGAATTTGGTGTTGTGAAAGTAGACCCAAGGCATAAATCCAATAGGATTAAGGATTAACATGGTAACAAGTAAATGAGGGTTTTATTGTCAAGGCACAGCCATTAGGAAGACAGTTACCTCCTCTGTTTTAGACAGTTGAATACAACAAAGACTTGGTGAATCCTGTAAACTCTGTATGTTATTTGCCAATTTAAGAATCTCATGACTGACTTAAAAGCAATTAAATGGCAAAACATATAGAACAGAAATGTAACTTAATATTCCAAATGTAGGTTACTTATTTTATCCATTCAGTTTCAGTGAGCCCCAAGTAAAAACAAAGTTTGAGATTCTTCAGTTTTCTACAGAATATGAAAAATTTGATCATGCCTGAAAAAATATATCTGTTCTATATGATACTAAAGACGGTAATAAAAGCATAGAGTTACTACTGACAATATGTCTAGGGAAACAATGCAAGCATAAAAGATTAATATAAGCTTTTCATTTTCAAATCAGAGAGGACATTTTTTCTTAACACTGAAGTATCATGCCTTTTCATAACAAATGAGGTGGTAGTGAGTGCTGACAGAATACAGACAAACTAGAGTCAGTCAGAAAGCACAATTTCAGCATGCTCGGTGAAACTTCAAGGTATGCAGAAATATTTTTTAAAGATATACTATGCAAAATAGCCCCATGATGACTGTTCTTTCTCAAAAGCCACAGGATGTCGGTGTGTGTCAAATGGCCTTTTTCAGTTCCTTATAGTGGGATTTTGCACCAAGGGGTCATTTTCTTATTTTTATGGTAGTAAGTAGATTCAGATAGAAAGACAGATAAGTTCAGATAGAAAAACATGTTCTAGACTACTTTTAGGTAGTATTGACTAAGGACCTCACCCCACAGTTATCATAATCATCATTATCGTCATCATATATTATACACCACCTCTCTCCCTATGGGGACTCAAGAGGGGGAAGTGTTTGGAATCTTCTTCTTTCCGTGGCATTCCATGATGTCCTATCTTTAAAGCTGCCAGAGAATGTACTCATCCCCACCATACAGGATTGTCGCCTCCCATTTCTGGATAAACCATCATCTTAACAGATTGAAGATGGAGAAATGCAGCATTTCCCAACCCATGTTAAATTACCTGCTTTTAGCCATTTCTATGCCCAGGGAGACCACTGGGGTCAATTTCTGCCCATCTTTCAAACCTGCCATTTCTATACACATCAAAAACAGTCACATGGGCAACCCACAGAATGCTCTTGCATCATGTGATGGGCTCCATGGGATTCTGCTTTTTAAATGTATAGAAACAGAGGGAACACAGTGTCTGATGAAGTCCTAAGTGAAATTTACAGATACTCAGCTCCATCCACAGATTTTGTGATAATTTCATTTTGATAATAATGATTAAGAGAACCAAAACTAACCTTACAGAACAAATCCTTTGATTCCATATGATGTTATCTGTCTGGGTTATGTTATAAAACTACCATCCCCACCATGACAGCCTTCAGATGTCTTGGAGTATAATGCCATCACTACCAACTACCTGGATAGAGGTGATTGGGAGTTTTAATATGTTGTAACTAGCTAACACGAGATTAGAGAAGGCTGCTGTAGATACAGCTTATTATAATACTCTAGTCATTGCTTAAAAGAATATTGTGCATTTAGTTAATTTTATAGCAGTTAAGAACTATATGGATGACGAAGGATGGTGGCTAGGTGAGCTTGGAGTATGCTTATTCAAAGAGAAGCCAAGGTCAAGACTTCCTACAGTGTAGTCTACTTTTTACAAACATAACATAGCATAAAAAGTCACATATTTTGCTTGGAGATGGAAACAGTAAGGCTTTCCATTACAGATGCAGAAACCGAGATAACCCATTATATTGGTCAGCCAGAACAATTAGAATTCAGGAGGTAGCACTAAACAGTGCAACTGACAGTTACAGTCCAGGGACGAGTGTTGCTCCCAGAATAATTGACCAGTTGTTTACGAAGTTTTGGAAATAAGTTAACTCTTATTATGAGAGTATTATATGCATCCATTTTGTAATTATAGACATCTTAGCTTGGCTAAATTATCTGAATTGAAATAGGAATTTGATTAATTTCCTTTCTTAAATGTTTCCTTGAATAGTTTGAAATGTGTCAGTAAATCAAAGAACTGCCAACACTGCATCCAATTACATTTTAAGAAATTAGAACACCATTTGCCTAGAAGATAAATAATTAAGGGTGTATTTTATAAATGTATTTCCATTTGTTAGAACTAGGTTTAAACAAGAACAAGCATGTACTAATTAATTATAACTTAAAAGATTATTCTTAAACTCTTTGTAAAGCTTTATTATTAATCATTGGAAAATAGATTTCTCTGAAAAGACACAGCATGAATTTAATTATTTTTTTCTCTTTAATTTTTAACATTTTCATGAAGTGTTTAATTTTTAATCACCGCATTTTTTATCCTCACCATGTCTCTTAAGCAAGATAAATAAGTTTAAATAAATCACAACAGTATTGAGATAAAAGTCATCTGTACTGGTGCTTTCAAAAGTTAATGTTTCCTCAGTCTCTGTGGTATTTATCATAGCTTTTGCTTTAAAAAAGAACAGTGCAGACTAGATAGCTCTGGAGGGGTTTAATATAACAAACAATTTGTTATCTTCAATAGTATGAATGTTTAAATGATATTCAATCCTGTATATATTTATAGATATGTAAACCCGTATTAAATGAATGGGACTTACTCTGAGATAAGGTTGGTTGTAGTATTGTAGCTAGGTAGAGTGATCTTAATTTCCTCAGATTACTTCCCAAGGGGATTTAGGATGTGGATTGATCTTATCTCATGAGTTCTGTAGCCAGAGAGGAGACTGCAGTGGTTTCCAACTGTTGGTCCTATAGGTGCTTTGGCCTCCCAACTTCCAGATGCCTTAGCCAGCTTGTCCAATGATCAGAAATTCTGTGGACTGAACACCTGGAGGACCAAAACCTATAGCATTAAGCAAAGTGGCTCATTTCAATTTATCCTCATGAAAAGCTCTTTGGATTAAATATGCTGCTCATTTCCATATTAGTGGTAGGTTTTGAAATTGAGCATTGTCAGTTAGGGCAGTGGTTCTCAACCTGTGGGTTCCCAGGTGTATTGGCCTACAACACCCAGAAATCCCAGCCAGCTTACAGCGCTTAGGGTTTCTGGGAGTTAAAGGCCCAAACATCTGGGGACCCACAGGTTGAGAACCACTGAGTTAGGGGGTGGGGGTCTGATCTATTTTTGTATATGTTGGAGCCAATGCCTGTCAAGTGAAGTCCAGATTAGATCTTTCAGCAGTCTATCTAATTTGCATTTGGGGAACCTCATTCCCATTTACCCAATGCTTTCATTGGGAAAGCTTTTTTTAAACCTGCTGAGCTTTAAAAGCCTAGCAAAGCTGTCTTTCCAAATCTCTCCATCCTGACTGTCAGGATTGTAGAAGTGGTGGAAGATGCCACTTGATTCCCACTGCTCCTCACTCAGAATTGCTCAATAGTACTGTAATTTGTATCATAGGTGTGAGTTTTGGTTTGTCTTAGGCATTTTCCCCCTTTTAAGGGGTTTTATATAATGCGACAGAGTGCACTTTATGCATTCTGAAGTGTATTTGAAGCTGATCTGAAATGATTGTATAGGCTTAGTGATTCAAGAAGCAAAACAACACATATAGGTTAGTGACTTGTGATCAGTGATGTTTGTGTTCCGAGTCAAGGCTACAAATGACGCAGACATTGCTAACTTTCTTTCTATTCAAACAATCCCACTTGTCATGCTAAATGAGAAATGTGTCATTGAACAAAGGATGATAGGGATGACAAAGTGGTTAATTTTCCATAGAGATAAACTTTGGAGGAAAGAGATAAGTTGCTTCTTCATATTGCAGGAAGCAATGCATCTTTTTTCAGATGCTGAACATTATGCTCGTGTCCTTCTGATTATATCCAAATATGAAGTGGCCAGTACGCATTTCAGGGTACTCAAAGCTAATGAGACAATCTGTCTGAAAGGAATTGCCTGCTTATTTCCAGATGTCTTCTTGTCCCTTAGAGGCTCTACTAGCATAACGCCCACTTTATAGGAAAGGCTCAGTGAGCATCATCTAAATTATTAAAAGGCAGGGTTTAGTGACTTTAAATAAAATGTGTACACTTTTCATTGCTAGACAATGTAATCTATGACCCAGATGTAAAAAATACTAACACATTTTATACATGCAAACAGGGATAAAGTCCTATAGTTTAAGGATCAAATGGAAGTATAATAAATAAATTTGCCATTTTGTAACAAATTCAAACTGAGGGTCCTCTGCAGTGAAAAATATATTAGTATTTCATTTATTTATATATTGATATTCCCCCAGTAATTGAACTCAAGGCAATTTACAAATTATTTAAACCAATACAGATTAAAAACATAAAAAAATGTAATTGATACATATGCAATTTTAAAACAGAAATATATTTAGAGGGAGATGTTTCACCCAATCATAATCTCCAAGCCCCTAACACTGATGTAGGCAAGATATAGGAAAATAAACTGGGCATATTACTCCAGGAGAGGTTTGAGCAAAGCATAGTAGCGTGGGATTGCTACTTGTCATGATTTTGATGCTATGTTCCTGTTAGAATTACAGACACTTTAAAGGGCCAGACTCAAAAGTGATTTCAATACAGAGTTTATTAAAACAAATCAAAAAAGGACGCAAAGGCACTTAAATGCAGTGCCACTGGTCAAAACTCAAGAAATAACCAGTCCTGGTTCAAAATTCTTTACAGGAACATAATCTGGATTAGTTGGATTAAAGAAATGAATCAAAGCATTCTGAGGTCAAAAAAAGGCACAGTACACAACTGGTTAACAAAGGAGGAGCCACAGGAAGAGAAGTGTTGTCAGCTGAAGTCCAGGGTCGAAGCGGGAGAAATCCAAAACAGCGCAGGTCCAGAGTCCGTTGAAGCAGTGTCTTTAGCCAAGCTGATCCAGGTCCAGGAAGGGAGAAGTCCACACTCACGAGAAGCCAATCCGGGTCAATAACAAGAGATACAAACTGCAGATCCCAAACCAACACCGAACACAAAACTGGCAATAGAAAGTCACACAGCACCCAAAACACAAACACACTCCAACACCTTGCCTTCTGCAGGGTCCCCTCACTCCTGAGCCCACTTTTATTTACAACTCATCATCAGAAGATGAACTGACCGCCGCCCTACCATTATCCCCCACAGCTGCTTCCAGCTCTTCATGTGAGCCCCCTTGTCTTTCCCTCCAAGTCCTCCATCTCCTGTCAAGACTTAGGTCCCCCCAAGGCTCAGTTGGATCTCCTGATTGCCAGTCTTCACCCCCAAAGAACCCCATAATGGTATCACTAGTTGTTGGCTCCTCACAAATAGCTTGCACTTCTCTTATCTTAGTCCAATCCAAGGTCACCTTTATCACCTTCACTCATTGACCCATCATCCCCAGAGAATCCCTCAAATGACTCCTCATCTGTAGGCGCTGTAAATATGTCCCGGATCCTCTTTCCCTGCTGCTCATCATCAGATTCCTGCTCCCGAGTAACCCTTTTCCCCCTTCTGACACCTATAATGATTGACCCATCATCCCCAGAGAATCCCTCAAACGACTCCTCATCTGTAGGTGCTGTAAGTATGTCCCGGATCCTCTTTCCCTGCTGCTCATCATCAGATTCCTGCTCCCGAGTAACCCTTTTTCCCCTTCTGGCACTCAAACTACTGTTTTTAATGTTACTCACAGGCTCTACTACAACAGTTCCTGTTGATGCAGCCCACAATTTTATGAGCTCTTTTGGCCACTACATTACATTGCTGATTCGTGTTTAGCCTGTGGTCTACTAATACCATAGAATCATAGAATCATTAAGTTGGAAGAAATCCTGTGGGCCATCAAATCCAATCCCCTGCCAAGAACCAGGAAAATCACATTCAAAGCACCCCTACATCTCTTCCATGTGTCTTAATTTCAAACCAAGTATTATCAATCCTATATGTGTGTTTCATTTTTCCTTCCTAGAAGATGTAATAATGATTAAAAATAAATGTAATTAACTGTGGAGCGGGATTAATAATAATTTGATGCTCCATGAAAGAACACTTGTAGTGCCTATTCTGTTTCAAACACAAGAGAACAGTGGGAAAGATGGCTCTACCACATGCTCTTGGTTTTGCTCTTGATACAGGCTCCATCTGCACTGACCATTTAATGGAATTTTAAGCAAACTACAGTGGCTAGACAACAAACCCCATGAAACGGTGGGAAAAGAAAGCCCTTAATTTGCCTCCATACCATAAACTGGTTCCAGGGTTTCCTGCATAGTTATCTGCACAGCAAAACTACTTTCTTCAATCCCATTTGAAATTGACTTAAGTGGTCCATATAGATGTGCCCACAGTGCCAGATTTTCTTCTGTTCTGGTCCAAACAACACCTCCAAATGACACCTCAGGTAAAAGCAAATAAATGCAGAGAAAACTGGATGTTTCCAGTTTACTCCATATTAATTTGACACCTGAAAAGATCTGGACCTTTCCAGGTGCCAGGCCTGTGGGGATTGATTCCCAGGATGGCTTCCACTGTCCTGGGTGTCAGTCCCCACAGCCATCCCAGTTCTTTGGGCTCCTGGAGTCCAAAGGAGTGGAAGAGTTCTCAACCTTACTCTCTAGCTCCCCATTCCCCCCCCCCCAAAAAAAAAACTTAGCGGAGGGACCTGCTGACAGCATTGGCCCCTCTGCAGAGTACTCTTAATGTTTGAAAATGGTGCATGAGGGGGTGGTGGGGGAAGAAGGATTTCCCTCTTCCTCCTTCCTCCCAAATCCTGATGTCATTTTTGATGCCAGGAGTATTGTACAGAGGGGAGGGCACTGCCAGCAGGCTCTCAATAGGTTTTTTGGGGGGAGGGGATAGGGGGCTGGATGCCACTCCTAAAAGGACAGTCCAGGGTTTGATTTGAGAGTTGAGACTGAAATGCACGAGGAAGCGGGTTATTGTGCACTGCTTCATCTTGAGTTTTAGGGAATAGCAGAAGGACTCTAACCCTTCTCTGTAGCATTAATCCCTTTCTCACACCTTCCTTCTTCACCAAAAACAATTATTCAACCCACAGAAGGGCTAACTAAAGAGAATAAAAAATATATCCATAAGTTTTTCTCTTCTGCAAATTACTTGGACAGGAAAATTTAATCAAATTTACAAGGCAAGCATCTCTTCCTTCCCACATAACACATTTCTTCTCCAAATTGAAAACTTCCTTGTGAGCACTTTAAAAGGATTTTTTTTTAAAAAAATACTAAACAATATACATTAACCCAGAGTCACCCCATCCATTTTTGTCACCTCCAAGACCAAGACAAAGAAACACATATAATAGAGCCATTGTATCTGCTTGGGGTTGGTTCCAAAACTCCCTCTGGAAACCCAAACTCATGGATGCTCAGGTCCCATTATATACAATGGTATAGTAATAAGATATTCCCCTGGATCAAATTGCAAACAACTCAAATGAGTACCGCAGAGATCCTTAAGATCTCTTTTCTTTTCTGAATCATGATTGGATGAATCCATGGATGCAAAAGCAATGGAAATGAAGGATTAGCTGTCATGTTCATCTATATGTCTTTGGAACATATTATTGTTATTCTTAATGTGGTAATACTGCATTTTCTTTAATGTATCCCTTTAAAGAATACCATTAAATGTGAGAGACATCGTCTACTGCACAGGAGTTTCTCTAATGGATGAGGACGTCTGGGAGTTCATCTGGATGAAATTCCACTCTACTACAGCAGTATCAGAAAAGAAAATATTGCTAGAAGCTTTAACATGTAGTGATGACAGAAATTTGTTAAACAGGTCTGCTAATTTCATTGATCCTTTATTTTGTTTCTTACTGTTATATCACTAAAAATATCACTTTTCCCATGAACATGTTTACAGGCAGTTTCTAAGTTTACAGGCAGTTTCTAAGTTACCAACAAGATAGGTTTTGAAGGTTTTTTCTTAAGTTGAATTTGTATGTAAGTCGAAACAGGTACATTTTTAAAGTGTAACACACACACACATGTATATATATAGAGGGGGGGGGGGGTGAGCAAGCTAGCTTTGGACAGCATAGAGAAGGGTTAGCACCCCAGTAACATTTGTTTTGCTGCCTGTGCAGCAAAAGATTTCACCTTACTTTCTGTCCCTGTGATAATTGGATTTTGAAAAAAAGTCTTGTTGTGGAAACAAGGATTGGGGATAAAACTTTAGGGGTGAATTTCCTTTTCGAAGATCTCACACCTGTTCTTAACCATGAGTAGTTTGTAAGTCAGATGCCTGAACTCACAGGGAAGCATTTTCATTATCAAGAAAGGTTTTATTGCTCTGTTTGAAACTATTAACTATTAGATCTTGTAGCAGCATTTGTTGCAACTTAACCCAGGATGAATCTATACTGTAGAATTAATGCAGTTGGATGCCACTTTAACTGCCATAGATGAATGCTATGGAATCATAGCATTCACCAAATATCTCCCATGATTCTATACCATTCAGCTATGGCTGTTAAAGTGGTGTCAAACTGCATTGATTACACAGTGTAGATCAGGCATGGGCAAACGTTGGCCCTCCAGGTGTTTTGGTCATCAACTCCCACAATTCCTAACAGTCTATAAGGACTGGTATTTCTGGGATTTGAAGTCCAAAACATGTGGAGGGCCAAGGTTTGCCCATGCCTGGTGTAAATGCACCCTTAGTCTACGAAAGGATATGCTATGAACTACTTTCAGTTAATCTCAAAGGTGGTACAGGATCCCTTTGCATACTGATAAGAGACTAGGTATTTGAGTATCAGAAATGTTTGCATGAAGATAATGTCTTTCAAACAATGTGTTTCAATTTCTCTTTAAAATAACTATGTATTTAAATGTTAGGCTAGCAGAAACTCATAGTAACATTTAAGGTGATATAGAAGTGACTAAAAATCTAGCTTGTTTTCTATCCTTTTTGGATGAAAACAGAAAGCCAGTGAATTAATTTCAGGAACCATGTTGTAATATTTGGTCAGAAAGCATGATGTTTAAATATTTATTTTTGTGAAAACTAAACATTTTTCCCCTTTTCCCATTATTCAAGGCTTCTTAACCTCTCTCTAAATTCAGAAGTTGTCCTGGATCAGGATGCAATTGATGTCATTATCCATGTAGCTAGAAATCCACATGGAAGAGATCTTGCTTGGAAGTTTTTTAGAGAAAAATGGAAAATATTAAATGCAAGGTAAATAAAATGTTTTTAAGTGTTTTGTGTTGCACAGCTCATGTTTATTTAATGCCCCATTTGCTTCGTCTCTTTCTATGGGAATATATGCCTACCTATATAAACACCGTGATCATTGTGTATGTTATGAGTTACTTTATTCTTTTCATAGATGGTTCTGTACAATCATTTGTTTCTCTATTGTTATGCATGTTAGTACTCTATAGTAATGGTATAAATACATACATTCAAATGTATCTGTGCAGCAGACAGGTCTTTTAATCCCCTACAGGTCAACTTGCCCATTTGTACATAGAAAGGTCACTTGATGTAATATTGACTGTTGAATCTGGCAGATACAGAGAACCTCATGTATAAAGGATTGTTGTTAAGGATTTCTTGGTATTCAAGGCTTGGGTATTTGCGCAGACAAGTTGTTATCTTTGAATTAGTTGGTGGGTAGTGAAAACACAGATAATTATGAACCCTATAGAAATTATCAAATTAAGGATTTCTGATCCAAGAATACCATATCATCATGCTGAAGGACCTATAAATGCCTACAGATAACATATATTATTGGACATAGATAAATGAAACTGTGGATATGAGTACTGCATATATAGGGGTGGTGCTGTATTTTCACAGGCTGTTAAGTGCTTCAAGTTATCTGAACAAATGGCAAGAATTTGTCATTTTGTTTCTTAACTGCATGAAAGGGAAGAACATATTGAGATAGGGAATGTCTCTACAGATCACACCCAACAAGCGCACGCACGCGCGCGCACACACACACACAGAATCTAGCTGGATTCTTCTGTTATGTTCCATAATAACCAGGTTTCAGTTATAGCCTGTTGGGATCCCACACTTTTAGTCTGGAGAAGGCTCATGCATGGGTCACTTATAATATTACAGAAATACTGTAGAAGGAGTACATGGTTTGTATGCAGAAGGTCACAAATTAAATTCTAAATACCTAATCAGTGTGCAAAACATCAGGATGGTCAACCAGTGCTCTGACTTTGTATAAGGTGGATTCCTATAAATATTGCATGGAAAAAGTATGATAATGTTATTCACTAGGTAAAGCCCAAATAGCCCAAAGGCACCAGATCCTGTCTGATCTCAGAAGCTAAGGAGGTCTAAGCCTGTTAGTATATGGAAGGTAGAAAGCTAGAAAGAGAATATTGGGTGCTGTAGGCTATATTCAGAGGAAGTCAATGAGAAACCTCCTCTGAATAAATATTGTCAATAAAACCTATTACACGATGTCCATAACTCAGAGTTCACTTGAAGGCACACAAAACAAATGACACACAGCAGTCCTTTCTGTACTTTTTAGAATAGCAAGCAATGACCAGTTCACTTTGTAACTTCAGCCAGTCAATTTAATGTAGTTAATTTTAATTTAACCTTCTAATTTAAAAAAGGAGATATCATAGATCTGCTCAAGTTGAATTGTTATATATTTGTATATATAAATACTAATATGTTATTAAAATACTGAGTCATAATTAATAACATAGTATCTGTTAGTAATCTCACAGCACACAGAGGTTAATGCCAGCCAGAAAGTCTGTAGTTTGGGTATCAGTTGGCCTTCTTCCATGTAGCTGTTCGTAATTTTTTTCATTATGGAATTATCAAAGTTTTTCCCATCTCACATTTCATAAGGCTTAGGATGTTCCAAGGCAGAGGTAAAACCCACACAGAAATGGATTAAAATAATCCGCTTCCATGCGGGTTCTAGTTCCAACCCCCAACCCAAAGCCTTGATTTTCCCTGGGGGGGGGGGGGGCTACATGCCAAATCAGGATGGCATGAAGCAACCCGACACCCCTGATTTTGCTGCTAAAATGTACCTCAAAGGGGCTGGCAGCCACAGAGCATGTCTGTAGCATCCACCTGGCTAGAGGAAATGGTGACTCAGAAGATTATTTATTTATCGTGTCATCAGCAACCATTGTATTACAATTCTAACAGAGCAAAACAAACACAGAGATTAAAAAGAAAAAGAAAAAAGAAAGAAAGAAAAAAAAAACCACACAGATTTTGTAAATTTGGTATTTGGTTAAATGTCCTTTGACCAGTATCTGGCCACTTGGAGTGCCTCTGGGGTTGCCGCGAGAAGGTCCTCCATCGTGCATGTGGCAGGGCTCAGGGTGCATTGCAGCAGGTGGTCAGTGGTTTGTTCTTCTCCGCACTCGCATGCCGAGGATTCCACCCTGTAGCCCCATTTCTTAAGATTGGCTCTGCATTTCGTGGTGCCCGAGCGCAGTCTGTTCAGCGCCTTCCAAGTCGCCCAGTCTTCTGAGTGCCCAGGGGGGAGTCTCTCATCTGGTATCACCCATGAATTGAGGTGCTGGGTTTGGGCCTGCCACTTTTGGACTCTCGCTTGCTGGGGTGTTCCAGCGAGTGTCTCTGTAGATCTAAGAAAACTATGTCTTGATTTAAGTCATTGACATGCTGGCTGATACCCAAACAGGGGATGAGCTGGAGATGTCTCTGCCTTGGTCCTTTCACTATTGGCTGCTACTTCCCGGCGGATGTCAGGTGGTGCAATACCGGCTAAGCAGTGTAATTTCTCCAGTGGTGTGGGGCGCAGACACCCCGCACCACTGGAGAAATTACACTGCTTAGCCGGTATTGCAGAAGATGGGAAGGGGATAAAGAAAATCCTTCCCCACTCTCCCTGCCTCGCCATTTCCTCTAGCCTAGAGGACACTACAGACAGTAATGAAACTGGGGGTTGGAGGGAAAGGCAGTGGGCATCCTCTCACCCCTTAGGGCTCCATAAGCCCAAAAGTGCAAGCAGGATGTAGAGATTAACCCGAGTATTGAAGAATGTGATATTGGAAGTCAATCCAATATCACAGGTCCGGGTTTCTCATTAAGATCTAAATCCGATGAGAAAACCCTGGTTTATTCCACATCAATTTGCTTTTACCAGAGACGTTGGTTGGATACCTCCTGTAAAACTGAGACAGGTCTCAGATTAAAGCCCTGTCTGGAAGGGCCCCTAATAAGCATTCTATTTATAGTGAACACATGAACAAAAGTAGTAAGTTTAAAAATTAGTGTTGAGAAAAATAGGGAAAAAATGAAAGAAAAGGCAATGCAAGTAAATGTTTATGTTTATTCATATGCATGTTTGCCAGCCTAGCTGATAAACTACTTTTTATGAATCAGATTGAATGTGAACCAGAATTTTAAAGAGAGAAACTTGGATTTGTTGAATTATTACAATAGAAACATTTTAAGATTTGAATTATCAAAGGCCTTCTCACAATATCTAATCTGTGTTTGTGTTTTTGACCTGGTGCTGAAGATATGGAGAAGCATTATTTATGAATTCAAAACTTATCAGTGGAGTTACAGAATTTCTTAATACAGAGGGTGAATTAAATGAGGTAAATATTATGCAGGCTCAGTCCTTGCAGTTATTTTGCATTCTTCTTTCTAACGTCGCCTTACTTTGTGGTATAATGTGATTCAGCTCTTCTTTTTAAATATGGAACAACAGAATGTTGTTAGAATGAATTGGCGTTATTTTAATTTAAGGTAGGATTGAGCAATTTTCCAAGGTTGTGGGAGGTAACATTGCCCTACTAAAAGCCACCAGAAGTGGCACCCTCCTGCAATTTTCAAAGTTTCAGAAATTCCCTTTGGAAACATGGCACATTAGAATTTCCTTATGTATGCAGATGTACTTTATTGGGTGCTGTGAGGGTTGGTAGTCCCTTTCTCCTTTTGCATTGTCCTCCTCCCCACCTTTGACTTACTGAAAGTTCCCCAAACCTGTCTTTCATAGCCATTCAATGCTTCACAGCAAGCAGACAGAGAAGCATCAGGTTACAGCCCCATAGTCAGGTGTGAAATGATGGCATCAACACCCGAGACATTTGGTGGATCCTGGCAGATCTTAGCACTGCTGTGATCAATTCGCATCTGGCTATTGATCACAGCCTAGCATCTTTTCAATCTTTTCTATTTGCCACAAAGCATTAAATGGCCATGAGAACAGCCTTGGAGCCTTTTTATTAAGTATGTGTACGTAGAGATAATTATAGCATAGGTCCACCTGTGAATATGTAAGCTATACTGGGAGAAGTTGGATTGGGGCTAAAGAGTGTGCAACTTGATTTCCAGCAGAATTGCAAAAGTGTTGATGATGCTAATGAGGGTGGGAAAGCACAAAAATAACCAAGAGGAAATAAGCAGGCTACCTGTCCAATTTCCTTTATTTAAGGACATGTTTGTTTAACAAATAAAAGCAACGTTGATTGGGAATCTATAGGCAGTCCCTGAATTACAAACATCTGGCTCACATCTGACTCATAGTCAATAATAGGGGTGAGACAACAGGAAGTGAGAGAAATCTATACCTAGGAAGGGAAACTCCTGGAAGAGTTATCATTCTGAAAGTTGTCTCCACTAAAGTTCTATCACCAATCCTTGTTTCCAAAACAAGCCAACAAGGGACAAAATGTGAAGTGAAATCTTCTTAACAGGAGCACAGACAGCAAAACAAACACCACAGGCGTATTAGGGGTATTAACCCTTCCCTGTGCTATTCAAAGCACTCCTACACACACACACACACTTAAAAATGTACCTGTTCTGGCTTCCAAATTCAGCTGAAGAACAAACTTACAGAACCTATTTTGTTTATAACTTGAGGATTGCCTGTATTTGAAAGTAAATGTACTTAATAGAGTTAATTTATCTATTGTTAGAAAAGTATAAATACAGTTACTGCTCCTGATAATGTGTCAAGAAGCCCCTCAAACCCATGCATAAACATCCAGCCATTTACAATACAGAGTTGAATGTGTTCCTCAACCCTAGACAAACACATCTTTTGTAATAGTTGATAAACTAAGGCTCTTCAGAGAGGAGCCTGTGTGTTTTAGCTTAATGTAGCTTCAAACGCTACATTAGGAGTGTTTCCAATTTTCCCTATTTAGTTTTCTATGTAGGAGTAAAACTTGATAAGAGCCCAGCTGTCTGCAACATAAAGCAGCTGAGCTACAGGAGAGACAGAGGAAGTGATGTTAATGTAATCAGGCATTGGCACGTCAATATCTTCCAGCACAATTTGAAGCAATTGCATCACACCTAATTGATGCAGTCTGTTGCCTTATTGCATTTTGTAATAAATAATATCCATGTAAAAATCTCCCTACAGGAATTTCTGCAGCAAATATTGGGCTCTGTTTTCAATATATGATTTGTTCATATGCATTGAAAAAATGAATTCATGTCAGATGAGCCCAAATTAACATGCTAAATTGTTTTTCCAGCTAAAGAACTTTATAAAGACCCATGAAGAGGGATCTGCTGCCTCTTTTTCTCGAGCTGTGGAAACAGTAGAAGCTAATGTCCGGTGGCAATTGCTTTATAAAGAAGAATTATTTCAGTGGTTGAGAAAATCACTGGCACACTAATAAGTGTTTCTAACAAAGACTCAGTGCCAAACTGTGCAAGTGGAGAAGCACGGTATGAAACTCCAGGAACCTTTGACTGGAAACTCAATGAAGACCAGTCCAAATTGGAAGGATATATAGATATAGATATATTATATTTTTGCACCAGTCTTCTCAGAACTGTAAACTTCAAAGAAAAAAGGAAAAGACTCTGATGAAGAGAAAAGGTCATGAATGCTTACAAACCCCAGTTCCCATTGTACCATGGACAAATGTGATACTAAGTGGTGCATGTAAATGTTAATGTCAGTTTTTTGGGGGAAAGCCCTCAGAATATATGTGCATGGTTATATTATTCCTGCCTGTATTCCAGCATGCTTACTAAGGGTGTCCATGTTTTGTATGTGAATTTTCATAACATCAAAGATGGGCATTATGCAAAAGCACAAAGACTATCTGTGACAATCAGTATTTCAAGAGCAAGGTAGGATGAAAAGTTGGGTGTAAAAGATCCACATGAACAGCATGTGATAAAATTGTCACCTTTTCATGATGCAGCCCAGTTAGCACTCTGATTGTCCTTCCTTTAATGTCTGGATGTTAATTCTCTTTTGGAGCTATGAGTAATGATATAAATTGCAGTCTAAATTCTCTCCTTTTAAGCCAAGCACACTTGTATGTTCAAAGATAGGATATTTCCAAAAATGTACTTTCAGAGCAAAGTATTATTCATGGCTTTTATTAATTTGTTGACCCCACATTTATACTGTTTATGACAAAAAAATCATATATGGGTAGAATCTTCCTTCATTCTTCTTCAGTAAAAAGTATTCAACAAGTGCTGCTCAGTGTGGTAAGTAGTTACACAGCTGTTGTTTGATATAAAAATATCAAATTGATAGAAAGGGCAAAAGAAAAATCTGTGAGCTAGGAAACCCTGTATTTGGATCTATTGTAAATAACCGTGAATATTCCTTGATCCATTATCCTGCCAGCATGAATCCTGTTTCTTTATAAACAGGTGCCTGATTAAAATCAAACCGGAATGGTGTCTGGAGCAACTGTTAAGGATCAAACAGAATGGCATTTGGAACAACTGTGCTGGCCAGTGTTGAAAAATAGTCTCCTGTATCTGTTATCATTTATTTTTATTCATGTAAAGTACTTTGTAGAGCTCTTCAAAGGCAGTAGTTCTAAACACACTTACTAGGAAGAGACATATACTCCACTGAGCAGAGTGGAAATTAAGTTTAAGGACGGCACTCTATACCTTTATTTCCCCTTATTTTGTTCCAAAGAGCTGTAAAATAATGAGTTTGTTTAAATGGGTTTGTTTTCTTCAGAATTTGGGTAAATTCTTGCTCTATTCTAGTAACCAATATTGTTACTTTGTTTTAGGAAGTAGCATCCATCTTAGGAAGCATTCTGTCTGGTATGAAAAATAAACCGTTGACAGCATCCTCCAAAGTGGAAGGGATTTCTACTGCCCCTATGACCAGCTGCTTATAATCTTTGCATTTTCACTCTCCAACAGACAAGTTGACTGATCAGAGCCCACAAGAGAAAGAAATAGTTACTTTTATCATGTAGTCCATGAAGGACAGCTTTTCTCAGATAATAACATCACAATAGCAGCAACTGCCAGATTTTTCACATTATACATGAGCCCTAAGTAGGAACTTGGCTAAAAGCCCGTCAATGACACAATAGCTTTGCTGACTGGATTGCTGCCAGACTTGGGTGGAAAAAGAAATCAAATATAGACTTTTGTTTCCATGGAACTTCATTTCTTCAAAGAAAATTTCCCTAGGTGATCTTGTTCAGCTAAGCATTGTCACTTTAATTTTAGTCTACAAAGTAAATATTGAATTAAGTTTGTGGAATCATTGATCAGCCATTTTCTCCCATTGGCTAGCAACTGTAACATCCCGTGGTGATAGATGGATGTTTAACGCATGACCCTCCAGATGTTAGTGGCCTGCAGTCCCATCACCCTTCATCCTTGGCAATTTTGGGAGGTGCCGTTGGGATCTGCAATAACATCATTATACAGAGAGGCCTCATTATGAAAGACAAAGACCTTTTTTCTTTTATCTGTTTCAAGTGCTGAGTTCTAACAAGGACCTGAAATTTCTGTTGTGCTCCAGTGCTAAGGAACTGCTTTTTTCTGTAAAAACAAAACAAAACAAAACCAAAATGGTATCTCATATTTTCTAGAGCTAGCTTGTTAGACCTAGAGAGAACCAAATTGCACTGTAAGATCAAAGGCTCTTCAAATACAGCACCAAGACAATTTAATCAATCTTTAAAAGTGTAATAGTTATATAGCATCTTCCCCTCTTGAAGCCAAACTTAAACCTAGAAATAGGAAGTTGAGCCAGGAGAAAGGGCAGCTGTAGGAAGGTATGATCATCTGACTAGAGAATGGAACAGAATGAAAAAAAGCTTGTTGATCAAGAGAAAGGAAGCAAGAGAAAAAAAGAGCTGCCTGTAGATAAATGTGAGTGTTGCTTGAAGGAAGGTGGAAAACATATTGGCAGTTTAGGTTAAAGAAAGTTGGCATGAAGGGTAAAGATTTATGAGCAAGGCCTAAGCTCTCAAGATTTAAAAAGATGGCTAGTGTGTTATAAAGGTATAATTTATAACACAGGCATGTCATGTTATGTGAATGAATTAAACTCAGGAAAAATTAATTCAATATATTCTGCACCAAATCCTAGACAAGCAAACAGTCCAGTTAAGCATTTTATAGTTTCATCTTAAACACAAAGCATATGTTTATGAAGAAAAACATCAATATATCCTTGAATTACAAACTTGTTTAAGGTGATGCATTTTCAGTCACACAATAGCCAGTTTCAACATCTCAGATGGCAAAATCCATGTAATTGTCCTATAGATGCTATTGCTTCTGAACTTTTATCCACATTCTTCTTAGAGCCCTTCCAGACACAGCCAAAACCTATCCAAACCACACCTCAGGTTAATCCAGATTAATGCAGAGTAAACTGGGATTGCTTGATTTACTCCCGATTTTAAAATATACCTCAACAAATCCAGACCTTATTGCAAGGTCCAGATCTTCTGAGGTGTTGGGCCTTTGGGGATTGACTCTCAGGACCACATTCTGCAATCCTGAGCACCCGTCCCCATTGCCATCCTGGTTCTTTGGGCTCTAAGAGACCAAAGTAGGATGATGGCATCCTTATCCTTCCCCCAGTCCCCAGTTTCCCCTCTTAATGTGCCAGGGAAGCCTGGCTGCATCAAGGGGCTGGTAAACCGGGGGGGGGGGGGGAGCATGTAGTCACCCCTTACAAAATCCTGGGAATGCTGTGAGGCCTCAATCCTAGGAGGAATTGGGATTTTGGCCTGTCTGGAAATGCCCATAGGAACTTTTCAATTGGAACTGAGCTAATATAAGAACCATTTACTTAAATCAGTGTGCCCATGATATGGACTGTTGTTTTCCTTTATAGTACTCTCAGGGCCCTTCCACACAGTCATATAACCCAGAATATCAAGGCAGATGATCCACAATATCTGCATTCAACTGGGTTACCTGAGTCCACACTGCCATATAACCCAGTTCAAAGCAGATAATGTAGATTTTATGCAGCTGTGTGAAAAGGTCCTCAGTCACTGTCCACAATCCCACCCCATGGGCATGGTACAGATGCCTGAAAAATACTTAATACCTACAATGGGCTATAATCTATGAAAACCCATGCTATAATGCATTTGTAAGTCTTTTAAGATGCCAAAAGCCTCTTTGTTATTTTTTCTACTACTGAATAATAGACATGTGCAATCCATGGTTCTAAATGGTTCTAAAGTACTTACAAAACTAAAGTTCTGGTGGTGAAAACTAGGGGGCGCTGGTGCTTCGCTTCTACAGTGTTGCTAAAGTTCTGGTGGTGAAAATTTCAGAACTCTAACAAAACTTTCAAAATTTCATTATAAATGGCAGTTCCTAATTGGTTCTGTCATAAAAATCATCAGCAATGAAATAATAATGAAATTTTGAAAGTTTTGTTAGAGTTCTGAAATTTTCACCACCAGAACTTTAGCAACACTGTAGAAGCGAAGCACCAGTGCCCCCTAGTCTTCACCACCAGAATTTTAGTTTTGTAAGTACTTTAGAACCATTTAGAAGCATGGATTGCACATGCCTATTGAATAATATTGCTGTCCCTTTGTATAGTCATCTTAATGCCTCCTTCTTTTTAGACAATTTGCTAATGCAGACATGTCATAAAAGCCCAGCTTTAATTTCACTAAATTCAATGTACCAGAACTTGCTTTTGTGCCAGGTGTTTTAGCATCCTCTGGCTGACATCCTGTTAGTGACTTACAAAGGCATAAGTCCAACTTGCATCTGCATAAATCATTGTTTTGATCATTCCAGAGTCAGATTTTTTTCTACTGACTTCACACAATGACCAAACATTCACCCATCCACTTTTAAGATGCTGCCAGACACCAGACAGCATGCCTGTTTGCTGACCAGCTTAAAGTGAGGAACAACAGAAATTCATGACCTTATAACTGGATGCACAGCATTGATGTCATTCTTCATGACCTTTGAAGCACCCCCAGAAAACTATATAGAATGCCTTGCTACTGTGCATCCAGCTATAGGAACACAGTGTGATGGATCTGTTACATTTCCTTGCTTTCTACCAGTCAGTAAATGACTATACTGGGGCAGAGGATTGCAGCAATTTAAAGTTGAGTTTATGGGGAATTACCTTTCTACAAACCAGCGCAGATGGTGAAGGAGAAAGGGCTTTGCCTCCTCCGTCCAAAGAAGAAAACCAACCCAAAGTAGTTCCTGCTGGAACTACTTTGGGGGGCGGAGCCAAGAGGGAAATAGCCTCCCTCTGGCTCAGTCCTTTCTTGACGTCGAGGAGGACGGTCGCATGGTAAAGGTCGGTGAGTTGGGCCTGCGGGGGCAGTGAGGCCTTCGGCCTCGTGCCTCCGTGGCCCGGGATTTACAAGCTGCCGTACAGGGTTTCGGCATGGATGCCCTGCGTCCCTGGGCGGCATACCCAAGCAGCGCGGTGCGGGGTGGAGGGCCTGGCGAGGGTGGACAGGTCATGGCATCCTGGCCTCGGGGCCCGCTTGCAGGCTCTTTACAAGTGCGCGCGCTCTTGCTGGGGTGCTGGGGGCTGCTCGCGATGGGCGATTGCGCTCCTGGCCAGCAGCCGGTTGGGTTGCTCCGGTAGACTCCATGCCCATTGTTACAGGTCATTCGGGCTATAGAGACTGGCACTCCCCAGCGTCGTTCTGGCGAGTGCGCGCTGTTTGAGCGCTGATTGCCGCTTACGGCGGTGAGAGCTTTTTGGGCTGTTTTTCTCAGCCTTGCTTGCGCCTCCCTTTCGGCGCTGTTGGGGGGCAACACCGGCCATAGGCCCTCTGCCTGAGACAACATTTGCCTTTTGTGTCCGCAACCTTCCACTCACCCCCCCCCCCCCCATGTCCAGATGTCCTGATATGGGGTGAGTACAGCTATTCATTATGGTAATGTCTCTTGTGCCTTTAATAAAAATAAGAAATAAAAAATAAAAACTTTGGCCCCAGTTTTACCTGTAGTATATACTAAAAGATATATTTGTTCAAAAATAAATAAATAAGTAAAGGAAAAAGAGAGAGAGAAACAGAGAGAGCAAGGTCCTGCCGCATGGTCGGCAGCCATTTTGATTCCACCGCATGGCCGGCAGCCATTTTGTGGGTGCCAGTGGCCATGTTTGCCTCGGAGATGGTGGCCATCTTTGACCCTTTGGGGGAGGGGCATTCCTTAAACTTGGCTATTCACCTTTATGTACTTTACATTTAGGGCGAGTTAGCGCTGGGTCACAACTAAGTTTATTTCCCCCCCCCCCCCCACATTGTTGGTTTAAATAAAAATAACAAGAATAATAATAAAATAATAATAATAATAAAATAAACAAATAAATACGTAAAATAATAATGAAAATATTTATATCTAATGATTGCGTACTAACAAGCATAAAGTTACAACTGTGGAGTTGGATTGTACAGCCATCCAGGTCTATCCCCTACCAGAAAACAAAAATAAATTATATATATATATATATATATATATATATATATATATATATATATATACAAGCCACCTCTTACCAATGGCCATTCAGACTCATTTAAGGTTTCCAAGGAATGTGCTTTCACCACAATGAAGTCATAGTTACTCTCAATGATGAAGACTTACATTGCTGAATGGCCCTCCCAATCAAACTACTAATAATAATCGTAATAATAAATGGAAATATAAATGGTTCTTTTAAGGTTTTTGATGATCTCTCTTAAATTGGCTAAATTACAGATTATATAAATAAGTTTTATACTCATCTAGCCAAAACATAAACCATACAAACATAAAATCAAGAATTAGAAAGACCTCATGGGCCATCCGGTCCAACCTCATCCTGCTAATAATAATAATAATAATAATAATAATAATAATAAAAAAACAAGGGGGTTACATTCAATTCACCCCGTCAGATGGCCATCCAGCCTCTGCTTAACAGCTTCCAAAGAAGGAGCCTATATCATGCTGCAGGACAGAGAGATCACAGCTAAAACATACGGCAAATAAACCAACAAAATACTTACAATAATAAACATCAGATACAATGACAATTAAGTTATTATAAAACATTATGGGTTAACCATATAACATACAGTTGGCTATGGTGGCACCTAAGAGGGAATCGACTTGGGTTCACAACTTCAATTACGAAGTTTAACAGGTCACCAAGACAAAAGGAGGCTTAGTTGATGGTCTAATATTCCTCTGACCTATTGTTTTATTATGTTACCTAAAAACAACATTAGAGGGCCAAATGACAACAGGCCAGGCTTATTTTTAAAAATGATAAGGATAAATAAATAAATAAATGAAAATGGGCTGTTAAAACGACAACAGTCTCGCACCAGTTTCGAGCCGAGAGACGGAGCTTTAAAGGTAATAGTCCAAACCCGCTCACACGCATTGAGACAGTATAAATATGACAAGCGATTTAACATTGGAGGATGCCGGTCAGTTACCATTAAAGATTAATGAGCCTCTTGTACCTGAATAACCATTTCCTTGTCTTTTACGTTAGTTCCAGATGCTGGGTGAGCCTGACCAATATTGTAGCCCATCGCATCTTTGTGATGTCCAACGGTTGACTATTGAGCCTTCAGTGCTACCGCTCTGCCACATCGCCGTCCTCAGTAGTCCTAGCTGCCATCACAGGTCGGACACAACTGACGCCCATTGATATTTTGACAGAGTTATTAGATAAAATTGGCTTGCCTCCATAACCATAAAAAACATAGCTACACACAAACCAAAGAGGGGTGCTTCACTCGCGATAAATTGCACGCTGATGATAGTCTCCCAGTGGCATCGGTTTAGCACCCAGACACTCGCCACAAAGACCAACTCAGTTTTGCTGGAGACAACACCAATATGTATGTATGTATTTATAGGTATAGATGTGTATATGTATGTATATATATATATAATGAAAAATAAGAATAATAATAACAAAAATTGGGAAAGCCACAGAGGCAAGGCCAGGATGGAAGAAATTGCACCTATACCACTAAGGTCACACCTACCACGAGAATCAGTGGTCGCGATCTTGAACAACAGATATATAGACTTATTCAGCCTAGACTTCAGGCGTCATGAAGGGACTCGGTGTGATAACACTGATCAGAAAAAATAAAACAACAACATATACCCTCAAGATAGATCAGAGCTGGCCTAACTGGTCTAACGGTTTTATGATTTACGCTGAAATGATAATACAACATTACTCGGTGTGGTCATATTCTTTTTCAAATACTTGGACATCATTCATGAGACATACTTCAGTTTCCCTGAAGATTCTCGGCTCTGATATAACAGGCGGTCTTGACAACAGACAGCCCATGGTCCCTCACTCCATTGGGATCTGATACAAGGACAGCTAGTGAGACTTGCGATAGCCCTCCCATGCAGGAGACATGATGATATAACCCCAGCTAAAGGGTGCAAGTATTCATTAAGACCACACGAGAGGTTCATGATACATGAGTCCGAGATAGTATACCACTTATAATTTGTTTTAAGTTGAACCCGGGTTTACAACTCCCTAACTTAAGTTATCGATGCCATATGATAATAATGGGTGCTTGAGTCAACTGGTCATCCCATGATTCCATTGCTGGGTTATGCTTTCCACAACAATATGGTGATGTGAGCTTAGTTCAACGGCAAAACTACTTTAAACTTAACTAAATGAGGGCAGTATGTAAGCCCTTTCCCCCAATGAGTTTACCCACTAATTTCCAACGTGCCTAACTTTCTGGCCTATATAAGTGTACATTCATGCCCCGGGGGGTTTTTTCTTTTCAGCCAGCCGAGATATCACTACATATGCCCCCGCGATAAAGCAATTTGGTGCCTTTCACCAGTGGGCGGTTTTTAATAGATAAAATAAATAAGCAAAATAAATAGACACATAACTATTTATATGATTTTATATGATTAAAGACCCACTATGGGCCTTGGGCCTTTCTGTAGAAAACCCGGCCAGCCCACCATATAAAGATAAGTCATAGCTATTACATAAGACAATTCATAGATACATATTAATACAGTATGCTTACATTCCTGGTCTGTTGACTTGTAGAGGCTTTACCAACAGAAGCTAACATACCAAGTGTTACAGGGGGTATCCACTTAACAACATCGACATGCGTGAAGTTACTTCCCAGTCTTAGCGCTGGTGACTAGATAGAGATGTGGGGTCGTCATAAGACAGAGCGTTTACCGGGATGTGATGACAATGATTTCTAACTTGATAAAATTCAATGATTTATTCCAGCATCAGAGTCATCAATTATAACAATTCCCGGGTATAGAATAGTGATTGCCAAAAGTTTTAATAAAAACCCCAATCTCGTCCTGCAGGCAATAGATCATAAGCTTATTTGTTATGATAAGTCTTGCAAAATTAGACGGGATCGGACAATTGATTTAAATTATTGCGTCAAAAAAGCAACCAGACAGTTCATGCCTGATATTTAACATAAGCAACAATGAATTTACTTATAATGACTAAGCCTTATGTTAGTGGGCTGCCGCCAAGATATTGGATTAGTCCTACAAGTCCGAGAGACCAATACCACAAGCGTCAGCCATAGCTAAAGGAATATTTTTAAACTTAATTAAGATAATTGGGGTGAGTCAGGCCCCACTGTTAAATTGAGAGTCCCATTATGGACAGCAAAGATTATCAATTCCATCACTAGTTTCCATGGATGAAACTCGGATTTGTTTAATTATTGAGAGAGTTATACCATAATTTAGATATATTTAATAATTAACACAACAACAATGCTATTAATGATAAGTTAAGGATTGATATCAAGTAACCAAAATACATTACGATTTGTGATTGTTGGTTGTCATATTCATGAGATTCAAATAATAATAATAATAATAATAATAATAATAATAATAATTCATGGGTTGATAAAGAACGGTTACAAAAATGCTTATGATACTACATCTGGCTGACAAATTACTATAAGACTTAATCTCAATAGGTTGGCCCGCATAATCCCCTTTGTTCAGTTAATACTAATATGAAATAAGTTGTCACAACTCGTATTATACCACCAGTATTGCCATATTATTGGCAATACTTGGCTCATGAGTCAAGACCTAAATATTAGCTGCCACGTGATAAAGATC
Source organism: Anolis sagrei (assembly GCF_037176765.1). Classification (NCBI taxonomy): domain Eukaryota; kingdom Metazoa; phylum Chordata; class Lepidosauria; order Squamata; family Anolidae; genus Anolis; species Anolis sagrei. Next base: position 144,931,174 of record NC_090025.1, read on the forward strand.
AATGATTAAGGGCCTTCAAGTTGACCTTAAAAGTTTGGTCATTTACTAATCCCCTGATAATATGCCACATTTGTTAACTAACCATGTGAAAGTGAGACCTTCCAAAGCACAGTGAGATGGTGATGGGGTTTTCAACTCAAAGTATCGAGAGTGCTGCTGCGCCCATCAATCCTGAGATGTCATTTTGGCACTATGTGCTCGCCAAGCTACATTCTGAAAGAGGTCCGCTAACCCTCTTAATAATGATCTGACCCGGGGGGTCAGGGTGACTTTATACCTAGAGGCTGCAATGTCACGATGTCAGCCTGGGTGATATACAATTTGGTTGTAGGGTGAGAGGGGTTTTACGCCCCCTCCCCGCCGGTTTGCTGATCTGTATTTGAGTTTTTTACAGCCTCAGTTTGGGTTGGCACAGGGGCGACTGGCCTGACGAAGCAGAAGGTCAGGGAGACAGAGATGCGTCTCATGAAAATTCAGCCTGTGGCCACCACTGGAGAGCTGCAACCACCAGTATCAGCAAGGGAGTGCTGATAACCTTTTGGGATGATGGATCCCTATTTGTGAGGAGAAAGGATCTCCTAGTTGTGTTTTTGCTTCAAATGTTAATTCCTGTTTTTCAAATACAATCGTCCGATAACATAGATCATAACACAGCTGGAAGAACCCCCAGCCTCTGACACATCAACAATGTCACATACATCGACAATTCTATACAAAGACAATATAAAGATCTTATTGGGTGGTGATTAAGTAAAACATTATTATGCGGTTGGAGATCACCACATTATTAAAAATTTGTCATACACAACAATGTTTTGTTTTTGCTTATGCGTACATATCTGGGCAACTTTTGCTAAAAATTAGGCTAGCAGTTTAGCAAGAGCTGTTTGGAGGTGTGGGGGGATGGAGCGAAGTAGACACTTGCCCCATCCTGTGGCAGAAAACAGCTAGAAAGAAATACATTTGGTGTGCACCCAAAGGATTCCCCTTTTGGGACAAAAGCCATTAACATAAAACATCACTGGTTGTCACTCTAACCGAGGTGACTACAAGATAAATGGCTTGGAAATGGGGAGGGTCTTACCTCAACATCCTTGGGGAAGATTTCTCCAACACATTACCTAAAAGGTTACCCAGGTTTATGTCACCCGGGAACCGGGTGCTTCGCCCTATTTAGCCGAGGGGTAGGCCGGGAAGGGACACCACCTCGGCTTTATTCACTACACATTCATGCTAGTCTGATTTTGAGATTCAGTGATAGATTTAATTAGGTAACAATTAATAAAGTTGCCCAGTTTTAAACCCATAACTGTTGTCTGGTGTCTTCATTTGGGGGGTTGGCAGGCAATTACCTTTCTACAAACCAGCGCAGATGGTGAAGGAGAAAGGGCTTTGCCTCCTCCGTCCAAAGAAGAAAACCAACCCAAAGTAGTTCCTGCTGGAACTACTTTGGGGGGCGGAGCCAAGAGGGAAATAGCCTCCCTCTGGCTCAGTCCTTTCTTGACGTCGACCCACCTCACCCGCCCGCTAACAGTATAATTACGGGTTGCCCTAGGGAGCCGGATAGGAATTTTTTCCCCTTCTATGTGTTAGGAGGGTTTTTTCGCCTATCCTATACTGTTACTAGAGGGCAGATTGGACTTTGGTGGCTATAAATAGATTCAGCAGAAAACAGCTAGAAAGAAATACATTTGGTGTGCACCCAAAGGATTCCCCTTTTGGGACAAAAGCCATTAACATAAAACATCACTGGTTGTCACTCTAACCGAGGTGACTACAAGATAAATGGCTTGGAAATGGGGAGGGTCTTACCTCAACATCCTTGGGGAAGATTTCTCCAACACATTACCTAAAAGGTTACCCAGGTTTATGTCACCCGGGAACCGGGTGCTTCGCCCTATTTAGCCGAGGGGTAGGCCGGGAAGGGACACCACCTCGGCTTTATTCACTACACATTCATGCTAGTCTGATTTTGAGATTCAGTGATAGATTTAATTAGGTAACAATTAATAAAGTTGCCCAGTTTTAAACCCATAACTGTTGTCTGGTGTCTTCATTTGGGGGGTTGGCAGGCAAATGCTAGTATATTGGAATGTTATGTTCTGTCTTCTTGATTCAGTATCTCAAGTTAGAGCCTACATTCAATGTAAGAAAACATGTAACCCTCTTGTTTTTATTACACTTGCTTTTCATTAGCTAGTAGGGAAGGAAGTTCCAGTTCAACAATAGCTGGAAGGCTACATTTTCTCCCTCCCTGACCTACACAATGTACAAGCCAGATTTTATTTTAACACATACTGTATGAACTATGTAATTCTACCCATGAGAACTGCCAGCTATGATACTTACAGCTGTAATGAGAATTGTATGTATCATGCGTAACTATGACTTTGTGAATATGCTGCCCCGCTATGACCATGGGTGGTTTCATGGTATGTTGGCTGCTTCTGGCACTTGCGAATGCATGAACAGTCCTCGTAGAAACTGTGATTTTCCAAACCATGAATTCCTGTGTGTGACTTAATACCTACAAATTGTCAAAAACCGTGGACCTATGAGTTTGGATTGCTGTGTCAATAGAAGACAATTTGTCAATGACCTAATTTGTTATAAGATGTTGGGATTGAGAACCTTTAACCTACATGAAGCTTTGTACTTGAACTCTGGGAAGTATGGTCTACAGGACAGTGGGAATTGTAATTCAGATTATCTTGTGGGCCAAAGGTTCCCTACTCCCGCAGTTCACATTTATACATGTCAATACTTTTCTTTGTTTTACAGGTTGACACATTTTGAACATTCTTCTCCCCAGCCTTAACTTGTAACACCCTATTTTTGACAGTGTTCCTAAGGCCCACTCTAAGTCATGTCTCTTCCCTCATACTAACTCATTAGATCCTATTCAAGCATTCCATACTTCTCTCATATATTCTCCAGCTTTCTACTACCATTAACCTGGCTGTTGGGGAAAATAATCACAACAACGAGGGGAAGAGGCTTTGGATTCTTGGATTTCTAGACTGAAATTAAAGGCAGATTTGATTAAAAACACCCTGTTGAGGAAGCATACAGGTGATGGTCAACACAAACTACAATGATGTTGGAGTGATATATTGATGATGGTCCTTTCACTTTCATACTGTATGTACTTTGAGAATTGTTGCAGAAATTGTTCATAACTTCTGTGTACAAATACCTTCTCTCTAACACAACCACAGTTTGTTGTTGGCAAAATATATTCCCATTGTGTTCCTGATGCCATCCATCTGTAGCCAAAGAAAAAGAATAGCCCTCCCATATCTCCAAAACATACAGCTACATATACATTGATTGACTATAGTGGTATGTCCTGCTACCATAAAGCTAAATTTGGGTAGCACAGCATAAGTTTCTTTAGAAAGTCTTGTTAGCCAGCCTATTTGTGATGGTGGAAGATATAACTTTGAAATGGGAGTTCTACCTGTATTTTCATCTATTCATCAGTAATCCAGATTTTAATTATAAACATGTAAAATGTTAAAACTACAAAATATTGATATTTTATAATGTATTTGAGCAAAGTTGTTTTAAAATTTACTCCTCCAAAATAATCCAAAATACCTAATTTGTGTGGAGGTTTCTCATTTTTCTTTTATCACTTACATGATTATGGTCATATATATGTTGTCCCTTAGTGCAGAAGCAGCAAAAATTATATACCTGGAAGAGTTACAAGAGTCATGAATTCATCAGATTTAATATATTTAAAATGAAGATGTCTGAAACTTAGATTATATAGATTTCCCCAAAGTAATGGAAGTGTGCACTAAATACAGTATGTGGTGAATAGATTCTGTCACACATACATGATTTTGTATTTCATACTCATCCTAAATGAGATGCCTCAATCATATTATATTTAATTATTGCAAACTGCCTCTTTGTTAACTTCCACAATGCTTTCATGGATAGCAAAGCATTGTCCCCACATCCATTAGTAACTTATAATATTTGTGTCATTTCTTATGCTACAGTAGAGTACCATGCAGATGAACAGTAGAAATCTCATGAACAGTAGAAATCTCCTCAGTGCATCACATTGGAATTCTGTAGTGCCTTGAATTGTAAGACATGTTAATGTTTAAGAGTAGTTTTAATTTCAGAGTGCTTTAAAGGGGACATGCTTGCCTGAGTGGGTAAGAAGTCTCTCAGAGGGACATACAGGCCTCCTTCTGAGAACTAGTTAGTCGAAGCAATTGACAATTGTTCATGAGCACTCTTGTCCTCATGACCCTAAAGCATGTTGATCCTCCAAGTGTACCATTACATAGAGAACATTTTCCACTTAGGGATGTAAATTGTCTGGTGACATTTTACAAGGATTGCAGCAGATATAAAGTTCCACTGCTTTTGTATCACCATCATTTGCGATGCTGTTAAGTGTCATAGTGTGAAAGAATTCCAAGGACTTTGCCAATAAGTTTTTTATTAATTCAAGTAATCAGTAGACAATTGTTTACCTAATGGTTCCTAGTGTTTGTTTTAAATTGCATTATTTTAATTCACCTAATAATATTACACTTTTAGCCAAGGTTCATATTGCACCACAGTGTTTATGTTGTTGAAAACACAGAAATCAGCAGGCTTAAGTGCACTTAACTCTGTTGGGTTGTGATTTTGGTGCATATGACTTTCTTCATTCCAGTAGCATTTTATTCCCCATCTCATGGGTAAGCTACAATAGTGAAAGTTATATCCTATTGTGACCACTGTGCTCACACTGCTGATGCCCGTGTGGCTGCTAAATCTGTATCCCAACATGATTACCGTTATTATGCAGGTGATGACAGTGCAACTAGAAGGCAGCAAGGTGGGAGAAACTGTTGTATCCTATTGCATTTATTCTCTCCTCTTGAGTGATCAGAGTTTTAAAAATGTATATGAGGGCCCCTATTTCCAAAATAGTAGGAGGGGGGATAGAAAAAAACCTGCCATTTTCTATATACATGTGAGTCTATGGGAAGATTATGTGTAAGCTGAAGGAAGGGAGCCCTGCCAAGTAAGCTGCAAAATACATGCAGTACCTGTCCGCACTTTCACAAGCCCAGATATTTAAGAGTTTGTTTCATAAAGCATTGCAATTATGACAGCTAGCACAATGTAGCACCATGTTGTGACTGGAAGGTCCCTGTTTTAAATCTAATCTGAGCTACAGACTCAAGGTGGCTTTCAGTAAGCAGTTATTTACCAACTGACCTATTTTGTGGGGTTGCTGTGTGGAGGATGTTTTACTAGCGAGACATTTTATGTGATGTGTAATGTTCACACCAAGTCAGTATCGAAGTGCTTAGTGTTAAAAAAAACTATTTCTGATCTATTGTCTGACAGTTCAGAATAGAAGTATCAAAATTTTCACTGCCTATGAAGCTTGGGGTACAGAGAGTCAGCCTGCTACTGCTATGATTATTTTTAAAAATACACATCAATAACCCTTTCTGGAAAATGTCTGCAACTAATAACTATATTCTATGTTTCCTGTAAAAAGGCTAACTACATGTAAATATAATTTTGATGTATTAAGGACAGGGTCATGCCCCCCACCCATTTATGTGAAAGCTGAGAACATCCACCACATTATCTTGATACATGGTATTCTATTCTCCATGAGTACAATTAAAAGGGACAACAAAGGATTGACAAAGCACATTTTCTTTACGTGTACAGCTCTTAGTCACAGGAAACAGAAATGTAAATAAATGATGTTAATAAATAAAAAGGAGGGATTGTCTTGATACTTCTGTCTAACTTTTAGACCACTTTATCCTTTGAAATCAGTGTATTTTTCCATCAAGTTTCAAATTCTTACCCTTTGCAGGATAAACATCATGCTCTTGTACAATGTATGCATTTATTTCTGCATGGTTTATTGGTAGCTCCGCACACAACATATACACTTCTCCATTTTGACTGGTGAACCTCTGGACAGCTATAGACATAGGGGAGTGGCCCCAAAATACAAACATCACTAATAAAGTCTCTGAACAAAGAAACCCAGGATACCTACCAGAGCTTTTGAATATTCCAGTAGTTCTTGGCCAGGACAACTTTTTATTTTGACACAAATCAAAGGTTTGCCAAGAGATGTATAGGTCTTACTATAAATATGCATAGGATCCTCATTCATTCAAAACTTACCTTGCTCATGGAGGAACTCTGCATGGGGGAGATTGCAGTACTGGGTGGGGAAAGTTGAACAAGAGCATAGTTTGTGCACCCTGTAGGGCTTTGGATTGCAAATGCTAAATATAATTCTCGGTCTTAGAATCATTGCTTAAGTGTCGCTCCTATGGTTTCATTTTTGACTTGGGATTTCACCTAATAAAGGCCCAGCAGTCCTTTGTGGGCATCATTGTCTATCCATCCTTAAAGGTTCCAATTCAGCAAATTTGTTTAATCCCATACTTAATCCATCCTTTGAGAAAAGCACATCAATTATATTCAGTGTCGACACTGCAGTTGAAATGCTGCAGCCTGTGTTTAAATACTGTGCAGACAGTGGTATGATTTTAGGTAGTTGAACATGACCCTAAAGAAATCTCACTATACAAGTCCAAAGGCATATCTGTTTTTCCCCTTGTTTAATGTAAAATTATATATCTTAAGTCAGGACGCTTGTCTCTTGATCTTACATGGTTTTTACATTCCTCACCACTATGTACAATTTACTTTTTTATCATCCAAACATTTGTGGATACGAATAATACATTTGTAATAAATATTCCTGGAAAAGAAAGGGATCGCCAAGCAATTTAAAGCATTGACCAAATAAAATATGTGTTTGTATTACTGTTTATGGCAAGTATTTTTCTATGATATGCCTTTACAACTATCCCATAATACTGTATCCGTATGTATTTATCATGAAAGTTTTATTCCATTCTAACCAAGAGCTCACTAAATGTTTTTTTCTAAATGAAAAACTTTATCTTCTGTATTTTAAGCAGAATTTTGTCTCTGATAATAAAATTTTGTACAGTAATCTATTATTGTCTTAATTTATGAAGCAGGTCAACAACACCCTTAAATCCAGAAAATTGCATTTTCGGATGGAGTTCACTGTCCATGTGAATTAAATTTTAAAGATAATAGTTGAGCCCGAGCGCAATAATAGTTTGAGCATTGAACTATGACTCCAGAGGCCAGTGTTTGAATCCCTGTTGAGCCATGGAAACCTACTGGGTTACCTTGAGCAAGTCACACTCTCTAAACCTCAAGAAAAGACAAACTTCCTCAAAACAAATATTGCCAAAAAAAAAAAAAAAAGAAATCTTGTGATCGGTTCGCCGTAAGTCAGAAATGACTTGAATAGTTGTACTCCAGGGAAAGTATACCTCTCACCTTAAATACCAAACCAGCTTGGTAAAAACAGGAAACAGTTTATTGAAGAATAAATCTAGGCAAAGCAGTAAAAATGGTAAAAATAGTATAGTCCCAAGATAAAGAATAGTCCATGAGCTTCAAGCCACAAGGTAAATCACAAGATTCACAGGTAAAAAATCCATAGAACAAGGCAGCATGAAAACCCAATACACAGATCAGGAGCCTGGCAAAACTTGGTACATGAAACTAGGAACACTTTAAAACAAGACCATCATGAAATTCCAGCGTTGACCAGACTGTGGCAACTCATTTCCCTATATCAATATAAAGCTTTTCCTGACCCCAGAACTGAAAGGAAAGCATTTCTCTTGCCCTTACAACTAGATAAAGGTTTCTTATCTCTCTTTTCCTGCAGACAAATTGACCTTCATTGCACCTGAGAACTTTGCCTCTGTTTACAAAAGATTTGCTTTCTATCTTCACTCTCATTAAATTCTGAACTTGACAATTCAACTTGAGAAGAGTTTCTCAGAGAAAGACTGTTGATGGCTTCTCCCAAGAAGATGATATTGTGAATCTTCATGAGACACTTTGGGTCTCTCTTCTGAGCTTAACTCAGGTCCCGGCAAACCCTCATTCCCCTTGCCAACATCCCCAGGCACAGAAAACTCTTCATCCCAATTTCCATCATTGATATCAGATACAATCACAGGCTGAACTACAACATGAATGCACACAACAACAGGTGCTAGCACTCAAGATGTTTGTCTGAAATCATGTCTAAAATCAACAGCAATGATAAATACATTTCTTAGCTTAGTAGGAAAAAAGACATATCTAATTGCCACTCCTGGCTAGGGTAGATCCATTGAACAGATTGGATTTACAGAAGAGCTCACTAAATAACTGTTTCAATGGATATACACTAGTAGGGGCTAACTATTAGATTTAGGTATAATTTACAGGAATTTGTCTTCTATGGGTACAACACAAGTTAATTGGGAGTTTATAGATGAATATATTAGCCAAATGGAAATTTGAATATATATTAACCTTTGTCTTCATACTTTAAACCTTGCGGTAGACACTGGTTGTTTCATTATTCATCACTCATAATCATAGAATAATACACTTGGAAGAGACCTCATGGGCCATCCAGTCCAACCCCCTGCCAAGAAGCAGGAAAATCATAATTCCAGGACAAAACAGGTATATCTTTTTCTATATTCAGAAGAAATTCATCAGAAGATAAACAGACATTGAAACCATTTTGACAGGACACATGTAAGGAACTATTAGGAACAGACCCACCCACTACTTTCTCCCTCCTTTCAGCACTCCTTTCAAAATTGCTTTATAGAGACATTGTGTTCTCATAAACAGTTGTATCAAATTCATAACCCTATCCCATATGTATGTTGGGAACAATAATACGGATGTGGATAGTTCCAGTTGAACCGCCATAGTCACATCCTATGTATTCTGGAAGGCACACAACTACAGGTGCTAGCACTCATTTTACAGGAGGGGGGAGTTGAAGGAGGAACATAATTTCCTCAGTTTTCACTGGTTATTCCCCCTTCCCTCTTCCCATATCATAAATGAAGGCAAACAGACATTGTTTTCATGATGAGGCCATGGGTGGAGGGAATAATGGAAATGGGGAAATGGTTTTACTCCTTCAACCCACCCCCACCTCCATAAAATGGACTATCCTCTCTCTCAAGTACTCCCTAGTGGCCTCCTCCCATATAATGGAACAGTACCTAAAATCCAGATTATCTGCTTTGAAGCGGATTATCTGGCAGTGTAGACTCAGATAATCCAGTTCAAAGCAGACAATGTGGATTATCAGCCTTTATATGATGGGTTATATGGCAGTGTAGAAGGGCCCTAGATGAGACATTAGACTGCTCTGGCTAAGAACTTTAAATACGACTTCATAAATTGCATACACTAAGATTCTATAAGATGATGCCAAGGCAGTTAAATTTGAATCACGGGACTGTATATGGGTAGTGTGAAAGACTCTCAGAACCTTAGAGTTCAAAGAGACTTACTGATGATGTTAATATAGGCTAGATTTTGGCTTGAAAGACAACCACACGACTCAACTTTCTCATTCTCTCTTTCATCACTTGTCCTCCACTTGCAATCCAATTTAAGATGGATCTACACTGTCAAATAATGCAGTTTGAACTGCACTGAACTACATAATATGGATCTAGACTAACCATAGAATGCAGTTCAAACTCCATTGATTGGCACACAGCCTAAGAAAATAAAAGATACAGAATGCAAAAACTTCAAATTCAGCCAAGAAAAAATGACATATTAAGTGCATATTAAGCAAGAAGAACTCTCATTCCTCTTGTTCATACATACATGTGCATATATTATAAATACCTGGAATCAAGAATAGATTATGCAAACTATAATGCTTTTGCTGTAGCAGGGGAAAGGCTTTTACAGCTCAGTTCTCTGCAGCCCACTTCAAATCAGCTGCAAACATCTGGACCAACATTTAAGATTTCCTGGACATGAGTAAACTGTTACTCTTGAGTAGGTCTTTAAATGCCATGTGGCTCTTTTACTTCTAAAGAATCTAGTGTGTGCCATCTGGTAGCCCGGTAACTCGGTGACGCAGTGTGAATCAGTGTGCTACTGTATGTTACCAGTAGTCTTAAATCAAAATCAGTAATTTAAAAACAAAACAAAATAAACTTACGATGCCCTCTCTTTCAGTCTACTTAGCATGAAAATTAAGTTTTGCGAATGTAGATTTCAGTTTTGAAGTTGTGGGAGAAATATTCACACACGCTTCAGTCTATATCATAGATCACTAATACTTTTTTGGTTAGCAATAAAATAAAGAGATCAATATGTTTTCCTAAGAACCTCACTCTTGAGGTTAGACCACACCTGGAATATTGTGTCCAATTCTGGGTACCACAATTGAAGAGAGATATTGATAAGCTGGAATGTGTCCAGAGGAGGGTGACTAAAATGATCAAGGGTCTGGAGAACAAGCCCTATGAGGAGCAGCTTAAAGAGCTGGTTATGTATAGCCTGAAGAAGGCTGAGAGGAGACATGATAGCCATGTATAAATATATGAGAGGAAGTCATAGGGAGGAGGGAGCTAGCTTGTTTTCTGCTGCCCTGGAGACTATGACGCAGAACAATGGCTTCAAACTACAAGAAAGGAGATTCCATCTGAACATTAGGAAGAACTTCCTGACTGCAAGAGCTGTTCAGCAGTGGAACTCTCTGCCCCTTCTTTGGAAGTTTTTAAACAGAGGCTAGATGGCCATCTGTCAGGGGTGCTTTGAATTTGGACTGGATGGCCCATGAGGTCTCTTCCAACTCTATGATTCTATGATCCAGAAAAGAGAGGAGTATAAAGAGGGCTAAATACTCTAAAGGTGTCCAAGGCCTCCCTGATCTTGAAAGATAAGAGGGATCAGCAATAGTTACTGCTTAGATGGAAGACCACCAATTAAACTTGGGTGTGTAAGCTATATTTCAGAGAAAGGAGCTGGCAAAACCACATTTGAGTATTCCTTGCTTAAGAAACCCCTATGGAATTCATGAGGTCATAATAAATCTACAGGTGATTTGAAGGCATGCATGTAGACACATCAAAAACACTACTGTCTTCCAGTAAAGGATCCATAAAATAATGATGCATTTTCTACAACAAACAGCACACATAATATTTCTAAAACTTAATGCATGTTTGTGAAGCTGAGCTTTTTTAAAATTCAGAAATCCTGATTACATTCAAATGTGAAAGCCTTGCCGCCCACATTTTGATGACAGTGAATCCTGGGCTTAGAACTTCAAAGAAGACAACTCAGGCTGCTTCAGCCAGGCCAGTGTATAGACTGAGAAACAGTTCAAATAGGCGGATGAGCCACTTAAAACTTAACACTGACAGAAAGCAATGAACAGAAGCTTTGGCTTTCCTAATTGTACATACACTCTGCACTGAAATTATCTCATTAAAGAAAGCCCAATATATAGAGCAACAGGCAGCACCTGCCTATGCAAAGAGCCTTATGCCTTTTGCTACTCTCCCCAGAATTTGCCGAGGCACTCAAATCTACTTTGCAGAGCTATAGAAGGAGGGTGAACCCTGGTTTGTGGGATATTGTCCTTGGTACTTTGCCTCGGGGAAGGGAGGGCAGTCAGCAGGAAAGTTAGTAAATCTTACTAAGTCTTTATACTTTGCTGAATTCATCTGAAAATGGGAAGATTTTATGGAGATGAGGATTCAGTTTCTTGCTCAGCCATAGAAACCTGCTGGGAGATCCTCACATATTCAGCCCCAGAAAACCTATGAAAGGTTTGCTTTATCATAAGTCAGAAATGACTCGAAAGCATATCACTACTGCTACCACTGCCACATAATTTATCTCCTTTTGCTTTAACCCCTGAAGAACAATAGAAGACAATACTCAGTGTAGGCTGTTTCCAAAGGATTATTCTGAATTTAAGTATCTGCTCTTATTAGGAGGTGTTGTCGTGTCAGGAGCAACTTGAGAAACTGCAAGTCGCTTCTGGTGTGAGAGAATTGGCCGTCTGCAAGGACGTTGCCCAGGGGATGCCTGGATGATTTGACATTTTTATCATCCTTGTGGGAGGCTTCTCTCATGTCCCTGCATGAGGAGCTGAAGCTGATAGAGGGAGCTCGTCCGCCTCTCCCCAGATTTGAACCTGTGATTTGTCGGTCTTCAGCCTGCCGGCACAGGGGTTTAACCAACTGTAGGTAAAACCAATTCCATATATATATATATCAGGCCCGTAGCCAGGATTTTGATTCGGGGGGGGGGGGGCTGAGTTTGATTCGGGGGGGGGTGTGTGTGCTGAGTCTGAGTGAAAGAGGGTCTACTCAAGCAAACCTTTTGTATCGTTACCCCAATACCCCCATGCATATGAGATATATTGAGCATGGTGATCAGACCATGATATGAATAAACATAACAGTTTAAATAATGTACCAGTAAGGCTTTTTCGCAGACCACCATGAGAATTTCAGGGGGGGCTGAAGTCCCCCAAGCACCCCCCCCCCTCGGCTACATGCCTGATATATGTATATATATATATATATATATATAGAGAGAGAGAGAGAGAGAGAGAGAGTATTTGAAGCCTAATGGTGTCTTCAGCAGACCAAAATATGGGTAAGAGTCACAGATCTGCATCTTGCTTGAGATGTTTGCTTGAGGTGGTCTTGAGTGATTCGTGATACAGAAAGAAAAATTAGGTCATGCTACTTCAGAGTTGTGAGGTGATTGGGAATAAAAGCGGTAAAAATAATACTTCCTTCTCAGCTGAGAGCAGCAAATGTCCTTTTATCTTATGGTGAATTGTCCTAGTAATTTTATGCTAGTTATACGTTGTTGATTGAGTTTTGGTTTATGAATGTAAGGCATTTAATTTTGCTGTTATTTTTGTGTAAACCACTTTGAGTGGTTTATAACTACTTACAGTGGTATATAACTACTGTAAGTAAATAAATAAGTACTTTTGGCGAGAACTGGGTCTGCATTTTTCCATACTGAATATATTATTTCAAAGAATACAATTTCCCCTAAAATACGGTATTAGAAACCACATTAAACTCCAAATAATCCTTTCACCTTTTATTGAAATCTTTTCTTTGAAGCTTCAATTTTTGAAAAAAGAATTTTCTTTGAATATATATTTTTAAATTTCCTCTGCATGCAGACGACTTTTTTTTGTTTCTACTCAGACGTCATCATGTTCGCATGCCCCTTTCGAAGAAACTTTTATAGGTCCACTAGAAAGGCAGGGGAAGTAAGAAGCAGCACATAGCTCAGCCAGACTGGGAAGCAGCCTGACTGGAAATGGTGGGGTCTGGCAGAATCATTGGGGCTAAAAAAAAACCCCAAAAAACATACAAATCTACATACAAAATGTTTGTGCTGCGGCCCTTCCTCCCCCCCCCCCCCCCACTACTCAGAGGTATTTAAAAAATGAACAAACGAACAAACAAATCATGTATCTAAGGCAACATTGATTGGAAGGCGCATCCTTTTGAAGCCCCCCAAATTAGGGAAAATTGCACCTTAGATCAGTGAAATATGATAGATTAAAGTGCACCTGGTGAATTGTGATGAATTGTTAAATCTTTAAAATGCTCTTTTGTTGCAACAGCTACATTTTTAAGCTGAGTGTATATCTATCCAGATGGTTTTTATACTACAACTTTTACATTTTTAAGTTATGCTCCTTTAACTTACTGTGTTTTTTAAATTGGTATTTGGATTTTTAACTGTGCTTAACTGTCTATTTGTTGCTGTTCTCTAGCCTGTTCTTCCTTATCTTAATCCACAGTGAGAGATGGGTGGTGATGGTTATTATTATTATTATTTAACAAAGTAAGATTTTTTTTAATGATTTAGATTCCCAGTCGTATGCATTAGTCTTGCCCCTTGTTAGGAATATATTCGTGTCACCTCAGAACAAAACAGACTACTACAAAGACGCAAGATACCTAGCAACAGAAAGCCTCATTTATTACCAGATGAAACTTCTTGATGCTATTTAATGTGGATGTGAAGCTCAAAGAAGCCAGCTAGGTGGGAAGATGCTGGAAGCTTCATTGCACATTTGTTCAATAATCATTCACATTTTATAATACTGCAGACAAATGGCCAATGATTAGATCTTTTCTGGGTCTTTGCTCACTATTTGCTCTGGAAACCTGGATGAACATGCCATTTTTAATGGTATAGAATCTGTGTTTGTGGAAGTGTGATTGTAATTACCATTGTCCAAAAAATTCCTGAAGGATTCCAAATGACACCTCAAGTAAAAATGAATACATTCAGGACAAAGCTGAAAAAATGATCTTTTCCCTGAATTAATTTGACAACTGGAAAGACCCGGGTTTTTCCAGATGTGAGCCCTGTGTGGATTGGGTCCAGGGATTGCATCACATGATTTCCAGACCTAATCCACACAGTGGGCTCTAGGAAAATCGCCCTCCTTCCCATCTCCCACCCACCAAAGGGCTAAAAAGTAAAAATTGCTCACCCAGATGTCATTAAAATGGTGCCAGAGCTTTCCTGGTGTGTAGAAATAACTCAAGGAGGGTCACAGCACAGTTAAAAAGAGACAAATACTATAGAATGTTCACACATATTAAAACACTATTCCATAAAAGATACATATCAAACATTTCTATAAAATACACATTAGTTACACACGACAGAGATCAAAACACTGGACATAAGTTTAAAATTCATGCTTTCAACTGGCTGGGTAGGCCTGTCAGAAGAGAGAGGTTTTTGGTCGTTTTAAAATTCCAACAGGTGATCTAGCAGGTCTTTCCACATTTTGTGTTATCATTTTGCGTTTGGCTATAGGGATATATCCAGAACTTCACCATTCCTTCCTGCTGTCCATGAGGCACAGAATGACAGTGCAAGGGAATTTTAGATGCTATATGGTAGGTTTGCAGGAAGGAAAGGAATTCCAACCACTGCAATGCCTCCAAAAGGATATATATGTGCATAAGGGAAAATTATGCACGTGATTGCTTCTAACATGAAAGTCTGTCTGGACTAATTAACCTTTAAAGGACTGAATTGCAATTCATTCATTACTCTTACTGTTAAAAAATTCCTTTTAGAGTTCAAAGAAAATCTAATTCAAACTATTAAACATGGTCCTATCCTTTGGAGCAGCAGAAAACAGTCCAGCCTCTTCCTTTCTGTACAGTATGGTTCCTCGCATTGTACTCTTGTGGATGTTTTGTTTTGGAAGTACACACTGGTGAACCCAATGGTCCCATTAGAATACAGAGTGACCATGTCGTAGCAGAGTGACTGTGACATAACAGAGTATTTACCATTATCCAATTGCAATAAAAATGCAAACATTTCTGTAGCAAATGTCCATGCTCTTGCAATCTACTAAAAATATGAAAAGGTGTCTGATTTTAATGTAACTTTTGAAGATTGTGCTTAAAGCTAAGCAAATTAAGGATGCTCAGCTATATAAGAATGCTTCCCTAAATCAATGCTTTTAGTAACATAAAGGCACAGCAGGAACCATACATGCAACAGTTACATCAGAGGTAACAAGAAGATAGTGTCTGTAACAAAGCACTTTCTTTTGCAGTTAGTTTCTCTACGTAAAAGTAGAGTTTTGCCATTTAAACTATCTTTTCAAAGAAATCACTCATCTGTTCCACTTATCGTCATCTTTGACCTGTTGTAGAGGGTGAAGAAAGAGAAAAGGGACGATATGGGTGTGGATAATAAGATGCTATTAGATGAGGCGTATATTACAATATTTCATTTCACATCAATGATAAGTGTATGTTAGCAATGCAATTATTTGTTACATCTTGATTTCAAGAAGGAAGCAACCAAGCAGCAATAAAAAGGAAAGACATTCTTTAAAAAGTGAAGGAATTCATCAGCGCAGCACAAATAAGCGTGATAACATTCAGAAAGCATTTTTTTCACTGATTATTTGAGTTCAATTTGGTACACAATGAAAAATAGAAAGAAAAATGAATAAAGAATGTATTTTATCAGATTATGTAGTTTAGCTTTACTTGAATTGCTTATTTGTTATCATGCAAGGCTCTTCACACTATATACAATATGACAGATAGGGTTATTAAAAAGCTGAGAGAACGTTTGTAATCTACACAAATTGGGTCACATACAGTTATGTTGTCTAAGATTTTCTCCCATTCTTATCGCATCAGATATATCTAGGCAATGCCTATGTATCCCAACTAAAAGAGTATATATTGTGAAGATTAAAGCTACAAACATTATATGTCCAAGTTGCATTGATGACAGTAAGCCGATATCTGACAAAAGTGTGCGCTCTCTCAGTCACTATTAGAAAATACATCTGCATTTCAGTCGTGTGTGTGTGTGTGTGTGTATGGATATCTTCTGATTACAACATAGAAACTACTTGCCAATTTTGCCAACTAGTTATTTAAACTTAATATCTGATGGGAGGCATAGGAATAGAGGGAGAAGCAGCTACACCATGTGATACTGTATTTGTACAAGTCAGAAGTTTGCTGTGGTTTTTATCTTTGAATATGTTTTAATAGATTTTAACTGTGACTGTTTTAATACTATTTATATTTAATTCTGTTTTAAAGTTTGCATATTTGTATGTTTTAAATTGTATGCTGATGCTTTTATGTGAAGCCATTTTGAGTCTCCTTTGGGAGAGGTAAAGCAGGGAATAATAATAATAATAATAATAATAATAATAATAATTCTGGAAAATGAAAATGTCAAACTATTTGGGACTTCCGAATTCATACTGACAAGAGTTTTGGAGCACAATACTCCTGACTTTACAATCATAGAAAGAACGAAAAAAACAAGTATGGGTTTTCAATGTTGTAATCCCAGGTGATAGCAGAATTGGCAAGAAGCAATTGGAAAAACTTACACAGTATGAGGATTTAAAGATCGAACTGCAAAGACTCTGGCACAAACCAGTAAAGGTGGTACCAGTAGTGATCAGCACACTGGGTGCAGTGCCTAAAGACCTTGGCCTGCTCTTAAAAACAATTGGCACTGACAAAATTACCATCTGTCAGCTGCAAAAGGCCACCCTACTTGGATCTGTATCCATCATTCACCGATACATCACACAGTCCTAGACACTTGGGAAGTGTCCGACGTGTGATCAAATACAAAAGCCTGCAAAGTGATCTTGTTTGCTGTGTAGTAATCTTGTTATGCATCTAATAATAATAATAATAATAATAATAATAATAATAATCATCATCATCATCATCATACAAGATGGTTCAAGGGGTGATGTGACTAAAAATGATGTGGTGAACATTATTGTATGTAAATGCTGTCTTTTTTTGACAACAATAAACTTTCATAGTTTACAATAAACTTAGAGCTAGATAAAAAAAAACTTGCTAATAAAAAGATTAAAAAAAGATAATTAAACAAGCTCTTATATTAAAAAAACACATAGAGCAAAGAAAAGCATTCATTTAAAAATTCTAACTCTAAAAATAGAAATGTAAGAACCTGCCTGCTTCTATATGAGTATCTAAAATATAGCTATCATTTGTATCATTTTATTCATACCTCATCCCTTGGCATGAGAACTCAAGTGGCACAGATACACAACATCATCCTTTTGTGAAATCTAAGCAGAATCTTAAACTGAGTTAGGACCCTGGCCTATCTAGTTCTATCAGTTCTAACCGATTTTTCCTTCAAGGATTTTCTTTGCCTGAGATGTTTTAAGATCATAGTCATATAATAAGTGTATTTGTATATTGCATATATGTTGGGTTCAAAGCTGTTTGCACACACACACACACAGATACAGTTATCCCAATTATACTACAACATCGTATTAACTATTCTTATTATTATATCGTATTAATTCTTCTTCTTATTCTACTTCAGTTAAATTAAAACCTTTAAAAAGTTCAAATGAATATAAAGCATACAAGTTAGGACCCATAGTACCAACATTATTCAATTCAACAGATAGTTCATATTTAGAGAACTAAAAACAAAATCCCTTTCTCACAGAAAACTCATATCAAAGAAAGAACCAAAGGTATCTTCAGGCCAAAAGGCTCTTCTTCACAGGAAGAGAGTATTTTAGCACAGAGAGGGGTACAATTTGGTTCTGGGGCCATTTGAAACTCCCAGCTGTTATGGTAGCTCCCATCCTCTTAAAATTCAGACAGTACAAGCCAAGCATCCCTTTTCTGGAATAGTGAAATCTGAAATATCCCAAAATTCAAAATTGTCATCTGCTTTTGATGATTCAGTTTACACAAGCTTTTTTCATCCACAAAATTATTACAAATATTGTGTCTAAAATTATATTCAGGTTATGTGTTTAAGGTGTGCATGAAACATCAATGAACTTCATGGTTAGACTAATATCCTATCCCCAAGATATCTATATCTCATTATGTGCAAAATATGCAAATGTAGATATTTCATGATCTAAATAAAAAATAAATATCCAAGGTCCAAAACACTTTTTGTCCCAAACATTTTGGATAAGGGATACTCAACTTTTACAACATCTCATAATCAGGTGTAGTGTTGAAGATGTCACAATAAACTTCACCCATTTAACAGAAGGAGCAGCGGACATTTTCTGGATGCTCCTATAGTATGGTAGCAGTACCAGCAATGAGGACAAACAGCAATACTCTTCCTGTTGCAGAGATATTAATGGAGATCCTTGGAGTTGAACCAGAAATGCTTTTCTCTCAGTGCCTGGGTTTTATTTGTAAGCTATTGTCTTTTTCTTAAGTTGTAGAGTCACACAAGCCACCTCTTCAAATGGGAGAGGAATGAAATTGCCACAAAACATCTGGTACAAAAAAGGTGCCTTGAAATACAGCCATCTGCTCATCACAACAAGTGGCCATTTTAGAGAATGTAGGATGTGGGACTACAACTTCAAACCTCATTGGCAAATCCTTGCCATATCAGTCAGTTTTAGGATGTTGCCATGTGTATAATGTCAGCCTCAGGGCTTTTACTTTGGCTTTGTTTTTCCAACTGGAGCCTGAAAGCTGCACTCTATATCCAAGCTGCTTGTAGCATATTAAAACAAATGAACTGCTAAGAAAATCTCCTACTTGAACTAAGCTGAGTTCTTACCATCCAGAATCAGAAAAACAGGTGATTTTAGCTTCTTCCCTTGCACTCTTCAGTACATCTCCTTATCTCATAGAATATTTCTTAATACAGTCACACCAGTAAATCTTGCAAAAAAAAAGTGATAGAGCATAATAAATTGGATAAAGCATTATGGCAGCTTTTAGTTATTCAAGACGAATTATGTTTGTTTTTATCATTCTGCCTTTTCTTCGAAGGATAGTATTCTAGTGGCCCTGTACTGAAGTGTATTATTACTGTTTTTCCCAATACCTTTTCTTCTGCTGTTTTCTTTTGTTCTCATGCCTCTAATGTTTTCATATTATTGTTTATTGATTGATTGATTATACTAATATTACTTTATTGTTGTTTTCTGTATAATATACAGACCGTCCTCTGCATCCATAGATGTTGTGTCCACAGATTCAACAATCCACAGCTTGACATGATTACCATCCCTCCCCAGCCGCTGCCCCCCAAACCCATAAAGTCACCTTTGATTCTCCATTAGATATAAGACACACCTTTCTACTTCATTATTCTATATAATGGGACTTGGGCATCCCCAGGTTTTGGTATCCACAGGGTGTGATGTCCTTGAACCAAACCCCAGTAGACCTCAATAGTCCACTGTACTGATCTTTGCTTTCATTAGGCAGTGAGCACTCAGGCCATAAATGGAAAATATAATATAATGTAGACCAGAAACCTGATGGTTAGTCCCAATTAGAGGAGACCCATTGAATCAGTTATTGAATGGTTAGGGAATACATAGGTAATACCAAATGATTCAATTGAACTATGTAGTTTAGACTAATAGTAGAATTTAGGCTATCATATATTAATATAACATATATGATAATAACAAAATAATATAGGCTATATGAATGGAATAAAATTGACATATTGTAAACATCATTAACAAAATCATTCAATTATATGTTTGTAATTAATTGAGAAATAATTGTATCTTATATTGTTTTCAGAGTTTGTGAACACTTCTAATTTCTGGGTTTTGAGCCAAAAAACCCAGTTTGCCTCTATCTTAATCATATTCCTACATGGTCAAGTTCTACCAGCATGACTCTCTTGCTATATCTGTGCCTCCACTTTGTTGTGCAGAGCTAAATTCAGAGGAGAACAAGGCTAACATGTGTAAGGTAGGGCTGGGCGGTTTCGTTCGTTAATTTCGTAATTCGTTAATAATTCGTTATTTTTCTTGAATACGAAGCGATAACAAACCATTCAGGAGCAACTAAAAAACGAAACGAATTTTTAAAGCTATTTTGTAATTGTTTTGTAATTGTTTCATTATTATTTCAGCTCCCGGGCTGCAAAGGGGCCCGAGCAGGGGCAAGGAGAAGGGAAGGCAGGCAAGAGAGAGAAACTGAGCGAGCAAGCTCCCTTCCCAGCCTGGCTTCCTCCCCTCGCTCCCCTGGCTCCCCCCACCCCCTTCTTCCCCCTTTTCCTGGCTCACCTGGGCATGCACACCCCACACATGCCCGGCCCGGCGCAGGGGTGGTCCGGCGTGCCCGCTTGGCGGGGCCCTGGCATCTGCCGCCCTGGGAAAGACCCCCGCCCAGCAGCAGCAGCAAGGCCGACGACGCTGCGGTTGCTGACTCCCCCGATCGCCTCCCCCACAGGGAAAAGGAAACGCAGGAGGAGGCGCAGCAACGAGACGGAGGCGACCGCCCGGTTGGTAGGGAGGGAGAGGGAGGGAGGGATAGAGAGGGGGCGGACTAAAACTATTATTAAAAGCTATTATTATTAAAACTATTATTTAAAACTAATATTTTCATGTTGCGCAACCGCATCCACCATTTTAACGAATTGATTCGTTAATAATAACGAAATTTCGTACTTTTAAAAAGGAAAATTTTGTAATTATTTTAAATATCGAAACAAAAAAAAAACCCCAAATACAAATCGATTTTAGAAACAAATTTTTGCGTTGTTACCCAGGCCTAGTGTAAGGACAAGATGGGATAATTCCCTAATATTATTAATTTATTTATTGAATTTAAAACTCCTTTGTTTCCCAAAATGAGATTCAAGGTGTTTACACTATCTGTCTGTCTGTCTGTCTATCTCTCTATCTATCTATATCTCCACTAAAATATTTATTTCACAAATATAAGGGGATAGATATACAATTAAAGACTGTAGTTATTCCTCTAAACCAAAATGTTCAAAAATGGCCATAATAAAGCAAACAGATAGTAGAAACTATGGTATTAATATCATTTGTTTAGTTATTACACCCAAAGTATTTCACTTGTATTCAGCTTCTGAGTGCACTAATAGGATGCAAAATGTGGTTATGGATTTTAAGCCACTAAGTAATTTGTTTAGTCTATAAGTGGAAAGTAGTTTAGTGCTTGCTTCCTGAATACATTATCCTCACAGCTTCTGTTGGCCATATATAAATCAAAGAGGGAGAGAGAAGAGAAAACCAGCTAATTGTACTGCTTTTACAAAGGCAAGACAAATGGGGCGGGGGAGATTAAAAAGATAGAGCAAAAAAGCATTTGAGATTCTTCCATATTTTGCATTCACTATTTATCCACAGTCTATTTTAGCCTCCTCCTGCCTTTCCTTGATTTGCATGTTCTGTGTAAATAATCCCCCCAAGTTACTTGGAAAAAGCAAAGGAAAAAGCATAGACATTCTATGGCCTTTTCCATAAGAAGAGACATAAAGGATTGTGTTAAAATAAATAAAAGCTACAGTCAAACCGCAACATTTGTAGTTTTGATTATTCACAATTTGATTAAAAATGTTTTCTCTTAAGTCCTCCAGTGTGACTGTACATTCAACTTCCTCAAATAATGCTGGGGAACCTAGAGATTTCTACTGAAAACATCTCTCTAGCAATTCTATGTTCAGCTTCTAGTGGAAATTAACCATAGAGTTGTGTTGGAAGACTTTAGTAATTCCTGTTCTCTCAGGTAAAAAAAAACCCAGCAATGTCTTTATTTGCAGTTTCATGGGGGTCCTGTGCCCCTAATTCAAATGCATTTGGAGGGCTGACTGTACCATAATTCCCAAGAGAACCTGAGAACATGCACAAGTCTGCACAAAGTATAAGTATTTATGAACTAATAATATTGGTTAATACAAAAACGGCTGTGTTAAAGGTGACTGGAATCAGTATTTATCTTTACTGAAGCCTTCATTAAATGAAGATCTCTAAACCTGTAATAACTATATAAAACAAAAGCAGTGTTATAAGCTGTTACAACAAATAAATAGCCTACTTTGCTTCAGTATACAAAGTCAATGTAACACCTGATCCCAGGGCATTGTGAGATGATGCAAATTATTTTGGGTATAAGATGTGCATGAAACTTAGTATTCACCACCAAACTTAGTATATTTGCATCATAAGGAAGCACATTTGTGGGACATAAATACATCTAGAGGCACATGTTTACAAGCACCTCAGACATTTTTTCTTTTTAAAATGATTTTATTAAAGTTTCCAATAAAATAAAAAGAAATAAAAAGGAGGAAAGGGAGATGCAGGTAAAGGTTTGGGGATTTGGATTGTGAGAGGGTGGGTGGGTGGGTAGAGAGGGGGGTTTGAAAGTGGACAGGGGAAAAAGAAGGGTTAGGGTAAGTAGACAAATTAACACAACAGCTATCATATAGATAATCCATTCATAGAGAAAAAGGACTGGACATCACTGATCAATTACATGAAAAAAAGATGAAGATTTTATTTTAAAGTAACAAAGCAACAAAGATGCCTTCGGACTGAACTAAACAATATTCACCAAGAAACATACAAGAACTATAGACAAATCCATAAGGATGAGGATTGGAAGTTCATGCCCTTTGTCTACTCAGACATATTACTCGGGATGGCTAACATGAGACCAAGCCCAAAAATAATGCAACATAATTAAACACAAAATAGCAAGGGGGAAAAAAGAAAAGAAAAGAAAACACATCATAACAAAATATACGAAATCGCAAATAAAATAAAACAGTATAACATAACATAGTATAATCAACACAACGGGCGGCCAGATGTATGGGATAAAATGTTAAATGGTTAAAACCCTGGGTGTGATAGGAACACAAAGTGTATTTGTAAAAAAGGAACCCAAGAAGGAGGAGCAGTGGGGTTTAGCCTTTTTAAAGGGAGCTGCTTTATCATGAGGGCAAATTGTAGGTGGGAACAAACAAAGGGGTTGAATGGTCACTCCCCAAAGGCACATTGGAAGAGCCAGGTTTTTAGCTCTTTCTTGAAGGCTGCTAGAGTAAGGGATTGTCTAATCTCCCCAGGTAGCGAGTTCCAAAAGCGAGGGGCCACAGCAGAGAAGGCCCTCTCACTCGTACCCACAAGTTGAGCCTGTGATAAAGTAAGGGGCGAGAGAAAGGCCTCTCCAGAAGATCGAAGAGATCGTGCAAATTTGTGGTAGGAGAGGTGGTCACGAAGGTAGGAGGGTCCCAAACCGTTTAGGGCTTTATAGGTAATAACCTGCACCTTGAATTGGGACCAGAAGATGAACGGCAGCCAATGGAGCTCCTTGAACAGGGGGGTTGATAGCTCCCTGTAATTCGCCCCAGTTAGGAGTCTGGCTGCCGAGCATTGTACCAATTGCAGTTTCCGGGCCATCTTCAAGAGAAACCCCATGTAGAGTGCATTGCAATAGTCCAATCTAGAGGTAACTAAGGTGTGGACCACTGTGGTCAACTCAGGCTTTGCAAGGTATGGTCGCACCTGGCGCATGAATTTTAATTGTGCGAAGGTGTTCCCAGCCACCGCCAACACCTGTGCATCAAGTATCAGCGCTGAGTCCAGGAGGACCCCCAAACTGCGGACCTGCGCCTTCAGGGTGAGTGCAACCCCGTCAAGCATAGGTTGCCATCCAATACCTTGGTTGGGCATACGACTGACCTGTAGGACCTCTGTCTTGTTGGGATTGATCTTCAGCTTGTTTGCCCTCATCCAGATTGACACAGCAGCCAGGCACTGGTCCAGTATTCAAGGGGCTTCCTTGGATTCCGGTAGAAAAGAGTAGTGGAGTTGGGCGCCATCAGCATAGAGATTGCACCCAACTCCAAAATGCTGGATGACCTCTCCCAGTGGTTTCATATCGATGTTAAAAAGTAAGGGGGACAGAATTGAACCTTGCGAGACCCCACAGGTCAATGACCAGGGGTCCAAGCAGGTGTTGCCCAGCTTTATCATCTGGGAACGATCCTCCAGAAAGTACTGAAGCCACAGTAAAACTGAGCCTCCCAGTCCCATCCCGGAGAGTCGATTCAGGATACCATGGTTGATGGTATCAAAAGCCACTGAGATGTCCAAGAGAACCAGCCGGGTCACATTCCCCCTGTCCAGTTCCCTGCGGAGGTCATCCACTAAGGCAATCAAAGTCATCTTGATACTGTGCCAAGACCTTCAAAGCATTCAAATTCTGTACACAGTTACAGGATTGTTTTGCGTAAATTCACTATTCTTCTACAAACACAGACTGGGTTGAACATTTTTGATATCATATTTTTCTTCAGTTGTACCAATACACCAATTTACGGACCCACAATTGTAGTTCCACATAGCCTTGTAACCCTGCCTTCACAGCAAGGTCATAAATCCAGATTTAAAAAACAAAAACAAAAGGAAAATATAACTATAAAAATTAAAACAAACAGAAAATGGCCAGTTTGGGAATAGCAAAAGAGGGGGGCAAGAAAAGGAGAGGAGGAGAACCTGCTCCTGACATCACTTCTCTGTCAGTATGATGGCACAGCCGTGGAAAGGCACCCTTCACATCAAGGTGGGTAATAAAAATATTGTGGGTCTGAGAGCTATTGACAGGCTTTACCTATTAATAGCCAGAAATGGGAGAATCACAGGGAGGTGGCAGATTGGCAGTTGGATGTACGTGGCAGTCCAGTTGCAATGCCAGCTTGTTTGCTTTGTGTAGCAAAGTCCATAGACATAGTCGTAAAATACACTTCCGTTTTTCCTTTCCAATTTTATTTTGCCATCAAGTCAGACAATACAGTTGTAACAACTTTGTATTGGTTTGGTTATGAAAGTAAATCAGGAAAGTTTTGTATGGATGAGATAAAAAATAATCTGATCTTTATAACTTGCTAAAGATGAACTAGTTTAGAAATTGTAATAAAGCTAGGCTGCTGTCTTGGGGGACCAGCACACTGCTCATCTCTCAGTCTGCTTGTGTTTTGCCTGTTGGATCTATTGGATATTTGTAAAGACACCAAAATAGACATACACATGATTATGTTGTAACTGAGAGGCAGAAACATCAGCTTAACTGAACATGTGGATTCATTGTTAGTTATAAGAGATTAGCTATTAACAAATCAGCGCACCACTAGAATGCTGAGATGTGTAGAAACTCCTCCAGTGAATCTTGCTTGGAATTGTTCTTTTCTTTAAATGAGACATGAAAATCCTCTGAAATCCGGAGGTCTCCAACTAATTTCTTGTTCTTTTGGATGGTATTACAACCACCACTTTACCTTTTAAGAAAACAAAGAAACACCGGGGAACTTTTCCAAATCTCTTGTTTGCCTTAAAGTCAAGATTTGGGTTTTGTTTTTTTCCAACAGGGGGAGTGCCAGTAAATTCGCTTTACTGCTGCAAGGTTTAAACTGATGTTTACTTTAAAGAAAAGGCTTTTGGAGAGTAGAAAAGAATCTGCAGTCAATCTCTCTTCCCTCGGTACATAAACTGTTGCTGGCATGTTTTGCTTTTGCTGCAGGGCTCACCTTGCATTTGGCTAGTTTTTCATGCGTTTAAGAATACAGTACAAATACTGTGTCTTTGGAGAGAGAGGAAGGGGAGTTGTCTTGCAAATGTGCAGAAGAATCAAGCAAAGTTGTTTTAACTGTCTGTCAAATTCTTTCACATTATTTAGATGAATAGGATTTTCCAACATTGCTTTGAATTTCGCCTTTGGTATGATTTGGTTTTATCTCTAGGCAGCACTTATAAAAGACCAGATCTGGGAAACTTAGTAGAAAAGTGTCACAGCTGTTAATAGTTCACTGTCATTGAAATAGTTCACTAATAAGTGATTAAACTTTTAACACTTTTTTTCAAAACTTATCTTTCTTATCCACATGTAAGATGTAATGTACATCATATGCATAGTGGTTTCCTGGTTTTCCTTTGAAATCTCGTTATATTTTACCATGTCCACTACTTTGATGACAAACCATGGCTTATAGAATCATCGAATCATAGAGTTGAAGAGACCTCATGAGCCATCCAGTCCACCCCCCTGCCAAGAAGCAGAAAAATTGCATTCAAAGCACTCCCAATAAGATGGTCATCCAGCCTCAGCTTAAAAGCCTCCAAAGAAGGAGCCTCCACCAGTCTGAGGCAGAGAGTTCCACTGCTGAACGGCTCTCACAGTTAGGAAGTTCTTCCTCATGTTCAGGTGGAATCTCCTTTCCTGTTGTTTGAAGCCATTGTTCAATGTCCTAGACTCCAGGGCAGAAGAAAACAAGACTGCTCCCTCCTCCCTATGGCTTCCCCTCATAAATGTATACATGGTTATCATGTCTCCTCTCAACCTTCTCTTCTGCAGGCTAAACATGCCCAGCTCTTTAAGCCGCTCCTCATAGGGCTTGTTCCCCAGACCCTTGATCATTTTAGTCATCCTCCTCTGGACACATTCCAGCTTGTCAACATCTCCCTTCAATTGCAGTGCACATCCAGGTAATCAACGGTGCCAGTTTGACTAGTAGATTTTAGATGTAATGAAATTGTTAAATGATTTAATTCATTGCTATTGTACTTTTGTCTTCAAGAATTGGTATGTACTTGTTTCCAGGCTCACTTTAAATGCCTCTGGGTACCAGAGAGCTTGAACTGAGTGGGTGGGGGACTTGTGTTACTCTGATTCGGACTATCCATGCAAATCATATTTCCTGAACGGAGGTGTAAATCTTTTTCTAGTTTCAGCAGTCCAAGCTTGAAACAATGAGTGTCAGTATCTCCCAAATGTTAGCAGTGGTGTAATCCATCATAACTCTGGCATAATTTTATGCGGTATGATTGGTGAGCAGGTGCTTGGCCATTCTGTGCATCCAACCTGCTACCAAGATGTGTTTGGGATTGCAATACTGCAGGAAGGACCCAGTGTAATAAGTATTCTGAATTCTTATATTGTACTTAAAGTTTACTGGTTTGTCTCAATAAACACTGCATGTATATCAAAGTAAGACTCCATCTTGTCCTAACCTCCTCTTGCTGGGATCCTAGCATGAAAAAAAGAATTAGGCAATCTAATTTTACAGCACTATCCAAGGGTGGTTATTGTACAAAAAGATGGCTTTGGCTAAGTAATTATTGATAAGAAAATATTAAATGTGCCTTTTGATTTTAATTTATAGTCTTCTTTAGCTTTTTATGTGACTAGCTGCCTGCTGAAAAATTGGTGAGTGGATCTTGATTTTTTAATCATCTCACTGAGCAAATTGGAATGGTGCTGCAAAGCTTTACCACACTAGTAATTGAAAACACTTTTGGCACCTCAAAAATGAGATTTTGATGCATAGATAAATCTAGCGACACATTACTGTGCTGCCCTTATGAGAGTGGGCAAACTCTTCCCGCCTTGCTGTAGATTGCATAACAGAGTCATTAAATGCAGATTATCTTTCAAAGGCGAAGCAGAGATTAATGAATCAAACTAAAATGATGAATTAAATGAGCCCAATCGGACACACTTTCAAAATTAGCCTGCAAAGGGGGGTTATAGTAACAAGAGTTTCAGAGCTGGATTGCCCAAACATAGTTTAGACAAGTGTAACAATGCATAGAAGCACACATTACCTTA
The DNA here is from genome assembly GCF_037176765.1 of Anolis sagrei. Taxonomy (NCBI): domain Eukaryota; kingdom Metazoa; phylum Chordata; class Lepidosauria; order Squamata; family Anolidae; genus Anolis; species Anolis sagrei. Next base: position 144,959,034 of record NC_090025.1, read on the forward strand.
TCCATCTAGTTTTATTAGATCATAATCTAATAAATTATGTTAGTGAGTTTTATAGTCCAACACAGAATATAGAAGTAATACATGGATTATATTTTGCAGAGCTGTAAGCTATTAAGTGGTGGCTGAAAAAAGCAAATTTCAGCTTTGTTGTATGAGCCATATCGAGTTTCATTCTCATCCCTGGATGCATGCAACAATAACGTGTAATAGGTACACCCATTTAATTTCTAAGGAAGTATAAAAATCTTCATTTATCTTGCTCTTACTGAGGCAGACTGAAGCTGTATCTTACTAAAGTTGAGAAAATGGACCCTTGCAAACCAGTTTGTAGCAACTAACCATTACAATGGCCTGCAACACTGAGGGACAGAAAAGCTTTTTTTTTTAAAAAAAATGTATGCTGGCTTTTTAGGAATTTGTCATTTTAAATACAAAAATGACCTCAGATTTCCTCCATCATGTGAAGTTCTTTCCCAACAACTATCTTTGACATTTTTATTTGGTAATATGTGACTTAGTTAGATTTCTTGGGGCAGTAAAGAGTAATCAGTAAGAAATGGGTTAAAATCTTCTAATATACTTTGAAATCACTATACTTATAAGATATTTTTTTTATCTCCTGCTAACACAATAATCTGGATCCAATTGCTAACCCCAATGGGAATGAACTCATTGAAACAGTGGCACTCATCTCTATATTGATTCATTGGAATAATAATAATAATAATAATAATAATAATAATAATTTTTATTTGTACCCTGCCACCATCACCCTCACGGCAGCTAACAAAGCACACTGAAATGTCACACATAATACATAGACCTAAAAATGATAAAAACATGAAATTACAATCATATGCACACAAAATCACATAATAAAACATTAAAATTCATAAAACACAGTCATGTTGTTGTTGTTGTTCATTCGTTCAGTCGTCTCCGACTCTTCGTGACCTCATGGACCAGCCTACGCCAGAGCTCCCTGTCGGCCGTTACCACCCCCAGCTCCCTCAAGGTCAGTCCAGTCACTTCAAGGATGCCATCCATCCATCTTGCCCTTGGTCGGCCTCTCTTCCTTTTGCCTTCCACTTTCCCCAGCATAATTGTCTTCTCTAGGCTTTCCTGTCTCCTCATGATGTGGCCAAAGTACTTCAGCTTTGTCTCTAGTATCTTTCCCTCCAGTGAGCAGTCGGGCTTTATTTCCTGGAGGATGGACTGGTTGGATCTTCTCGCAGTCCAAGGCACTCTCAGAACTTTCCTCCAACACCACAGCTCAAAAGCATCGATCTTCCTTCGCTCAGCCTTCCCTAAGGTCCAGCTCTCACATCCGTAGGTGACTACAGGGAATACAATGGCTTTGACTAGGCGGATCTTTGTTGCAAGTCTGATGTCTCTACTCTTCACTATTTTATCGAGACTGGACATTGCTCTCCTCCCAAGAAGTAAGCGTCTTCTGATTTCCTGGCTACAGTCTGCATCTGCAGTAATCTTTGCACCTAGAAATACAATGTCTGTCACGGCCTCCACGGTTTCTCCCTCTATTTTCCAGTTGTCAATCATTTTTGTTGCCATAATCTTGGTTTTTTTGACATTTAGCTGCAACCCGGCTTTTGCGCTTTCTTCTTTCACCTTGATTAGAAGGCTCCTCAGCTCCTCCTCGCTTTCGGCCATCAGAGTGGTGTCATCTGCATATCTGAGGTTGTTAATGTTTCTTCCAGCAATTTTCACCCCAGCCTTGCATTCATCAAGCCCCGCACATCGCATGATGTGTTCTGCATACAAGTTAAAAAGGTTGGGTGAGAGTATGCAGCCTTGCCGTACGCCTTTCCCAATCTTGAACCAGTCTGTTGTTCCGTGGTCAGTTCTGACTGTTGCTACTTGGTCCTTGTACAGATTCCTCAGGAGAGAGACAAGGTGGCTTGGTATGCCCATCCCACCAAGAACTTGCCACAATTTATTATGATCCACACAGTCAAAGGCTTTAGAATAGTCAATGACACAGTCATAGTCAAAACACAGTCATAGCTGTGGATAAAAACTATTGTTTTCAACTGACACACCCAGTGCCAAAGTGACACCAAAAGTAAATCCTCAGACTAACCCTTAAAAATCTACTCAAGAATAAAGACTTATTTAAAAAGCCATGTTTTTAAACTGGATCAGAAAGCTTGGAGCAAGTGGGCTAACTTAATCTCTCTAGGGAGGGCATTCCAGAACCAGAGGGGGGGGGGGGCACCACTGAGAAGGCCCTCTCTCTCATCCCCTTCAGCCTTATTTGGGATGGTGGTGGGACTGAGGGTAAGGCCTCACCAGCAGATCTCAGAGCCCAAGTTGCCACATAGAAGGAGATGCAGTCTCAAAGATAGGTTGGGCCTAAAGCATATAAGGCTTTATAGGTGATAACCTGCACTTTGAATTGGGTCAGAAGCCAGAAGAGCTGCTTTAATTGGGTGGCGGTATGCTACCTGAAGTTAGCCCCAGTTAACCAATTTGGCTGCTGACCTTTACACTAACTGCAGCTTCTGAGCTGTCTTCAAAGGCAGCCCCATGTAGAGTGCATTACAGTAGTCCATTCTAGATGTAACTGAGGCATGGGCCACCATGGCACACTGGTTTTCTCCCAGTCACTACTGTCACTTAAACTTCAAATATCAGCGCTGAGTCCAGGGGGACCCCCAGACTGCGGACCTGAAACTTCAGGGGGAGTGTAACCCCATTGAGCACAGGTTACCACCCTATACCCTGACTGGCCTCGTGACTGACCAGGAGGACCTCTGGCTTGACTGGATTAAGCCTCAGTTTGTTGGTCCTCATCCAGTCCATCACAGCTGCCAGGGACCAGTCCAGGATCTGGCGAGCTTCCTTGGAATGCAATGGAAAAGAGTAGAGTTGTATGTCATCTGCGTAGAGACAAACAGAAGTGTGTCTACTTTATTGGAGCTAAGATTTATGTTTATATCTTTTTTTCTTGGAAACTCAAAATTTGCAAACTAATTAACAGATTCTAAAACAGAGTTGTAAAGAAAATATATCAAAGAATTGAACTGATTATGCAGTAAGCCTTGCTTACAAGCAACAAGGAGTTGAGAGGTTCTTCAATTCCTTCCCAAGCTCTACCAAAGTTTATTGAAAGAAATGAATTTCTACATGTGGCAGAATCATATTGATTACTCACAAGGAAGGTTTGGGGTCCTAAGAATTGAAAGTAAAATTGAAAAGCAGAACTGAAAGCATGAGGAAGGAAAAGGCACTAAAGCATTACTGTACTGTCTCAGTTCTCTGCTATCTTTAATCATAACCTTCTCTGAAACATTCAGTAATGCACAGACGGAATAGAATATGAACAAAGCCATTTCCAATTTCTAGGGTTAGAAATAGACTGACCAAAATATACTATGACCCACATATGTTCTCAGATTTTGTGTGGATACACAAAACTGTGGATAATAGCAAACACTATTGAAACAAAGGACCTCTGGCCAAAAAATACCATAGAGTAGTACTGGATGAACTAGAAAGGACGTATCTTTTTTTGGATGTGGATGAATGGAACTACAGATACTGGTCCAGTGGATACAGAAGTCATGTTGTAAATTTCTCGTGCATGCCTTTGTGTGTGCTTATTTTACATATTAGTAGTAGAGTCTATTTAGGACAGTGGAACTTACTACTGAATTGGTGTACTTAAGAATCAAATTGTAATGTAGGTTCTTTGCTGCAAGAACAGCATGAATAACTTTAATATGAACAGATATTATACAATGCATCAATTAATGCACTTTGCCAGAGATTGGAAATGGGAAATGGTTTGCTCTCCAGATACTGTTGGACTGCAAATCCCACCGTCACGTATCATTGGTCATGACAGCTAGCACTGATGCCAGTTGCCCACTGGGAGGACTACATATACTGTACAGATTGGTCCTTCAGAATGCAGATTGCCTAGCATAGCTCATGATGGGATGAATGCTTATGATGAGCACCAGGCTAGGAAGACAGGTATAAATATTTACTCTTGGGTAATCCCTACAGACCAACATGGTGTAATGGTTTGAGCATTGGACTAACTCTGGAGACCAGATTTCAAATTCCACTTAATCACAAAACAAATGGCTTAGTTTTGAGAAAGTCCCACTGTCTCCAAGTGATAGGTTCATCTTAGGGTCATATTAGGTTGGAATTTACATGAAAGTGCACAGAATGGCCTTTCCCTTACCTGCATGCTGGGAAGGGGGAGGAGTTTGTCCCTTCCACCGAAAAGAAGAAAGTAGTTCCGGCCGGAACTACTTACTAGGGGGCGGAGCCAGCTTTAGGGCTGGCCCGCCCCCAGAACTTCACTTTGGAGCCAGCCTGCAACCCACCACTCCCGCCCTATATATAACAGTATAATTCGGTTGCCATTAGGGGGCCGGGTAGGAATTTTTCCCCTCTTATGTTCTAGGAGGGTTTTTCGCCTACCCTATACTGTTAGTGGCAAATTGGGATGGTGTGGTTTTAAATAGGTTGCCACAGAAAAATAAGTTAATAAGTTAAATAGTTAATATAGTTCCCAGTTATTCCCCTTCAAGATGGTTAGGCCATTAAAGAATACACTCACCTGAAGTTCTCAGTCGTCAGGTGAGGGGAACAAAAATGGCAAATGGGTTGGGGGAAAAGAGAGTCTGGGCCTTGGTTATCTTTATGTAGTTACAAAATTTATTACTTTATGAGGTTACCCGTATTAAGGTTAAATGGGATACAGTGGTCGCCCCACATAGTTTGAGATTAGGCTGAGAAAGCCAATAAGTTGTGATTATTTAAACAGTTAAATAAAAATAGGCAACGATTAATAAAGTTGCCCTTATTTAACCCAGCTATCTTGTGTGGTCTGATTATTTCGGTGGTTGGGGGACAAACAACAACAACAACTCAGCATTTTAAGTGTACAGAGGTATTTCAGCATTTCACAGTTTAATCAATATTGAACCTTTTCAAGTTGATAGTAAAAGTTGCTGTAATGTTAAAGGAACTTAAAGCTCGTGTTTTGCTATTTAAAGGGAATATGTATGTATAAGTGCAAGTCTTGTAATTATTCACATTTTGATTAAATGAAATTTTTATTTCCCATGTACAGTTCATTTCATTAGACACTTCAAAAGAATGCATTTTAAAATATTAGCTAAATTAGCCGCTGCGTGTTTCAGTCATTAACTTAAATATACATAGCTTTAATTTAAAGTGTTAGAAATAAAAGTTGACTAAGATGTTTGATTTCTTATTTCATGCAAATCCTCTGCCAACTTTTAACTCAGAATGCAGTTACCATTAGTTGATTCACATAATTACACCAATTTTACATATTGCAGCATCGATCTCTAGTGTGTGTTCAGGGTTCTTCCATTTCATAGAAGGAATTCTTTGTTGTTCATCACAAAATTTCTTACTGATTTTAACACACACGTACACAAAGAGAGGGAGGGAGAGGGAGAGTCAGCTTCCTGTTGTCTTTCCTCAGCTCTTGACATTGATAGCCAAATAAGAGGTTTTGATTCTCATCCATTTCAGGAGACTGGAATGGTGAGGAAGGATGGGAACTTTCAAGTGCCATCCTTGTTGTCGAACATGATACACCCCCCCCCCCACACACACACAATTTATAGTTTCTCCATGGGAATAAGAATAATAATAATATAATTTTTGTTTCTTTTTAAAAAATCTTTTCTGGACTTTCACAGTTGTGGAGAAGAAGGATATAAAAAATCGACTAGTGGCAGTAACTCCCCCACAAAGGCTATATTGTTTCAATCCTTTAATAAACTGTAACTTTCATTTCAACTTTCTGCCTACTTTGTATCCTTTAATATCAACTCTATCCCCCAGTTTATAGTGTAATATATGTAATTTATTTCAAAATATGACAAGACAACTCTCAGAGCTCTTCAGCTTTCAGTCACCCTGCTGAGACATTTCCCGGACAGGAAAGGCTGGGCTAATCCCTCCAGCCTATTCTTGGCCAGGGGGATAATGAAGATCCATTGTATGTATATAGGCAGTTTCTGCACCCAATCTGATAAAGCCTGCCGATGTTTGTCCAACCAAGTACCCCACTTGAGCTGAGAGGTTGCTGACCTTAGAAACAAGAGGCTTGGAATATGTACATTTGTGGACTTCTTTAATTCAAAACCCAAGACTCGATTGCAGGGACCATCACCTTTTGTTCCTGCAGTCTCAAATCTTTATTTTTTTTAAGCATTTTCCCATCACCAGAAACTGGACAACTAAGCCAATCAGAAACTCATTAGCATTTCCAAATATGGATACAGATCTTCCAGAGCTCTCCCACTCCCCTCGGGACAGTTTTTCCAGCTGATTGATTCTCATGGACCGAACACCCATCATCGCCTCCCTGTCAGAGGGAATTCCTACTTGGAAGCAGCAATATCAGCTGAGCCCCAGCCAATTAGAACACAGATCCAAACTGGCCCCTTTGGCCAATCAGGAAAGGGAGCGGGAGGTTTAAATGGCTGTCAAATGTATAAAACCTCGTGTCTTTGTATTCATGTTATGCTTGTACCTTTGAAACCATCTGCTTGTACTTTCATACTTTCTGACCTGATTGAATAAACCTCTGTGGCTTGTCTTCATCCTGGTGAATGATTACTCTGTCCTGGTCTATTTCAGTGTAGCTTAAATGCTTGCCAGGCATGGATTATCCGTAGTCCTAGCTCCAAATTTGACTACATTTTCACCCTCACCAGTGCTTTGTGTGACATCAGATGTCCTAATTCTATTATTTTTTCTGGTCATGCTTTTATTATAACATATTACAATTTACTTTGATGACTCTAGTTGCCAAAAAGGCTCTAATGTAATATATACTGTATGTAGAAGCCAGGGAAACAATAGTCTTACTTAAGGGGAGTTGTTTCCCTTAAAAAAACAACTTTAACATCAAGCTGAAAACATTTTGCAACAAAGTGTTTTGTTTTGTATTTGTTGGGGTTTTTTGGTGGGGTGGGAGGTGGGTGAAATTTGCAACTGAAAATTGTAAACTAGGAGAGATGTCCACAACATCAGCAAAATCATTTAATATTAATTGCGCTTATCTAAAAGCTACTGAGAAAGCGCTTTCTGAAATCTGTATGAAAACCGTAAGCATGTTTTTCTTTTTTAGTGGACCTTTCAATTTCCACCAATGAGATTTACATGCCTAATAAAGCAACTCATAAATCTATGTTCAAAGTATATAAAAGATTCCAATTACTGTAGGCGCTTCTATCACTTCAATGTACAGCACACGGATTCCACTATAGAAAGTCACTGGAAGCAAAGCAAATTTTCAGCTATTTTTCACTCTCAGAAATGTTTGGGGGGGGGGGGGGGGAGTAATCCAAATAAATATTAAGTATAGCTACATATTTGCAATAAGTGACTATTTCAAATGTTAACTTTTTAAAATTATTATCAATTTCAGGGAAAAAACCCAAAACCCCAGTCTTTATATAATGCTACTCTAATACCCTCTCAACTTGGCAGGGACAATCCCAATTAATTATCTGCCATCCCACTTTCTTGATTATTTTTTAAATGTCCCAGTTTCTCTTTCCTTCTTCCAATGTCTTCTTCAGCTTACTTCAATTGCATCAATTCTCTCAGCAAAAGAGGGAAAGGAGAGGAGTGATGAAATTCAGCCCTTCACAGTAGGCCCAGGCAAAAGCAAACTACATGCCTCATTTTATATTTTTAGTTCTACATAGATATGAATGCAAACATAATTAAGATATTCCAAACACTAAAATGGCAAATGTGTTCTTATTTGGGCAGGCATTTGGTCTATAATTCCTGTGACAGAAGGGACTTTAAATGGGCTATGCTTTTATTTTTATTATTGTTTGGAACTGTTTTAATTTTGTGTTTTTAATCAATCTGGTTTTTTTAAATCTGTGCTTTGTTTTAATTTGATGCAAATCGCAGTGAGTCATGTGCAAGGACATATTTAATTAAATGAATAATACAATAACAATTAATAATGCCCTGTCTCAATAGTGGATGTTTAGAGGGTGGCCAGATATTTCATATTCTTTGACATCTGTCAAATCTTTAGATGTTTCAGCAGTTGAAAATTGTTCTGTTCCGCTGTAAGCTTTGTTGGGAGCCTGCATATTGGTAGAATCATCAAGTTCAGTGTCTGCATCAGAGGCTACAATTACTATAAATAAAACGTTTATGCTGTGATGATGGAATCTGACTCATTTTAAATGAGAAAATATAACACAGGCAATAAAATATATGAAATGTGGCAGGGTTTTTCAGCGGGGACATATAAATGCAAAAGCTGGAACATGGCTTAGCTGAGGCTGTAAGCCTACTATATGATATGAAGTAATATTTATGTATTAAAGGGGAAGAATTTTTTCTGATTGGGTTTTAACAAAGTAATTTATACACTTCCAGTACCCATATGCTTAGAATAGTCTAAGAAAGAGAGCCTATTGGCAAGTATATTGCAAAAAGAAGCAACATAGAGAAAGAAACTCTTACGTAAATGGCTACAAGTGTCTAACATAATACTCATAGCCTGATGGGTAGTCACAGAATGAAAACAGCAAAACTTACTGGTTCCAGAGACACTGTAGGTAAAGATGGGGCAACATCTTGAACTGCATTATGTGTGTCTACTAGGCCTGTGCAATCAATGAAACAAATGTTTCCATACTCTTTATGAAATTGGGGGGGGGGGGGGAGAGGCAAATCATTTCTAAAGTGTTTCTAAAATATCGTAAGGGGCCCACATCACAACTATAACAATATAACAATTTTGTTACTTTCTGTTAAGTAGTTGTGCCAATGTGGAAACAGCTATCCTCTTGAATGTCTTTCTCTATATGACGCACAACACGTTCCACAGAACTTCAGCTTAAGGAACCAGTCCAGCACAGATGTACTATCAGTCATCTTTACAGATTCAATAATTTATTGAAACTCTGGCTGCTGCTTGTGCTGAAAATGAAACTGAATTGGGAAACTTACGAGGTTACTGAACTGTAACAAAAAATTATAGGTGAGTCTTTTGATTCTTAAGGTTTTTTTGTATGGGTGCCCCTCATGTTTCTTAATATCACTTAGTAAGTATGAATCTAACAAAATAATATGACATACGAGGCACACATGACTTTTTTGCACAGTTCTAGTGTCTTCACTGACCATATAATGCAGTTCCAAACTATTAACAAGAAATTGCTAGGTTCTCTCCCTCACACTTCTAAAATCTCTGTGAGATAAAAATGTGAGGCACTATTATCTTACAGGGGATAACTTCTAAGTTTCCTCAGTAGATACCTGAAACTGCAGCTGAGAGTGAACCTTATGTGTTGACTATACCTAGGCCAGAAGTGCACCATAGAATATAACTGGATGACCTAGAGATGTCTATAAACACTTCTGGGGATAATTTCTTTTGGAGCATGGGCATGTGAAACCAGAGATATTGAGTACACGGATAAGGGGAGTGGGGTTGTATTGTCATTTCTGCTTGCAGTTGCCTATGTGCACCACCAACATCCTTCAGTCTCAATGAGTACTTGCATGGAACAATGCCTAAGGTTCTCCATTTAGAATAATAAAGGTGGAACTATTGCTTCCCCTTAGGGCTTGCAGCCTGGAAAAAGTTACTTTGGGGATCTAAAACTCCCAGCATACACCAGCTAGTATGCATGCATAATATAGTAATTTCAAAAGATTTTCCCCAATGGTTAATTTCTCTGCTGATGGGACTGCCAGGCTTGTATGAAAGGGGTGTATGTGTCACATTGTGAAATGTAGCTGGTAAAACAATGACCTATTGTTGTCCCATGATGCAGGATGCTGTTGTATACAAAAACTTCCTTGCATGCAGAAAAAGTCATATTTTCTGCAAAATATATATTGGGGGTGGGGGTTTGTACAAAATGCCTTTTTAGTTTTCCACAACAATCTCAAAAATAGCATATGAAGATTAATCAAGGTCTTGACAGAGCACTCCAATGGGTTAAGAAATCCATTTTGTTGTAAAGAATAAGGACATTTATAAGTATTTTATATCCTTACCAGTATTTCATATCTGAGAGCCTAAACTTCAGTCGGACTATCCCCTTGCAAAAGAATCTGGAAACATCAGTTTCCAGTGGTCACTAGGATACATAATGTGAAAGAGAGAGTATGAGAGGGATTAATTCATCATACAGTGGAGCATAAAACTCACATCTGTCCTTTATACAAGCCAGTACACCCCATTTATTAATGCTGTTCTCTGCCTTGCCAGGTCTAAGCAATTAACTCCCCCTGACTGGCTTCTCTAGCAAAGATACTTTATCAGAATGTTTATCCTAGGAACATATTGAATTCTAAAGCAAATTGCATCATTTAAATATGTTGCAGGCTGGTAGATAAATTCCCAGAGACCTGGAATAATTAAGAAGCTAACTTAATGATCAGAATTTTTGAAGCTGATCAGCTGCTAATTTAATGATTGGGATTTTTGAGGTAAAGAAACCGTGGAAAGTCAGAGGCACATCTTTATCCTAAACATATATGTAAGTGAAGATTTGAGAATAGATTGCAGAAATGCCAAAATTCAAGGTTTCTATCAAATCTTGGAAGGAGATTTATCTCTCATTTTCTAACCTTTTCCTTGTTATCCACCCTCCATACCTCTGCACTGTTTACAGGCAATGAGGTTTGGCTAAATGTTTGTTGGGGTATTTTTTTATTTGTATTTTTTAGATTGGGCAAAGCTCTTATCACCAAGATTACATCAGCCTTGAAGCACTTGTGTGGAAAATGATCCCTAAGTGGCATCAGTGTCAATAGGAACATGTGGAGCTTGATCGCTACAGAAAACACTGAGCTAGTATTTGCTAAAACAATAAGCATTTAAGCTCATTTCTTTGCATTTCCTTTTCCAGTGGCTCTAGTAAACACCCTAGAGGGTAGCAAATATAAATGCAGAGTCAGTGGGAAGATTTACTGACTGGTTTCCCAATACTCAGTCTTATAGTGTGATCTCCGATTCTGAAATGTGTGCATGTACTGGCAAGAGTGTGGATTTTAACCTCTCTTTCTTAATGAAGACTACACTCCTGTAATCACACTTTGCTCAGTTTTGCCCAGCTGACCAAGCAATCTCTAGGCATCTGACCAGCTGGTATAGCCAGGTGAATGTGTTTAATGGCCTTATAGGGATTCCCTTTAGATTGCGGCTGTGTTAGTATCTCCTTTCCCCCCTACCATTTCACTTTATGCCTTTCAGCTGCTTCTGGATTCCTGATATCTCAGAGCAAACAACATCAACTCTTGCAGTCCTGATAAACAGAGAAAGACTTGGACCATGTACAGTTGCATTTTAAACTCCTTGGAGTTAGCACAGTAGAGGAAACAAACTTGGGGGTAGGTGTCTATTATATCCTTTTCTTGACTTTGGAGATCTGGCTGCAATCATCATGTTAGGAGTAACAGATGTAGCCTGCCTCCACTCAGTAGCTGCTAGTTTGCCTGACTCTCTAAGCAAAGGATTTTTTTCGTATCCATTTTTGATATAGTTTTAACTATATAACTTTACATCAAATAGTATGTTTATCCTTCTTTTGTAGTTTGCAGTCCTCTTTCTCTCCTCTGATATGAGGACTACATGTTATACAGCCTCTCACCATGAAATGTTATGAAACCTTTTACTAAAAGATGAAGCCTGCCATGTATACTCGTCTACAAGTCAACCTCATATATAAACCAAGGTTTTGGGGTTAAAATTACGGATTTTGATATGACTCATTTATCAGTCAAGAGTCATTTGGCAGAGAGGGGAAAGCACTACTGCTACTTTGGTGCCAGCCACCCCTGGGCACTGCTACAATTTTCCCACCCAAGAAACAGTGCCAGAGATAGTGACACACAGAGAGAATAGAGGGGGATAGTGTACCAGTTAGGTCCTCCTGGATGGACCAAACTCTTGTTTTTGCCATTCTACTGGCAGAAAGAAATTGGTCCTTTATTGATAAGAGTTAAGTACTGTACTTACATTGACCTGTGGATAAGTCAATCTATTTTTGTCGTTGAGTTTTCATTTTTAGACATATAAATTAGTATATTGGATATTATATTTCTCTGCAATTCCCTATGCAGCTTTGAGACTGGCCTTCTGCTTGCAAATATTAATTAGCCTTCCTGTGAAATACTTTATTATCTCACATTCCCCAATGCATCTACCTTCTTTTGGTTGCTGGATAAAGCAACAATCCTTCCCTTACTTCTGATTACCAGGTGTACCAGCCTGCTGTTTATCCTTAGTTTCAGTCTTTAAATGTTAACAAGGAGGGGCAAATGAGTGTGGAATTGCATCTGGTATCACCAGTACCATTGTGATTCCAGGAATAAAAGTGAGCTGGTTTCTGTTACTCTGAAGCTCAGCAAATTTATGTTTAAAATATACTGCATCTACATGTTATATCTGCTGCTCTTTACCACATTTACTACATAAGAATGTCACGAGTAACATTTTTATGTGGACATCTTTCTGGCATCACTAACGATGGACTGGTTCTAGATGATTATTACAAGAAGTCTAGATCTTGGTCCTGAATTCTACCACTTATCTAAACAGCTCCTGAAATGAAAGAATGAATAGTAGAGATTCACAGCAAATATGATTCTGATGAATCCAGAAAGGTGGCAGTGGTTCCGCAATGGAAAACCATGACTATAGATTGCTACAAAGCCACCAATAGACTGGGTCATATTTATGGATTACACTTCCCTTACCACTGATATTTTGTTGTTGCTGCTGCTGCATACTTTCATGTTATTTCTGAAATATGACAACCTTAATGCAAATCTTTTTTTTTTGGCAGAATTTACTTAAAAGGAGCTTGCTCTTGTCTTCTGAGGCTAACAGTGTGTGGTTTACTCAAGGTCACCCATAGCTGAGTGAGAATTCAAATCATGGTCACCCAGTGTCCTAGTCCAGCACTTAAACCATTCTACCATTTTAACATCTGATATTAACCTGATGTGCAAAGTGGGAAGATGTGTGCAGATGGGAAGCTTCATTTCTCCAATAAGTTGTAGAATTCCAAACCTAATGCTTTTCCGGAAACAAGTGAAATTTCATCTTGGTTTGCTTTTTAAAGGCAAGGTTTTATGGAGTCATTTTAAATTAATTTGATATGTCACACACACCTATATATTTTAATGGCTATTTCATCTCATTGGTGTTATTGGAATATTTTAATGTTGTTATTTAACCCAGGCCCTCAGAATGGGGAGGTTTCGAAGTATTACTAACACCCAGGGCCGTAGCCAGAAAAAAATTTCGGGAGGGGTTGACATTTTTTTTTGGGGGGAGGGGTTGAAATTTTCGCAGGGGGGGGGGTTGAAACTTGCCTTCTAGCTCACGCTGAAGCAAAGAGCACAGCAGGGGGCAGAGCAGCCTTCAATAGCCTGCATCTCTGCCCCTGTCAACCACCTCCACCAAGTCTGGCCTCTTTAATGAGAGCATTCAACACACACACACACCCAACTTGGTTGCTTCACTACATCGGCTATTGCTGCAAGTAATGACAGTGTGAATAAATTGTCAATATTTAAGGCCTTGCATGGTCTGGGGCCAATGTACCTGAGGGACCGCCTCATCCCCTACCAACCCCAGAGATCCCTCCGTTCTGAGGACCAAGATCTATTGGAAATTCCCAGTGTCAAGACCTTGCGTCTAACAGCAACCAGATGCAGAGCCTTTACAGCAATGGCACCATCACTCTGGAATACTCTGCCACCTGAAATCCGTGCCTTGCGGGACTTATCAGCTTTCCACAGGGCATGTAAGACATATCTGTTTCGACGGGACTTTGATCTCTGATATTGCTGTTTTTAAATTGTTTTAAATTGTTTTTAAATTGTGTTCGATTTTAGCCTGTTCTTGTAAGCCGCTCCGAGCCCCAGGGGAATGGCGGCATATAAGTTCGAATAACAAATAAATAAATAAATAAATAAATATTTGTTTGAGATAGTGTTTGCAATTCTGGGGGGACTCTTTAATTTTTTGCATCTCATAGACTTAGCATGGGGAATTGGTTAACCAGTTAAAATTCATGAGTAAACTGGGTTTTTTTAAAAAAAAATCTGAAACATTTCGGGGGGGGGGGGGTGAACCCCTCCCCTGCTACAGGCCTGCTAACACTCATATACCCACCACTTCAAAGAAATGAACCTGTCATATAAACAGCTTTAATGGTGGACTGGGCTGCTGATAAACTGTTGCAAGTAGTCAAGTAAGATCATATTTAGCCTGAGTCTTATTTTATATCAGGGCTTGCCTGAGCACAAAACTCAAGCTTCTGGCACTGACATTTAAAACATACAATTAAAAATAAATGAAAAATAACTGAAAACTGTACAGCTAAAACAATATGGAACCCTCCTAAAAGCCCTTAGGTTATAAAAATTGGAATATTTTACCAGCTTTTTGAAAAGCAAAGGATTATAATGTTGAAGCTGTTTTTTCTTTCCACTTATAAATTGGATTTTTTAATAGATTCACTCCAAAACCAATTCTTTTCAAATATTGGCCTTTTGACACTCATCAAGTATCAACAAGGAAGCGGAGACACTGATGATCCGAGTCACAAGCATGAGGTGGGTCTTTCATTACTTAGCTCATGTCAGTTGCAGCTTTTTTCCCTTCCCACCAACATACTGTTTCTCTCTTTTTGCTCATGAAGCAAAGCTCTTTCTCACTTGGCACCTGTGGGTTGCAGTCATTTATTGGCCACCTGGCCCACTTTCAACTTTTATTTCTGATTTTGGCTCTTGGCTGACTTCCTTTGTTTCATTTCTGTCCTTGTTATAGGTGTTGTTAACTTTCATGAGGATGACCTCCTGGATTCAGTTGTCTTAACGTTTTCTCTCTTTTTGTCTTCTTTTGGGTTTCAGAAGTGTTCTGACTCACCTACATACTCCCTTGGTCAATTTGTACCTAATAATGGTTTTTCTCTCTCCTGTCACTAGATTTCCTTTGTCTGGTCTTCATTTTGTTATGGTTCATGTTACCAAAGCTTAACCCTACCTTACTCCTTTTATTCATTATCTCTATTGCTGTACTCATGCCTGTAGGAAGGTCGGGGAATGAAAAGCTTACATTGATTTTAAATTCCCTCTTTCTCTTGGCCAAGCAGAAATGTTATACATTGTTGATTCATGCTAATTCATGGCACACATGTCTTTTTCTACCTTTAATTCTTTTTTAAAATTCACTGACACTTCTTCCCCTTTCTCTTTCTGCTGATTTTGCTACTTTTAAAAAACACTAAAATTGAAACTATCAATTCTGATCTTTTTTCTTCTGAACCTCCTTCATTACTAACTTACGAAGCATCTGTTTCATCTGCTTGTTCTACTTTCCCATTTTCTTCTTAAATGAATTTACTGTATATACTTGAGTATAAGCCTAGTTTTTCATCCCTTTTTTAAGGCTGAAAAAGCCCCCCTCAGCTTGTACTCGAGTGAGGGTCCTGGTGGGAAGGTGTGGAGCTGAAAAAAGGGCTTCTTTCAGCCCCACACCTTCCCGCTAGGACCCTCACCTCTCTGCACAGCAACCCAGCTCTCCTTTCTCTCCTCCTCTCTCGTGCAGCACACACATTCCTCTCGTCCTCTCTTGGTGCAGTGCGCACCTTCCTCTTCTCAGTGCAGTGCACACCGTCCTCTCCTGCTCTCTTGGCACCAGTCTTTCAACTTTTCCTTATCCGTATACACACAGCATTTCCCCCAAAATTTATAGTTAAAACAAACTATGGTGATTACTGGAAGGAAATGTAGGCACATTTACATTGAAGATGGTTAGAATAATGATTTAATTAGAGTTGAACAGTCTTGCCTTAAATTAGAGTTTCTATGTAAATATTTAAAAACATTCAACCTACTGATGCTTCAATTAATGTAATTTTATTGGTATCTAATTTTATTTTGAAATGTTACCAGTAGCTGCTGCATTTCCCACCCTCAGCTTATACTCAAGTCAATAAGTTTGTGGTAAAATTAGGTGTCTCAGCTTATATTTGTGTTGGCTTATACTCGAGTATATATGGTATCCAATATGTTGGAGTATTTGAATCTTTCTGCCTGTTGTCTTGATTCCATTCCTTCTTGTTTTTTATTAGCTGTTCCTTCTTTCTTTCTACATATTATACATTTGTCTCTTTCTGCTCATTTCCTTCTGAGTTTAAACATGCTACTGTTTCTCCAGTTCTTAAGAAACTTTCACTTGACCCATTTTCTCTTTTTAATTATCACCCTGATTCACTGTTGCCTTTTCTTTTGCTGTTTATGCAATTTTCTTTCTTGTATCTCTGTAATTGATTTCTTTTGATCCAGATTTCACCATTTGCACTCTATGGGGAAAGCCTTTACAAACACCATAGACATTTTTTTTCTGGACAAATCAAAAGTCACTCAAGTCCTAATTCATTCTCTTTTTTTGCAGTTTTTAATACAATTGATTCTGTTCTTCTGCTGGAAATTATTTGTGACTTAGGTAGGGCTAACTATCTTAACTTTCAGTCTGGTCATTTAACTTGGTAGCCATGTATCCTTTCCCCCTTTCAGTTGAGGTTCCACAGAAATTTGCCCAGACTCTTTGTTGTTTTCTGCTTAAATACTATTCTTTGGGAATCTTTTTCATTTTCATGGCATTATTTCAATGCTGATGATACTCAGCTGTATTTTTTTCCATCCCATAACTTTATTCTGATGTTTAACGTTGTATTACAATGTTACTTTCAGCTACTTCAGCATCGGTGCTTCATCATTGCCTACAACTTAATATGCCAAAGACATAGCTACTTATTTTCCTTCTAAAATCTCCTTTCCAACATACGTTTTCTGTCAGTATTTATAATATTCTCATTCATCCTGGGAAGAAAGCACGTTATCTTGGTTTTATCTTTGAATCCTCTTTGTCTTTTATTCTTCACACTGAGACTGAAGCTAGGTCATGACACCTTGTTCTTCTAAGTCAAGTCTTTCCCACATTGTGAAGATCAAACCTTTTTATCTGAAACTTTTGTTCATGCTTTGCACATTGATGACACTATATAAATGAGTGATGATGATAAAGATGATACTATTATTACTACTACTACTTGTGATGTCTTTGATAATTTCTTGTCTTGGACATCAACATATTATTTTGACCACACTTCCATAGTCCTATCTTAGTCTCACAGTTTCTATACAACATAATGTTGCTCAGATATTCTTTTGGGGACATGATTTTTTTTATCACATCTCTCCATTTTTGAGATATATATCAGCTATTCCTTTTAGAATTCAGTATAAGCATCGTGTTTCATTTTATAAAAATTCTTCACAAACGAGCTCCCTGCCCCTTCCAGGCCACATTTCTCCTTACTGGCTTGGTCTAGAACTCTCTGCAACATATCCAATAAACAATTTCTTCTTGTTTGGTTGGCTTCATCCTTTGTCACTTGCTTCCACATATTCTTTGAACTGTTTCCATTAACGTTTCTGAATTGCTCCTTCTTTCATTTAAAAATACAAATCCTTCTTTCATTTAAAAATACAAATTCAAAACATTCTGTTATCATACATTTTGGAAGTTTAGTATAATTCAGTTTCATAATAAAGTATATTTTGATTTTATTTTTATTTTTTCATATTGTATTGCTTTAATTTTGCTTGTTCACCCTTTGTTGTGTGTGTCTGTATTTGTATATATTACATTGCTGGCCTTTGAAAGGTTTGGCTTTTTTGTTTGATGTGGATAATGATGTTGTCATGTGGAGTAGGCTTTTTCAGAAGAATTATATTGTTTCAGGTTGCCAGTGATCAATGGTTGTGAAGCACATATGCTCTTAGGTTTTCTTGTGACTTAAGTCTGCTTGTTTTCCAGGATACAGTGACTCCCAAAGTTCATAAGCAATACTTATGGTTAAAGCTAAGTTATGTGTCCCTCTTAATTTATTCAAAGATGGCCTCAGTTAAGCTTAACTCAGAACATGTGTCTTTCTATCTGTTTTGCATTATAATTCGCTCTAAAGGCATCACCAGATAATCTGCCCTTCTTCTGCAATACAAGTAACACATGGTAGATACCATAGGACATTTTCTGAATAATTTACCATTGGGCCCTTCCAGTCAGGCACTATATCTCAGGATCCAATCCCAGGTTTATCTGGCGGTGCGGACACATATATTCCAATTTAAAACAGAAATCCTGGGATCAGATCCTGGGATATAGGGCCTGCCTGTTTGGGCCCTTAGAATATCCCTTCAAAACTATCTATCCATCTATTTTCTATCTTCTTTTTTCTTAAAAAAATATTTTATTAAAACTTTTAAAAATATATTACATTTTTAAATTACATTTTTTTTAAAAGTGGGGAAGGGGGTAAAAACATAGGGGAGAAGGGAAAGGGGTATTTAAGGAAAAAGGGAAAGAGAGATAAAAAAGGGAGGGGTATCAAAAGGAGTGGAAAGTATGGGGAGGTACAGAGAGGGTTAGGCATAGGGGTATTTGTGCTTCCATTCTTCCCTATATTGGTTTTAATTTTTACTGTAGTCCTTTTTGCTGCTTTTTGTTGTATCCTCAGCAATGGCATCTTTTGTCAGCTTTCTTCTATTTAGATTAATAATTCTACTTTATTTTCCTTCAGCCATTCTGTGAAAGGAATCCAGTCTGTTGTTTTTATATATCTACCTCATGACTTAGGGACTAATGATGTTAATTTTGCCATGCTCATAATTTCTAGCATTTTCTCAATCCATTCTTCTCTTGATGGTAGGTCTTTTTGTCTTCATACTCGGCCATAGACTAACCTCGCCACCATAGTTGCATATGTGAAGAGTTTATCTTTATCAGTTCATGTTTGCCATCCCTAATAAAAAAAATACTCGGGTGCATTGGGAATTTTTCTTTAAATATATTTTGGCATAATTCATGAATTTCTTTCCAAAATCCTCTTGCTTTGTCACATGACCACCAAATATAGTAAAAAGATCCTTCTTGTTTCTCACACTTCCAACAATTGTGGTTGTAATCTTTAGTACATTTTGCTGTCTTCTTTGGGGTCATGTACCATTGATACATCATTTTTAGCCAATTCTCTTTTAAATCATAAGCATGGGTGTATTTTAGTATTCTATTCCACATTATTTCCCATTCCTCTAAAATTATTGTCCTTCCAATATCTCTTGCCCATTTGGTCATACAGTTCTTAATCTGTTCCTTTTCTGTACTCCATCCCAGCAGTAGCCTGTAGATTTTTGCAATAGTTTTCTTTTCAATCCTTATTTTCTACCTTCTATCTCTTCTACCTCTCCCCTACCCTCCATCTCTCTCTCTCTGATCTATTTGTCTTATTGAGGATTTCCTCCACTTGAAACTTTAAGTGGTCCTTGTCTGCTCCTTATCTTCTTTGCCATAAGTAAGCCCTCCACTCAGCAGCTGTGTCACATAGGAAACAGTGAGGAGTTCAACTTCACTACACCAAACAGTCCTGTGGATAGTACTTCTTCTTTACTGATGTGATGAGAAGGTTCTAATTATTCTCAGCAAGACTAGAATCATTTATTTATTTATTTATTTATTTATTTATTTATTTATTATTACACACAGCCCCATAGTCACTTTTTTTCAGTGCAGCAAATTGCAGGAGAAATGGACAGGAGCTATGAAAAGTACACTTATATATCTTCTATAAAATGTAATTGCTGTAAGTTCAAACATAAAATGTCTGAGATAATCCCCATCAAATGATACTTTAAAATCTCATTGCTTTTTATTTCTTTCTGGTTGTTGCTTCATTTTATTTTATTGTCCTAAAGAGTTGTGTGTGCATTCATAGACAGGGGATCAATCTTACCCATATTGAATGTATAGGTCCTGGTTCATTTAAAGACAACTAGATCTTTTTTGGGTGTCAGGAGTTTAGCATGCATTCAGCTGGGCTACATTGGCTTGTAGATACTTGTGGCAATGAGATGCTGTCACTAGTGAGGAGTCGTGAAACTCCAATCGATACAACACAGAGGTGGTAATCAACATGCAGATTAATGAGTAGGATTCTATCCACCAGGGACTAAGGGAACAAAGCCCGGCTGAGCATTTTAATTGCTGAGTTATAGCTAAATCTCAGTTCTATATCAATCTCCATCCATTATGACTATTGATGCGTGGCAGACATTAAAAGGAAAACAATAACATAATGATTCATAACTGCTGAGGTGCAAATGAATGGCAAGCAGTGTGAGGAATAAGGCTCTGATCATTTTCTTCTCTGTCTGAGTCAAAGATTTGAAATAATATTGCCAATTTTCTCAATTTTCATGGAAGCTAACTGCAACTAATTTAAACCAAAAGGAGTGTATAAAAACAATAGAGCAGTGAGGCATCTTTCAACCATCTTGGCTTTTTATCAGTTCCGGGGTTCTTTTGAATAATAGCTAAAATGAATCCATTAATTCAATTAACTAAGGCAACCACAAAAATTAGATATTGAAAAGTCCTCTTTGCTAAGCTCACCTTAGATCAGGTTTCTGGCAAAGAGGACTAATACCATACAATATATTTAAAAACATGGGGCTGGCCATTAAATAAAGTTGTTTTTGATAAGTAGGAGAAATCCTGCAATTGTCTAATAAGTTTTAGATATTATTTTGCTAATGTCAGAGCCAAATAGTTATTCTAGGCTATTTTATTAAATGATTTATCTTTGCTTTATTATCAATGTTTTAATATATAACTGATATCTCCTTTTAAAGGTGTTTAACACTCTCTGCAGATCTAAAATCTATATGTTATCTATATTTATATAATACAAGTTAAAGTTTGTTTGCATGTATCAGTCTATGTATGTAATGTTTGTGTGTATTTTCCAAGATAGCCTCTAGTTTCAGAGATTTACAGTAACTCCCACCAGCAATGAATCTGGACCAAACCTGGCACACAGAGCCCCCCCCCCCCCCCCCATTACCAACCTTCAGTGCTAGTGAGGTTTGATGGGAATGGACTTTGGATGTTGGGAGTTGCAGCACCTACACCCACATCCAGAGACTATTATGAACCCTATCAATGATGTATATGGACCTAACTTTGCAAACCCCCCCCCCCCCCCCCGCAATCATTTTAAATACTGGTGGGTTTGGAGAGAAATGACAGGGGATGATGGGACTTGTAGCCCATCCATATCCTTATGCACTTTTTAATGGGACCATTCATAAAATCCAAAAACAAACTGACATAATGTTTATCCTTACCAAATTACCTAACCCAGGCATTGCCAGGTACCTAAGGTATATGTAATAAAAGTGGGTGTATGTTTGTATGTATCTATGGGGTTTTTTTCCTTTGCATTTTTCAAGATGACAGATCTCTCCCCCCATGAGCCACTTTAAGTCCTGGTGGGCTTTGGGGTGGGTGGGGTGAGGGTGGTTCCTGGACTATGGTGGTTCCTGCCCAGATCATATTCAGAAACCACTGCACACCCTACTGACAATGTATCTGGACAAAACTTGATATACAGAGGTCCCATGGCTAACTAAGTCCTGGTGAGATATGTGTGTGTCCATGGACCCTGGACAATGGGAGTTTCAGTACCTACACCCACATCCAAAATCCTACTGATGATGGATCTGGACCACACTTAACACACAGATACCTCCCTCCCCCTCCATGGCTACTTTAAATACTGGCAGGGGTTTTAGGAAATGGCAGAGGATGATGGGACTTGCAGCCCACTCATATTCTTATGCATTTTCTAATGGGACCATTCATAAAATCCAAAAACAAACAATGACTTTTCTAATGTTTATCCTTACCAAATTACCTAACAAGTGCATTGCTTGGTACTTAAGCCTGTAATTATACATTCTGTTTTAAAACTGAATTCAGATGTTGAAATCCATATGTGTGTGTGTGTTAAGTTGAAACCTCCATTCAGTTTTTTTCACTGAAGTCAGGTTAATGCTTCACCTCATGCTTATTTTATATGTAGTATGATCAATGGCATTTATCACATGTATATCTAATAATGCAGGACAAAGAACCAATTTCTAACTAATTATATAGATGCATGCTATGCTCACCACACATCCCTTGTAACCAATGCCAAAGAGACATTGGTAATTGGTGTCTCAAATCCAGGAGCCATGTCAACTGCTCCCAAAAATTTGATAAAAGACCAGGAAACTGGTGTGTCTGCCAAAAACACCCACATGGGAAACCACATGCATTTGCATGGGTGCTGCTCAGGAGTGAACTGCTTTGTGTTCCTGTAGCATCTGTAGCCTGATGAAAATACCTTCCTCTGCCTTGGCTGATCTTGGTTTTCAAAGTTCTTAGTCTTTAAATTAGCTGTAGTCTAATTTAAGGCTCATATTTTAAAAAGGGAAACAGTTACTGTTACCATTACAGTTTCTTTAAAAAAATATTTTGTGACTTTAAAAAATCCCATAACTGCATGCAGCAGCACAAAGCAAATCACAAAATCTCATTTGAAATAGAGTAATATTCCTCCAACACTATTTTATGAGGCTGTTACCTCTGTGTCTATAAAAGTAACTAAAATAAACAATCAAAAGAGTGAGGTTATCCTTCAGCATGGTATAGTGCTAATTCATCTCAGAATAAACATAACAGTTTAAATAATGCACCAGTAAGGCCTTTTCGCGAACCACCATGAGAATTTGGGGGGGGGGGGCTGAAGCCCCACAAGCCCCCCCCCCCCCCCGGCTACATGCTTGCTTAGATGTTTGGGAAGTGTTCGACTTTTGATTTTGTTATATGAAATCCAGCATATAGATCTCATTTGCTGTGACATACTGTGTTTTTGTGTCAGAATAATAATAATAATAATAATAATAATAATAATAATAATAATAATGTTTCCTCTCCTCATGGTTTGAGGTAGGGTACAACACAGTTAAAAAAAACCAGATAAATAAATGCAGTTGGACACTATTTTTAACTGCCACAGAATTCTTAGACTGGTATTTTAACATTCTCTGCCAAAGAATGCTCGTGTTTCACCAAACTACAACTCCCAAGGTTTCATACTATTGAGCCATAACTGTTAAAATGGCATCAAGCTACATTCATTCTAAAATACAGATGCACTCTCAGTTATCATGTTATTGTTAGGAAAAGGATCTAGATAGAAGTAAGTATATAGCAGACATGTTTCCTGGTCCAGACTTTGCTGCTGTTTAGGATATACCATCATTGTTTTATTTGAAGAATCAATATCTTAGGAGTTTTTTCAGTTCTCTCTCTAATGTAAAACTAATGCTTAGGTTTGACTATGTAGAAAATCTCCAGGATGGCTCAGAGTATCATCTGACCTTCTTGTCCCAACTTCTGCCCTGACATCCCCAGGGCGACTTACCATCCTGTTCCTTTTATTTGGGTCACAGATGGCCCCAGCCACATTCTTCACTTCCTCATGGAAGAAC
This sequence comes from Anolis sagrei, assembly GCF_037176765.1. Taxonomy (NCBI): domain Eukaryota; kingdom Metazoa; phylum Chordata; class Lepidosauria; order Squamata; family Anolidae; genus Anolis; species Anolis sagrei. The sequence goes on from NC_090025.1 coordinate 144,982,503, forward strand.
ATCCACTAGATACATTAGAACAGATGCAGTGTAACTTTTTCTTTTGGCATTTACACCACCCTCTGGTCTAATTAATCCTGACATTGTGACCATCATAATATGAACTGCATTAACAGAACGGAATAACAGATTGTCCTTTCGACAGCAAATATGTTTATTTCTTCAGTTAGAGGGACTCATTTTTCTTCAGTCTCTTGCACTCTACTTTCCCTGAACGCAAAATATGTGTTAACAGCAATAAAGCTTAAGTTAGCCATCCAAATGAATTCAGAAAAGCTAACTATGTTATACCAACAGGAAGGAAATAACTTGATTTAAAGAATGCCAATATACCTGCAAGTTTCTTGTTTGATCTAACATTTTGCATCTAAATTCTAATTTGTTGCCTCAACAATATTCCAACACACTAACAATTTTTGGTAGCTGTTAATAATATATGTGGCAGACATACATATTTTATATTAAAGGCTGCCTTAAAAGCTGTATCTTTATAGGTAATAACTTGCCTAAAGGGAAAAAATCCTACCTTGAATTATTTATACTTATTCTGAACACATAATCAACTGTGTTTTTGTAAGGTCAGGTACCAAACAACAGCTATTAATTATATAGCTGTATGACTTGAGAATAAAGCTCTCTCTCTCTCTCTCTCTCTCTCTCTCTCTCTCTCTCTATATATATATATATATAATCACATAATGTCATAAAGTATGTACACCTTTACTGATCAGGCCAGACATATCTTCCTTCTATATCAGGGTCAAACTAGACATTTAAAGGCATGTGTATCCCTTGTGGTTAACTTGTTTTCCCTCCCACAGGATTACATAAGAATTATCCTCAAAGGAAGGCAAAAGCAAACTACCTCGGAAAAAAATCTTGCCAAGAAAGCCTTGGGATAGGTTCACCTTAGGGTCACCATAAATGAGAAATGATTTGAAGCCACACAACAACAACATGGATCAGCAAACATCAAACATGAGAAAAAGTAAGTCAGTAGTAACCTCTCAATGGCCAAACAAAAATCTAAGGGTTTTAAATGCAAGATATTTTGTTAAGGAGAGTCATGTGCTATGACAAACAGACGACTTACCCAAGGCTGTATGATAACAGGAAAAAGGAAGGAGAAGACGTTTAGCCAAAGGTTGTGGGCAAGAAATAGGGGGAAATAGAGAAGGGGAAGAGAGGAAGAGAAGGAAGAGAGTGAAAAGGAAAGAAAGGAAGAGAACATTTAATTGACAAGGCTAGCACCTACTGTGATGCAATCCAGAACTTAAGATACAAAAGCCACTGTTTTATCTCACCCTGTCATGAACTCATACCTTTGCTAGGCCGCAGCCTGGAAGTCAGTGAGCTAGCCTCCATGTTGGGAAGGCAGCTCAGAATGGCAGACATGATGGTATAGGCAGAGAGGCAAGGGGAGGAGTCAGCTAACTCCTGATTGGTTCAGACCCCAAGGGGAGGAGTTGAAGGAGAGTGTAAATAGGCTGTCATTTCTGACAGAAGGGAGAGAGAAGGATTTCATCTAGCAGAGAAAAGATTAGGATTTCAGACAGGGAGAAGAGAGTTTCTTAGTGAGCTAGGCATTAGCCTATTAGGGAATAGTTAGGAGCAAGTGCTTCTGTATAGATTGACTAGGGCAGTCAAAGTGAAGGCTTGTTTACTTGTATTAGGAAAGAATACAAGTGGGTATATTTCTCTAAAGGTCAGAGTAGTCCAGGGAAAACCTAGATACTCTGGAAGGCAGCCAGGGGCGGCTGGTCAAAGAATCTCACCGTTACATATTACAGGGTAGAGTGAGGAAAGTAGCTCATGTTAAGGAAGAGATACTCCTTCTAAAGAAACCATTTGCTTAATAAGTCTGTGCTTCAGAAACAAATTACGCGTGTGTACCTCTTAGTAGTCAGTTGTTTGCTTCAAATACTTCAATAAACCTGTTCTCTAGTTTACTGTTAATCTGCCTCAGCCTTGTTTCATCATATAAGGTTAGATCCAGTAATCCTCCACATCTCTACAGTTCAGTCACCAGAAAGGGAGCCAAAAGGAAGAGCCGGTGTATAGGGACATTTTTATCTCAAGTACAACAACAAGGCAATTCCTCAAACTGTAATTTGGGGTGGTGGCAGCAAATTATCATTACACACTCACGTTCCACAACACACATTGAAGTGCTTTGCGACAGGGTTGTGTTAGCGTTCTCGAAGAACCTAAGGGAGTAAAACTCTGTACTCTAATCTTTCAACGTGGTGTTCAGCTGAGAGTTATATAGCAGCTGAGGGAAAGCGTGTGGGTGTGTGTGTGAGGGGATCTGTTAGAGACATATTAGTATAAGATCTTCAGCGCTCTGTTACGGTGGCGAAGAGATTTACATTTTGAGTCAATATCATAAGGATCTCCCCGATTTAAATGTAAGATTCTTTTACATTTAAGATTTTTTTACACACCCTTTCTTGCTCGCACAATCTCTCCTGTCATTTTTTAATAGGTATTGTCTTGAATCAATGTAAACCTGGAAAGATGCAGCAACATATTGTTTCTAAAGAGGACTTTATTTTACCAAAGGTTTTCTATATTCTTTTGAAGCACTACAGTATCTTGCTTTGATTTCTGTTTTCTAAAGCAGATAACTACAATAACTATTGGAATGGATTCTCTTAGAGGGTAGAAAATTATACCATACAGAAAATGATATCAATGTCAATAAACCATTGTAGAAGGAAAAGAAATCTGAAGAAAATAGCCATGGTTATAAAAACGGAAAACAAAAGGGTTTCTGTAAACTTTACCACACATAGCCACTATCCTGTTACAATCAGGTTGTTGCAGATAATGCATACATAGTGGGTTGAGCATCTTCAATGTCACATCTTCAATGCCAATCTGCCATTCCCTGATCTTGCAAACATATTATTTGTTTATTTATTTTTATCCAGATTTTCTCCCATGGGTGGGATTTATACTTCTGCACACGCTCATAACTCTAGCGTCCTGAAGTACTTTTTACATTTCTTTTTTAAGTGTAATTGTGAATTTTCAGCATAAAAACAAAGAAGGCAAAGATATGTATAAAATAAAAGGAAAACAGCTTCTTTCTGAATAGCAAGGGAGAGATGGAGGGAGGGAGATAGAAGAATCCTACCTCTTAAAGTTACTTTACTGCCAACATGCCAGCACAGAAGTGGACAGGACCCACCATAACCAAGGTAGGTGATGGTTATGTCGTGGGATTGAGAGCTATTGATGGATTTCACCTGTCAATAGCTAGAGATGTGAGAATCGTGGGAAGCAGAGCAAACTGGTAGCAAGATGTACAAGGATACAGCACCAATTTCCCTGCCTCGTTTGGATGTGCTAGTTTCCCTTTCCAGTAAGAACAAGACAGAACCTCATGGGAGATAAAGGACTAAGAAGTTCCATTTGACCACCACAATTACCTAGGAATGGACAAACCATAGCTTAATGGCTGTAGGGAGCTTTTTGCTCCACTTCTTTCTCCTGCCATGTTCCAGAATCAGTGAATATATGAGAAGTGAAAACTGTTCAAAAGCCTATTATTGGTCTCAGAAAGTACCTGATATTGTCAGAACATCCTCCATATCCACCAACCCAAAGAAAATAGGCTGAAAACAGACAGAACACAGCTTATTGTTTTTTAAAAGCTTTTCACTAACTGATTGTTACTATTTTTTTTAAGATGTGGCTCACTGGGACATGTGGGGACAAAAATATCCCTTACATTATTCACAGTTGCCTACCCATGCTCTCTAACCAAGATAGCTGAAAGAAATATTTATTTCAAGGATAGACTGAGAAAGTCAAAGTGGAATGTAGTCTACAAAAGCTTGTGTGGGTGTGTATGTGCCTTCAAATAGTCTACTGATTTATGGTGACCCCATGAATTTCATAGGAGTTTCTTAGGCAAGAAAGCTTAAGCCATAATAAATGTGCTGGTCTCAGAGGTATCACAGGACTATTTATTGCTTTTTCTCCAACAAACATGGCTACCATCTGAAAGTCGGTACTGATATATTTTAAGATAACCTCATAAATCCATCATTGCAGGTCCCAATTTCTTACCCTTTGCACAACAGTCACATCAATTTGATTTTTCTGCATCAGCCATTTTGTTGTGCCACCTTTGCTTTGAAAGACTCAGCCATTCTCATGCACCATATCTTCCATTTGTATCTCAGTAGGTGGGAAGATGTGCTCCAATATGCTACTAACAGCACTTACATTGTCTTTTCATCTTAGAAAGAAACCCAAATTTTCTCTGCAAAGCAATGATTACAGTAGCAACCAGTCGCATCAAGAGGGTTCCATTCTTTCTTTATTGGAAACAAGACTTCTAAGGGCTAAGATTTCTATAGCATTTGCCCAGCTCTGTACATCATTTCATGCCAGCAATCCCAGCCATTTCACATAATGGATATTTGCATTTTCAGGCTGTCATTTTTCAGTACACATGACTGGTTAGTCTGCCCTAACTGCATGCTTGGCTAGATAAGCCTATGTTTCTTTCACAACCGCTTACGTTTACATTATGCCAGACTGCAACCATGAAGCAGCTGTTCAAATCGGATCTTTTACCATTGTGGCAATACAGAGAAAGCACTTTGACATGTACTGAGATGTGCCATTTTTTCTGTTTTGCTGTTTGATTTTGTTCTCATTTGGGGCACCTACAGCCTCTGTTCAAGAGGGAGCTATTAATGGAACTACTCTTCCAAAGAAATCAATAGTCTACTCAGAGCAAACATACCTTTCCCATTCTGGGATTTCTCTAAAAAGAAACCACAAACATTCAAGATACAGATTTTCTGCAAATGTAAAGGTGGAAATAGTTGTTATGTATTGTCTCTCATTTGTTAGATCATTCTGTCTTGTACAAAACAATAGTAGGCTTCCCTTTAAGCTCTTAGGAAAAGAGCTTATGCCTATGGGAAAAATCGACTGAAAGAAATCACTCCATTGTTCTTTTGTTCAATCCATTTCCAACCTCTTGGCAACAAGATACTTCTCATAGACATTTTTGTGTGATTCTAATTCATGGAACAATTCATGGATCTTCACAAATCCTTCCTAATTTTGGCACTCCTGTTGACATGAGCTCTTTCATATGCACAGCGGTCATGGTTTTAATAAATTATGCATAAATCCACTTATTGAAAACACCATATATTAGTACTATTGAAGGGGAAAACAGCTATAATTCCTCAGATAGGCTTGTCTGCTTCTAAGTGTTTTGTAGTTTTTAATCTTAGTTTAGAAAGGAAGCTATCTTCTCATCTGCTTTATAATTATTAATTGTCTCTTGGGCAGGTAGAAGTTATTGCTGCTGGAGGTTGCTTTTGCTTTGTGCTCAACTAAAACAGACACACACACAAATGTGGAAATGAAATAAACAGAACATGCAATTTCTGTTTTGTTTTTCTTCAGCAGCTTGGTTATTGGAAATTACGCTTCCAGTACATGCTGTTAATCAGATCTGGCTCTTTGTATCAGCGTCAGGTGTTGCTTTTAGCTGGCATTACTGGCTGCATGCTCATAAAATAACAAAAGGGTTGGCAATTTATGAAATGGGAGAAACCCACACTGAAAGTGTTATTACAGGTGAATGTCTCTTGTCTGTAATGCTTAGGACAAGGAATGTTCTGTATTCTGGGATGTAGTAATACGCATAATAATAATATGCATAATGAGGTGTCTTTTTTTAAATAAATACTCTTTATTAGGTATATCTCAATGTATACAAAAGGTAAAGGTAGGAAAGAAAACTATAAGTTTTAAAACCGTAAAGACAGGGTTTAGAAAGAGGGGGGAGGGGAGGAGGATATGGGGGCAATTTGGGGATGGGGAAGGCCCTATAGGGGAACACTAAGAGTCGGGGACATGCAGGTATAAGTTTAGGGAATGAGGGGTAGGACTAGAATTTTGGGGAGGGCTGGGCATGGGGGGGGGGTCCGAATGGGGAGGAGGAGTTTTGACTTCCGAGTCTTCTTCTCTGCATCTTAAGTTTTCTTAAGTTTCTTAAGGCTTCTTGAAAAGAAATTCTTCCTGTAGTTTCTCCCTTCTGATCCTGTTTTTCCTATCTTTTTCCATTTCCTCTCACCTCTTTCAAAAAATTACTTCTTTTCCATGAATTCGTCAAAAAGCTTCCAGTCGGTTCTCTTTAGTGGGCGTCCATACGAGTCTTTTAATGCAAAAGTCAGGATGTCCATCTCTCTTATTTCATGTACTTTTTCTAGCCATTCCTCTCTTGTCGGAACTTTATCCGATTTCCAATGTCTGGCATATACTATTCTAGCTGCCGTCGTCAAGTAGGTTAGTAAGATATCATTATTTGTGTCCAATTCCCATTCTTCTTCAAATATTCCCAGAAGGTAACATTCTGCCTTGTTCTGTATCTTTATTTTAAGTATCTTCTCACACGTTTCATTTATCTTCTTCCAAAAGGATTGGGCTATGGGGCAAGTCCACCATTGGTGAAAGAATGTTCCTACTTGCTCTGCGCACTTCCAGCAATTGTTATTGGAGTTTTTGTACATAATTCCTAGTTTCTGGGGCGTCATGTACGATCTGTGGAACAACTTATACCAGTTCTCTCTTAGGTCCGTAGAATAAGTATATTTGATCTTCTTGGTCCAGATTTGTTCCCATTTTCTGAAACTGATGGATCTGCCGATGTTCCTCGCGCATTTTATCATGCATTCCTTGACTGATTCCATCTCTGTTTTCCAGTGTAGCAACTTGCTATATATACATGTTCTTTTTGTCTTTCTGTAATACTTTCTCCCAAAAAACATCTTTCTCTGCAAAACCCGCTTTGTGATCTTTATTAAAGTGTTCTCTCAGTTAGAAATACTGTAGCCAGGAGAATGTTTTGAATTCACTAGTGATCTCTTCTTTTGTTTTTAATTGAAATGACCCTTCTCTTTTCACTATGCAATCTTTGTAGGTAGGCCATTTCCTCCACCCTAATAGGTTTCTCTGCTCCCCCTCTAGAGGCGATAACCACAATGGTGTCTTGGTGTAAAGGTTGTTTTTGTACTTCTCCCAAATCTTCAATAATGGTCTTCTTATAGGATGGTTGTTGGCATTTTTTTTCCTTCTTCAGTTGATTGGTCCATAGATAGGAGTGCCAGCCAACTCTCAGGCCAAAGCCTTTGAGGGCTAGCTCTCTGTCTCTTTCTAGAAGTATCCAGTCCTTTATCCAGGTTAATCCACACGCATCATGGTATAGATTTAAATCAGGTAGACCTAAGCCGCCTCTTTGTGTTTTATCAATCATATGTATGTATTTAATCCCCGGCTTCCTGCCCTTCCGTATGAACTTCATCATTTCCTTATCCCATTCTCTAAATGTTTTGTTACTTTGTATTATGGGAAGATTTTGAAAGAGAAATCTTGGTAAAACGCTCATCTTGGTAAATCTTGGTAAAACGCTCATCTTGATAGTGGCTATCCTTCCTAGAAGGGAAAGGTTCAATTTATTCCAGCTGTTCAGATCTTTTTTGATTTTGTTCCAGACTGGTTCATAATTGTTCTTGAAGAGTTGAGAGTTTTTTGCCGATAGGTGTATTCCTAGATATTTCAGTCTTGACACTATTTGCATACCTGTGGACTCTCTTAGTCTTTCTTGGTTTTCTTTAGTTATTTTTTTTGTGTCTTAACAATGGGACCCAAGTCTAAACTTGAAATTAAGTTATAGTTCATATACAACTCATGCACATAGCCTGAAGTTAATTCTAATGACAATACTTTTAATAATGTTATGCATAAAACAGTTTGCATATATTGAATAATCAGAAAATAAAGGTGTCGCTATCTAGCCACTCACATGGACAATTTGGAATTTTGGAGTATTTTGGACTCCAGAATTTCAGATAAGGGATTTACAACCTGTAGATACAGAAAACAGAATTACAGCAGAAAGAATGTTACATACACTCTACTTCCAAACAGTGAAAAGTCCCAGAGGCATGACCACTGTTCCTTTTAGTGAGACTGAGAGTTTGCTGAGAGCACATTGATAATTTGTGGTGTCAAGAGAATATCAGCTGAATATATTGGAATGTTGCCAAGCCATTCATATAATGTAAGACTGTCTTCTCACATTCATAAAAATACATGATGAAGAAGGTTTTATTGAGACACAAGGCTTATACTCCACTTACTGTAAAGATAACAAAAGTACTTAGCTGTTATCAGTACCTTAAGGACTAAAAGGAGGATAGAAAAGTTTAAATTCATTACACTCTAGAAGAGTGTTGCAATATACTACTATTTTTTCTATTTCCCCTCTGAATTTCATACACATTTTTTCAGTGGTCCCAATAGGAAATTTGTGTCATCTGAAATTGGATCCATATACATATTGAATTGATTATTGAGCTGGAACTAAAGCAAAACTCAAACATATCAGGCAGTCAGAAAATAATTTTGATGTAAACTATTACTTACTTACTTAGGTGATCCCTCGTAGTCCAAGGATAATGGTCCTCCAAGTTCGGTGTACTGGATGATGGTCCTGCAAGGTTGGTGTACTGGTGGTGGGTCCATAGGTGACTGTGGAGCCCTATTCTTAATCTGCATCTTCTCCCACAGTGAGGGCATCAGTTTCCAGGTGGAAGGTTGACATGCCTTCCTCTTTTTTTTTTTTTTTTAAATGATTTTTATTAAGGTATTTATATAATACAACGAAAGAGTGAGAACATTTGAAGAAGATAGGATAGTAAGGAAAAGGATAGAAAGTGCACACAAAAAAACAAAAACAAAAAGAAGTAAAACAAATGTGTAAAAAAAAATATATAAAAATATATGAAAATATAAAAGATATGAAAAATGTAAAAGGGTTTGACTTCCATCTCATCATCAGGTGTAGTAGCTCTAAAAATTGTTTCTTTTATTTTCCAGGCTTTAATTCTTTTTTATTTTTTCTCTTCTTCCTCGTATTTATCAAAAAATGTCCAATCTGTCCTCTTTATCGGGTTTCCGGTATTCTTCTTCAAATAAAAAGTAAGTTCGTCCATTTCCTTTATTTCTCTTATTTTTCCCAACCAATCCTCCTTAGTAGGTATCTTATCCTGTTTCCATACTTTTGCTAATTCAATTCTCGCCGCCGTTGTCATATAAGTAAAAAGTTTATCTTCATTTTCTTGTAGTTGTAATTCACGATCCGTGAAACCCAGTAAATAATATTCAGGTTTCTTCTTATATGATTTTTTCAATACTTTTTGAACTTCTTCATGGATTAGAGACCAGTATTTCATTACTTCTTTACAAGTCCACCACATATGATAAAAAGTGCCTATCTGTTGACACCCTTTCCAACATTTGTCTGAAGTATTCTTATTTATTAATGATAGTTTCTTAGGGGTGGTATACCATCTGTGGAACATTTTTATCCAGTTTTCTTTTAAATCAGTTGCATAGACATACTTTAATTTCTTGTTCCACATCTGTTCCCACTCCTTAAATTGAATAGATCTTCTTATATTTTGTGCCCATTTTATCATACATGGCTTAACCTGTTCAGTTTCCGTTAACCACGTCAGGAGAGCATTATAAATAACCGAAATAACTTTTCTTTTCACCCTTAGAATTTTATCCCAAGTCGAACCTTCCCAAGCGAAGCCTATCTTATTGTCCTGTTTAATATAATCTTTCATTTGTAAGTAATTTAACCATGTCATATTTTTATTTTGTTCCTTTAAAACCTCATAAGGCTTAATTTCCCCTGTGTTCTCTTTCAGAATATCCTTATATGTCGGCCACGCTCTCCAGCCTAATAGTCTTCTTTGATGTGCCTCCATTGGGGAAACCCAAAGAGGTGTTTTATTATAAAAAAGATTTTTATATTTCGTCCATGTTCTCAACAGAGATGCTCTAACAAAATGGTTTCCAAAATTCTTTTCTTTTTTCTCTCTTTCATACCACGCGTAGGCATGCCAGCCTACACGTAGATCGTGTCCTTCTAAATTCAGGCATTTTTCATTTTCTAACAACATCCAATCTCTTATCCACAAGAGAGCACTTGCATCATAATATGCTTGTAGATCTGGGAGGCCCAGACCGCCTCTTGTTTTTTTGTCTATTAAATTGATATATTTAATTCTAGGCCTCTTTCCATCCCATATAAATTTCAGGAGGTCTTTGTTCCAATTTTTAAACATTATTTTACTTCTAATTACGGGAATATTTTGAAACAAAAATAGGAGCTTCGGTAAAACCGTCATTTTAATTAGTGCAATCCTTCCTAATAAAGATAGCTTCAGACTTTTCCAATTCTTAAGGTCTTTCTGTATTTTATTCCAGATCGATTCATAATTATTTTTCAATAGTTGTCCATTCTTTGCTGTTATCCAGATTCCTAGATATTTTAATTTTTTTACTATTTCCATTCCTGTAGTAGATACAATCTTTTCCTGATTTTCCTTCTTTACATTTTTTGTTAAAATCTTTGTTTTCCCCTTATTCACTCTGAAGCCTGCCACTTTTCCATATTCTTGCAATTTATCTATCCAATTCTGGAGATTATTTATGGGGTCTTCCACAATTCCTAACAGGTCGTCCGCAAAAGCTTTGATCTTATATTCAAATCTCCCAACTTTTACTCCCTTTACATTTGAGTCTTCTCTTATTTTCTTCATCAACGGCTCTAGGGCCATAATGAAAATCAGGGGAGACAGCGGACAGCCTTGTCTTGTTCCTTTCGTTATTTTAAATTCTTCCGATTGTTGACCATTTATCCGTAGCTTCGCTCTTTGTACATCATAAATAGCACTAATTGCGTTCGTAAATTGCATTCCCATGTCCATTTCCTGAATTAGCATCTTAAAAAAGTCCCAATTTAAATTGTCAAACGCTTTCTCTGCATCAATTGATAAGATGGCAGCTTCCTTTTGATGGTTTACTTCAAAATATTCTATCAAATCTAGAACAGTTCGAATATTGTCCTTCATATATCTTCCCGGTAGGAATCCAGCTTGATCCTCCCCTATCCATTCTGATAAAAATTCTTTCAACCTCGTTGCCAAAATATTAGCAAAAATTTTGTAATCCACATTTAGGAGGGAAATAGGTCTATAATTTTTAATATCTTCAGATGATAGGCCTTCTTTATGTATCATTACTATTTCTGCCTGACTCCAGGATTCTGGAATTACTTGTTTTAACAAGGCCTCATTAAAAACTTTTTTCAACATTGGCAGCACAGTAGTCTTCATTGATTTATAAAAGCCCGCTGTAAATCCATCAGGGCCTGGGGCCTTGTCTGCATCCATTTTACTCAAAGCTCTATCAATTTCATCTTCCGTGATCTCTTTATTCAATTTTTCCCGTACCTCTTCTGAAACTTTTTCTAATTTAAGTTGACTTATATACTCAACAATATCTTCCTTCTTTATTCCATCTCTAGTGTATAGTTTACAGTAATATCTTCTGAATTCTTCCATGATCTCCTGGTCTGTCGTATAAGTTTTATCTCCCTCGATTATTTTCGTTATTTGTGTAGCTTGCCTTTTTTTCCGTACTTGTCTTGCCAGCCATTTCCCAGATCTATTTGCATTTTCAAACGTTTGCTGTTTTAAAAACTTTAGCTCTCTTGCTTGTTTTTCAATTTCCAGACGAGACTTCTCCTGTTTAAGTCTCGCTAAGTCTTTATTTAGTTTTTTACTTTCTGGTTTCTTTTTTAACTGCATCTCCATATCTCCAATCTTTTCCATCACTTCTTTCATCTGTCTGTTTCTTTCTTTATTTTTCCTAGCTCCGTGTTGGATAAAATGTCCTCTCATAACGGCTTTCAGCGCGTCCCACGTAACTTGGATCTTTGTCTCTTCAATATCATTGATTTCTAAATAGTCTTTAATGATTTTATTATAATGTTTCTTATCTTCTTCTGTCTTAATCAAATTTTCGTTCAATCTCCATTTTCTTTGGTAATTTTTCTGATTTATTTCTATTTCCAATGGACAGTGGTCAGAGATATCTCTAGGCAATATTTCCATTTGTACAACTTTGGTCGCCAGATTTTTTGATATCCATGCCATGTCTATCCTTGACCATGTTTGGTGGCGATGTGAGTAAAAAGTGTAATCCTGTTTCTTTTCATTTCTAACTCTCCAGGTATCTTCCAACTCAAATTCCTTTTGTAACTCAAAGAATTTTTGTGGTAAGAGTCCCCCTCCGTCTCCATTCCTCTTTATCTTGCTTTTATCTTTTTGCTTATCCATGACTCCGTTGAAATCTCCCATCATTAAGAGCTCATCAAATTCTGTTTCTTTTAGTTTTTTTAATAAAAATTGAATAAATTTGGTCTTTGGGCCATTTGGTGCATATATGTTACAGATGAGAATTTTTACAGATCCCATCATAATTTTAACTGCAACGCATCTTCCTTCCAAATCCTTAAACGCCAGTTCCGGGGAAAGATTTTCTTTTATATATGTAACAACTCCTCTTTTCTTCTTTTCATATGATGAATAGAATGTCTTACCTATTTTCTTGTTTTCCAAATATGCTACATGCTTGTGGCATATATGTGTCTCCTGTAATAGTATGATATCCCAATCAGCTTTTTGTAGTTTTCCAAATAATTTTTTGCGTTTCTGGGGCGAATTCATACCGTTGATGTTATTTGAGAAGCATTTTATTTGTCTGTCTGCCATCTTATCCCATTAAATCTGTGTCACGTCCGATATCACCTAAGTTCAGTTCCGAAATCCCTTGCGCCGTTATATCCGGACCGTATGCTCCTTCACCTAAGTCTTCCATTGTTGGTACAATACTTCCCTGTAGTTTACTAAATTTTCTGTATTCCTCTGGGGTTTCGAGTCTCGATTTTTTCTTCTCTTTACCATTTCCATTTCCACTTCCCGGTGTTAATGGTTTCTTGTCTCCTTTTCTTCCTTCTGGTTCGGCCTCTTCTGACTCCTTCATTAAATTCTCGTAAAAAGACTTAGCTTTCTGTTCAGATGTCAGCCAATACCTTTCTTCTTTATACGTCACCATAATTCCTTCAATTCTCTCCCATCGGAATCTAATTGATCTTTTCTTAAGTTCATCTGTAAGGAAGTAATATTTCCTTCTTCTACTTAGAGTCGCTTGTGGGAACTCTTTCAGAACTGCAATCTTCGTTTCTTTATAATAAATTGGTTTCTTATTGCTTCTGTACAACACTTCATCTCTGGTCTTCTTTCGTGTAAATTGTACTAATACATCACGTGGTGTCTTGTTTTTCCTGGAATAAAATGAAGACACTCGATAAGTTTGATCCAACTCCATCTCTAATTCATCTTCCTCGCACTCCAGACATTGTGCTATCATAGTAGTTATAAGCTGGCCGATATCTTCTTCTTTATCTTCTTGAATATTTCTAAATCTTAGATAATATTCCATTTGTTTTTGTAGTAACTTTTCTTGTTCTATTTCCATCTTTTCCTTTTGTCTGTCAATACCTTTAATTCTCTTCAACATATGAGATTGTGTTTCCTCCATCTTCACCCTACCAACTTTTAATTCCTTCACTTCTCCATATAAGTGAGATATATCTTTTTTTATTTGCCCAAATTCCTCTTCCATCTTCTTTTTCATTCCTTGGAACTCTTCCGTCATCACTTTATAATTCTTCTCTTGCTTATTGAAAAACTCTTGTTGTTTATCTGCCATATCCTTTTTTAGAGCATCTTGTTTCTCCGACAGCTTTTTTATTTCCTTCAGGATATTCTCCATATTGAGACTAGTGTCTAAGGACCCTCTTCTTAGCTGGAATTTCTCCTTCTCCTGCTTCCCTTTTGTTGACATCTATTTCTTTCTTTATTAACTGCTCCAACACTTTCACCACCAAATTCTATTTTCTTAAATCAATTCATTAAAAAAAATTTCTTAACTCCAATTAATCAATTTATAATTAATTATATATCAAAATAATCAATTTCAATTAAATATGTATCAAAATTTTGAAATTTGTTTTTCCAATCAATAATAAATTAGTAATATATTTATCTTCTTCTATTAAAATTTATATCCTGGGGAAAACCCTTATTAATAAATTTTATCCAATAAAAGACCCTCTTTATATTTATTTGCTTATTTAAGTAGGCAATTAATCAATTGTTTCACTTAATCAATTATAGAATTTATATCTTTATCCTGTCTTATCAATATCCAATCACTTTCCTTCTCATTTATCTTCTTTCCTTTCCAACCTCTTCTTTCCTTTCCAGCCTCTTCTGAGTTTCAGGATCTGCTTTCTCCTTTCGTCTGCTTCTCCTCCTAGTTCTCGTCTTCTTCTCGTCCTGGTCCGTAGACCCCGGGATCCTCGTCTGCTTCTCTTCCTCGTAACTCGTCTTCTTCTCGTCCTGGTCCGTAGATCTGTTTCTGTTCTTTACTTTTACCCCGTCGCTATATCTTGCCTCTCCGTAGCGTTCTTTTTCTATGGTATCTCCTGCCTCTCTGCAAGTCCTCCCACCTCTCTATGGTTTGCCTTCTTCCGCCTTCCTTTTTAGTTGATTCGCCTCTTCCTTTTTCGTCACTTCCCCTTCCTTTCTCCTCTCCTGCGTCACTTCTCAAAGCCTCTTTGGAGAGTTGTTTATAAAGAAGGGGCCTCTAGCCACAACAATATGGCGCTCAAGGTCAGAGTTTTACTTTACTTTCTTCTTAGCTCCAATTCGAGGCGGGGAGGGGGGGAGGGATCCAGAGGGCAGAGGAGAAAACAAACGGAGGCACGGAAGTGGATTACTCCTTTAAAATCAGTTCAGCTCTAGATTTTGTATCTTTCTCTTTTCTTTTCCTTTCCTTTCTAAAAATCTCCTTCAGCGCGGCCAATTGTCCTCTAAATAATAACTAAATTTTGTAATTAATAATTAATACTCCAAATCTCTCGAATTAATTCTTAATTTCCTTCCCGGTCCCGTATTTAGCCAATTTTTTCCCCCTTTTTTAAATCCCGCAGCTTCTTCTTGACTCCTCTTCAATTCTCTAAACTCCCAATCTCCAAGATTCTTACTTCACTCTTTTGCCCTCAGGCTATTTCAGACACATTTGGTACCTGGCAATGAGATCTTCTTCAATTTCTCATCCGAGTTTCTTGTTTCCTTCTTCTTTTCTTTGTATGGGTTGGCTACAGTTGAAACAGGCTTTCGCCTGATCCCAGCGGGGCGGATGCTTTCCTGCTTGCCTGGACCCCCTTCGACCCCCCCTCCTTGAGGGAGAGAGGTTCTTTTGGGGATCTACGGGCTTTCGCAGGTTCAGCACACCTTCGCCTTCGATCCGGCGGAGGTGGGGGAGCAATTCGCTCACCCAAGCCGCCTCAACGCTGGTACCGTGCCGGAGCTCCCTCTCAGCACGTCTTGCCTGCAGCCATTACCCACCGGAAGTCCCGACATGCCTTCCTCTTGGCACGTTTGCACTCCTGGTCACAGCTGACCTCCAACTGGAGTGCTCAAGGGCCAGGGCTTCCCAGTTCTCAGTGTCTATGCCACAGTTTTTAAGGTTGACTTTGAGCCCATCTTTAAATCTCTTTTCCTGTCCTCTAACATTCCATTTTCCATTCTTTAGTTTGGAAAAGAGCAACTGCTTTGGGAGATGGTGGTCAGGCATCTGGACAACATGGCCCGTCCAGCAAAGTTGATGGCAGAGGACCATCGCTTCAATGCTGGTGGGCTTTGCTACTTCCAGCATGCTGACATTTGTCCGCTTGCCTCCCCAAAAGATTTGCAGGATTTTTCGGAGGCAGTGCTGATGGAATCGTTCCAGGAGATGCATGTGACGCCTGTAGACTATCCATGTCTCGCAGGCGTATAGCAGGGCTGGGAGGACAATAGCTTTATAAACAAGCACCTTGGTATCCATACGGATGTCCCGGTCCTCAAACACTCTGCTTCATTCGGAAAAATGCTGCACTTGCAGAGCTCAGGTAATGTTGAATTTCAGTGTCAATGTTGACATTTGTGGAGTGGTGGCTGCCAAGGTAGTGGAAATGTTCAATGACAGCTGAGATTAGAAGGGAGATACCTCGATAGTTTCCGCAGTCTGTTCTTTCCCCTTTTTTGAAGAGGGTGATGATGGTGGCCTCCTTGAAATCTGCTGGGATTTTCTCGGTCACCCCCACTTTTTCTATGAGCTGGTGGAGTTGTTTTGTCAACTCAGGTCCTCCCTCTTTAAAGATTTCAGCAGGGATCCCATCAGGTCCACTGGCTTTGTTATTTTTTGTTGGCTGATGGCATTGCTGACTTCTTCTAAACTAGGCAGTGCTGCAAGCTCATCCCTGGTTTGTTGTTGCGGGATTTGTGAGAGAACCTCTTCGGCCACACTGGAGCTGCGATTCAGGAGGCTTTGATAGTGTTCTTTCCAACGTATTGCAATCGATTTTTTATCTTTCAGAAGTTTGGTTGAATCTGATGAGTGTAGAGGCAGTATGCCATGGTCTATTGGTCCGTAGATGACCTTTGTGGCTTTGAAAAATCCCTGAGCATTATGGGTGTCTGCCAGGTGTTGGATTTCTTCAGCCTTCTTTGTCCACCAGATGTTCTTAAGTTCTCTTGTCCTTCTTTGGACCTCAGCTTTTGCACTGGCGTAGATCTTTTTCTTAGCAACACAGTTGATGTCTCTCTGCCATGTTTGGAAGCCTTTCCTTTTCTTGTCAATTAGCTGTTGGATCTCGTCATTTTTGTCAAACCAATCTTGATGTTTCTTGGTTTGATATTCAATAGCTTCTTTGCAGGCTGTGATGATGGAGGTCTTCAGTTTCTTCCAATGTTCCTCAACATTTTCGGGATGTTCTGTGGGTAGATGTTCCTTGAGTGCTGTTTGGAGAAGGGCTGATTTGGAGGGCTCCTGAAGGGCTTGGGTGTTCATTTTGTGTCTTTTCTTTCTTCCTTGGAGTATGCACTTGGGGGCAATCTTGATAGCCATCATAGATCGGATTAGCTTGTGGTCTGTCCAGCAGTCATCAGCACCTGTCATGGCCTTTGTCATGGTCTTTGTGAGAAGCACGTCATGGTGGTCTCTGGCATGTGTAATTATGTAGTTTAAGCGGTGCCAATGCTTTGAATGTGGGTGCTTCCATGATGTCTTGAACTTGTTTTTCTGGTGGAAGAGTGTGTTGGTGCTGACAAGGTTGTGTTCTGCACATTTGGTGAGAAGCAGGATGCCATTCAAGTTGCTGTTTCCAACCCTGTCTTTTCCTATGGTCCTTGGCCACAGGTCAAAGTCATGCCCTACTCTTGCATTAAAGTCCCCCAGGAGGATGATTTTGACCTCCTTAGGTATTTCCGATAGGACGGTGTCCAGCTGACAGTAAAAATATTCCTTGATGTCTTCATCAGCATCTAGTGTTGTTACAAAGGCACTTACGATGGTTGCCTGTTGGGTTTTGGCAAGTTCAGTTCCTCTGCCTGCTCCGCCGTTGAGGTCTTTGGTTCTTCAGACTGTGCTTGGTCTGGAACCTCCCTCATGGCCACTCCTTGTAGTGCACAACTCCAGTCATTGTGCCCAGAGGTTCATTGGAACATGCAAGCCTCCTCACCACGACAAGATGACAGTCCATCGAGGGGGTAAACTATGTAACCCTTGGCTCAATGTAGAACCTGCAATGTATGTTGTAACAACTACATATTTGATAGGTGACTTCTTAGTCTTTGCATAAACACTTTCAGTAAACCAATGTTATGTAATAATTTGAGCATTGGACTATGACCTTGAGACCAAGATTCAATTTCCTGTTCAGACATGGAAAGTTACAAACCCTCAAAACCATCTTAGTATTGTCACAAGTCAGAAATGACTTGAAGGCACACAACAAGAAAGGATGTACCAGACCCTCATGATGCAGTTTATTCTATTCCACAGCCAAATTCCTTGTATGCTTGTTTAAATTAATCATATGGTAACCTATACCTGCAGCCTATTATTTATGTTCAACACTTCTCAGAGTGATGGAAGCTAGAGGTACTAGTAAAATTATAGCCTACAATCCTAATGCCCATTATTGTAGGTGGTGCTACAATCGGTACTGCTGTTTCAAAAATATATTATAACACATATCTCCGATGGGCTACCATATAGGTGGGTGGGGTGCGCATGTGTGTTTGAGGGTTTGGAGAGTCACCCTTAGCTTTAACTTCTTTTTCTCCTTCTCTTCCTCTCCTTCAGAAAATACTTCTAAAAGATAATGATAATTATTAATTGTAGTAATAACAGCAAACAAGAAGTCAACCTCTCCTCTAGAGTAGAAAGTAGAAACAGGCTGCTGTAAGGAGTCAAAACCCCAAGGAGATTGCAGGCAGGCAGTAGATAGTGAGACAGAGGGGATTTTTAAGGTAGTCCAGGGAGGATAGCTCTCTGGTCTGGTCATCGCTCTTTCTACCCTGGATCTCCCAAAAATGCCTAAAGCTGCATATAGCATGCTGCTGGTACTGTTGAGAGAAAGCATGCTCTTGCCTCTCCTCTAAATTAGAACCAGATTTAAGAAGCATTAAACCTAAACCCGGTCTCCTATACAAACAGAAGCTAAAGGATCCAGAAAGAGTATCTTAACTTTGAGGCACAAGAAAATTGATATGGGGGGCTTCGGGCATCTGGCAAGCAGAAATGGATAGCTATTCTCCCGAAATGCATAAGCCTATTAAAAATTCACAGTTAAAAACTGTGCATATTCAAGTTAAAGTAATCACCAATTCATCTGCAAGTTCTTGCAGTTTATAATTTTCCTGTTATATCTTTATTCCAGAAATCATTTCCCCACATCATATGTCCCTTAAAAGTACTTCAACAACTAGTATAAACATAACTCCCTTTCTCTAGTCCCTTTCTGAATTTCACATGGTTAAATTTCCATTTACAGCCACTTGTGCCCTTGTGTTATTTTCAATGATATCCTTTCCCTATATGTTGATTTCTATTTCTATTTCAGTCGTTACTAAAACTGTGGTATTTTTTTAAAGCAATTATAATTTTCACATGTGAACTCTGCCAAATAGCATACATGGAACTTGCTGGTTTCAGTCTCTCTAGAGAGTTTATAAGAAAAAATTCTGTATTTTCTTTGAAAAATGAATGTTTTAAAAGGAATGGAAACAATGAATTATTAAAAGTGGAATGTGTTGTTCTTCCTAACTTGGAGAAAATATAAAACCTCAAACCTTCCATTTCATTAAAGAAAACTCGACGGATCTGCTTTTTACATGTATAAAAGCTCATTATATAGCCACAGAGAGCACATACAAATCTCTGCAGAGTTCTGTCGTATGTTGTTCTTTACATAAGAGATATTGCCAGCTTCAGATGCATCACAAGGGCATAATTACTACAAATCTGAAATCACTTTATTATATCAAGTGCTTTTGTTCATGTTTATGGTCTGTGTATAACAATATAGTTGCCTTCATCTGCACATTTTAGATCTTTGCTTTTATCAGCAACAGGAAAAATATAGAGAGATAATGTGCTTAGTTTTTTTATTTATTTTATATTCCAGCATGGAATGCTTGCTGGGTATATGTTGTGCTCCACCCTGAATCCCCCTCGGATGAGAAAGACAGAATATAAATGTTTCAAATAATAATAATGTGGTGCAGTCTATTAGTATTAGACCTTAACTTCTGGGGACTAGGGATTCTAATCCCTGCTTGGCTACAGTATCCCATTGGGTGACCATGGGCAAGTCACACTCTCTCAGCATCAGAGGAAGTGAATGTCAGTCCTACTTTGAACAAAACTTGCCAGTAAAAAAAAACAGCAACCCCCCCCCCCCCCCCCCCAACAACAACAGGATAGGTTCACTTTAGGGTTGCCGTAAGTTGGAAATGACTTGAAAGCACACAACAAGGAAAGGCTTACAAAGTACATTTATTTCTAAATTATTTTCAAAGATTCCCTCCACTTAGTTTTATGCAGTTTCATGTGTCTTAAAAGCAGTTAATGATTTGAACATGCTTTTGCAAACAGATGAGAAGAAGACACCATCAAACTCCAAGGCAGCATATTTCACTGCCAAACTGCTTTTATCATCAGAACGTTCTCCCTCATATTCAGTTTCCAATAGACCTCACAACCTCTGAGGATGTTTTCTGTAGATGTGGGTGAAACGTCAGGAGAGAATGCTTTTGGAACATGGCCATATAGCTTGGAAAACTCACAGCAACCCAGATGGGGAATCTTTGAGCTATTAGCATTTTCAGGATATGTTAGAACAAAAATTGGATGTGGAAGAGAGATTGAATCTGATGACATATTTTAAAAAGGTTTATAAAAATGGTATTTGAAGAAAACACACATGTTTTCCTAGTCAAATCACACTGGGCTAACTTGTAGAATAGCATTTTTGAAAAACATCCTGAGTCTCAACGTTCCAGGTTTACTGGATCTTTCATGTTACAGTACTTCTGTTTCTCGAACAGCAAATAGAACAGATAGCAACAGAAAGTGTAACTGTTTAGGAGTTGATTTCAAGACATTTCCTGAAAATGATAGCAAAATGAATCATAGAGGCCTTGAAATGTTATCTCTTTTTTTTATACTAACAAAATGTGGTGCTAATGACAGGAGATGATAGAATACCAATTGCCAAGCATGTCATGGAATGCAGTTTCCCAGTAAAATATGGGATTGTACACCACATGATTAGTGTAATTGAAGTATAGATCTAGATCATGTCAAGAACTGCTAAATAGATAATCACATAATTGTAGCAGAGGCAACATAGGAAGTAAACTCTTGTGTTCTGTTGGCTTTTGGAGAACACTGGTAGACAGTAACTTATCTAACTTTTCAATTTTATTTGGTTTTTATAACATTTTATAACATTCTCCTACCTCTTCAGAACAGTATAAATTTGGCCAATCTAACAAAAAAAATGCTGATTCTCTTTTTTGTGCGTGAATCTCTGTAGGAAGTTAAAGTTCTGCCTCAGAATTCATGGTGATTAGATAATGTTAGTCTCCATTCCCTTCTCAAGTTTGGATGACATTCTTCAGCAGAGATCTTATGTGCACTTGTCTGCTATTGAGTTTAGAATGGATTTTAAATTAGACGAGACACTAACTACTTTCGATCGATATGCCTCAGAAGGATTTCCTCTCCTTGCTATTATTTATAGCTTTAATTTAATGGACTCTTAGCATGCTAAGAGAGTGGTGGACTGACTTCAGTCATGATCTTCTTTTTTTTCTTTCTGTACTGCAATCTTCACCATCCACTTATGCATTTTCAATGTACAGAACAAGAGTATCTTTTGAAGACCTCTTAAGGAATCACAGTACCATTTATCTTTGTTAAGTGCATCTGTGTGTTAGCTGTTATTTAAGAACAGAAGAAGTACCTTACTGGATCAAAGTAAGGCCAGTCCTGCTTAGGAGTCAATGCACCATCTTTTTGATCTACCTAATTTGGACAATAGTTCAATGGCGGATCAAGAATTAACTTCTGTCCAGATAATGGAAATTCCACTATACATAGTGGTACATGGACACTATTTTTTCAACAAATTAAAATTTCTATATACCCCAATGCTAGATGATAAGTTAGATTTTATGTTTTTTTTAATTTCTTCTTCTTCTTCTTCTTCTTCTTCTTCTTCTTCTTCTTCTTTTTTTTTAAAAAAACAAAACTTCATAGTTTTCAGATATTGCCTACTTTTTTCAGCCCAGTCAACTCTCAGTCAATATGTAGGATGTTCAGTCCCCCGAGCTAACTTTCAGTCACCCAATTCTTGGTGAAAACAAAGTTGGAAACTTACAAGAAAAAGTTGTAAAATAAACAAAAATAATTTATTTGTGTGAAAGATAGGTACTCTAACTCCTGCCAGGGTGTGGCTAATTAACAAATACTTTAAAGCAGTGGTTCCCAACCCCTTTTTTAACCAGGAACCACTTGACCAGGGACCACTTCCCAACATTAATACCAATAATGTTATGACTGAGTTTTTGGTCAACTTTAGATTGTTTGGTTATTTGGGGTGCTGATTCAGAAAATTACATTGGATAGACCACATCAGCAGTGTTTCTGACACAGAACATATGCCATCCAGTAGTTGCCATCTGCTTGCCCACAGAAAACCATATTTAATAATCTTGAGCTGTGGACCTTATTTTAGGTCTTGTAGTCAACCAGTAGGCTGCAGCCCACAGTTTGAAATTCACTGCTTTAAAGTAACAGATGGGATCTTAGAACTTAACTTGGATCCTCTTGATTCCTTTCAAAGAGGTCTTCCTTTCTCAACTCTTTCCTGTGTCCTTTATCTGGCTTGTGTTCTTAAACTGAGTTTCCTCAAACTTAAACTGAAGTTTCCTGAACCTTAAACATGGAAGATGTTTCAGCCTCTAGACTCCTGGCACCCTTTGACTAACTAAATGCTGAGGAGGACTATAATCTCCATTGGGGGGGGGGGGAGGGTCTTCAAGGTACGGGGTCTAAATAAGGCCCCCTCCTATGAAATCTATATAAAATATAACAAAACTCATTTTAACTAAGGAGACAACTGAGACTTGACAAAAAACAAAGAAACAATAAAAGCTTCTGTAAGGGTATGACAGGCATCCTTGAAGATTATTTAAAAGTTCCAACAACTTCTTTTGAAAAACAAAATAAAACCCATCGCCTCCTAATTGGACACTTTTTAGTAAGTTATATAGTAGTATGGTTTAACAGAAGTTTCAGCAGCCATTGCAGTGTACAATTAATTGAATGATGTATTCAATACATACTCTGTGATGTATTGTTTTCTTTCTGCTTTATGGCACTCTGAAGAAGGCCCCAAGATATTTACAGGCTGAAATTCCTATAAAAATAACACTCAGTTCAACATTTTTAAAAGGAAATTGCAAACTCTCCTTCTGCTAAGGTATCTTCCACTTCAAGTATAAGATGAATCCAAAGTGTACGTTGAGTGGTGAATCACTTCACATTTTGACTCATTCTCCCCTCTCCCAAGGTTATTGATTATTTCAAAACTACCACCGATATTTATTTATTGCAATAGGATTGATTACATTTATGTTATAGCAGATTCCTTCCTATCAGTACTTAAAGAACAGAAAGTCTTTGATCACTTTACAATTTATTTAAGGCCTTATTTACCCTGGCTCTATGTTCCAAACTAGATGAGAAGTTGAAACTGAGGCCCCTTCTACACTGCTGTATAATATCAACATAAAACTGGATTATATGGCAATGTGGACACAAATAACTTAGTTCAAAGCAGATGTTGTGGATTATTTTCCTTGATATTCTGGGTTATATGGCTGTGTGGAAGGGCACTGAATGTCTAAATTATGTCTGGGAACTTGTTAACCCTGTTTTATCCTGCATTAAGCAAGTCAGGAAATGCTCCAGAGTTTTTGCAGCCCCACATTTTGGAATGACTGTGGACAACATGTACATCTCTTATCTGAACTGGTCCATCATCCACAAAGGCCAGAGCTATAATCCCTCTTTCCTTGCACATGGTTGCTCCCCTCCCCTCCACTCCCCTCCACACTTCTGGCAGCAAAAGTAAGGACAAAGGTAGGGCGAGAGTCTGGCAGAGTCAATGAAACTTTATTTATAGCCCACCCTAACTCCCCAAGGGGAGATAGGTATCCCCCATTTAGCTAAAGGAACAGTAGCATTCTTAAGAGAATCATTTGAGGGCCTGGCTCACCTGGTAGCCCAAGACCTAGTCACTTGGCAACAAGGTGAGCTGTATCACCTTTGGAAATGCCTGATTTCTTTCATGTTGCAGACTTCACTTAGAAGACAATGTCTGGTTAACCTTTCTTTTTGACACTCTCTTTTTGGTAAACTGGTCATGCTTAGCAGATGAAAAACTGCTTTTTTCTGGTAATTTTTCTGAGATTGAGTTTTGGGCATCAGCAACTGTTCTTCATTGAAGCTGCTGCTGAACATCTTGTGCCTCTTCAATAATCTCATCGATTCACAAAAAGTCTGTGTTGTCAACATTATCAAGAAGTTGTCTACATTGCTTCTGTGACTCCTCTTCAAGCCTCAGGGGGCTTACCATCTTCAGCATTACTTGGTCTGCTGAACATCTTTTGTGCTTCTGCAATAATGTCATTCATCCACAAAAAGTCTGTGTTATCAACGCTATCAAGAAGTTGTCTACATTGATTTTGTGACTCCTCTTCCAGCCTCACGGGGCTTACCCTTTTCCGCATTGCTTGCTATAGTCCTTGTATACATCTCATAAACACAGAGAGCATGGCTTCTCCAACTCCCACTATCCCCAGAGAGTTAGCAAGGGAGAGTCTGCTTCAGCGCTGTTTCAGAATCACTGTAAGGTATGGACTTTATTTGAAGGGCTTCTGTTTTTTTCTTTTCTTTATCAACTAAGGAGAAAGACATCTGAAAGAAGAGATGCCTGGTGTTGATTTCCAATGGGTCAGAACAAAGCATGATTATTTTTTATAAGCAGCACCCAATTTATTTATGAAATTCATCAGCCCACAATTGGTGGTTGTTAAGAATTTAAAAAATGACTCGGAAACAAAGGATTTCAATGAAGAACTACTAGCTTTGATAGTTAAAAGACAGTCAGTGGACCTCGCTGTTCTTAAATTACCAAAGTTACCAAACCAAAGTTACCAACTATGAGTTCTCCAGGTTTATAAGTTGTAAATATCTATAAACAACAAACAAGATAGAATGCTATCTCCTTTGTGTCCTGCTTGTGAACTTTCTAAAATGATATCTGGATCTTCATTGCAAGTTCAAATATGTGGCATGCTCCATTATGATAGTACTGCTATCCTTATGAGATCATGGCACCTCACGTGTTGGTATGTAGTTGTCACTTCTTCCATATTGACCTTCTAATAAATGAAGATTATCTTTGGAAATTCTTTTGTATACCTCAACACTAAAACAGGTTTTAGGGGCAATAAAAGTCAGAGTTTTTTCTTTTTCAATTGTCGAATTCTCTTTGAAAAGAGATGACATCAGCCCCATCTCTCAGGTGGCCATGGAACATTTTTAATTCTTATTTTTCTTGGCCTTGCATTGTTTTGGTTTTCAATATTTGTAAAATTAATGAATTCAAAACACATTTAAAACATTTTGTATTGTTTGGTATTGTTTTATTTGATTTCCATTGTTGTTCTGGTTTTTAAACCACATTGGTTTGACTGTTATGGCTGAAAAGTAGCATTAGAAGGTTGTTACAAGTAAATGTAATAAAACAGTGGAAACAGATGTATTCTGGTCTGACGCATTTTAATACAATATAAAAAACATAGTGTGAAGAGAGTTACTTAGTCTGACACATGAGATATTAAAACACAATTTTAGTTCCACCTGTCCCTCAAATTAGTACTCTTTAGTCTGAAGTCTGACACATTCTCCCAATATATATTCAAAGCACACATCCAATCCACCCGTTCTGTTCAGATAATTATTGGGTAAGCGACATCTATGTTTCAGTGGTCATGAGAGAGCAAAGAGGTTCCTTTTATGGTCCCTTTTATTTCTCTTTGTTACATGATTTTCCTATTGTACTGTTCTTTTGTTCATCCTCTCACATTTTTTTTAAAGAGTGAGAATTTAATTGTCTTATTTGAAAGGTTTGGTGTGAACCAACCTCACTAGTCTAAATAAAAGAGCTGTATTTTCTAAGCCGTTTGTACAGGCTCTGTTTCTAATCATTTCATTATTTGAGTAAAGAAGGCAGAATGGTCCCCTTTAATCACCTTTCTCTCACTTTATTCTTTGAGTTGCTCTTAGGTGGCTACCCGCACTGCTACAACCGTGATGAATTCTGAGTGATCTGTGACAGAAGTTAAAATCTCTTATTCTAATTATATCTCAGGTGTGCCTCATTCCCCATATGTTTCCTATATCAAGCACATCATGCTATAATTTAGTTAAACTTGTTGGGAAGTCATGTAGAAATGACAAACTAAAGAGTGGGACAACAGCATGAATAAAGTAGATGTGAAGGATGGGGCTTGATCTAGTAGATATGGAGTACTTTTAAGTTCAATTGATCTCAATGGGGGACTGCTTCTTTAGATCTCTTCTGTGTGAAATATGTAGATTTTAAACATGGTGATGCTTTGAGAGTGTGCCCATAATCAGTAGTAGCTGGCAACTAAGGACACTGATACTGAAGAGAGATTTATTTATGTATTTATTTAAAGCATTTATATTCCATCCTTCTCACCCTGAAAGGGAATCAGGGCAGAGCACATCATATATACGGCAAACATTTAGTGCCGGAACATAAATAAACTATAAACAAACATAAATACTAAAAATAATTATCTCACATTAAAATCAATGTTAAAACCATCTCAAATCATCCATATTGACTCCAATCAACAGGGTAAAGTTTCCTATTGCTGCCTTATTGCACTGTTCCAAAGGCTTGGTCCCACAGCCAAGTTTTTCCTATCTTTCTAAAGGACAGGAGGGAGGGGGCTGATCTAATCTCAACAGGGAAATAATTATAGCCTAGATATCCTACCATATTAAGGTAGACTTAATGTATTGGTTTGGATACTAAAATGAGATCATGAAATCAATGGAAATAATGTGTCCTGATCATTTCTGTCACTGTAAGCCATTTCTTCTCCAGAGCTTGGAAAAAGTTACTTTTTCTGGCAGGAAAATTACATGGATTGAATGCAAAAAGTAACTTTTCCAGAATAAAATGTTCTCTTTTCAGGGAAACACTTAGCAAAGTTGCTATGCACAGAGCTGGAAAGACTTTCTAGAGCAGGGTTGGGCAACTGTGGAAGGTATTGGCTTTCCAGATCTCATAGGACTGCAGCACCCTGAAAAGAGCATGTGAGGTATTATACTATAGTACATCCAGCAGATGCCTCTATTAACAAAAGGAGCTGGTTAGAAATTACTTGTATTAAAAAAGGCTTCTCTGGAGCCTAAATTAGTCAAGATCCTCTCAAAGTGTGGTTTAAATGCCCTTCATGTTCCTTATAGAACATTTATGGTCATTACAATTATCCCTGGGAAGCCCAGCGGGCACAAAAACAGTCCTTGGCCATACTTTGCCCACTTCTCTTCTAGAGGATTAGGAACCTTTCCTTGTCAGTGTGGGATCAAACCCTGAGAGCTGCTGCAGGAGAAATTCATATGAGGAATATTCCCCATTCACTTGGTTGTATTCCATCAAACACCATTTCTGTGTAGAGACTTTGAGCATTATCACACAAGTCTCCAAAAATGGTTGGGCATTGCACCAGCCTATTTGACAGAGAAGCCTAAAGGCTGTGTAGAACTACAACTCCTATGATTCCATAACAATGAACCATTACAAAGTGGTTTCAAACTGCATTAGTTCTATAGTGTAGATGCACCCTTAGTGGCACTTGACTGGTGTGTGTATGGCCCTCTTGATCAAAGGGCTGAGACTGCTAAAGGATATGCTACCATCCCAAAGAAAATATATCCATAATATAAACAAGCAATTTAGAATTTGGAGGCCAAGTGTCACAGAAAGTAAATGAAATTACTAATTGTGGTTCATCAAAGACATCATTTCTCCTTTGCTAACACTTAACTTGCCCTTTAACTGTAGTCTCTGAGGCAAAAAGAAAACAGTCTGATTAATTATTACTCACTTCTCAAGTTCCTAATGAAAGTATATTAATAAAGACAGATGCCTAATATGTACTCTTTCAGAAGAACATATTGAAATTAAATGGGCAAGGTTCAGGCTAGCATGACTCACAAAAAGGAGGAACACTGCATATGGCTGAAACATTTTTGAATCTATAATTAATACCAGAAAACATTGCAAATGGTCTGAATTCTATGAGTTTAAACCAGAGCAGATCCATGGATCCATTGTTGAATGACAAGGCAACACATATTTAAATCCTAATGATTCAACAGGCTACTCTATTCAAAACTAGCCGTAGGTTTCCAGCCATTGTATTTTGGTTATGGGACAATTTTTCTTTGCATATCAAGATTTAACTAATAACTGGAATTGTGAATGGTCAAATATTTCCAAATCGGCACCACTAACCAAAGAGAAAACATGATTCATTAGAAAAGACAGTACTGCTTGGTAAAGTGGAAAGCAGTATGAAAATCTGAAAACCGTGTTACAGGTTTTGTTGTTTATTTTTTCAGTTGCTTCCAACTTTTTGTGACTTCATGGACCAGCCCACACCAGAGCTCCCTGTTGGCCATCACCACCCCCAGCTCCTTCAAGGTCAAGCCAGTCACTTCAAGGATAACATCTATCCACCTTGCCCTTAGTCAGCCCTCTTCTTTTTTCCTTCCATTTTCCCCAGCATCATTATCTTCACATGTAGTTCCAGGTGCAATAAGAGAACTGCTACAGGACCTGTTGGGAAAATAGTGGAGTGACTATGTGCCAAGGAGCACTTCTTACTATAATGGTGGAATGTTGTTTAGAAAAAGGGGTTGAATTGCGTGGATACAATTCCCTCTTTCTTTCTCATTTTCAGAGCAAGTTATTTCCAGTCATAAACATTGGAGGTTATTACTTCAAAACTCAAAGGAACCTTTGGTATTCATTAGATTTCCATTATGCTAAAGAGATGAAATTGCCTTCTGTCAAAAGAATTTACCATTTAGTTTAGCTCTTGGCTGCGGAAAACTAATTGTTACTGAATCACAGAAGACAATGCCTGCTCTTACACATTAATAAGGTCCATTGATTTTGCTTATTCATAATGGGGTGAAAGTCAGCATCCTGGCCTCATTCTGTTCATGATCACTGGATGACAGGCTCATCAATAACAGTTTTATTGGTCCTCTAGAATAGATAACGTTTTGAGAAGGTTTGCTTTCAGGGATATCTTGCATATGATTTTAACCAATATTTCTCTTTCATTAATAAGAGGTCATTACTGTTAAGGAAGGAGAGGGCAGATACATATTTGTTTAAACTGAAAAGCTTGAAAACATAGTGCGATTGACCTTGAGGGAAACTGAATGGGAAATAATCTAGAAAGTCATCTATTGTAGTCCAGAGTGCTGCATAGCTATGAAAAGCATGGCATGAAAAGGATGAAAAATCTAACTGCCATTTATTCTGCTTTTAAATAGACGGCAAGAGAATAATCACTACCTTGTAAATACCAATTACAAGGCAGGATGGCTGCATTGAGGAGAAATTGATTTTTAAAAAATCGTTTATTGACTGATAGTCTACTTCAGATAATTTTTTTTACAACAAAGAACCATATCATGTGAAACACATTAATATACCTCCATGATTAACAGTTGTGCAAGGGCACAATCCCTAAACACATAAAAGCTGAGAAGTGGGATCTAAAATATAACTAAAAAGTTGAATAGTCACACAAATCCTCCTGCGAACTTTTTGAAGAGACTAGTGTTACTCTAAAAATTAACCAAATACCTATTGATAGCTTTCTGCATTTTGCTTCTAATTTTTAAGGTGTGATGGGATAATTATTTCAGACAGAATTCTGTTGGGGACTTATGTCTTCATAAGTTATGTGTCTTTGCATGAGAGTTTGAGAAAGAGAGAGTTTTTTTAACAGCGATGTAGCTAAATATATGTATATTTATGTAACATATACTGTAATAGAGGGTACCAGCCTTAATTTTGTATGTGATTCATTTTAGGCCTTGTTTATATAAATGAAAAAAATACAGGTGAGATGCTGGAGTGTTAAGAACTTTTGAGAATTGGGAAAAGGCCAGGACAAATTCAACTCAGAATTTGTGCTCATATGTAAATTAACTGTGTTCCCTTCATGGGGCATGATCCTTCCATATAATAGTGTTGGTGTAAAAAAAGAATTAAATATTCAGCTATATACTGATCTGTTTTAATGAACCTGATACTCCATTTTGACAATAGCTGATATCTCCCCAGAGCCTGTATGGTTTGCTATCCTAGAAATACTGTAACTGCCCAGGGCCAACAACCTAATGTTATGATTACATACAGAACTAGACCTAAAAACATCCTCTTCGACAAGCAGTCCTAAAACATGTTGTGCTCTTCATATTGACATCATGCACACTTAGTTGTTGTTTGTGTAACTCTGAAGTTCTATAAAATCCTGATACTTGAAATAATCTTTTTCTATCTCAACCAGTGCTGTAGGTGGGTTGGTTTGGAAGCACTGCTTGCGGCATGTAGTTCTTTTGTCCAAGGTTATTGTTTGTTGTCTGTTTACTTTCCTGCTCAGTTTCAAGGCTCATCCTAGTTTCGTGTCCCACCTGGGAGGATACAGTAAAGCTGATGTTTTAGTCCTACCCAATAATAGCCGTGGCTTGGTTGAGACCTGATTTTCCTTTTGCATCTCTGGTGTACATGCACCCATGCAAACAACACTAAAGGCGGGGCATGAGCTTGTCTGTCAACTTTATTTATCTTTAGCTACTTCTTAACACTACTACTACTACTACTACTACTATTTATTTATTTATTTATTTATTATATTTATACCCCACCTCTCTCAACATCGGGAACTCAGAGCGGTTTCACATAACAGCAACAATTCAATGCTTTAAAAACATAAATTTGGTTAAAACACCTACGTTAAAAACAAAGAATTAAAACACATAAAAACAGTGAAATCAATTATTAAACTCACATATTCCAATATCATAGTTCAGGGCCCTTCCAAAATAGCATTGCACAGATTCTTGGTTCATTTGTTGCACTTCCGTTATTCTCCAAAAACTTGGTCCCCATAGCCATGTTTTAACTTTCTTCCTGAAGGCTAAAAGGGAAGGAACTGATCGAATACTACTACTGTACTACTACTATTGATTTATTTTTTCCAGACATTTATATTCCGTCCTTCTCACCCCCGGAGTGGGACTCAGAATAGCTTACAAATGGCAACCATTAGATGACAACACCAATAAAAATGCAGTTAAACATTAATTAAAACATCATCATAAGTTAAAAAAGACCATTTAAAAGAGACAAGTCCAAGTCCAAGTCCAAGTCCAGAATCATAATTCAAAATCCATCCACTGTCAATCACATGATTCCTTTATAATTGTTACTGCTGAGACTGCTGCTCGAAAGTTTGGTCCCACAGTCATGATTTCAGTTACTACTACTACTACTACTAATAATAATAATAATAATCTACAATAGTCTGTTTCTTTGAGTATTTGTTACCCAAAAGCACAGAACAGAGGGGATTTTAAGGGTCAAGTGAGGTCTGAAGTCTCATGTGGCTCATGGTTTGCACTTTACACATCCTGATCTAATTCAGCATCTTGCAGAACTCTTGAAATTAGACTCAAGGCCAAGGTGAATTAGATCCACAGGTGACTCAGAGCCACAGGCCATCCATTTCTATCTTAAAGTATCTTTTTGGTTGAATATATTAGAAAAAGACAAAGTCATATCTTAGCATTGTTTGTGAACACAAACTATTGAGTTTTGGGGGCATAGAGCTCAGTCAGAACAAATGTCTGACAAATCCCTTGAAGAATCTGAAATACATGTGGCAGTTAGCAATAAATCCTTGTCTAGATCCAACATTTATAAACAGATTTTATTTATTTCCTGTTTTCTTCCAGGTGAAATTAGCCTTCTCAGAATATACTGGCATAATTTAGAGACTGACAAGTGCACTGTGTTGTTCCAACCATTTGGCATTTCAAACATATTTTTGCCCTTTTTTGAACAGTTAATTTGCTATGTTATGGCTTTCAAGATGGACGATGGCCATCTCTTGGAATGTTTTGTGTTTATTGTAGTAAGGCTGAATTTACAAAGTGGTTTGTAGTAAGTACTTCAGCATGTGAAGCCTTTGGCAAAACCCTCATTGTGGCTATTTCTTAGAAATTCACATTCAAAAGCCACTGATTTCTGTCAAATGATGCTGAAACAAAACCTTGCAGCATGTATCTTAAATAAGAGCCAAAAAAGGGCTGTAACTTTTAATGTCTGTGCCTTTGAAATTTCCTGAATATTATGGGGATTAGTTTTGTAGCCTTTAAGATTTATTGTGAAATCTCTGGGCAATTCTTTTTCATTGAGTCAGACATAAGAATATTCCTGCCAGGTATTTTGAAGGATTTGGTGCACAAATTGTGATGCTCTAATTATTATGATTTGACTGAATAGAATATGCTGCTCAAATCTTAGACTAGAGCATGTTCTGTTCCTTAAAGACATTCTGTACAAATACAAGCTCATGTTACTGAGCATAAGCAATAGAACATAATGTTCAAATGAAAATGACAGTTCAAATCTTTTCTTAGGCAATATACAGCCTTCTTATATAAGGGTTAAAACATGGGGATACACACAAATATTTTTCTGAGCATTCCTTTGTTCCTTTCCCTAGTTCCCAAATAATCTACATTACAGGGAGAATGGTCAGGGTCTGGCTCATATTAGCATGTTTGGACACCAGTAGGAACTATGTTGTGACAGGGAATAATAGTTTATCCTACCATACTTCATAGTCTTCCTCTTTTTATTATTCATTTATCCTAGGATCTAAGACCATGAAGTTCTACCTGTACTCCCCAATTATATCAGTTTTATACCATATTCATTGTGATATCCTGACCAAATTTGATGAAGATTGGGGATGAAGACAGATGGTACATCTGGGGTTGAAGACAAATGGGACAGGTTG
The DNA here is from genome assembly GCF_037176765.1 of Anolis sagrei. Lineage (NCBI taxonomy): Eukaryota > Metazoa > Chordata > Lepidosauria > Squamata > Anolidae > Anolis > Anolis sagrei. The sequence goes on from NC_090025.1 coordinate 145,015,079, forward strand.
TCTCTGACCCAAATTCTGGGATTCAGAGTTTCTTGGCCATGGAAGATTCAGATTCTTTTTAATTCCCCATGTTTTACAGCTCAAGTATGGATTGCAAAGTGTCCATCCCTTAATTAGTTTTGCCAAATGATGTGGTTTACACCAACACATACCGATGTGCATTATAAAACCTATTTTGGAGTATCCCCCAATTTGACTTATCCCATTTTAAAGGCCCCTAATGTGCATTCCTGCATTAGTTCAAACAGCGTGTCATTTTTAAAAATGTGTTTTTGAGCTGCCTTCAATCCAGATTGAGTGGTCAGTGTATACGTACCCCAAATCAGTGTGATTTTCTGGTACAAACACTTGGGGCTAGTTTACATGGGTTAAAAATATTGACTTCACAGTCACTGCAATCCAGACATGGGACATTTTTTATTATTTGCTTCAAATGTGGCTCTTTGAGTTTTAAATTGGTTCAAAAACCTTGCCACTTTTCCAGAAAATACAGGTGGCATTGCATCACTGTTGCACTGGGAAAGGAATTACTGGTGGTCAGAACAGGAATTCTTTCCCCAGTGGGTTTTAATTTTTAAATTTGTCATAGAACCATAAAATCATAGAGTTGGAAGAAACCTCATGGGCCATCCAGTTCAGCCCCCTGCCAAGAAGCAGGTAAATCGCATTCAAGGCACCAGCTTGGTTGATATTTTTGTTCTTATTTAAAAACATGCATGTTCATGGATATCTTCATACATATCAGTACATACATATTAGTGCAAGATTGGGGGAGGGCGCATGAAATAGCGGGGTCATAGCTATAAGGCTGAAAATAATGTGAAGAATTGGAGATTGTTGACTGCTCCCTTTACACTGAGGTGAGTTCATTGGGGAAATGTGTGAATACTCATGAGAAAGTACAAAGCATTCAAGGGCATATAAAAAGGGATTAGAAACAATAACTAACAAATTAGAATTTTTTTTCTACAAAGAGAAATTATTTCCTTCAGTTTAAATAGGGCTTAACAATGTCATTTTCAGAACTGCAGAATCATTTAATGTTGAATTTCCCCAGAGTCTGATAAGTAATAGTGATCTACCTTCCATGGAAGCGGATTTCAGAATTAGTTTTTTTCTTCAGTAAGGCATTATAAAATTGAGATAGGTTAAAAATCTATATTGCAAATCTTTTGTGAGAGACAGAATGAGAACAGTAAAATTTCATTGGTTCCCTACAATTAATAAATTATTGAGTCATATTTATAATGAAAAACATAGCTGATATTCTGCTTATGTTTTAAGTTGCCTCTAATTAGATGACTGTAGTTGTCGGCAATGTTCCCGCTCTTGGAGAGTATGGAAACCATATGATTAAGTTCAGACCAGATGATAGAATAGTGTAATTTCCTCTGATTTTGTTTGCGGAAGTAGTCTCCCTGGTGGTTGACAGTGTAGTCCATGGATCTAAGGGATGTCAGTGAACCAATAGAGCTTGCCCTAGAGCACTGGAAAGACTGGGAAGAAACTGGCCACCCACTAGAAGAAGTTGAGGTAGACTTTCTACTGGAGATCCTTCTTTAGAAGGCACCCTCTGATCCGGTACAGTCTGATTCACAGCCAAGTCCACAGCCTGCCTCTTGATTTGTCTGTGTACTGGCAGTCTTGAACAACTGTCTGTGTGCCCACTATTCTAGAACGAGTTGTTGTCTGTGTTATTGCAGTTGCCACTGAGATACTAGTTTGTGTGGCACAGTTGGAGAGTGCTGCCATGGGCTTGGTCTGAGTTGAATGACCGATCATTTCTTTAGGTTTTGCTAAGGCTTCGGTAGTATTGTGCAGGTCTTAATCACCATTAAGGTGTAGGCATTTAGCAATGAATCTTCCTTCTTGGAGCTCCTTAGCTAGCTTCAATTCTTGCTCAAGCTTTTGTGGGCTGCTTGAGAGTCTGGCAAACTCAAAAGGTTACCCACAGTAAAATAAAAAAATAAATTCAACAGTGACAAATGCAAGATACTCCACTTAGGCAGAAAAAATGAAATGCAAAGATAAATAATGGGGGATGCCTGGCTCAATAGCAATAGTTGTGAAAAAGATATTGGAGTCCTCGTGGACAGGAAGGTGAAAATGAGCCAACAATATGATGCAGCAGCTAAAAAAGTCAATGGGATTTTGGACTGCATCAATAGGAGTATAGTGTCTAGATCCAGGGAATTCATGCTACCCCTTTATTCTACTTGATCAGACCACACCTGGAATACTGTGTCCAATTCTGGGCACCACAATTGAAGGGAGATGTTGACTAGAAGCTGGAATGTGTCCAGAGGAGCGTGACTAAAATAATCAAGGGTCTGGAGAACGAGCCCTATGAGGAGCAGCTTAAAGAGCTGGGTATGTTTAACCTGCAGAAGAGAAGGTTGAGAGGAGACATGATAGCCATGTATAAATTTGTGAGGGAAGTCATAGGGAGGAGGAAACAGTCTTGTTTTCTGCTGCCCTGGTGTCTAGGACATTGAACAATGGCTTCAAACTATAAGAAAGGAGATTCCACCTGAACATTAGGAAGAACTTCCGAACTGTGAGAGCTGTTCAGCAGTGAACTCTCTGTCCCAGGATGTAGTGAAGGTGCCTTCTTTAGAGGCATTTAAACAGAGTCAGGGGTGCTTTGAATGCTATTTTCATGCTTCTTGGCAGGGCTTGGACAGGATAGCCCATAAGGTCTCTTCCAACTCTATGATTCTAAAGTCATTGTAAGGTGTGGTTTTGTTAACTAGATGCTCAGGGAAACCATTGATCTTGCAGCTTTGAGTCAATGGGCTTTGATTGTACATAAAGGATCTGGAACTCAAAGTCAAAATGTTCAACACTTGACTTGAAAGTAGTAACAAGTTGCTGCTGTTTAACTTCCCATCAGTCCATGTGAAACTGTAGAAGGCTGTAATCACTCTTACACCATCAATCAACATGAACTTCTCATGGACACACCCTATTATCTTGGCTCCTGATTTTGCAAAGTAGATGTTTCCTGTGATCGTTTGGACTCTCATCAGATGTTCAAAGAGCAGTCCAGAGAGGTGTTGAGCACAGGCTCTGCACTGAGGCTATCCTCCCTGAGGTAAATTTGAGGAGTGAAAAGGTAGTATGATGTATAGGTAAAGGTAAAAGTTTTCCCCTGACATTAAGTCCAGTAGTGTCTGACTCTGGGGGTTGGTGCTCATCTCGATTTCAAGACCAAAGTGCCGGTGTTGTCCATAGATACCTCCAAGGTCATGTGGCCAGCATGACCGCATTATGTATATATTCAGTTTTATCATATTTATTTACTGTATTGTTATACATGTCTTATCAAGCTTTGTTGTTTGGTTTGGTATTGTAATATGGCCTAAGGGCTAATCAATACAATGTATTATTATTATTATTATTATTATTATTATTATTATTAAAAACACAGCTGCATTACTATATTTTGCATAGTTTTCTTGCCTTTCTTGGTATTAGCACTGTAAAGGTTTCCCCTTGACTTTAAGTTTAGTAGTTAAGTCTTTAAGTCCATTTCCACTTCTAAGCCAAAGAGCCGGCATTATCCGTAGATGCCTCCAAGGTTATGTGGCCTGCATGGCTGCATGTAGCACCATTACCTTCCTGCCAAAGTGGTACTTATTGATCTATTCACATTTGCATGTTTCTGTTAGGTTGGCAGAAGCTGGGGCTAACAGCAGGAGCTCACCACGCTCTCTGAATTTGAACTGCCAACATTTTAAACAGCAAGTTCAGCAGCTCAGTGGTTTAACCTGCTGCACCACTAGGTTGTTTTCTGCTTGTTTGAGAAAACAAGGTGATGCTAACCTCGCCCAGTAGCCGAACCCCAATTAGCATTGAATTTAGTCTTTAAAAAAATGTTAATGAAAAGTAAATAGAATACTTCAATTACCTGAAGAAAATCTTATTGTCATGCAGTGGGCTTATTTCTGAGTAGATTGCACTATGCACACAATCAAATGTTCTCTGATAGTCTTTGGAAGATCTTTGCTCAGTGGCAGAAAACGCCATCCCTAGACTTTCTTCATTGAAAAATCATTTTAAAAACTTGGATTAGGGAAAATGCAAGTGGAGACATGGGCTTTCTAGGTCTGATAGGGGTCTTCAATGGTTTCACACTTAGGGAAGTTGCTTCCCTTTGTAGGTTTTCAGATAAAGGGTTTGGGGGCTTATGCTCATTGCATAAAGAAGGTGTATTTTTTATTATAAGCTTGCAAACCTTGTTCATCAAACAACAGCAGCAACAGCTATGTAGAGTGGGATCTGATTTCAGGAAGCTACAGAATAGTATTCCAGACATTAGCATAGTACTCAGTACACAGCCAAATCCACATATTTTTAAAGTTTTTAAAAAATCTATGGTTGGTTGCATTTGTGGATGCAGAACCCATGGATAAGAAGGGTCAACTGTACTGCTTATCTTTACAATCAATGAAAGGATTCACTACAAACAATATATGATTAGTTACTAACTTTTCCTGAGAAACCTGAAGAAAATCTAAGTGAAGGTTTATATTCTTTCTGACTACCCACTTTCCTCACAACATCCATGTTAAATGGGATGGATGTGTATTTGTTTGTTTGTTTTTTAAAAAAAGAAGTTTGAGAAATGGAGTCAGCAATTTAATAGGCAATTTCCATGTCTATAACCCATGTCCAAGTTCCCATCTGCATAGGAAGCTCTTATGTATTTTGAGCAGAGATTGAAATGCCTTTGGCTATTTGCTGAGATAACAGCAGGAGTCAATGGAAAAAGTAGGACCTACTTAGTGTACAGAATGGAAGTTACTTAGTGCACAGAACATTTTCTATTCCATTGTGTCCTCTTTTCATATATATTTTATAAGTGTCAAACTAATTATTTTGATAAAGAAGTAGTTCCTATGGTGTGTCACCTTTCATTCAGTTTCTCAGAAACTAAAGACCTATGCATTGTTTTCAAAAAATGCAACCTAATTTGAAAGTTAACAGTTTATAAGGAAGGAAGTAAAAACAGAAGTTACACCCTCAAAGCTGATATTCAGATCTTTCCTCTCAACATCAAAATGCAAAGGTTGCATTGGCATTGCTTCACAATTTCTTTGAACACCAAGCTTTAGCCAGCACGCTTTTAGTGAAAAGCACAAAAATAACTAAAGGTGGGAGTTACATGTGCATATGTGCTCTTTCAGACCTAGCAGAAAGTTTGCCTTCTACAAAGCTCAGTCATCCTCCACACTGCATGATAGATAATGCATTAATCTGTGGCATCCAAATGACTCACCTTTTAATCCAGGTTTATCCCAATGTTTAAAAAACAGCAGTAAAGATCCAGAACTTCAAGGAAGTTCCAAATCTTTGTTGGTGCACTGCAGTTTTAGACTGCCATCTGGAATCACCATGCATGATCCCAAAGGGCATCCCTGCAGCCAACCCATGCTCAGGCAGCCTTGGGAGGTGAGATGGCACAGATTCCCTGTCGTCTCTGCACCCTCTTGCCGACAGGAATAACTCCTTACCTTCACAGCAGGCTCTGTAGTGAGGGAGCTTTGCAGGAGGAGAGGGTGCTTCCCACTCCAAAACTCCTTTGTTTTTTGGTGACACAGATCCAAGTAGTAGAGCCCGCTGCAAAGGTAAGGAGTTTTTTCCTGTTGTTTTTCAGGAGAAATGGAGTGTAGGGAGGGTAGGGAAGCTGTGTTCATGCCCAGCCATGCCGAATTGGGCAGTGTGTATTGTTCCTTGCTGCTGAGGTGGCATAGGGTAGCCCCATGAAGCTGCAATGCAGCTTGGAACTGGCATTATGTGGCAGTGTGGAAGAGTCCTCAGTATAACAACTGGGCGAGATGTACTGCTGGCATCAGCTTAGTCCCTTTGGTGACTGGATCCAGGAGTGCATCCGGGCCTGATCTAACAGCCTTAGCCACATGTACTTACTTACCCATGTGATGTAGAGAAAAAACTCTTCCAGAACTTGACTGCACTGCATGACTACTGACCAATATTCTTTTTCTGCTACTTGGATAGGAGACTGCCAATTATACCAGGTGCTGTAGGCTGTATTTCAGAGGGAAATCCATCTCTAAGCATCTCTTGTCACATCCCCTCTCCCCCCCCCCCCATGGGATTGATGGAGTTGCCATAAACTAACAGGTGGCTTGTAGGTATGTCTGTGCACAGACACATGCACATTTTGACTTTACAGGTTTAACATGACACAAGATTTTATGGACTGGGTTTACTTTAATGTTGTACTTGTGTTTGCCTGTGAATGTTTGAATTTTTCTTTATGATACTAGAAACCCAAATATTCGCAAAATAAAAACAGAGGTCAGTGCAATGCTGCCCTTAATATCAAAACAGGGAGATTTTAATTCTGTTCCCGAGAAAGTAAAATAACTGAATCTACAGTTTCACTGATTGAGAAGAAAATATAAAGTTGATAGAAACCTTCAGTGTCTGCGAAGACTTGCACTTTGGTTAGTCTTGCCCCAAGAAGCAGAGAGGCCAGGCTTCTGAAGTTCAAACACTTAGCACAAGATGTAACATTAAGGAAATAATAACTGCCTGAGAAAGATAAGCAGATAAAAGCTGCCCCTTTTCTTGGGTCCTTTAGAATAGAAGAAGAATCACAAGGCTCTTATGTAACCCAGATCATCATTTTCCATTCCCAGTGCTCCAGTCAAAAGTGTGACTGATCTTTGCTTTGCCCTCCAAAACTGTTCCAAGAAAAGGGAGATAAAATATCTCTAGGGGATTAGGATACATTATTGGGGGATGGGGGGCAAGAAAGTATATTCACATCTGCCTTTGCTATGATAGCATAGGCAATTATACTGAAAATACCACTGAGACTAAGGCAAGAGTAAGTGACATAAAAATAGCTGAAAGAAATCTATTCAAGGGTAGCTATGCTGGCCATGCATCAAGGCAGAGCAAAGCAAAATCCAAATCCACAAAAGAGCAATACTTTTACTGCCAACAAAAAAGAAGTTGAAGCTCTACTGGTTTCTTCATTAGGCAAAAAAATGTTTAAAAACCATATAGGTAAAAGAAAAATAAAAAAGTGGCAGTGTTTGAGTCATAGGCCAATAAAGATATGGCGTCAAAGGCTTTTATGGATAGAATCTCTGGGAAGCTGTAAGTTTTTTGGGCTGTATGGCATGTTCCAGAAGCATTCCTTCCTGATGCTATGACTGCATAGATGCAGATGAAATGTCAGGAAGAAATGCTTCTGGAACATGGGCATACAATCCAAAAAGCTTACAGCAACCCAAAGATATGGTTCTTTTGTGGATTTTGTTTTATAATAATTTCTGCCAGCCAATCACATAATTGCACTGTTGGCCCAGATATTCTTTCCTTTCCTCTGGTTTGTGATTATTTCACCACTTTGCATCTGTATCTGTGGCATTGTATTGATTAAAGGCAGTCGTAAAGTTTCCCAAGTGTTATCAACTATTACTGGAAAACTGGAGAGTGCCATTAACTTCTCAGGCATAGAGTTACATCACCATGGTGGATGACAATGATTTTTTTAATTACAAGGATGGCATACTGTCTGAACACAAGTAAAGTTGGCATCTATGTAGCCACACTTACTGACACTTTACACTGTTCTTTGTGGGTTACTACCAGTTATGTATAAGAAATCAATGAAGAAGCATTGATGTTGGTTAGAATAGGTTGTAGAGATCTTATGCTACTGGGAAACATTGAAAAAATACAACCATGTGTTGCTCCACATTTTGGGGCAGAATTCAAAGCAACTTTGGTTAATGTAGTAAGTAGTCAGTGTAGATCTGCTCTTAGTCTGCAAAACATCAATAACAACAACAACACTTTATTTATATTCTGCCCTATATACCCACGGGGACTCAGGGAGGATCACAGTACACATACACAGCAAACTTCTAATGCTATTTGGACAGACAGGACAGAAACAGACAGAAAGGAGGTATGTTGTGTTGGTATCCAGCTTTTGGTGCCTTGGAGGTTGTGAACAAATCCACAGAGGGTAATTTTGCTCGATCCTATATGACAAAGAGACATCGGGACTTCTCTTTCCTTTTGGTTGCCAGACATTTTCTGGTCTTTTTCTTTTATGGTGTTGTAAAATACCCCCCCCCTCCACTTTTTAGCGGTACCCAATTTTTCTACTTACAGCTCTAAGTTGTTTTCAAACTGCTTAGGTAAACAGTGAGTTGGGCTGACAGTTGGGTGATCATGCTGACCCGGGGCTTCGAACTGGCAACTTTTCAGTTGGTAGATCTTATCACTGCTGCTGATTTATCAACTGTGCTAAAGCCTGACCCAAAAATATATGCTACCCACTTTTTTCTCTCAAGTAGTCTCTATGGTGTTACAAGATCCCTTTGCAACAGACACTAATGCATGTATAATGAAGCATTATCTCCCATAGGAAATATTTTCATTCAGGCATTTTACAGCTAGGAAGAATATTATGCCTGTATAAAGGATACTAATTCATCATCTGATAGATCTTTAGCTTAACTACTTCATTTTTATCTCTACAATAATTATGACTACAGGTTTAAAAGAACAAGGGCAAAGTGTTTTTTAATGGATGAACCACTAATTTTTTTTTTAAAAAACTTGCTCGATATAAAGATTTTATAAAATTACGTTTTTGTAGTGCTGTTTATGTGATCATGTGAGTGATTTTAAGAAACGTTCAAATCATATGAGGTTTATTCAGAGGTTTACTGTGATGAAGCTGATCAATTTCATGTTTGACATTGGGACACATAATAATGCAAACCTGGCACCAGCATGTTGCAGCAGTTATTGTAACTGTCCTCAACCTGGCGTCTTCCAGATGTATTGGATTATACAATTAGTTGTTCTGTATCCAGAATCTTGTATCACCACCATTGTATGGGTAAATGTATTCCATAAAATTGATAATAAAACAAGCAAATAAATACCATTTAGTAGTCAACCAATATTTCTCAATTGCATAGAAAGAAAATTGTCTATCAGAGATAACTAAATACTTTGGTCAGGGTTTCTATCGCCAGAGATGGTCCTTCTTTGTCACCTCATTGTGTTGTGGAAGTGACTTTCAGAAGGTACACCAACAGATTACAAACTCAAGAAAGTCCAGTCAAGCTAGTAAGTCTTCAAACACAGCCTTGGCAACAAATTGCAGGTTTGCAGCATGATGACCAGCTTAGTCAAACTGAGTGAGGATAATTATTAGAAAGTGATAGCTGCTATGATCACAACAAATATGTAGAAAATATATGATCGACATTTGTGAAAGGTCTACTCATGCTGATTAACTGATGCATCCGGAAGAATTGTAACCATGGCCTCAATTTGAGAGATAGACTAATTTACCAAAGATGTATTTTTGAAGGGGTGGGGATTACTTGGCATTCAGGAAACATACTTTTGCTTTTTTTAATCATTGGAGAGGATAAAGAGTTTTTAAATACTACAGTTGGCAATATGATTATCATATTTAATAAGCACGTCCTACTGCTGGTAACTGAATCAGTTCCTGATTATTGCCCCTGATGGATGGACTGGTACATAATTCTTCCTATGGAATCATTCTGCTCTTATTATTTAACGGTTAATTCATAGGTGTGGAAACAACGAGAACAACTGTTTTCCCTACAGTGCTTCAAAAAGAAAGTCATAAAAAGAACAACAGTACATAAAAAAGGCCTTTAAGTGGATGCAATATGCAGTTCCTAATGTACAAACCAAGGAGTCCTGGGAATATTGCCAGCTAGAAATGAATGAAAGAGTTTCAGCCATAAAGATATTTGCCTTGAGTTTCATTTCTTTTGTTTGTCTTTTCTTGTGGATGCTCAATATGCGTGTCCTAATGAGGTAAGGTCTCTATGTACCATAGGCAAGCATAATAAACCACTGTAATAGTGGATTTGTCTGCATCTTAACAGAATAGCCTTGTCTGATATGGTTCTTTCCCCAGAGATGATGCTTTTGAAACAACCCCGGAGGGGATTTCTTTTAATGCACTCATGCTAGAATGACTCACCACCAGATTTCCTGCTGTTTATTTGTGAGAGTTCTCTCCTTCATGCACTTTAGCAGTTCTTTTCTCAGCTCCACATGTTGTTTAACCTCAGGAAAGTCATCCTCTTGAGTACAGGGGAAAGGACCAAGTCAGTATTATCAGCACTCTTCCATTTGAAGTCTAGGAAGTTGCAAGGATCACCTATGTGCCAGAAATATCCAGGCCACTCATTATTTGCTTTCGTAGTATCCCTTTCTCCCTCTTGATGGACTGTCACCTTGTCATGGTGAGGGGGCTTGTGTGTTCCGATGAACCTGTGGGCACAACAACTGGAGTCATGCACTTCCAGGAGTGGCCGTGGGGGAGGTTCCAGACTAAGCACAGTCCGAAGACCCAAAGACCTCAACAGCGAAGCAGGAGGAGGATAACATGGTAAATATTACAACTGCTGTGAAGGCAGAAGAAGGCTGCAACAGACTGAAAAGCCATTGTCATTGTATTAAACTACACCATCAGTGAAACCTCACTCTGTGAAGGCTGTGTGTTGATCAGTTGTGCACTGACTTCCACACATTAAAAAACTCACGCACAGGCATCTTCCAAAGAAAATAAAAACAAACCAACAAAAGTCCCATGGTGATCAGCGAGTGGCGACGGGGGCAGGACTGTGAAATCTGGAAGCCCCTAGTCACAGACTGGCACATGGGCGATGGATACCGACTCAGTCGTTCTACCTCAAGGTCCGAGGCAGTTGAGTAGTTAGGCAGCTGTATCCATGACAGAGCAGCCCTTTTTAGGACCCACTCTGCTCATTCCACATGGGGAAGGGGCTAGAAAAGGTTCCCTAAACATAGTCTGCCTCTCTTATCCCTGACTGGACTGCCGCGTCCAGTGGGGTCACCACCCTGTGGCCAAAAAAGAAAAATGAACTTTGGTACATGGAACCTATGGACACTTATGGACAACACTGACAGTGAATGCCCCGAACGCAGAACTGCTATCGTTGCAAGGGAGCTGGCACGCTTTAATATCAACACAGCAGCACTTCAGGAGACCCAGAGAGCAGGAGAACGACAGCTGAAGGAAGAAAAAGGAGGCTACACCTTCTTCTGGAAGGGACTGCCTGAAGAACACAAAATAATGCATGGAGTTGGCTTTGCTACCAGAAATAATCTGGTGAAACATCTGACCAAAGCACCCACTGGCATCAACGAACGACTCTCAACCCTCCGAATGGATCTTGCCAAAAACCAACAGGCAACCATCATAAGTGCCTATGCACCAACACTAGTTGCTGATGAAGACATCAAGGAAAAATTTTACTGTCAGGACATTGTCCTATCGGGGATACCTAAGGAGGACAAAATCATCCTCCTAGGGGACTTTATTGCAAGAGTCGGGCAAGACTTCAACCTGTGGCCAGGGACCATAGGAAAAGACAGGGTTGGAAACAGCAACTCGAATGGTATCCTGCTTCTCACCAAATGTGCAGAACACAACCTTGTCATCACCAACACACTCTTCTGCCAGAAAAACAAGTTCAAGACATCATGGAAGCACCCCCGGTCATGGCATTGGCACCTCTTAGACTATGTAATAATACATGCCAGAGACCGCTGTAACGTGCTCCTCACAAGAGCCATGACAGGTGCTGACGACTGCTGGACAGACCACAGGCTAATCCAATCCACGGTGGCTATCAAGATCGCCCCCAAACACAGACTCCAAGGAAGAAAGACAAGGCGCAAAATAAACACCCAAGCCCTTCAGGAGTGCTCCAAACGAGCCCTTCTCCAAACAGCACTCAAGAACCATCCACCCACAGAACACCCCAAAAATGTTGAGGAACATTGGAACCTTCGACAATACAATGTTGAGGAACATTGGAACAAACTGAAAACCTCCATCATCACAGCCTGCGAAGAAACTATTGGATATCAAACCAAGAAACATCAAGATTGGTTTGACGAAAATGACAACAAGATCCAACAGCTAATTGACAAGAAAAGGAAAGCCTTCCAAACATGGCAGAGAGACGTCAACTGTGTTGCTATGAAAAATATCTACGCCAGCGCAAAAGCTGAGGTCCAAAGAAGGACAAGAGAACTCAAGAACATCTGGTGGACAAAGAAGGCTGAAGAAATCCAACACCTGGCAGATACCCATGATGCTCAGCGATTTTTCAAAGCCACAAAGGTCATCTATGGACCAGGAAACCATGGCATACAGCCTCTCCACTCATCAGATAGAACCAAACTCCTGAAGGACCAAAAAATCAATTGCACTACATTGGAAAGAACACTATCAAAGCCTCCTAAACTGCAGCTCCAATGTGGCCGAAGAAGTTCTCTCACAAATCCGGCAACAACAAACCAGGGATGAGCTTGCAGCACTGACTAGTTTAGAAGAAGTCAGCAATGCCATCAGCCAACAAAAATAAATAAATAACAAAGCCAGTGGACCTGATGGGATCCCTGCTGAAATCTTTAAAGAGGGAGGACCTGAGTTGACAAAACAACTCCACCAGCTCATAGAAAAAGTGTGGGTGATCCGAGAAAATCCCAACAGATTTCAAGGATGCCACCATCATCACCCTCTTCAAAAAAAGGGGAAAGAATAGACTGCGGAAACTATCGAGGTATCTCCCTTCTAACCTCAGCTGAGAAAATCCTCACAAGAATCCTTGCAAACCTCCTTCTGCCCCTCTCAGAAAACACCCTCCTAGAATCCCAGAACGGCTTCCGCTCCTCCAGAGGAATAGTGGACATGATCTTCACTGCATGTCAGCTCCAAGAAAAATGCAGGGAACAAAATCAACCTCTGTACATGGCATTCATTGACCTTGCAAAGGCATTTGACACCATGAATCACAGTGCTCTCTGGACCATCTGCCAAAAAATCAGGTGCCCTAACAAATTTGTGCACATCCTGCGGCTCCTCCATGATGACATGATGGCAACAGTTTTGGACAGCTCCCATTTAAGGTGGAATCAGGTGTCAAACAGGGATGTATTATTGCCCCAACTTTAATCTCCATCTTCATCGCTATGATACTTCATTTTGTTGACGGGAAGCTTCACACCGGAGTGGAAATCATCTACCGGACAGACGGCAAGCTGTTTAACCTCAGCAGACTGAAAGCCAAAACCAAGGTTACAACAACATCTGTTATAGAACTCCAGTATGCTGATGACAATATCATCTGTGCGCATTCAGAAGAAGATCTACAAGCCACTCTAAACACCTTTGCAGAAGCATACAGGAAGCTCGGTCTGTCACTGAACATCGTAAAAACCAAAGTGCTGTTCCAGCAGTCACCAGCCAACCCCTTTCCAATGCCAGAGATACAGCTTAAGGGTGTAACATTAGAAAATGTTGACCCTTTCCACTACCTTGGCAGCCACCTCTCTACCAAAGTGAACATCGACACCGAAATACAACACCACCTGAACTCTGCAAGTGCAACATTTTTCTGAATGAAGCAGAGAGTGTTTGAGGACAGGGACATCCGTAGGGATACCAAGGTGCTTGTTTATAAAGCTTTTGTCCTCCCAACCCTGCTATATGCCCGCAAAACGTGGACTGTCTACAGACGTCACATGCAACTCCTGGAACGATTCCATCAGTGTGCTTCTGGAAAATCCTGCAAACGTCTTGGGAAGACAGGCGGAAAAACGTCAGCGTGCTGGAAGAAGCAAAGACCACCAGCATTGAAGCGATGGTCCTCCGCCATCAACTCTGCTGGACCGGCCACGTTGTCCGGATGCCTGACCACTGTCTCCCAAACCAGTTCCTCTACTCTGAACTTAAGAACGGAAAACGGAATGTTGGTGGACAGGAAAAGAGATTTAAAGATGGGCTCAAAGCCAACCTTAAAAACTCTGGCATAGACTCTGAGAACTGGGAAGCCCTTGCCCTTGAGTGCTCCAGCTGGAGGTCAGCTATGACCAGCAGTGCTGCAGAATTTGAAGAGGCACGAATGGAGGGTGAAAGAGAGAAACGTGCCAAGAGGAAGGTGCATCAAGCCAACCCCGACTGCGACCGCCTCCCACCTGGAAACCAATGCCCTCACTGCGGAAGAAGATGCAGATCAAGAATAGGGCTCAACAGCCACAAGAATTCTGATCCTGGAAGACTATCCTACTCAGCCAACGAGGGATCGCCTAAGTAAGTAAATAAGTATCCGTTTCTAAACTATTTCCTCTCTTTTTATCATTCATCCTGGGTGTTGCTTTAGATATGTTTCTTTGTTGCTAAGTTTCATTTGAATGGATGCCTCAGGTGAGGGGAGCTTGGATGCACTCAGAAGAGCTATTTTGCTGGCTTAAGTTAAAAACCAGTTTGGCTCAGCATTTGGATTCCAACAAAGTCCAATAAAATGCTTCAGAAAATTCCCAAGTAGTATGTAATGTTGATAACCCTTGATGATTCTCTTTCCCTGGTGTCTACTAATGAAAGGAACATGGAAACTCTATTTAGCTGTTATGAAAAATTCCCTGTGCGTCTATCAAAGGAACATCTTCTGTTTATACACTTGTGTAGAGTTTGTTCCTATTCCATCTTGCACCCGTTGTGAAAATTATGTTTCAATCCATGAGCTTAAATCTGAGATTTCTTTAAGTCATCGAGTATATTTGTATAATCCATTTTTAAATCCTCTGACTTCAGACAAAGTGTACACCACTCAGTTGGAGGATGGATGGTAGCCTGTAAAATCAAGTGTGGTATGAAGCATGAAGCCTGCTTTTCTCATTAAATAAATTGCAATAAATTGACAAAACCAATCATATGAGGAAATTCTTCTGAGATGGAGGTGCAGAGAAGGAGACTGCGTAGCTGAATGGGTGGGCACTGGATAAATCTTTCATGCTGCACATGGGCTACAAAAAAGTCCCAGCTGTGCAAATTGAATATAGACCATGAGACATACACATAAAACAATCTCAAGCAGCTAATAATCAGCCTTTGTTTTTGTATCTTTTTCCATGCTTCTTTGCACAAATAAATAATCATGATTCTGGAATCTAACACACACCCCCTTCCCTTTTTGAGTCTCAAATTTAATTTACCCTAGCCCTTGTTGGCCTGCTGTTAGTAAGACATGATGATGTATATTGTACTTCACCATAACTCCTATTCTGCACATTGTGACAGTTGGAATTCTATTTTAACTATGGAAAACCCAAAATCTCTCCAAATCTTGTCTTTTCCATTTAGCAACTCCTTCAACACGTGCATTTTTATGTTAATGTACAGTGGGGAGGAGCACCAGAGATGCACAAAGATACTTTCCTATACCTGGATGGATGGCAATGACATCATTCTTGAGAACTACCTTAGGACCCCTGGGGCACCCTTGAAAATGTCTGTAACTGTGTATCCAGCTGAAGGAGAACACTTGTTTTCTACTATTCCAACTTTCCACTTTTATGGAAATAGACATATTACATGGGTTTAGGCCATGTGGAAAGATTTTTTTGGGGGAGAGGAGACATGTTGTAGCTACATGCTAGCTGATGCAGAATAGCTGATGCAGAATTATGACTCCTTTTTAAATTTCGATTATTTATTCTCTGCACTCAGGAGTTCATCTACATATAAACCTGCTTAAGACAAGGTATAATATCTCTTTTTCTTCCAGAAATTGCTCCTCAAAGACCAACAATTACATATTTTTAGGTATGTAACAGAAATCTGTGTTAAACTACCAATGGCCACAAGCTATTATTTGGTTAGGTTTGTGTGTAGTTGACCAAAAGGCTATTATTTTCAAATCATTTTGCTTAGTCTTTCTGAATTCAGTAATGTTGCTCTAGAATACTGTTTAAGCATGAAAACCAAGGCTAGCTTTTAAATCTTTTATGATTATGCAGGTTCATATCATGAAAAAGGCAAAGACTTCAATTTCTGGGTTGCTGAGAGTTTTCTGGGCTTGTATGGCCATGTTCCAGAAGCATTCTCTCCTGACATTTCATCCACATCTATGGTAGGCATCCTCAGAGGTTGTGAGCTCTGTTGGAATCTAGGCAAGTGGGGTTTATATATCTGTGGAATGTTGGAGAAAGAACTCTTGTCTTTCTCAGGCAAGTGTGAATGTTGCAATTGGCCACCTTGATTAGCATTGAATGGCCTTGCAGCTTCAAAGCCTGGATGCTTCCTGCCTGGATGAATCCTTTGTTGGAAAGTGTTAGCTGGCCCTGATTGTTTCCTGTCTGGTATCCCCCCCCCCCCCTTTTGCATGTTGCTCTTTGTTTATTGTTCTGATTTTAGAGCTTTTTAATACTGGTAGCCAATTTTTTTTTTTAGTAATCATGTTTAGTGAACATGGCGATAAAGCCCGGAAAACTCATAGCAACCCAGTGATTCTGGCTATGAATACCTTTGACAACACTTACATTTCTTCTTTTACTTTTTGCACAAAGGTATGAATGAGGTTTTCAAAAAGAAAGAAAAACACCAACAAAAAAAGAAGAAAAGGGGAAGAAAAAAGTGTTCTCATTTGCCAGCCTCCATGGTGAATTGGGGGGCAACAGGAAAAATCTGGCCTATGTAGGTGATCGTATGTTTCTATTCATCTTGTTCACAGATTTTGCATTTCTCAATATCAAGCTTTATGAACAAAGCAACAGCTGAAAACTGTTGCTTTCACACTGTTTGTGAGCTTCCCTGGATTATTTTAGAAACTATTTATTAGACTACATGGTTTCTAGCTCTTCTCTTCTTGGAACACAAGCTGGAGGCTTTTATACAGAAGAGATTTGTGGTGAAAGAAGCAACATAAACATATAGTACATTTTTTTTGGCATGGTTTGGGGTGGTCATGGCCAAAAGGGAACTCTGGCATGGGCTGGTCCATGAAATCACAAAGAGTCGGAAGTGGCTGAACGAATGAACAACAAGAACAAAATTTGTTATGGTTTGTTAAAATTTGTTATAGTTAAAGCTTCTCTTCCCACAAGCAAATACAGACACCTCGTTTGTGGGATTAACAGAACTCAAAAACCATTGGGCAAATTGACACCAAATTTGGACACAAAATAATACAAAATAATACAAAATAATACAAAATAATACAAAATAATGCAAAATAATACAAAATAATAATAATAACAAAAGAGAAATTAACATCAAAATGAAAAGCAGAATATGAGTAATCAAACATAGTTATACTGATAACATAATTAACAATTAAGAAAACTATTAAAATACATAAACACGGCTATCATGGTTGTTCTTTAACATGTAGCAGTGGAATACAAATAAGTTAGCTAGTGTTCCGATGGAATTAAAAGTGTCTTAGTCTTCCTCCTCTCCATACTCCATACTCTAAAGTGCATAGATGTGTTTTCAAGAGTTTTTTTTGAAGGAGAGAAGGGTGGGGCCATTTTTATTTCTTTAGGAAGGGAGTTCCAGAGATGGGAAGTGATCATGGAGGAGACCCCCCCTCTCATCCCCACCAACTGTGCTTGTGATGGGAATGGGACTGAGAGCAGGGCCTCCTCCATTGACCACAGTGTATGAAATGGCCTGTATAGGGAGATGTGATTAGACAAATAGCCTGGACCTGAACTATTTAGGGCTTTATAGGTAATGACCAGCTTTTTTTATTTAGCCCGGAAGTGGACCGGCAAGCAGTGGAGCTGTGGCAGCATGAGTGTCATCCTCTCATGATATAGCTCTTCAGTTAGCCATCTGGCCACTGATCTCTGCATCAGTTGCAGCTTCTGAAATATCTTCAAAGGTGGCCCCACATAGATAGCATTGAAGTAGTCCAAATGGATTTTTTTTGTTGTGTCAGGAGTGACTTGAGAAACTGCAAGTCACTTCTGTTGTGAGAGAATTGGCCATCTGCAAGGACATTGCCCAGGGGACGCCTGGATGATTTGATGTTTTGTCATCCTTGTAGGAAGCTTTTCTCATGTCCCCGCATGAGGAGCTGGAGTTGATAGAGGGAGCTCATCCGCCTCTCCCTGGATTTGAACCTGCGACCTATCGGTCTTCAGTCCTGTCGGCACAGGGGTTTAACCCACTGCGCCACTGGGGGCTCCTCCAAATGGAATGTGACTAAGGCATGGACTACCAAGACATCTCACAGCACAGGCGCAGCTAGCTCACAATTTTTAACTGTGTGAAGGTGCTCCTTTGCATTTCCTAGAAATGATAGAATAAATAAATAAATAAATAAATAGTGCAATTTGCCAATTCATTGTCACTTCAACTTCATTCCTTCACCACAATGTATTAAGTTCATATCCCTTATAACAGACTGTAATTTAAATTTATGCTGCAATAGGAGTGAAATTTTCCTTGTCTATATTTTATTTATTATTTATTTATTTCCTTTATTTATATACCGCTTTTCTCAGCCCTCAGGTGACTCAAAGCGGTGAACAACATCAATACAAAACATCACGAGACAAGTATAGGGCAATTAAAAACAATTGTAACATAAATCATTAAACATCCGTATAACAATCATTAGCACCTCAACAGTAAAATCAGAATCCAGTCTCATCATCCATTATTCCATATTCCTATGTTCAATTACACTGTTTAATCAAATGCTTTTTCGAACAGCCAGGTCTTCACTTTCCTCCGAAACGCCAGCAGGGAGAGGGCCAATCTGATATCTGCAGGCAAGGCATTCCACAGCCGAAGGGCCAACACTGAGAAGGCCCTGTCTCTCGTCCCCACCAAGCGTGCCTGTGATGCAGGTGGGACAGAGAGCAGGGGCTCCCTAGTCAGTTCATAGGAGGAGATGCGTTCAGAGAGGTAAGTAGGGCCAGAACCATTTAGGGCTTTATAGGCTAACGCCAGCACTTTGAATTGTGCCCGGTAGCAAACTGGCAGCCAGTGGAGCTGGTGCAACAGAGGAGTTGTATGCTCCCTGAGTGCCGCTCCTGTTAGCAACCTGGCTGCTGAACGCTGGACCATTTGAAGCTTCTGAGCAGTCTTCAAAGGCAACCCCACGTAGAGAGCGTTGCAGTAGTCTATACAGGATGTAACCAGAGCGTGGACTACCGTGGCCAAGCCAGACTTCCCAAGGTACGGGTGCAGCTGGTGCACAAGTTTTAACTGTATGAATGCTCCCCTGGTCACCGCTGAAACCTGGGGTTCCAGGCTCAGCGACGAGTCCAAGATCACACCCAAGCTGCGAACCTGCGTCTTCAGGGGGAGTGTAATCCCGTCCAACACAGGCTGTAACCCTATGCCCTGTTCGGCTTACGACTGACCAGGAGTACCTCTGTCTTGTCTGGATTCAATTTCAATTTGTTTGCCCTCATCCAGACCATTCCAGCGGCCAAGCACCAGTTCAGGACCTGAACAGCCTCCTTAGTAGCAGGTGGAAAGGAGTGACAGAGTTGGACATCATCTGCGTACAGATGACACTGTACCTCGAAACTCTGGATGATCTCCCCCAGCGGCTTTACTTATACTTCCCATTATGGAGAAAATATTGAATTAGGGGGGAACAAGATACTTTCAAGATATTGTAGATGGTATTACTTCAGTTTTATATATCATCACTCTTCTTATGGTAGGGGAAATATAGTTTCATTGCTTCTTTATTTTGGTTCATTCCCATGCATACATAGTGATTAATAAGTCATCCAGAACTACCAAAATTGACAAACAAAATAGTGAAACCATAACAAAATAAACAAGATGTTGCTTAAAACAATCAAACCATAATAAATTAATCAATTATCACTTTTAAAAAAGAAACATAAACTGTTTGCAGGCATGTAGCCGGGGGGGGGGGGGCTTGGGGGGCTTCAGCCCCACCCCCGACATTCTCATGGTGGTTCGTGAAAAGGCCTTACTGGTGCATTATTTAAACTGTTATGTTTATTCATATCATGATCTGATCACCATACTCAATATATCCCATATGCATGGGGGTATTGGGGTAACGATATAAAAGGTTTGCTCGGGTAGACCCTCTTTCACTCAGACTCAGCCCCCCCCCCAAAACAAACTCAGCCCCCCCTCCCCGAATCGAAATCCTGGCTACGGGCCTGACTGTTTGTATTAGCTTATTAAGATATAGCAGATCGTGTATGTAACAGATCCAAACAATATTAAATTTTGACTTAGCTTGCATTCTGTCCTGTTCAAATAACATAAGCATTCTAATTTCCCAGTGATATGAAAGAAATTAATGTATCATCTACTCTGATGTAAAATTCAGGATTGTCATATACTTCATAAAATCCAAACAGTGTTTAAAAAGGATCCTAAGCAAAAATCAGAATTGTTTCAATTGTGACACAATATTAATGATGAATGTCTCTTTCAAGCTAGACACACAGTAATCGTACTTAGATTGCCATGGGTCAATTTAATGGAAACTTTGGATTTGAAGTTTTGAAGTTTGAATTCTCTGCCAGAGAGCTGGAGTATCTCAGCAAAATAAGATTCTGTAGAATGGATCCATTGCCTTTTTTAAAAAAAATCAAATTGTTAGAGTGGTCCAGCATTTCTCTGTTCTCAAATTGCCTTTAAAGTGGTATCAAAGTGTTATAATGTGAAAGAGCTTGAAGTCTCTTCTCATTAAAATCATTAAAATCAGCCACAATAGACAGAAAGCTAGCTAATAAAATAATTCTAAGGAACATGGATTTAAAAAGCACAGCTTGAGAGAAGCAACTATAAAACTACTTCAGCTTGGAGGCCTATCATAAGAATTAGTAGTAAAGAGAAAGAGGGAAATTCAAAAGAAAAATAGTCTCTCCTCTAAGAAAGCAAGTACACTGAAAGCATTTGGGAAAATGTTGCCACACAGAGAGGAAAGGGGGGTCTAACTGTTCAGAAAGTGTAATTCCCTTTTGCATTTTGAGAAAAGGCAAAATCTGGAAATATTAGAATAAAATACCAAGAAGAAGGGTCAACTATTATCTAGATAGAGAGCCAGTGGCCATGTCTATGCTGGCAGACTTTCATGCAGAGCAGAAATGCTCCAGGCTAATCCTCGTGATGGCCGCACATATCCTCCTGAACTTGCAGTGGGTCAGACTCTACATGGTCCAGCTGGGTCAAGACCATATTGGCACGGCTGATTGTCACTTCAAAATTAATGTTGCCAGCTGGTCACAGAGCTACATCATCATGGGAGTGTCTAGCCCAGTTTACCTGTCTGAACACATCTCCCTTTATGAAGCACCACAAAGACTAAAATCTTCTAGGGAGGTCCCACCACTGTCAAAGGCGTGATTGGCAAGGACGAGAGAGAGGGCCTTCTCAATGATTGCCCCTCGGCTATGGAACTCCCTTCCTGGTGAGATTAGATCAGCCCTCTCCCTTCTGTTCTTCAGAAAGAAGGTAAAGACCTGGCTGTGGGGTCAAGCCTTTGGGGCAGTGCGGTGAGGCAATAATAGGAAACCTACTCCATTGACCGGAGCCAGAATGATGTCTTGAGATGGTTTTAAACAGCTGATTTTAAAGCAGATGTAACAGATTTTAATGTTTGTGTATATTCATAGTTATTTATGTCAAGGAATGTTTGCCGTATATATATTGTGCTCCGCCCTGAGTCCCCTTCAGGGTAAGAATGGTAGAATATAAATGTTTCAAATAAATACAGTAAATAAGAAAGAAGGTAAGAGATGCTGGGAGTTGGAATTCAATAACATCTGGAAGGCAGCACACATCTTATTGTTGAGTATGAGTATATTAGCTTAGGTTGCCGAGTTGCAGTACAAAAACATCAGAAAGGATGCACAATTCCATCTTTGTGATAATCCAAAGCAGAACTGCAAAGCCTTGAGACATACCATGAATGCACATTCTTATACAATCTCAAAATAGCTATTTCATGAATAGTAGGTTTTATTACCAGATTACATTCTATGTCCTTCACTAAAAGGCAGTTTACTGATCACCCAGTTCTGTAATTATTGACCTATTTGTATAGAAATTCAGCCCCATTTCTCTCACTTCCTGTAGGATCCATTTGGAAGCTGGAAGCTGTTTTCTGGATAGCATAACGCCAAAAGCAGTTGCATTATCTCTTTGTCTGTAAGTGGTTCAATGATGCTTACAGCCCTTTATTTATTAGCGAGTAAATGATTTTATCTGTGTTTGGAAAGAACCCATTTGGCTATCAAAAGGCTAGAAGGTTCAGACATATATAGATCTCCAGTGGTTAATTTTGCTCATGTGCAATATGGATCATTTCCCCTATGAATCTGACTCCTATTTCTTTGTTCCTTTGTTCCCTTCCTAGATCATAGAATCACAGAGTTGGAAGTGACCTCATGGGCCATCCAGTCCAACCACCTGCCAAGAAGCAGGCAAATTGCATTCCAATCACCCCTGACAGATGGCCATCCAGCCTCTGTTTAGAAGCTTCCAAAGAAGGAGCCTCCACCACACTCCAGGGCAGAGAGTTCCACTGCTGAACGGCTCTCACAGTCAGGAAGTTCTTCCTGACATGGCCACTGGCTCTCTGTCTAGATAATAGTTGACCCTTCTTCTTGGTATTTTATTCTAATATTTCCAGATTTTGCCCCACCCCAGCCATTCCACAGATATATAAACCCATTGTCCTAATTCCAACAGACCTCACTACCTCTGAGGATGCTTGCCATAGATGCAGGCGAAACATCAGGAGAAATACCTCTAGAACATGGCTCTATAGCCCGAAAAAACCCACAAGAACCTAGTTCTTCCTAATGTTCAGATGGAATCTCCTTTCTTGTAGTTTGAAGCCATTGTTCCATGTCCTAGTCTCCAGGGCAGCAGAAAACAAGCTTGCTCTCTCCTTCCTATGACTTCCTCTCACATATTTATACATGGCTATCATGTCTCCTCTCAGCCTTCTCTTCTTCAGGCTAAACATGCCCAGCTCTTTAAGCTGCTCCTCATAGGGCTTGTTCTCTGGACCCATCATTTTAGTCACCCTCCTCTGGACACATCCCACCTTGTCAATATCTTTCTTCAATTGTGGTGCCCAGAATTGGACACAATATTCCAGGTGTGGTTTAACCAAGGCAGAATAGAGGGGTAGCATGACTTCCCTGGACCTAGACACTATACTCCTATTGATGCAGGCCAAAATCCAATTGGCTTTTTTTGCCATCGCATCACATTGCTGGCTCATGTTTAACTTGTTGTCCACAAGAACCCAAATATCTTTTTCACATGTACTGCTCTCGGGCCAGGCATCCCCCATTCTGTATCTTTGTATTTCATTTTTTATGCCTAAGTGGAGTATCTTCAATTTATCACTGTTGAACTTCATTTTGTTAGTTTTGGCCCATCTCTCTAATCTGTCAACATAATTTTGAATTCTGCTCCTGTCCTCTGGAGTATTGGCTATCCCTCCCAATTTGGTGTTATTTCCAAACTTGATGATCATGCCTTCTAACCCTTCATCTAAATCTATATAAATAAAAATGTAATGTTCGTTTGTGGTACCATCAGAACTCAAAAACCACTTGGGAAATTGACACCAAATTTGGACACAAGAGATCTAACAACCCAATGTATGTCCTCCACTAAAAAAAATATGATTTTTTTCATTTGGGAATTGTCGTTGCTGGGATTTATAGTTTACCTACAATCAAAGAGCATTCTGAACTCCACCAATGATGGTATTAGGCCAAACTTAGCACACAGGGCACCCATGACCAACAGAAAAAACTGGAAGGGTTTGGTGGACATTGGCCTTGAGTTTGGAAATTGTAGTTCACCCACATCCAGAGAGCACTGTGGACTCAAACAATGATGGATCTGGACCAAACTTGGCACGAATATTTCATATGCCCATATATGAACACAGATGGAGTTTAAGGGAAATCGACCTAGACATTTGGGAGATGTAGTTGCTGGGATTTATAGTTCACCTACAATCAAAGAGCATTCTGAACTCCACCAATGATGGAATTGAACCAAACATGGCATACAGGACTTCCATGACCAACAGATCACACTGGAAGGGTTTGGTGGTCATTGACCTTGAGTTTGGGAGTTGTAGTTCACCTACATCCAGAGAGCATTGTGGACTCAAACAATGATGGATCTGGACCAAACCTGGCACGGATATTCCATATGCCCAAATATGAACACAGATGGAGTTTGGAGGAAATAGACCTAGACATTTGGGAGTTGTAGTTGCTGGGATTTATAGTTCACCTACAATCAAAGAGCATTCTGAACTCCACCAATGATGGAATTGAACCAAACAAGGCATACAGGACTTCCATGACCAACAGATCACACTGGAAGGGTTTGGTGGGCATTGACCTTGAGTTTGGGAGTTGTAGTTCACCTACATCCAGAGAGCACTGTGGACTCAAACAATGATGGATCTGGACCAAGCTTGACACAAAAATTCCATATGCCTAAATATGAACACAGATGAAGTTTGGAGGAAATAGATTTTGACATTTGGGATTTGTAGTTACTGGGATTTATAGTTCACTACAATTAAAGAGCATCCTGAAACCCACAAACGACAGAAATGGGGCAAACTTCCCACACAGAACCCCCATGACCAACAGAAAATACTTAAGGCCATCCAGTCCAACTCTCTTCACCAGGGCAAGAAAATGTAATCAGAGCCCTCCTGACAAAGAGCCATCGAGCCATAGATATAGATAGATAGATATGATTCTCACACACACAGAGAGAGATAGTATCATAGATTTGAAAGGGACCCTTAAAGAAGGACTATGATATGTTGCATATTCCAGAGTAGGCAAACCAGACACTCTCCACATCAACACTGACAAAGAAACAACAAGAAATATTGTTTACTCACAATCATAAAGGAACTACATATATTAGAAACCAACACTTTCTCATTACTTTATTTTCCAGATCACCAGACTGGGCCACAGCAACGCGTGGCAGGGGACAGCTAGTCATTAATAAAGGTGTTGAACAGGACCGGGCCCAGGACGGAACCCTGCGGCACTCCTCTCATCACTTCTTTCCAGGATGAAGAGGAAGCATTAGTGAGAACCCTCTGGGTTCGTCCACTTAAACCATTACAGATCCACCTAACCATAGTTTTGCCTAGCCCACATTGGACTAATTTCCTTGTCAGAAGGTCATGGGGGACCTTGTCGAAGGCCTTACTGTAATCCAGGTATGCTACATCCACAGCATTCCCCGCATCTACCCAGCTTGTAACCCAATCGAAAAAAGAGATCAGATAAGTCTGGCATGACTTGTTTTTAATAAATCCGTGTTGACTATTAGCAATGTCCACATTCGTTTCTAAGTGTTTGCAGACTACTTCCTTAACAACCTTTTCCAGAATCTTGCCTGGTATTGATGTGAAACTAACCGGACGGTAATTGTTTGGGTCATCCTTTTTTCCCTTCTTGAATATTGGGACCACATTGGCCCTCCTCCAATCTTCTGGAACTTTTCCCGTTCTCCAAGAACTCCCAAAGATGAATGCCAATGGTTCAGAGATTACTTCTGCTAGTTCCTTCAATACCCTTGGGTGTAGTTGATCTGGCCCTGGGGACTTGAACTCGTTTAGAGCGGCCAGGTATTCCTAGACAACTTGTTTCCCAATTTGGGGTTGGATGTCCTCTAATCCCTCATACACTCCATCTTGCTGAGGTTGAAGATTATTTTCCTTTTGTGAGAAGACCAAGGCAAAGAAGGCATTATGTAGTTCTGCCTTTTCCCTATCCCCTGTCAGTATTGCCCCATCTTCTCCTCGAAGAGGCCATATTATTATTATTATTATTATTATTATTATTTACAGTTCTTATATTCCACCCTTCTCACCCCGCAGGGGACTCAGGGCGGATTACAGTAAACACATATATGGCAAACATTCAATGCCAGTTTGACAAACAACATTTAACAGACAAAGGCTATTTAACTTTTTTCTGGCCGCCAGGGGAGCTGCTGCTTTTCATCGTCCATCAACGACACCGATGAAGTTCTTCCGCATTCCACATTCCCCGGAGTCTTCTTTCTTTATGGCCTCATAAATTAGTTAAATTTAGCCTCCCACACAAGGTGGTGCCTTATTTTCCTACTTGACAGATGCAACTGTCTTTCGGGTTGCAAAGGTCGACAACGGGCTACACAATGGCTGGACACCCACTCCAGCCCGGGCTGGCTTCGAACTCATGACCTTTTGGTCAGAGTGATCTTAATGCAGCTGACACTCAGCCAGCTGCGCCACGCTATCACCTCCTTGTTTTTCCTTTTTGTACTGACATAAGAAAATAAGCCCTTTTAATGGTTTTTTATGTCCCCGGCAAGCCTGAGCTCATTTTGTGCTTTAGCCTTGCGGACCTTTTTCCTACAGGAGTTGGCTATTTGTTTGAATTCTTCTTTGGTGATTTCTCCTTTTCCACTTCTTGTGCACATCTCCTTTGAGCCTTTTCTTCCTATGCTAATTCTATGGTTTTAGATTTTGTTTAGCAAAGAGGTCTACACCTATGCAACTAGTATCTATGAGAACTAGAATAATTGCCTTTCTCTATTCCTAAAGGTAGATTTACACTGTAGAACAAAGGCAGTTTGACATCACTGCCATGACTCAATGTTATGATATCCTGGGAGTTGGAGTTTGGCAAGAAACCAGCATACATTGACAGAGAGGGATAAAGACCTTGTAAAACTATACCTGCCACAATTACATAGTACTGAGCCATAGCAGCTAAAGAAGTGTCAATCTGTGTTAATTTTATGGTGTGGCTACACACTTAGTGGGTCTGTTTCGTTCTAACCATTGTGCTTATGTATTCTTTTCTTAATTTTCAACATTATGTATTTTTCCCTTACTTTCCATTTACTGGATTTACATGCGTGCATTTCTAGGGAAAGCTGAGTTCTAAATCCAGCATGCGGCTGCTTGTTTGTTACTCTTGGATTCTGAATTTTTTACTAGGACTGCCAGAAACAGGGGTGGAATTTTTTTTGCCCTTGATGTCCTGTAGAGTCTGGAATTTTGCTGGCTGTGACTGAATTGCGAATGCTTTGAATGCAATTTTCCTGCTTCTTGGCAGAGAGTTGGACTGGATGGGCCCATGAGGTTTTGCCCACCTCTATGAAGACAAGGATTTGAATTCCAGCTCAGCTATGAAACTCATTGGATGACTTTGGGCAAAACACACTCTCAGCCTCAGAGGAAGGCAAAAGCAAACTCTCCTCTGAACAAATCATGCCAAGAAAACTCTGTGATAAGTTTACTTTAAGTTGAAAATGACTTGAAGGCACTCAACAACTACTATAACTCATTGCTACACACATCTGTTCACATGCCAGTTGGATTGACTTTATTGCATAGAAGGATTAGTCTAAAAAGTGTTAATTCTCACAATATAATTCCTTGGGTTTTACCAAAAGGAACCAAAAGGACGTTTGTAGCTGCCATTCTTGACATTACTACTGTGCTTTCTTTCAAATCATTGATTCACCTCATCCCAGGTCCATCAAGCTTCTTTAATCCTTGAGTAGTGGAGTATTTAATTAAAAACAAGAATTGCTTTGATCTCCTCTTTGTTGATTAGTCCATCTATCTTTCTCTCTCCAACTAGTTTCATTCATAATAGGTTAATAGGATCAACAAGCATTTTTCTGTTGCATGCCCATTGCCATCAATTATCTTTCTTTGGCCTCAGTTGCTATTTGTTTTGAAAATAAACCAGTCTCTTGTTAGGTGTCCTCATGTGACACTGATGGTAGGGAGGCGATATTGTGCAACTGCCTTATAAATATGGACCTTTTGCAAAGGCAGGGTGATAAGTAATAAAACGTGATAAATGTTTGGTGCTTGTGTGAGATCCGTAGTATTTAGGATTATTTTGATGGCACAGATAGAAATAACATTTTGTTTTACTTGCCTTCTATTTATCTCCTCACTTTAAAAAAGTTGGACATCAAAAAGAATCTAAAGGAATCTAAATTCTTGGTACTCATTCTAAGTTAGGGAGGGGGTTTGACAAAGTGATTCCCTCCTTCAGTAAAGTTGGATCTGTACTGCCAAATAATGGAGTTTGAATTGCATGATATGATCAATGTAGTAGACCCATATAATGCAGCTTGAACTGCACTGACCTGCATTATATGGGTACACTACATCGTTTGGCAGTGTAGATCCAGCCAGTATTTAGACTAGCCTTCCTTGAATTGGTTACAGCCTGTGTTGGATGGGGTTACTCTCCCCCTGAAGGCACAGGTTTGTAGCTTGGGAGTCCTTCTGGATTCATCGCTGAGCCTGGAATGCCAGGTCTTGCCGGTGGTCAGTGGAGCTTTTGCACAGTGAAAGCTAGTGCGCCCGTACCTTGGGAAGTCTGATCTGGCCACGGTGGTCCATGCCCTGCACCTCCTGCTTCGCTCAAGACCTCGCAGAACAGCCCCAAGGCCGCCTTGAGCCAGGGAGTGGGAGTAGGAGGAGGCCTCTCCATCTCCGCCACTGTGCTGCTGGTGCGCGGTGATGGCTGTCATAGTGGCTGTGCCTGGCTGAGGCCTGGTCCGCCTTGCCCAAGCACAGTCGCTGACAGACCGCCGCATCCTCCTCCACCCCTTCCTCCCTGGCTCAAGGCCTGGCAGTGTCACAAAGAGGCCTTGGGGCTGCTCTGCCGGTTCTTGAGCCAGGGAGCTCCACCCCCTCCACCTTCCCCGCAGGCTGCAGGGCATGCACAGTGCTGAAAATGGCACAAAAAGGCAGTGTGTGAGGAGGGAGAACAAAGCCCCCCCCCTCCGCAGCTGAGTTCAGACAGCTGTTTGATTGCAGGTGAACTATAAATAAATGTGAAGGTCTTCTCCAAATTCCACAAGTGCCCAAATTAGGACATATTGAGTATTTGTGCCAAGTTTGGATCCATCTTTGTTTGGATTCACAGTGATCTCTGGATGCAGGTGAACTTCTACTCTTCCTCTTCTTCCTCCTCCTCCTCCTCTTCTTCTTCTTCTTCTTCTTCTTCTTCTTCTTCTTCTTCTTCTTCTTCCTCTTCTTAATCAGAGGCTGAATGGCCATCTATCAGGAGTGCTTTGATTGTGTTTTTCCTTTAAAGCAGAAAGGGCTAGACTGGATGACCCTTGGTGGTCTCTTCCTACCCTAGGGTTCTGTTGTTGTTGTTGTTGTTATTATTATTATTATTATTATTATTATTACTGTTATTAAACAGAGGGTGAATGTCCATCTGTCAGGAGAGCTTTGATTGTGGGGCAGGATTGGATGGTCAATGAGGGGGTCTGCCCCTGTCATGGAGGGGGGTTATTTGGACAGGTAGTGTAGGATACCTATATTCCCACAAGTTGCCTGCATAACAAAACACACGATAGCATATCCATACTCTTTGTGTGTGTGCATGTGTATAAGTTAAAGGTACAGGTTTTCCTCTGACATTAAATCCAGTCGTATCCTACTCTGGGACTCTGGTGCTCATCTCAATTTCTTAGCTGAAGAGCCGGCGTTGTCCGTAGACACCCCCAAGGTCATGTGGCCCCTGGCAGGACTGCATGGAGCACCCTTACCTTCCCAAGAGAGTGGTACCTATTGCTCTACTCACATTTTAATGCTTTTGAACTATATGAATGGAAAATCATATTCTATTATCTTTTACAACTTACCAACATACAAATATTGGCAGAGCAACAGTGATTGTGTATTAGTGTGTGGAGTTGTGAAAATATAGTGGAATTAATGCACATGCTATATAATCCCCACAATAACCCCTCAAGACATGCACTCCAGCAGAGCCACTTATTTCTCACATCAATGTGTCTTTTTGAGGGGAGAGTTGAGGAAATATGTAAAATTAACACACATGTAGATGCTCTCCACACCTTCTTTTCAACACACACTCATATGTGTGTGTGCATGTACTACATCTTCCCACAAAGAAAGAAAGAGTCAAAGAGGGAGGGAAGGTTGGCTATAGCAATGTGTGGCGGGTACAACTAGTGTGTGTGTGTGTGTGTGTGTGTGTATCCTCCTTGCATCTTTATAAAAAGAAGGGCATCACAACTGAGATGATCCTCTGACATCTTCTCCCATACTGTATTCCCTCAACTGATAGGACATAGAGGAAGGTCTCTCCTACAATTTCTTAGGACCTTATCACATGATGGAAATTCAGCGTCTGCCCCAGTTGACCCACAAAGCCCCAAGCCATCCATCACATGATGTAGCTTCACTTATGACAGAACTCTGTGGGTCATTTGGGGTGGCAATATCATAGGATGCTGTGCCACCAACATTGGAGGCTCCCCATGTTCCATTTGGAACAACAGGGCTACTGTGGGGGGAAACTGTGTGGTGATGTTTTCCCATGATTGATAGGGAAGTATCAGCTGGCAGCAAGGGAGGGAGCGTGGCACTAGGATTGCCCTGCTGCACTCCGATTTGCCATAGAGACTGGCGAATTGGGGTGCTGGATCTCACCAATGTCATGTGGTCCTTCATCAGGTATATATAGGAAGTCATTTCTTAGTCAGGTATATATAGGGAGACACACTTATGACATCAAGGTCATCACTAGCAGTTGCTCCTTGTAATATGACAAGAACTTGTTCCCTGTGACATAATAGAAGGTTGTTCAATAACTCAGATTTTGGCTCTGAAATCTCAGGGCGAGCTTGTAGACTCCTAAACTGGCAACCCTATAATTGGAATAGTGTCCTTATAATAGATACAGCAGTGCATTAAAAATAAGATTATATGTTGCTTTGTATGTGGAAAACTGTTGCGTGACAATTTCAATACTAAAATAGTTCAGGTGTTATTTGTTAAAGGACTGTGTTTAAATCTTACTAAATTAGTTATAAAGAAAGAAACAACAATTTTCTGGAAAATCCCAATAATATACACACAACTGGCTGGAGGATCATTAGAAAAATTAAAAGAAACAGACAGACAATGACATACATTGCCTAGCATTAATTTTTGGATGAAATATCTTCCTAGTATTTCCTCATTGTTGCACAAATATAGTTTAAAGCACTTTTCTTCCCATCCTACCCAGATTATACCAAATAAAGGCACTTGAGGGATTTCTGTAGTAAAATTCTGAAGTTCCCTCCAGTTACGACTAATAAAAGTACAGATCAGTGAGCCAAAATATAATAGGCATAAGGCTTTAACAAAAATCATGATTATTTTAAGGTTTTCTCTTTTGCCAGGAGCAAACATGGTGGCATGCCTCTTAACTGCCATCATTTGTTTCTCTTTTATATTAAAATATTCCGAAATTGTGCATTCTGAATGCTTGTTCTGTTTTCTCACTACTTTCCCATACTTTTCTCATTCATTAAGCCAAAGGTGGAGATATGTGTGTTGTTGGATTGAAGCAGCATTCTTCACCATTGGCAATACTGGCTGATAGTCATAGTTCAAAATACATACTTTGTTCAAATATGGTAATAATAGCCCCACTTAATCCTCCTTTATAATGCCTTGGATTCTCCTATTTTGCTCTTTTCAATGTACTTCCAGTGAGTGTGAAATACAAAAGTAGTTTACATTCAATTAACCTGGGGAGATGGGAGAGAAAGGGGGACATCCTTTCCAAGGATATTTGCTTTTCCCTATTAATTACTTTTGTTTTTCCAGCTGATGAGCACTTCTTTAACAAAGGGATCCTTTCCCTCATAACACAGTTGTGTGTGGCCACAATTCAATTTGATATTTCTGCTGGTTCTTGCTGTTTTTTAAACAGCTGTCCTTATGCCAACATAACTCCTCACAAGGTTATAACTATTGGGAGGGGCAAAATAAGGACACTGCCTTTCCAAATAAGAATTTGCACACCACCACCCATAGATTTTAGTACAGCCCCATATTCCTAATATTGCAGTAATGTCAAACTTTAGGTGAGCATTTAACAATACATCCAAAGGATTAGGCAAATTTAGCAAGGGTATGCAAGCCCAGTAAAAGTGTAAGTGTGGATGATTTTCAATATCATACTATACGAAATGCTAAACATTTGAAAACTGAAGGAAAATATGAAGGCAATGCGCACACTCCCAGCTATACCTCAACTGTTTCCCAAAGTCCAACAAACCCGTTGAAGCAGATTTTGACACTACAGAAACTTTTTAACCTGTACCCATCACTGGCCCGGCCCTGGGTTTTATTGCGTAATGATGTAATGTTTTGTTATTGCTTATGTTTTAATTTGCTTTAAATTGTATTGTTATTGTTTTGCTGTTGTTGTGTTGAGGTCTTGGCCTTTGTAAGCCTCATCGAGTCTTGCAGGAGATGCTAGCGGGGTAAAAATAAAGTTTAATAATAATAATAATAATAATAATAATAATAATAATAAAAGAAACAGCAGCATGAAGGTGAGGAGAAAGAAGCTGGAATCTTACTGATGCTGGATCTTGGCCTATATTTTTATTACAAATCGTTAAATGTTTCATATGTTAAGTGGAAACTTTCACATGAATTCATAAATTATGAGTTAAAATTTTTATCCTGTTCTATTGTTTCAGTTTGTTTTGTAATTACAAGATTACATTTAATACTTACAGCTCAGAACAGCAATTCTCCATAGTGAGAGTTTACTGATGCACTGACCCAAAGTTATTGAACACATTTTCAACAGCAGTAGTAATAAAAGTTACTCCCATGTATGCAGGCAATACTTTCAGTTATATTTGAGCATTTAAAACAAAATATAAATACAACGGAATTGTAAAAAGACAATAATAAATATTCAGTAGCATGAAAATATATCAAGAAATATATACAATCACTGAAAGATGTTAGCATTTTCTGCACCAATTTTTCTTATTCTTACTGTATGTCAGGAAGGCTCTAAACTCTTCCAGTAATCTAACTGTCACCCTACATTTGACATTTTTACTGTGTACAAACATTTCTTCTAGATTTGAATGCATGCCAGGGAAACATCATGTTGCCGCCAACAACGCATCTGCGAAGAACTACTTGAGAGAGCTGTTTAGAGTGGTCAGAGGATTATTAAACTCTGCTCAGTCAGGGATCCCTGACCAATTGATAGCCCATTGTGATGATTTTGCTAGGTTCTTTGCAGATAAAGTCACACAGATCCATTCTGTCTTAGATGTCAGTATTGATACAGTATCTGTGGATGTAACGGAGGCATCTGATTGTTAGGTTTTAATGGATTCTTTTCCATTTTTACAGCCTGATGACAGGGACAAGATCTTGAGAAATATGAAGGTGAACACCTGTTCCCTGGACCCTTGCTCTTCCTGGCTAATCAAGCAGGCCAGAGGGAGGGGGAGACTGTCAGAGTGGGTGTGGGTGCAGTTGAATGCCTTCTTGGCACAAGGCATATTGCCAATTAGCTCCAAGGAGGCACTAGTACGACCTCTATTAATGAAACCAACACTTGACCCCACTCAATTAATCACATGCCATTTGAATTACTGCAATGCACTCTATGCGGGGATGCCTTTGAAGATAGTTTGGAAGCTTCAACTGGTACAGAGATCAGCAGCCAGGCTACTAACTAGGGCTCTGCATGCTTCCATGTTGCAGCATCTTCAATGGCTGCTTGTTTGCTTCCAGGCTGAATGCAAGGTGTTAGTTATTACCTTTAAACCCCCAAATTGTTTGGACCCAGACTATCTAACGAACCGTATCTTCTTTGTATAAGCCTGCCTGGGCTCCTTGATTAGTGAAGGAGGCCCTTCTCTTGGTCCTACCCCTTCTCAAGTATTGTTGGTGGGAAAAAGAGATGGGGCCTTCTCAGTGGTCAGCCCCTGCATGTGGAATCCCCTTCCCAAGGAGATCAAAATGCTCCCCCCCTTCTCCTTTAAAAAAATAGCTCAAAACTTCTCTATGCACTCAAGCATATAGTGAGAGGGAGGAAAAGAATTTGTAGTATAGATACGGATTGGAACGGGTATGATACTTGGCCAGGCTAGCTTTTAAACTGTGATCATTTAATATGTGTTCTGAACTGCCTATTTTTAACTTCATGTCATATAATGTCTGATGTTGCAACTTAATTTATAAGTGATTTTTGTTTAATTTTTTACAGTTATTGTCATTGTAATGGGCAATGAATGTTTACCTTTGTTTTTGGTATTTGCCCTGAGCCCCCATGGAGAGATAGGGCAGGCTATTAATATTAATAATAATAATAATAATAATAATAATTATTATTATTATTATTACCTCTAGAAACAATTTGATCTTGGTGAGGAGAAAATTAATCTTTCCATGAGCACTTTTGTATATATTATTTCATAAGATCTGTGAGGCTGGGTCTACACTGCCATATAATCCAGCATCTGATCCCAGATAATCTTCTTTGAACTGGATTACAGGCAGTCCTCAAGTTGCAAACATCTGATTTACAAACAACTCATAGTTAAGAATTGGAGTGAGATAACAGGAATTTCCCTAGGAAGGGAAATTCACCCCTGGAAGAGTTATCATAGGAAAAAGCTTTATCACCAATCCTTGTTTCTACAACAAGCCATTTTTTCAAAATCTAATTATCACAGAGACAGAAAGTTCAAAACTAGAGGACTGACAGTACTTGGTTTTTGGCTTGATACGATCTGGTTTGGGTTCCATGGTAGTGGAAAGGTGGAATGGAAATTAAATTAATTTAAAATGTGTGAGCATAAGGATATTTGTGTTCCAAAATGTACAACTTTCCATATGAACCCACTGATCTATGAGTTCAAACCAAGGGACTGTGGGTGAGGGCAGAAGCAAAGAATGCATTTAGGTTTGCCCATAAAATGAAATCCAGCTTAATAATTTCATTCATTCATTTATATTCCACTATCTTGCAGTATGGTATCTAAGGTTTTACAGTATAGTGGTATAGTACAATATAGTAATATATTATACTAATATTTGGTATATTAGTATAATATAATACTAATATATAGTATAGTACAATATAGTAATATATAGTACTAATATTGTTCTGTGCCAATAATATAATATATTGTATACACATATAACATTGATACTATTACAATGTAATATAATAATAATAATGCAATATAATAATTTTATATTTCATATTACATGTAATATTACTAATAATATTACAATATAGTGGTATTGTACAATATAGTAATATATAATACAAATATTGGGCTTTGCTAATAATATAATATAATATATTGTATGTACGTATAAAGCCCTAAATGGTTCTGGCCCAACTCACCTGTCGGAACGCATCTCCCCTTATGAACCATCTAGGACATTAAGATTGTCTGGGGAGGCCCTGCTCCCGACTTCGTCTGCATCACAAATTCGGTTGGTGGGGACGAGAGATGGGGCCTTCTCAGTGGTGGCCTCTCTGCTATGGAACACCCTTCCTAGGGACATTAGATCAAAGAAAAGTCAAAACCTGTCTGTTTGAGCAAGCATTTGAAAAGGCAGTGTAACAGACATTGGGTTATGGAACAATTGGATTATGCATTTGGATGACGTTTTATTTAGAAGATGAAATGACTTATTTTTTTATTATTTTTATGGTTTTAATTAATATGTTATTGCTTCTTAAATGTTTTAAATTTTTATGATGTTGTTGGCATTGAATTGTTGCCTTTTGAACCTCCCCGAGTCGCCTGAGGGCTGAGAAGGGCAGTATACAAATGTAGCAAATAATAAATAAATAAATAAATATAACTTGTAAACCATTCTGAGTCCCTTTTTGGGTGAGAAGGGCAGCATTCAAATGTATAAATAAATAAATAAATAAATAAATAATAAATAAACAATAAGGTGGCATACAACCTACAGAACCTATCTTGCTGTCTGTAGATGAGTCTGCCATATAATCCATTTCAAAGCAGATAATCTGCGATCAGAAACTGGATTGTAGGCCAGTGTAGATACAGTCAAAGGATGCAAACCAAGCTACACTTAAATAGGACTAATTCCTATTGAACACAAGGGGATTTACTTCTGAGAAAACATACCTTGAATTATATCACTGAAATTCAAATGTGACAACTCTACAGTGAAAATCTGGCCTCACTTTAGAATTCTGAAAATTTTAACTCCATTTCTTTCAAACAGATATCTTTCTGTTTACCTTCACAGACAAATGTTCCCATAGCAACAATAAAATCATAATGATATGAACTTGCTGTAATTCAAACTAGAGAAATTAAAAAGGTAAATCTTTCTCCTTTTGTGTGTTTGGTATTTCCTTAGTACTCTCCCAATTTTAAGGCAAGAAAGAAAATAGTACAGTATATAATTTTCTGTTGAGGATTTTTTTTGTTTCCCCCCTTTAATAAAACCTCTAACAAATAAACCCTTCAATGTTCTTAGATGCAAAGTTAAGGGAATGGTGATGATGAGGTGGGTGGAATGTTGAAAGGTAATTCAAGCAACATGACAGGCTAATATACAGTGTAGTTATTTATCTAGAAATACTCAGCAAATATCAGCTAGAATTGTATCTTAAAGTTCTTTGGCACAAAGGAGGCTTTTCTGTGTATTTGTTCTACTAAAATGGGGACATTGTTTGAAATTTATGAAGACATGGGAGTGCAAATGTGCCTAGCCATCAATAATTTATGTTCATTATATAATATTAATAATGTCACAGAATGCAGTTGAAGTTCAGAATTGAGGGGTTCAGAGGCTGAAAATACTCATTTAGTAATTCTGGTCTTCTCTCAAGTTGAAGGTCAGTTTGCAATTAGCTGAGACCCTGGCCCACCATTGCTGCCCTATAAGAGGGTCTAACATAGAAAAAGAGCAGAGCTTGGAAATAATTAATGAGATATAATTAACTTTTGTTTTGTTTGTTTAATGAGGAGCTTTCCTGATAAGTTAAGGTTTTAACACAATGCAAGGAGCTCAACAGAATGTTAGCAAGGTTTTATCTGACTATTGCTATGTCCTTTGCCTAACAGCACAAGATGGGCAGCCTACTCTTCATTGTTAAAAGTTTGTAATATAAAAGGAGAGAGGAGGCATTCCAAATTAGGAATAAAGGGGAACCAGTGAGAACTTTTAAAAAAATAAACAATTGTAATGGCTAAATCAACTTTTATCAAATTTTGCTTACCTCTGATTTGTTTGGACTATCCTATATACTATTTCAAGCATGAGTTGACCAGTGTCCCATTGTACAAAACAGATATAAATTGAGGTGATTAGAGAATATGTTAGAGCTGAGGAACGGATCATCTAAGTGACTAAATAAGTGACCCTATATACTTATGTAAACGTCTAGAAATTTTAGTAAAAAATCAGTCCAATACACCTGGGTCAACTTATCCATGGGTCAATGTGAGCACTATATCTTAACTCTTATCAGAAAAGAAAAGAACCATCCCTTTCTCTAAGTAAACTGGTGAAAAGCAAAAGATAAGTCCATCCCAGAAATATGCATTGATATTGTAGTAGAGCCTGTGAGTAACGTTACAAACAGTAGTGTGGGTGCCAGAAGGGGGAAAGGGGTTACTTGGGAGCAGGAATCTGATGATGAGCAGCAGAGAAACAGGATCCGGGACATATTTACAGCGCCTACAGATGAGGAGTCGTTTGAAGGATTCTCTGGGGATGATGGGTCAATGAATGAAGGAGAAGGAGGAGAGACCTTGGATTGGACTAAGATAGGATACACTTTTGAGTCTGGCCCTTTAAGGTGTCTGTGATTCTAACAATTGACCTATCTACTCTTTGTGCTGTGATTTTTTTAAATAACTGGGTAGGAAAATAATAACTTTAATAATAATATCTTTATTTTTGTACCTCACCTCCATCTTCCTGAAGGGTCTCAGGGTGCCTTACATATGGCACAGTGTGCCTAAAACAAAACATAACATAAACTCACAATACAATACAAGATAAAACCAATAACATATCAAATAATAATTTAAGCTCAAAAACAGTGCCCAGTAACCTATGGCGAGAACTGTCAAACTCATTTTCACTAAAAGCCACATCTGCCTTATGGTTGCCTTCAGTGGATCATTTGTAATAGTAAGACTATATAATAGGGCTGGGCGGTTTCGTTCGTTAATTTCGTAATTCATTATTAATTCGTTATTTTTTTATAACGAAGCAATATTGAACCATTCAGGAGCAACTAAAAATCGAAACGAATTTTTCAATTCGTTTCGTAATTGTTTTATCATTGTTTCAAAATCGTTTTGAAATCGTTTTGAAATCGTTTTGTTATTATTTCCGCATGTCTGGTGCAAGTTTTATAGTTGTTGTTTGTTTTATCAGTGAAAAAAATATATAATTATC
Organism: Anolis sagrei; assembly: GCF_037176765.1. NCBI lineage: Eukaryota > Metazoa > Chordata > Lepidosauria > Squamata > Anolidae > Anolis > Anolis sagrei. The sequence goes on from NC_090025.1 coordinate 145,053,244, forward strand.
ACAACAACAGTCAACAACAGAGGGAGAGGGAAGCTTCAGAAGTTCCCCCGTCCCATTTGGAGTTTTTTTTAGCATATTGCGCGGTCGCGTCCGCCATTAACGAATCGATTCGTAATTGTTTCGTATTTGTTTCGTAATTGTTTCATAATTTCCAAAATTTCGTAAATTTTGAACTTTTTTAAAGAAAAATTTCGGAATTCTTTTAAAAATCGAAACGCAAAAACCCCCTAAAAACGAATCGAGTTTAGAAACAAATTTTTCCGTGGTTGCCCAGCCCTACTATATAAATCTAACTATGTTGCTCTGGCATTGAAAGCCCCATGACAACATAGAATGATGTGGAGGGTCAGATTCAGTCCATGGGATTTGCCTTTGATATGTGAAACGTATTATATAATTTGAAACATCACGCAATATAGATATACACTCAATGTCTCATCTACAATGGGCCTTACCTCTGTCTATGCTGGCCAGGGCCACCAGAACTAACCAGGTCTCAATGATTCCCATCTCTGTGCTAGGGTGGCAGGTTCCTGCTGTTCTCCCTCCACATGCAGCATTTGCAGCCTGAAGCAACTGCCATATTCTGCTAAGTCTTGCCCTTTCCAATAGACTACAGCAAAAGCAAACTGCTGCAGCTTCTCTTAACCTGTCTGTTCTTCCTCACTAATAACATTTACTATCTGATGTTGCTAGGTCACATATGTTCTCATCCCCAACATTTACAGGAATCTCATGGGACTTCTTAAAAATGTCACTAGCTAATGTTTCTGTTATTCATAAATATCTTTGATACTGTGGTTTATGCAATAGTCCTATCTATAATTTTATGTGACTTGTTTTATACTTTTGTACCATTTTTACCTGTTGTATGTTAGATATGCACCCTGAAGTGACTTGTAAGCCACCCTGCATCTCTTCAGAGAGATGGCGGTGGGATATAAATAAAGTTTATTATTATTTATTATCTAAGTCCATCTAATACTTTAGTGATTTGGGGATCCTAAAAGTTATTATCATTCTTTGTGGTGAACATATCTGATATCTGTCAAACTTTTGCATCCAGAATGTTCAGCAGTGTCTAAGTGGTTAAACAGTTAGTTCTGCCTAATGGTCTTTGTCTGCACCTCAGGCTATTAAAGATTCCCCTCTGGTCATTAATTCTGCAGGAAATGCCCCGAAGGTTGATCATTATTACTTAAATGGACAATTAGAGATTTACAGTATTCTACTGTCTGCTGAAAAATAATAGAAAAGTAAGAATCCCATGCGCAGTTTGAATGAACACACTAGCTAAAAACACTGTAGCCCTGTACTTTATCATTGAAATGTAACTTTGGTTTCAGAACCACTGTTGCCCTTCAAATGTTTGTTTTATTCCTATAAGCATTTTCACCATTAGCAGCTGGGGGCTGTTATGTCAACGGAGTGTTGACTCTGCTCTGAATTTTAGACTTAAGTTTAAGGAAACCATCCAAGGAACTGAACCTATCCTGAAACTCAGAATAGACTGGCAATTCTCTCACTACAAAGGTACCAGATGCCACAGATGTTGATGTCTCTTGCTCATCTGCAAAACGGCCAGGAAATTTAACAAATAAGAAAGAAAATCACTATAGACTGAATTGCACTAAGAAAATCAGTGAAATATAAATTTAAAACCTGAGATTAAAATTTGAAATGTTGAAATGGCTGTGCACATTTCTAAAATATACCCGTCTATGAAAAATAACCCATCCTAAACAAGTGAAGTAATAATCTAATCTGTAGTAGCTTGCTGCTCATGGTATAGTGGTTTGAGTGCTGGACTTAATCATGGAAGGTCATTGAGTAAATCATATTATTTGAGCTTCAGAGGAAAGCAGTGGCTAGTTCCTCTGAAAATCCTTAACAAGAAAATTACATGATAGGTTTGCCTTATGATGTTATCACACCAGGGCTTTAAAGCAGGCAGCCCCACATTTTTGACACATGTAAAATTATAGGAAATGTAGCTTAGGGTGGGGCCTTTTAGATTCTCAGCTACAAAGGTACTAGCTTTCCCAAACTACATTTCCCAGAATTTTGCAGGCAGCAGAAATGTGGGGCTGCCCATTTTAAAGTCCTATTTTGGTAACATACATGAGGTTGGCATTTGCCAGACACAAAGTGAAGACATACATCATTATCACCATCATCATCATAATGATGTGCATCTCACACAAGTAGGAAAACACTTTTTTGCTCACAGACTCGCAAACCTCATTAGATGCACTTTAAACTAGGTCCACCGGGGGAGGGGGACAACAGCCTTGCGAACGCTACTTTACCCATAATGTCTGGGAATCGCCAGAAGGCTAAACGGAGGGCTGCACAAACACAACAAGGACCACGTACCAAAAGCACAATAATCCCAATTAAACAGCTCAAGGGAAGATCCCAGGGGCTCACATGTCTTTACACTAATGCACAGAGCATGGGAAATAAACAAGACGAACTCCAACTTCTAGCACAACACCACAAATATGATATCATAGGGATCACTGAAACCTGGTGGGATGACTCCTATCGCTGGAATGTAGATATCGAGGGGTATAACCTCTTTCACAGAAACCGAACAAAGGGGAGAGGAGGCGGAGTAGCCTTATATGTCAAAAACTCTTATGCTGCAGAAGAAATTCAAGACAGCAATCTGGGAAACCAGCTTGAAATCATCTGGATAAGAATCAAGGGAACTGGGACTCAAAAAGATGTCGTTGTAGGCGTCTACTACAGACCCCCAAGCCAGGAGGAAGATCTTGATGAAGTCTTCTGCCAACAGTTGACCAAACAGGCACAGAAAAGAGATGTAGTAGTCATGGGCGATTTCAACTATCCCGATATTTGCTGGAAAACAAACTCGGCCAAGAGTACAAGGTCCAACAAATTCCTCGCTTGCCTTGCAGACAATTTCATGGTCCAGAAGGTAGAAGAGGCAACAAGGGGATTGGCTACTCTTGATCTCATCCTAACAAATGCGGAGGACCTGATCGATGCGGTCGAAGTGGTAGGATCCTTAGGGGCAAGTGACCATGTGCTCCTGCAATTTGAGGTACAAAGGAAGGCCGAAACTAAGACAAGTCAAACCCGCATTTTGGACTTTAGGAGAGCTGATTTCCAAAAAATGAAGGAAACGCTGAGCAGCATTCCGTGGACACAGATACTAAAAGACAAGGGAGCTACGGATGGATGGGAACTTCTCAAGAGTGAAATACTCAAGGCGCAATTGCAAACCGTGCCAACAAAGAGAAAAAATAGGACAAGTGCAAAGAAGCCAGAATGGATGTCCAAAGAACTTCTAACTGTGCTAAGACACAAAAGAGACATGCACAAGAAGTGGAAAAAGGGAGAAATCACCAAAGAAGAATTCAAACAAATAGCCAACACCTGTAGGGAAAAGGTCCGCAAAGCTAAAGCAAAAAACGAGCTCAGACTTGCCAGGGACATTAAAAACAATAAAAAGGGCTTCTATTCTTATGTCAGTAGAAAAAGGAAAAACAAGGAGGCGATAGGACCTCTTCGAGGAGAAGATGGGGCAATGCTGACAGGGGATAGGGAAAAGGCAGAACTACTTAATGCCTTCTTTGCCTCGGTCTTCTCACAAAAAGAGAGTCTTCAACCTCAGCAAGATGGAGTGGATGAGGGATTGGAGGACATCCAACCCCAAATTGGGAAAGAAGTCGTCCAGGAATACCTGGCCGCTCTTAATGAGTTCAAGTCCCCAGGACCAGATCAACTACACCCAAGAGTATTGAAGGAACTAGCGGAAGTCATTTCGGAACCATTGGCAACCATCTTTGAGAGTTCTTGGAGAACGGGAGAAGTTCCAGCAGATTGGAGGAGGGCCAATGTGGTCCCAATCTTCAAGAAAGGAAAAAAGGATGACCCAAACAACTACCGTCCGGTCAGCCTCACGTCGATACCGGGCAAGATTCTGGAAAAGATTGTTAAGGAAGTGGTCTGCAAACACTTAGAAACAAATGCAGTCATCGCTAATAGTCAACATGGATTTATCAAAAACAAGTCATGCCAGACTAATCTGATCTCTTTCTTCGATAGAGCTACAAGCTGGGTAGATGCGGGGAATGCCGTGGATGTAGCGTACCTGGATTTCAGTAAGGCCTTCGACAAGGTCCCCCATGACCTTCTGGCAAGGAAACTAGTCCAATGTGGGCTAGGCAAAACTACGGTGAGGTGGATCTGTAATTGGTTAAGTGGACGAACACAGAGAGTGCTCACTAATGCTTCCTCTTCATCTTGGAAAGAAGTGACGAGCGGAGTGCCGCAGGGTTCCGTCCTGGGCCCGGTCCTGTTCAACATCTTTATTAATGACTTAGATGAAGGGCTAGAAGGCATGATCATCAAGTTTGCAGACGACACCAAATTGGGAGGGATAGCCAATAGTCCAGAGGACAGGAGCAGAATTCAAAACGATCTTGACAGATTAGAGAGATGGGCCAAAACTAACAAAATGAAGTTCAACAGTGACAAATGCAAGATACTCCACTTTGGCAGAAAAAATGAGATGCAAAGATACAGAATGGGGGACGCCTGGCTCGAGAGCAGTACGTGTGAAAAAGATCTTGGAGTCCTCGTGGACAACAAGTTAAACATGAGCCAACAATGTGATGTGGCAGCAAAAAAAGCCAATGGGATTTTGGCCTGCATCAATAGGAGCATAGTGTCTAGATCTAAGGAAGTAATGCTACCCCTCTATTCTGCTTTGGTTAGACCACATCTGGAATATTGTGTCCAATTCTGGGCACCACAATTCAAGAGAGATATTGACAAGCTGGAAAGTGTCCAGAGGAGGGCGACTAAAATGATCAAGGGTCTGGAGAACAAGCCCTATGAGGAGCGGCTTAGGGAACTGGGCATGTTTAGCCTGAAGAAGAGAAGGCTGAGAGGAGATATGATAGCCATGTATAAATATGTGAGAGGAAGCCACAGGGAGGAGGGAGCTAGCTTGTTTTCTGCTTCCTTGGAGACTAGGACACGGAACAATGGCTTCAAACTACAAGAAAGGAGATTCCATCTGAACATTAGGAAGAACTTCCTGACTGTGAGAGCCGTTCAGCAGTGGAACTCTCTGCCCCGGAGTGTGGTGGAGGCTCCTTCCTTGGAAGCTTTTAAACAGAGGCTGGATGGCCATCTGTCAGGGGTGATCTGAATGCAATATTCCTGCTTCTTGGCAGGGGGTTGGACTGGATGGCCCATGAGGTCTCTTCCAACTCTTTGATTCTATGATTCTATGATTCTAATCACACCTCAGAAAAAGAAGCATGGCGGTTGAAGGAGGAATTTCCGCAAACCATTAGTTTCATAGAGAAGGCTATAATCCAAGATTCTGAACCAATTAGGGTCTAATCTAATTACTAATGTCAACTAGAATGGATCCACAGAATCAATTACTGAACAGGAAGTCAACACTAATTTTATAAAGCCATCAATTCACTGAGTCTTTCTCATGATGAACAATTAAATTTAGACCTAGGTCATTAAACATAAGCATTAGTTTTAAGCATTTTGCTTAGAAGTTGACAGATTTTGGAAAAGTTTGTTTTGAAGCTGGGTGCCTGTGGGTTTTCTGGGCTATATAACCATGTTCCAGAAAACTCACAGCAACGCAGTGATTACAGCCATGAAAGCCTTTGACAACACTTTATTTTGAAGGGTGGGATCAACTTAGTTACTTACACTGGTGTAACTGAGAATTAGGCCAATACAATTAGATTTTTACCCAGTACTTATTTACACTGCACAACAGCTCCCAAATAGTTTCTGGGCACAGACCACGCTTTTCAGCTTCTTTCCACAGGTGCTGGCTGCCAAACCCTCCCTGGCTTTCTTTTATATCCCACCTTCCACCCTTCTGGCTTAGTGCTGGAACTTTAGGGTCTACCAGCTGCAAACAGGATATCGACCTGAAACAAAAACTCCCAAAATATCCCAGTAGGGACATTCTAAGAACAGTAATCTAAGAATTCTGTAAGTGGTCATTTAAAAGTTAATTTCTGAGCTATAGGAACAGACCACAAACCCTATCTACTTGTCTCATAAGAAGCAGTATTACAGTTTGGTATTTTAAAACTTTGACTACATGGTTTTATAGGGCTCTTCACGCTACATGATTATACATTATTATTCCACATTAACTGGCATACTTTCATTGTATGGAATACTGGGATTTGGAATTTAGGGAGGGATGTTCAGAATTCTCTACACCAAACTAGGGACCTCATCATAATTACCTTAAACAGCATCCTAGGATGTTTCTACCTCATCTTCAGGATGGAACCCCATGGTGGACATCACATAACGTCATGTGACTTCCAGCGGAGGCTCCGCCTACAACTGGGGTGAAAGTGTCACCAGGTGCTTTCTCTTCAACATGGGGGCTTCCCTGTGAGGATGACATATTTCTCATGTGATGGAGAAAGTGTCGCTGAGAGGGAGCTGCACACAGGGTGACCAATTTGCTCCACTGCCCCTCTCTTTTCTCACAGAAGCCAGGTGAAGCAGGATGCTTTGCCTTGCCTTTCTAATGAGGCTGCCAGAATCCATAGGATGTTGCATTGGCAGTTAAAGGCAATTATAGCAATTATAGCTTCCAAATTTTTCTCTGATCAGCCCACCATAGAAAACTGATGAAAAGATTGCCCCCTCTTTAAATTTGTAAGCAAGACAGAGAAGAGCAAGTCATTGTCTCTTAGAAATTTACTTCTATTAGGGCTGTATTTGTCACCAGATTCTTTTGCTTTACATGTAAGTTGAGTGGACAAAATTGGAGGTAGACATTAATGGTTGCTCTCATGGGTATAGAAGAACATGTTTTCTTGCTGCTAAAAACAATGCCAACATCAGAAAATGAATAGGCACCAATAATTCTAAATTAGAGAGGAAACCCAGTAGTCCAAGCACACAATGAACCATTTTTTTTTAAAAAAAGTCACTCTTTCCTAAAATTCAAGCTGCCAATACCAAATTCATGGGCCAAAATGAATCTAATTTCTGCTCCATTGCCATGTTTATGTGTCATGGGCCAAAATGGATCTATTTTCTGCTCCATTGCCATGTTGATGTGTTGTTGGATATCTTCTATAAATAGTTTACAGTTATAAACTATTCTGATATAAGATGTAGAAAAAGAGGATATAAAATATAGAAAGTAATAGTGTGAGTTTTTGGTTCACATCAAAACTTCTTTTCTATTTCTTGCATGTTTCTTTGAGAATATGTGAAAAATAATCCATGGGGTGTATTAGTTTAATCTTTTTCGTATTTTTTTTTAAGAAACCTTAAAGTAGAAGAAAAACACGAATGAATGAACCATATTTCACTCACATGGCAGTATCCCACTCCCCAAGCTTGGGAATTATCTATTTATCATTAAGTGAGGATGGGAAGGAACATGTATGATTAGGACATTTTACATAGAGAAGGGCTTTTCCTGTCTGATACGATTTCATGTTGGAACTGACCCCAACCCCTCTGAAACTGACAACCTCGTCAGACAGGGGAAGAATCAGCAAAAGGTGTATTTTTACCTGAAAAGGATTTTTTTTTTGTCGTGTCAGGAGCAAGTCGCTTTTGGTGTGAGAGAATTGGCCGTCTCTTAAGGATAATATGTGTTATTACTATTGTTGTGTTGCATTCAATGATTCATCTGTGAGTGCAGTGGGAAACTTGCAGTTTCAAATAGGTGATAAGTTCAACTTGTGAACCCTGCCCATATCCTCATGATGAAACTCTCAGTGTTTCCAATCTGTTGCAGTAAAAGGTGGGATATAAATATTTTATTAAAACAGACAAGCAAGTAAATGAAATGTATATTGACAACTGAGAACAACAAAAAATCAGGTCCCATGTTTCCATTCTCTTTCACAGAGGTTTTATGCTTCTAGTTACAGATAATATATCTCCCCCCTTTTTTTACTGGGAGGACAACAAATAGCTGAGAGAAGAGGTTTAGGAACAACAGGCTGAGACGTCAAGAAGTTACAATGGCTCTGTATTTGGTTCTGGGCACTTTTATGTTCTTGCATACAGATATGTACTAAACCCATTATGCTATGCAGGTGCCTAAATAAAAAGGGGCAGGGAAAATGCTTTTATGCTTTCAGTAAAGCAACGGGCTGAAATAATCTGTTAGATCCATGAGCTGAATACTGGAAACATTATTTGTATTAAACAGGAAAATATTGTGGGGTTTTGGGAGGCCCGCTTTTTCAGTTTTCCATTTAATAGGTCATATAAAAAAGGTTAATTTTTTGTTCAGTCATGTATAATTTAAAGTCTCCAGAAATAATGTGAATAAATTATTTGCATACACTGCAGGAATTGCTAGACTCACGAGAATGCTTCTAATTAGGTTATGGCTTCCTTCCATGTTGAAATCAGTGACTATTGACTTATCTGTTTATGCTGTTCATCACTGAAATGGAAGTGGAAATAGAAAGTAAAACTATACATCAAAACAATGTTTTAGAGCACATATACACACAAAGTCTAGAATACTATTTGCTAGATTTCTCAGAATCATAAGCTCTCTGCAGATAAAAGATACATGAGCAGAATCATTTTGTGAGATTTCTTCTATTAGGACCACTGAATGCATGCTGTCTGACATATGTTCTTCCTATATGACAGACTCAATTTTTATATACATGTGGTGTTCATTATTTGTATATATGTGAGTGACTGAGGCATGGATTGGTGATTGACTATCAAGTAAATAAACACGGAACTATTTTGGACAGGGGACAGAAAAATCAGCAGCAAATCCATTAGCAAATCCATATCCAAAGCTTGAAGTTTCATTAAGTAAAACAAGGGAGGATGGAAAGAAGAACAGAGTTCTGTGAGTTGCATATTGTAGATGTATTCTTTTCTTCCTCTGAAAGATATATGAATTCCCTTTCTTCTCAGAGTGAGCATGCAAGGTGATATGCAATAAGATGAAAAACAAAATAGCAGTAAGTAATGTAACATAACATTGCGTGAAAAATAATAAGAAATGAACCATTTGTTATCCAGAAAAAAGTCTGCTTACAGAATGGAAGGCTGATAATAGACTGCTTTACCACTTATTGGACTAAGACCAATAAGTGGTAAAACTGGTAAAGCAATATGCATCAAATAATAATAATAATAATAATAATAATAATAATAATAATAATATAAAACATGGCTGTGGCTCACAAATGGAACTCTGAAAAAAGAGATGGAGGGCCTGATTCTGGCAGCCCAAGAACAAGCCATTAGAACCAATGCCATCAAGGCCAGAATTGAAAAGTCAACAACAGATCCCAAATGTAGACTCTGCAAGGAAGCAGATGAAACAATAGATCACATCCTCAGCTGCTACAAGAAGATCACGCAGACAGACTACAAGCAGAGGCACACCACCGTTGCTCAGATGATTCATTGGAACTTGTGCCACAAATACAATCTGCCTGCGACAAAGAACTGGTGGGATCACAAGCCGGAAAAAGTTACAGAGAATGAACACGCCAAACTCCTCTGGGACTTCCGGATTCAGACAGACAGTTTTGGAGCATTATACTCACAATCGTATTAAAAAATAAAGTATGGATCGTTGATGTCGCAATCCCAGGTGACAGCAAGATTGCACAGAAACAACTAGAAAAGCTGACACGATATGAGGATTTAAAAATCGAACTGCAAAGACTCTAGCACAAACCAGTAAAGGTGGTCCCAGTGGTGATCGGTACAGTGGGTGCAGTGCCTAAAGACCTTGGCCTGCACTTAAAAACAATCAGTGCTGACAAAATTACCATCTGCCAGCTGCAGAAGTCCACTTTACTGGGATCTGCACGCATTATTCGCCGATACATCACACAGCCCTAGACACTTGGGAAGTGTCCAATGTGTGATCCAATAAAACAGCCAGCAGAGTGATCTTGTCTGCTGTGGACTCATCTTGTTGCGTTTCAAATGATGATGATGATGACAATTTGATACACAACAAGAAGAATACACAGCAAACAAGATCAACATGCTGGCTTTTCTATTCGATCACATGTTAGACACTTCCCAAGTGTCTACCCTGTTTCCCCAAAAATATGACATCTCCTGAAAATAAGACCTAGTAGAGATTTTTCTGAATGGCTAAATATAAGGCTTCCCTTGAAAGTAAGATCCAGCAAAGGTTTTGTTTGGAAGCATGCTTGCGGAATGGAACACCAGAGCATGCAGCTGTGATTTTTTTTTAGCCTGCTGCTGTTGTTCCCTCCCTTCACCGTCCCGTCCCTTGCAGAGCAGCTGCATGCAGGACATGTAGACCATCACCTGTCATCAACCCGATGTTCCTTTCTGTGGCCGTCACTTGTAAATGGGCAGGCAAGGCATCAAAAGGCATGTCACCTGCCATCATATCTTACGCTGTCCCTGCTGTGCTGCATGAGTGTGCTGTGGTGGCTGGAAGCCATCATACCGTACCCTCTGCCCCTGCTGTGCGAGTTTGTTGTGATGAGCTCCCCCTGGTGGCCGGAAGCTGCAATACCATCGCTGCTGTACATGTGGTCCAGGAACTGCTGCGGGAGATTGTTATAGTCTCCAGACAGTGTGTAAGAGTCAGGTACTTTAGAGTATTATTTTTTGTTGCCCTGTGTGTGAGTCAGGCAACCAGTGTGTCACTTTGATTCTTTAGGGGGTGCCTGCTTTTCTGCTGAATGATCTAAAGTATAAGAAACAAACAATGCTGTTTTTTTTTTAAACTCCTAGACATGAGTGCAAAAAGAAAGCGGTATTCGATTGAGTACAAGAAAGGAATCATAGAAAACTCCCGGGGCAAAATTTTTACTGCTTTCTGCAAGAGGTTGTGACTTGGGTGAAGAATTCATGGAAAAAAATCACTTTGAGCAGGCTACCTTGATGCGAAGTACTCTTTTAAGGACAGTACTGTTGCTAGACATGAGAGATTTGGGCAAATGATTCTGAAGGAAATGGAGTCACAAGAAATTAATCAGAAAATTCAGGGTTTGGATTGTTATGATGATGTTCCAGAAGATGATGACATGACTGTCATTGATTAAATTTTGCTTTGTGTTCATAAATATTGGGATTGGTAAATGTACCATGGATTGTTGTACATGAAAATAATGGTAGTAAAAAGAAATTCTTGAAAGGATGCACAGTTTGTCTGGTTATGCTGGTTTGTGATGACAACTACTGTACAGTATATAATAAATGTTCATTTTTTGTTCAAATCCCCTGAAAATAAGACCTAGCAGATCTTGGGAGCAAAAAATTATATAAGACACTGTCTTATTTTCAGGGAAACAGGGTAGGGCTGTGTGATGTATTGGTGAATTATGCATGCAGATGCAAGTAGTATTTTGCAACTGACAGATGGTAATTTTGTCAGCACCTATTGTTTTTAAGTGCAGACCAAGGCCTTTAGGCACATGGATTTAGTTCACCTACAGCCAGAGAGCACTGTGGACTCAAACAATGATTGATCTGGACCAAACTTGGCACGAATACTCAATATGCCCAAATGTGAACACCGGTGGAGTTTGGGGAAAATAGACCTTGATGTTTGGAAGTTGTAGTTGCTGGAAATTATAGTTCACCTACAATCAAAGAACATTCTGAACCCCACCAACAATAGAATTCGGCCAAGGCTCCCACACAGAACCCCCATACCTTGAAGGGACTCACTGGTGTAAGCTTCCCTCCAACCCCTGACCTCCACACTCTTCCTCACCCACTCATGTGCTCCATGCTACATTGCACCAAGCACGCCTTCTCTCCCCTCCCTGCTTGGAGTCTCAGAAACAGCCCTCTCCTTTGCTGAGAGGCCAGCTGAGAGGTCGGCCAATCACAGCAGAGGAGTGCTTTTGGTGGGAGGATTTGCTGTCTGTTTTCAGAAAGGAAGAGAAGGACAGGTGGAGAGATCTTCAGGCTCCTCTGCCAAAGTGGTTCCTAATACCATCAGAAATATATGTTTTTGGATGGTATTTGGCGATCCCTCTGAAACACCTTTGCAACCCCCTCCCCCCCAGAGGTCCCGACCCCCAAGTTGAGGAGCACTGATTTAGATTTTACCATATATTAAAATCAAGTCTAAGAAATTCATTCATATTCCACTTTCTTCCAGTATGGTATTTAAGGTTGCATACAATCTTTTAAAAAGAAAATATAATAAACTATTTTAATACAAAAGTTAAAACTCTATCAAAGCAAAGCTTTGTTTAAAAAACACAAGTGAAAATCTAAATGCAAAGCAGTTTTTTAAAAAGAAAATAGAAACAATATTGCCTGCTAAATATAAAAACTCACAATTTCCTTAAATAATAGGGTTTTTTTTTCATATCCCTAATGTGAACTAATACCCATATTAACATCTCACCAACAACAGCTGTAATAAAAAGAATACATTATGTGTTCTATAAATACATGAAGAAGAAGTGGTCTGCAACTATATGAAATCCCAATTTGGCATGTCCCAATAAGCCTGCCTTATTGCATCTGCACCCACTATACAAATGCTTGAAAAAAAGAAATGAAGAAAAGAGAGAAACAACAAGCCCTCTGTATCCCCAAGGTTGGGTCCTAGGATCCTCGTGGATACCAAAATCTGTGGATGCTCATGTTCCATTAGGGTATAGTAAAATAATGAATTTTCTTATATCAAATGGAAAAATCTAGGTTGATTTTCTCTCTCTTTCACTCTCTCTCTTTTTTTTTGGGGGGGGGGGATGTTTTATAAGCCATGGATAATTGAATCTGTGAATGCAGATTATGGAGGACCAACTGTATGGCAAAATAATCCTTATCGGGCCATTTCATTTTTTTGCATCTTCTCCAAATTAAAAATAGTTTAGGGATTTTAAAAAAAACCACAAGAACTTTCTGGATAATTCCAATCATTGAAAGAAGTAGGTTGTTAATAAAATGAGTTGGACACAAATCACACCAATATTTGTAATCCGCTAAACCTTCCACCAGTACAATCTAGTTCAGATTCTAACTACCTCTTTCCTATGCCCTTATAGGCGACCACTACAGAAAGTAAACTTTTTCTCTGTTCCATATTCTATTGTAGCAACATCTAAGTAATTCTGGGAAATATAGTTTCCTCACAGTATTAATTGCTTTGAGAAAATTACATTTTCCAGAATTTAGGGCTCACAGAACTTGTGAACTCACAGAATTGTAGAGAGGAATTCAGTTCCTTGTACATGCTAATGATGTAACAGGCAACACAAGAGGTAGTCAATCAATCTAGAAATTAACGGGGGTGCTTCTAGACTCAACTTAAACATGTGCTAAAGTGGATGTAAGAAACCCACTTCAGCACATGTTTAAGTCCCCAGACCTCCCACAAAACCCATGCTTTCCTGGGGCGCTGCCCTCATTCCAGTGTGGTAACTACCATGCTGGAACGGGTGACTCTAAGTCCCCCTAAAGCCTCAAAAGAGAGGAAAACCTTATTGTGCCACCCTTAGGCCTCTCTGGAGCTTCCTGGACTGTACAAATGATGCATCACGAGGTGGGGGATCACTCCTGCCCCCCCCCCAGCCTCCTGGCACATCATTGGTACAGTCTGGGAAGCTCCAGAGAGGCCCAATGGCAGCACAGTAAGGTTTTTGTCTATTTTAGGTTTTTGGGGAGTTGGTTGGGGAGGCTGGTGCCATCTTCACTTCTCCAGGATCATGGGATCCGAAGAAGTGAATTGGGCTGTGGGGACAGACTACTGGGATTGCGGAAGCAGTCCCAGTAGTCTGTCCCCAAAGGGCCCACATCCCATTAGAACTGGGCCTTTCAGGAGACAGCAGGGTTTACTTGCTTTGTCCTGAATTAATTCAGTCAAAGTGAAGGCTTGTTTACTTGTATTAGGACAGAATACAAGTGGGTTTATTTTCCTAAAGTTCAGAGTAGTCCAGGGGAAACCTAGATACTCTGGAAGGCAGCCAGGGGAGGCTGGTCAGAGAAACGTACTGTTACATATTACAGGATAGTGTGAGGAAAGTAGCTCATGTTAAGGATAAGTTACTCCTTCTAAAGAAACCATTTGCTTAATAAGTCTCTGCTTCAGAACCAAACTACGCATATGTACCTCTCAGTAGTCAGTTGTTTGCTTCAAATACTTCAATAAACCTGTTCTCTAGTTTACTGTTAATCTGCCTCAGCCTTGGTTCATCAAAAAGGTTAGATCCAGTAAGCCTCCACATCTCTACAGTTCAGTCACCAGAAAGGGAGCCAAAAGGAAGAGCCGGTGTATAGGGACATTTTACCTCAAGTACAACAACAAGACAATTCCTCAACTTGTAATTTGGGGTGGTGGCAGCAAACCTACCATTACACACTCATGTTATAACCACAACACTTGTGTTGAAGTGCTTTTGGTCTGACAGGAGGGATTAGAGATGGTGTGTTGTCTCTCCTGCCTGTAAGAATACATGATCCTCTTTACATTGGTGGCAGCGGTGGGATAAAAAGGAAAGATATAGATAGATAAAAGGTAGATATATTTCCATGAAATGAATGTATTTCTGTTCAGTTCTAGAAGAGAAATAATGAACAACTGAAGCATTCATTATCAAATTCTGACATTTATCAGAAGATACAACACCCTAAGGGGGAAAAATTGATATTTATGAAAAGTATTTACAAAATCAATAATCCTATCACGCATATATTTGATTGCATTTAATTCTCAGGAATGCAATGTTCATGATCATTTAGAGTCCCTCCCCCCCCCCCCGAAAAAAAGGTGTGTCAACTCATCCTCTTTTTTTACTGAACACAGATTGGGACATCTGCTATGTACAGCATTGAGTAACATATTGATTGTTTTGTCTAATAATAATAATAATAATAATAGGTTTTATTTATATCCCACCCCCTCTCCTGGAAGGGATTCACAGCAAGTAACAGTTAAAACAATGCATAAAGATACTACATAGGTCAAATTAACATAACTTAAAATAGAACCATTGCAGTGACTGAAAACATATAAAAAAACATAACAACACATAAAAACATAACAGGAGTTCCGTACTACCAAAATGAAGCCAATCATGGTGCTGGCCTATTGGCAAAAACGTTTTTATTGGGAAATGTATTGCTTCAATGGCTAGAGAAAAATTACTTTCAGTATCTTTATTAGTTTTATCATTTATCTTTATTAGTCACCAGAAAGGGAGCCAAAAGGAAGAGCCGGTGTATAGGGACATTTTACCTCAAGTACAACAACAAGACAATTCCTCAACTTGTAATTTGGGGTGGTGGCAGCAAACCTACCATTACACACTCACGTTATAACCACAACACTTGTGTTGAAGCGCTTTTGGTCTGACAGGAGGGATTAGAGACGGTGTGTTGTCTCTCCTGCCTGTAAGAATACACGATCCTCTTTACATTGGTGGCAGCGGTGGGATAAAAAGGAAAGGTCCCCCCTGTCACATGCAATAAGACCTTTATCTTCATTACAACTGGTAGTGAGCATATATGCTGATCAAAAGGTTGCAGGTTTGAATCCAGGGAGCACCCTGAGCTCCCGCTATTAGCCCCAGCGTTTGCCAACCTAGCAGTTTGAAAACATGCAAATGTGAGTAGATCAATAGGTACCTCTCTGGCAGGAAGGTAGTGACACTTCATGCAGTCTTGCCAGCCACATGACCTTGGAGGTGTCTCCAGACAATGCCGACTCTTTGGCTTAGAAATGGAGATGAGCATCAACCCCCAGAGTTGGACACAACTGGACTTAATGTCAGGTGCATACCTTTACCTTTACCTAAGCATATATGCATTACACATGCTTCTGTTTTTTTTAAGATACATGTGTATGCCTGTGTATTAAAAATCTATTAAGTGTATGTTTCTATGCTCCAGCCTAATAAGAAGTGATCTTATTTTTAGCCATAAGATTTTTTTTAAAGCTAACCTGTTTATAAATAATGAGAATAGAAACATTCTGCTCTGAGATAAAATAACTTTTACTTAAAATGCTAGCTAAAAATAGACAGTTATGTGTATCTGATGAAGCTCCTAATGCTCCTTGATGGAAGAAGCTTTGACACAAAAAGGGTGAAAAATACCCAGAGGTTCTGTTATGATGTATTGTGTTGTCAATAACCATGTTTTAAAGGGTGTGTGGGAAGGCCTCTAAACACAAGACACAATTTTGGATGTCAATAGTGCAGTCTTGAAAGAGTCCTTAAAGTATACCAGATCCATTAGGGTTTATGGGATCAATAATAAATACGCTAAGGAAGACATATATATGCATTGACATGGCAAGAACTCTGAATCCAACCAGTCGATAACCCGCACTAGAACATTCACCAAATGCAGCTGGCTGAAAATAGGGGTGAAGGAGTTTTATCAAAAATAAATAACAGAATTCTAGTTTGCCTTATGACTGGTAACTTCCATACATCAATTATTTATTTGTTTATTTCTATCTATACCATGTTTCTTCCAGTGAAGTCAAGGTGGTGTACTCCTCCCAACAACTTCATCAGATAAGACCTGGCTTTTTACTAGAAGAGAGTTTCTTAGTTGATTTTTAATTTTTGTATGTATGCATTTTATCTTTTGTAATTTAGCTGTAAATCGCCTGGAGCATTCTCGGATGGAGGGCGATTAATAAGTTATTAAATGATGATGATGATGATGATGGTGATGATATGTAGCTCAAGCTGAGAAACAATAAAAAGAATTGTGTAACCCAAGTTTCATGGCTCAGTGGATAGTAAAACCTGGATCTCCTAATATAATATGGCTCCCTGTATTCATGGGACCAGTATTCACAGATACATCTACCCACATCCAACAAAATATGTCCTCTCTAGAAACTTCATGGTGCGCTTCCCAGAGAAGGCACATACAGTTGGAAGGTATGGTTTTTTCTCCTTTTCCTTTTATATTATGTAAAACCGTTTTTATTTCAGCGTTTGATTTTTGTATGGTAGCTTATTTAATTGCATTTTCATTGTTCTTTAATTTTGAAACCGACTGCTTTTAACTTGTATTCGAAACTGCCTTGAATTCTGAAATGAAAAAATTAGGATACAAATTAAATAAATAAATACATGTCACTCATTGTTTTCTCCATTATATTTTTGACATCTGATTCAGGTATTCATCTAAGTTATCCAAGTGATCACTGGCATTTTTCCAGAGCCTTGATGTGATATATTTTCTTTTGCTAGGCTTCTATATACTTTCAATTCATTAGAAGTCATTTCAGAGGGAAAAAGCTATTGCTGTCTTAGGACTTACCTTAAAGAAATGTGTCACTTATTTAGGGTGTTTTTTTTTCTCTGCCCTGTTCAAATAGCACTTGTAAACTCCAAATCAGTCTCAATTGGATTATGTGTAAGAGGATAGTGGCAAATTGTATTGTTCCAGTGTTACAGTACTCCATGAGGTACTACTAAATAAATTGTTCCACACATTCTTCATGTTGTTATATTTTATTTTATTATTTGAAATGGAAGCTTTACTGTCTCAGGTTGCTTTGGAGAACAATAAGCAATGTGATGTGTGTCTGTTTACAAATACAGAGGTCAAAAAGCAAGCAAAGAGTCATTCAGAGTGGGACCATTAATCCAAACTAGCATCCATTCCTAAGCAATAGCAACAAGCCTCACGAAAGCTCGAGGGTGTTTTCCTTATGGTTTGCAACAACCCAAATCCTTTCTCTCTCTCTCTCAGACCAATTCAAGCTGCTCTTAAAGCATACATGAACACTCATTTCAGGCAGAAAGCATTTCTCAAACAGAATACCTTTTATGCATGAATTGTATAACAGATAACAGCAGATTAGGGTAACATTGATTGGAACATGTTTTTAAATACTGTGCAAGCAGATCAAATCTGTGTCTACAACACCATCAAAAAGGGTACACTTAATCTGAAGGTGGTTTTGGTAGCCTGAATGAAGTATAACTACCTTGAGGGAGGGAGGACCCAACTTTTTTAGACTTAGCCCGACATTTCTCTGAGCTAACCAGTGTTGGAGGAAAACATGGTGTTTCCTCAAACTCTGGAGCAGTCTTGGGTTCTTTTTCTGTGTAGAATGTTGGATTTGGTTTAATACTCCAGAAGAAAGTGTCAGAATTCAAAATGGTCTTAACAGATTAGAGAGCTGGGCCAAATCTAACAAAATGAATTTCGACAGCCAGAAATGTATAATACTCCATGTAAGCAGGAAAAAAAATGAAATGTACAGATACATGATGGGTGAAACCTGGCTTGACAACAGTACATATGACAAATATCTTGGAGTCATAGTAGTTTAACATGAGCCAACAATGTGATACAGCAGTTAAAAAAACAATGGGATTTTAGGCTGCATCAAAAAGAGTATTGTGTCTATAACAAGGGAAGTCATGGTGCTCCTCTATTCTGTTTTGGTCAGACCTCACTTGGAATACTGTGCCCAATTCTGGGCACCACAATTCAAGAGGGATATTGACAAGCTGAAACATGTCCAGAGGAGAGTGACTCAAATGATCAAAGATCTGGAAATCATGAGGAACGGCTTAAAGAGCGGAGTATGTTTAGCCTGCAGAAGAGGTTGAGCGGAGACATGACAGCCATGTTTAAATATTTGAAAGGATGTCATAAGAAAAAGGGAGTAGGCTTGTTTTCTGCTGCCCTGGGGACCAACTAGGACTCATATTATAAGAATGAGTTCAAATTATAAGAAAGGAGATTCCACCTGAACATTAGGAAAAAACTTCCTGACCATGAGAGCTGTCCTCTGTCTATATGCATATATGAATGTATATATGAAGGGGGGTTGGGGGTGGGAACTATACACCAAATGTACAAATTTTGGGAATAAACATTTCCAAAATATTGATTTTTATTTTTAAATAGATTTTGCTTAAAAATGTTGTGTGCTGAAAATAAGAACCACGGACTGATTCAGAAAGTAATAAAAATAACTTGTCCTTAGAAAAACTGTGATTGCTATTCAAAGTGAAAAAGATGTATTTCTCAATCCCTACCAAATAGAATAGACCATGATGACCAATGGCTATTATTTTATTAAAAAATCTCAAAAAGGTGAGAGCAATTTGTTTTGCATGGTTGTGACAAAATTAACAAGGTGTTATTTGGAAACTTCAGTGGATCCAAAATGTCATGGCTGCTATAATTATAAGGAACACCTTATTCTCTTACTATAATAGTTTTTGTAGCTACTGCTTTGTTTCTAATCACAATTCAAAGGGTTGGATAAAAATTAAGAAAACCCTATAGGTTTTCTGTTATCACTTAGTACAGTCCCATCCCATTAAAGACATGTTCATAACATCCACTGGCTTCACTTCAGTACCAGGTTAACATGGCCTTTTAATGGGACTGATTAGATAAACAATGCACAATAACTGTACAACTTATAATAAAAGCATACAATATAATACAGAACTACACTATGACCCCTGTATCCATGGGACCCACATCTGCACTTTCATTTATCTATATCCAATAAAATAGGTCCCCTTTAGGCATTTTCTAGGTCCTCCAAAATGAGTCTATGGTACTCTTGGGCCAGAAGTCTTTCATTTCAGTCAAGTTCAATATCCATTGTTCTGTGCATCCATGTGAAGTCCAGGAATGTATCATCTGTGGATGCACAAGCTGTAGTATAAGTTCAAAATATTAATTAGATTTGAATGCTTAGGCATCATTTGCTTGAATCCTAAATATGATGGCAGCCATGTTCAAAATGTTGGGTATGCACAAGTGTATCACAACAATCTATTTGCTTTATGCTACATGAAAAGTAGCTTGACTTTGAAGGAAATGGGGGTGGCCACAGCTGACAGGGAGCTCTGACATGGGCTGGTCCATGAGGTCACAGAGAATCAGAAGCGACTGAACAAATAAACAACAGCAACATGAAAAGTTAAAATGTTAAATAGGGTAGCATTTATTATCTAGTAATAACATTTTGCTCAAATAAAAGCTACATTTTAAAAGAGTTGGATATTTTGCTTGTTTCTATCACTTTCAACCAGTAATAATTACATCTTCTGTTTAGTATAAGTTTAAATTAAAAATACTTCTATGTTTCACATTATTAGAGCTTTCAACAACTGTAACTCATCTATATATATATAAATGTTATGTGCATAATGAGTACCTTAAAACAAAAGAACCAATGAACAAAATCACACCAAATTTGGCAACAAAAGTCTCACTACACAAGGAGTGACTATCACTCAAAAAATTATGATTTTTGTCATTTGGGAGTTATAATTGCTGGAATTTATAGTTCACCTATAATGAAAGAGCATTCTGAACACCAACAACGATGGAATTGAACCAAACTCGGCACACAGAACTCCCATGACCACCAGAAAATACTGAAAGGGTTTGAATTTTGGAATTGTAGTTCACCTACATCTAGAGGGCACTGTGGACTCAAACAATGATGGATCTGGACCAAACTTGGCACAAATACTCGATATGCCCAAATATAAACACAGATGGAGTTTGGGGGAAATAGACTTTGACATTTGGGAGTTGTAGTTACTGGGATTTATAATTCACCTACAATCAAAGAGCATTCTGAACCCCACTAACGAGAGAATTGGGACAAACCTCCCACACAGAACCCCCATGACCAATAGAATATACTTAAGGCCACCCAGTCCCACTCCCTTTACCAGGGCAAGACAACGTAATCAAAGCCCTCCTGACAAAGAGCCATCCAGCCATAGATATAGAGAGAGATATATGACTCACATACAGAGAGATATAGTATCATAGATTTGAAAGGGACCCCTAAACAAGGACAATTCTATGTTGCATGCTCCAAAGTAGGCCAACCAGATAATATCTACATCAACACAAGCATAAAGAAATTACATATATTAGAAACCAACACTTTCTCATTACTTTATTTTCCAGATCACCAGACTAGGCCACAGCAACGCGTGGCAGGGGACAGCTAGTATTTTGATAAAATTCTATAAAATTAAAATAAATCTATAATGAGGCTTTGTTGTCACTGCCTAGTTTTATTAACTTCAAAATGTTTTCTTTAAATATTTGTTAAACAAGTATAACAAATAAAAACCAATAGCAGTATCCTTAGCTGATTGTGACAGTAAAAGATATCATATGCCTTTGCTTTCTCTTTCTGAACCCCACTAACTGGTCTACTAAGTACTGAAAACATCTTTGAGTCCCAAATGCCAGTAATACCTTTTGCCCTGGTTGCAATGTTAAAATTATGTTTTTAGTATGAAACACTATTTTTAAATTAAATACCAAAGAACCTTTCTTTACAGATTAAGTTCCATTTGGTAGCTTTCCAAATTGGTTTCAAAAGTAAACCAACTGTTTTTCAGTATCCAACATGTGGATAATGAATTTATATCTCACCTTTCTCCCAAGACAAGATTCAAGATGGATAAAAACATCACATATAATTGTTTCTGTGTAGTTATCTCAATTTACATTGCTTTAAATGGTTAAAATTGATTTTATGGTACCCCGCTTGGGAATTTGCTGCCTGCTATATGAGTGCTGTTTGCTTTGATTATTATTTTCCAGTCTATTCATTTGTAAATAAAACAAATAAACAACATATATACACTTCCTGTACTTTCTCATCTGGATTAGATTAAAGCCCACAGCACTGTCTTGAAAGTTCTCACTATTTGGAAGTGGAGATTCTACAACACTAGCAATTGCAAACTGGGGGATTTAAGAAGGTTTATCTGTGCAGAGCTTGGAAAAGTTACTTTTTCAATACAGTTCCCCGGACAGCATGAGCATAGGCAATGCTATCCAGGGATACTGGGAGCAGTTGTATACAGCCCAATAAAGTGGGGCAGAACCAGCATCTGAGACAGAGATGCCCTGAGCCACCTCAATGGTAGCAGGAACTTGCTATTTTCCAGCCTCACTGAACTCAGTTTGGCACTCATATGCCACCCCCTTTTCCCTCCTCCCATCCTCCTTTGTGAGTTGCAAGATATGGAAAGAAGTAGATTTAGCCCCCAGAGTAAGATAGGTCACCGTGTCTGCTGCAGACAGCAGCAATGGGGGGGGGGGGGGGGGAGCTAGTGGGAGTGTACAACCATCCTGCATCTCTGAGCTGCCTGAGCTCAAGGAATGTGGGATGGCTGTTAGGACACCCAAAGCCAGTTCTGATTAAGAATTGGCTTTGATTGTCTGGATTGCCATCATTTAGGGATAATCCAAATCCTGATACAGGATTATGTTTTCCCCCGGGTTATAGCAACACTGGGTACAGTCACATTGAGTGGCTTTTGCTGGGTTAATGCGTATCAGCCTGCATGCATTTTGTGATTGCCTATAGGCTGATTTGTCCCCTCACTGACCATTTAGTATATGGGACAAGGCCCCATCTACACTGACCTACATAGTGTAAATGAGGCCTTGGATCTCTGGCTCAAAACAGTAACTTCTCCCAGTTCTGCCTATGAAGAAGGGACATGGACCATAACAGTCAGGGCCTTCTTCTATCACCCACCCATTAAAAAACCTGCTGACTCAGACAGTGATCATCAATCTTTACACCATTTGCTGATTGGGACAAATTCATTATCTGATTATTGGAATATTTTCTGTTGCTCTTAATGCTGCTGATTCATAAGACAGTGAAGGTGACTGAGGAGGGGCTAAAAATATGAATGCCCATGGGGGAACAAACTGAGCTCAGCCAGCCAGGCTCAGAAAATATGTGGCTGACAGGAGACTAACACCAGCAGCTATTGATCCCTAAGCTTGTGCTGAAACATGCTCACAGGGAGAGGCAGAGGTGCTGACCGAACACTAATTAGAGCATGTGGACCTTTTTAGTGCTGTGTTGTTTATTCAAATATAGATCTAAACATGGTGGAGGGTGATTTTTAATGATGAAAATGCACGGCATGTGAATGCAGAGTCTAGAAAGTAGTAGGAGAGCAATTGAGACATTAGAGAGTAGACCATTGATACCTCATTTTTCAAGGCATTTAAAACAATATGATGTTTCCCCATTTTGATTTTTACAATAATTCTTTAAGGCAGGTGAAATTTAAATCCAGTGACTTGGCAAAGGCTATCTTTCCCCCCAGTTTGCCCCAGTTTGGGCCATTATTGACTTTTTATGGGAACCTAAGTCTAGTGGCAGCTTATTCACTGTTGGATGAGGTAGGGTGAAAATGTCCTGCCAAAATGATGTTTTGGGGAAATGCCCCTGTACACTTGTGCCATAAGCCATTTGTACCTGTATTACTCACCCATGTCAGTTTCAGTTCATTCTCATAAAGAGATCACAAAGGGATTCACACGAATTAGATGTGGTTCAGTCTGCTTCTTCAACACACTGGTTAGAGAACCTACCCAGATTTACAAGCTGGGCAGTTACTTGCCAAGATATGTACTCACAGGAAAGCGCTGCAATACATCTGAAGTAATGGGCTGCTTGTAAGTGCAGTTTCAAGCAGAAACTCAAAAGTACATGGACAGTTAATTTCTGGGCATGAAGGATGAAATAAGAAAGCAATAGTCCACATCCTATTCAATGGTTTGTATTATTATTAAAAGAGAACAAGAGAGTCTAATAATAATAATAATAATAATAATAATAATAATAATAATAATAATAATAGGTTTTATTTATATCCCGCCCCCTCTCCTGGAAGGGATTCACAGCAAGTAACAGTTAAAATAATGCATAAAGATACTACATAGGTCAAATTAACATAACTTAAAATAGAACCATTGCAGTGACTGAAAACATATAAAAAACATAACAACACATAAAAACATAACAGGAGTTCCATACTACCAGAATGAAGCCAATCATGATGCTGGAGTATTGGCAAAAATGTTTTTATTGGGAAATGTATTGCTTCAATGGCTAGAGAAAAATTACTTTGAGTATCTTTATTAGTTTTACCTATTATAAAAAATGAAAGTGACCTTTATATAACTGTTTCAGTTTAGAGTAATGACAAGATTATTCAATTAATACTTTTACATATTACAAAAATGTTGGATTTTATCAGGGGATTTTAGGGTTTCTTTCTATCCAATACACATTGATTTAATATTCATGCAAGTCAATCCTGAGGGTACAGAAGGAAATGAAAACCATAGCATTTAATGAACCTCTCTAACTGGAAAACACACATATTCACACACACATACACACGGAGATGGTTCTGACTTAGGCCATTTCCCCTTTTCAGGAAATCTAATATTTGATTTAAGATAATGATGCCTCTTCTTGTGTCGTTAATTATTCAAATCTCCAGCATTATTGAAACCTTTCTAATTATTCCCATTGCTCTGTGGTATTAGCAAAATTTATGCTTAAATTTAAAATCACTTTAATGGGGGCGTGTATTATTCTCATGCTCATTTGCCTTTTTCAGATTTCACCTCTGAGACAAAGGAAGGTTGATTGCAGCCAACATCTCCTTTATTAAAATTATCTTCTTTGCATTTTTACTGGTAAAGTAATAAGGAAAATGGGGGTATACTTATTGGATTCCTTCATAGTTTCTTTCTGTAAATCCCATCTCTCCTTATCTCATTTACTCCTTGAAAAAGTCTGATAGAACTAATATTCTTTTTATGATCAGTTAAGTTTATCAACTGACACCATTTACTAGGGAAGTGTTCTTGAAAAACCAGAATTATTTATTTCAGATCAACTTTATGCCAGACTACAGTTCTACATGGACCTTATATAAGAAATGGGTTGGTTAATATCTTTCATTTGAACACTAATAATAGATGAATGAATGAATGAATGAATGAAACTTTATTTAAATCCTGCCCCTTCTCCCAAAGGGACTCAGAGCAGCTTACAATAATATAGGCAAGACTTCAAGCTTTACAAAACTATACTTGACTGAATGACATGTGTATCAGGGAAGATGAGGGCTGTATATTCCAAACAAGAATTCTATCACCGAATGAAATTTCCCTTCATTTCCCAAATGTTCAGAATGAGCCAATAAAAGTTATTCTCATCTAGAATATTTATATTGGCTTTGTTTGTATTCTTGAGGTCATGTCACCTGCTCCCTTTCTCTGGAAGCCTTAAGTGTACTTCTAAATGTCCAGCTGATGTTTTAAATTAGTTTAATGTTAGAAATTTGGAGACTAAAAGAACATTTCATTGTGGGGATAACACTTCTTATTTGAGGGCAATGCCCACATTTGGCACACCTTCAGTTGCACCCCAATGGGCACCAGAAACTATGCAGCTTTGAAAAGTGATATAAAATGTGGACAGGTTGCTAATATGGGGGAGGGGATGAGATGGTCAACTGGAGTGTCTTTTATGGAAGGTTGGAGGGCATACTGTTAGTGTCATCTGAGGGCATTTACACACATACATAAAACCCACTTTGGAGAGGGTTTAAGAAGCCCACTCCAAAGGGGGTTTAAATCCACACAGGCGGAGGAAAAATGGGCTTTCCCCTTTGGCTGTATACATATTATCCCAAATATTTAAGGTAACAAAACCTTAGAAATAAAAAGGAAACTCTCCTGGAGTCATTTAGCTTCTCTTCTTACCTGAGGGAACATACCAATGATACCCAAAAACATAGACGGAGACAGGAGTGATTTGCATCCCCTTCACCTAGGGTGTCATTGGTATGTTCCATCAGATAGGAAGAGAAGCCAAATGGCTTCCAGTGAGTTTCCATTTTATGTTTTAGGATTTTGTTGTGGGGGGGGGGGGGGTTGTGGAGAGGATTGGTGCCCTCACAGTTTTCCAGGCTGAATCAGCCTGAAAAATGTGGGACTACTATCTGGACTGCCCCCTCAAGAGTCCAGAGCAGTCCAGACAGTGGAAGTAGTGGGTTTATCCCACACCTTTCAAGAATGCATGGAATAAACCCATTAACAATTACATTCACGATAAACCAGGGTTTTCCTGGTTTGTGGCAAATGAATAAGTGTTTCCCTGGGATGTTATCAGGATGGCCCCCTTTTAATTGTGGGAACTCCTGTGTTAAAGGGGCTGTCTGGATGCACCCTGAGGAATCTTCCCATAAACCCACATTAGCAAATATATCTGGGAGCTCTGGTGGGTCACAAAAGTGACTGAACAAAGGGTCACTAAAGTGACTGAACAAATAAACAGCAAAGCAAATATCTCTTCCCTTTTCAAACTTTCACTCTTCCATTCCAGGTTCCATAACTCCCCCCAATTCTTTTGCTTGAGCCACAGCCACTGCCTCTTTCATGGAACCACATGAACATTAATTTATTTGTATACTTTATTTTTATCCTGACTTTCTCCTGATATAGGGACTCAACATGGCTACAGATGTGAAAGTTGTGAGTGTCAGCCATAACCTATCTCTGGAAGTCAAATATTTACAATATAATTTTTGATACACAAAATGCTTATCCTCATCACAATTACATCATTCTGTGGATCACACACAAGAAGACTTCATATGTACTTTTTACCTGTATAGGAAATTGCAAACAAGATTGGTCCTGTAGTTTATTCTTAAGTTGAATTTATTTGTAAGTTGGAACAGGTGCATTTTAAAATGTAACTCAAGCCATATAGATAGATAGATAGATAGATAGATAGATAGATAGATAGATAGATAGATAGATAGATAGGTTTTGGATAGCATAGGGAAGGGTTAAGAACCCCATAGTTGTTGTTTTGCTGCCTGTGCTCCTATTCAGAAGATTTCACACCACTTTTTGTCCCTGTGATATTGAATTTTAAAAAATAGGGCTTGTTGTGGAAACAAGGATTGGTGATAAAGCTTCAGTTGAGATACTTTTTTGCCATGATAACTCTTTCCGGAGTGAACTTCCATTGCAAGAGGCAGATTTCCTGATGCCTCACCTACCCATTCTGAATGATGAGTCATTTGTAAGTCAAATGTTGTAACTCGGGGACTGCCTGTACAAAGAATTATGGCTGGTATCATAAAAGATCTCTCTTCCAAAAAAATATTAGCATTAAATACAAAAGCCATTTTGTTTAAAGTGAGAACCTTAAATTGCATGAAAATGAACCTCATATTTCAGTTGATCAGAAAAGTGTTGCTGCAAAGGAAGTAGTAAATCCAGAGTAGGGAAATATGAATAGAATGATTCTGTTCTATGTTCACTCTGCCAGAATCACAAATGGGCAAGCTCAGTAAATCTGAATCGAAGACAAAACTCTAGAGGTTGTTTATTTATTTTAGTTGGGGATTATAAGTGCTTTGAAAATACATTTGCCTGCTGGGGTTTAAATGTGTACATTACCAATAGTCAAAATCTACAAAAGCTTAAGAACATTTTTCTTGTGGTGAACATATTATTTCCCTGTCTCTATTTTTCTCTTTGATAATATAGACTATGCACCATATTTATCCACTGAATCTTTTTTTTAAAAAAACAACATAGAAATATAGCTTATTACTTAGAAGGTTTATATAAGCTCATCCACTTAGAAGCAAAACAAAAGCTCTGGAGAGCATTACAAAAAATGTTCTTTACAGATGCTTTAATGTTTCATTTTAGATGTTTTAAAGAGGCAGCTGCTCCTTCCTGCCCCAGGTCCCATCTTAAATGATAAATGGAGAAAATACACTGGAAAAAATAAATGAGAAATCTGTAGCCTTACACAATTACTCATGCACAGTGTTACAGGTAAATGTTAATTATACCAATCAAGCACAAGCAGTTTTCCAATAATTTCAGAAGAGTGTCCATGCCTCCTTTTTATAAAACAAAATCTAAGGATCCATGTGATCTTAAAATCATATATTTTAATTCTACTTCATATAAGATAGTAGCAAATGGTTTTCCAGATGTTGAATATCACTGCAAGTAAACAATTAGGTATTTCTTGTGACTGAAACAGATCTAAACACAACTATGAGGGAACAAACAATGTCTTAATGAACTGGCTTCTGAAAAAAAAAAAACACCAACACTTGCAAGAAATATAAATACATACTGAGGATGGTAAGTTTAAAAACCACAACATTATTATAAAATCTCAGAATGAATACTTCCACTGATATCATTTCCTGGAGGGTAGCCATGTTAGTCAATCACAGCAAAACTAACACTGCGGCTAGAGACATTTTAAAGGTGACCACATTTTATTTGGCATAAACTTTTGTGGATTGTTGCCATGCATCTGATGAAATGGGTAGTAGTCCATGAAAAATTATGCCAAATAAAATGCATGAATCTTTAAGCAGCCACTAAATGCTTTGAGTTTTCCTCTGATATGGTCAATAGCAGGTGGTTACTTTCATATTGGTGGAATTGTAACACTGTTCCACATTCTAGCCTGAATGTCAATAGAGTTATCCAATGTCATCCTGTGGACAAAATAGGTTCTAGTCCTTACATTGATCCTCAAAGTTCAGGCTGCTACCCAGAGTAGATTTTTCACCCCAATGACATGGATGTCAGAACCTGTCTCATAATATAGTACTATTTTCAGTATTTCACTTTAGAGAGTCCATAATTTCATACTCAATTGGTGAATTGTTTTTCTGTTGATGGTCACTTCAAACAATGTTCCACATTTTCGACATGAAAATTATATATGCAAAAAAGATGAAGACCTGGATGTCATCTGTATATTGATGGTTCTTCAACTTCAATTTCTAAATGCCTTCATTGGCATATGCAAATAGATACAGCAATGTATAGGGGACAAAAATGATGGCATTCTGCAGCCAATGGCCATGCAGTAAGTCAGAAATTCTCTAGCATCACCTTTATGTTTTATCACTTCTTTTCTGACATTTTCTTATCTTGAACTCATCACAAATTCATTCTCTCTTCCCCATCCCTCTCTCTACTTTGATTTGCACACTTCTTCTTTACCCATCAGATACAAAATACAATGTTTCTGCCACAGGTATGGTGTTCTGAAGCGACCATTTTTAAGCACTTTTCTTCATCTTCTTGCTATGGCTTCATGCATTTTAAAAGCCTTTCTGTTCCCTGCTGGAGCTTTTACTGATTATTTGCAGAAGATGTCCTTCCCCCATTATGTTGATGCATCTCTCACCACTCTCTGCCTCCCCCCACACCTCCTGGTTCTCAACCTGTGGGTCCCCAGATGTTTTGTCCTTCAACTCCCAGAAATCCTAACAGCTGAGAAACTGGCTGGTCTTCGTGGGAGTTGTAGGCCAAAACACCTGGGGACCCACAAGTTCAGAACCACTGTCCTAGCATGTCATTGGTACATTCCAGGAGGGCTGCAGAGAGGCCTAATAGTGAACCAGTAAATTTTACTTATTTTTAATGCTGGGGGGGGGGGTGGCCCGATGCTGTCCAAAAAGTTTTCAGAACGGGAGGGGACAACCAACTGGCAAAGCCCTCCCCCCCCCACCGGGGTATGGGGACATAAACCCGCTTCGGAGCTGGTTTAACTTATGTCTGGTAGCAACCTGGGCTGTTTCTCATTGATTCCTTCCCTCCTCACTCCCATTATCTCCCCTTATGAGGGGTCCCCATTTTCCTCACATTAGACCAAGAGCTTTGTGATTTAAAGTGGGGAATAGAAATATCAAGCTCCCTCATAATAAAAATTGCTCCTGGTGTATTTTCATGCCATGCTAGAGTGAAATTCTGTCCAGTAGTGGCCTTGAACCATACTCTGCTTGAATTGATTTCAGGACTCAGCTATAACATTCAGTAAAACGGTTAAGACTTCAAGAGAAATATGGATAACAATGTGAAAAAGAAGGAAAGAAAGGGAAAAGTAAAACTCAATTTGAGCTGCCAGTTGTAAATTGGTTTCCCAATAAAGTGTCTTAAAAGCACATTTACTATAGTTGGGTCATTGCATTCTCCACCATGTGAAGCTTCCAAAGTAACCATTAATGTAAAAAAAAAGTTACAAAAGAGGTTACAAGGGCATGATTAACTATAGCCTGATCCAAATCTGAAGGAAAGTTGAGTTTGCCTCCCCATTTCATCCAGTTGGTGAATGGATGAGCCTGTGTGTGCTGCCGGTCTCCATAACTTCCTCTAGATGAAAAAGTTTTCAGAACATCAATTCAGTCAGTCGGAGTTCTCCTAAGGGCTTTCTTGTCCAGGTTTTGACTTCAAATTTGCCAGCTAAGAAGGAAGTAGTTGTTCTTCAAGCCAAATGTGATTCTTGTAATAGTAAAATTGTGTGGGTGTATGTATTCTCCCTCCCTCCCTCCCTCCCTCCCTCTCTCTCTCTCTCTCTCACACACACACACACACACACACACTCATATACACAGTATCTGTGATGAAGTAAGTAGGGAGGTGCTCTGGATCACATCCAGAGTGTGTGAGACTAAGGTTTAACTCAAGGAATCTACCAGTCTAGCTACACTGCAGAATTGTAGCAGTTTGACACAATTTTAATCGCTATGGCTAAATCCTACAGAATACTTGGAGTTATTGTTTTTGCTTAGGTATTTTTAACCTTTCCCCACTTTGGAAGCTATATTTAGCCCATGCATGAAAACATGTGAAAGTCTGAAATGTCCAACTTACTTGCAGTAGTATTTAAAAAGAGACTGAAGCCAATTCAGCTGTTTTCTGTTTTCTAAGTCCTGCTACTGCCAGAAATGGTTATTTGGGTTTAAATGTTTGTTTTCTCATTCACTTAGAAAATTGCTTCTATTGATGCTTCAGCTTCTGCGCTTGTATTTTTTGTTTCCCTCAGAATAGAAATAAATGTGTGTGCACACACATTCCCATGCCATTTTATTGTTTCCCCTCAAGAAGGAATCTGTGCAAGATGACCCATTTGTTATATAGCAAGTTATGATAAATTACAAATATAAAGTTCTTTTCAAAAACAACCCAAGAAAACCAAATAATATGAGATTCAAAGAGGTGTTCCAGATAGTTTTTGTTATCAATTACAGTTTTAAGTAACAGAGGCAGTCACAGCTAATGCTGCCTAAAAATAAAAAAGGCATTCTTTTGTTAGCACAGGTACAGCTATAAGTATTTGGGAAGACAATTGTAATTTATCAAGGCTTACGTTTTTTTCATCTAAGGTTTGTAAGGTTTTCTTTTTCTCTTTTGGATTCTGAGCGGAGAAAAATGGAGCCTGAAGTCAGGCAACCAGATTAGATTTGCTAATCAGTGATTCCTGATTGGCTATCCTTGGTTCCATAGAATTCATTATTATTTACTCAGTAGGGGGTAAATTAGCTTTTGTTAGTATTCAATCAGTTTGTCTTCTGTTATTTTTTAAATAATGGATGTGGATACTCTGACAGTTTTCATGCATCAAAGGAAATATTGGATTATGGGTGTAAATGGAAACTGAAGAAACAGTATCTGTGCAGATCACCTTAGTCTATGATAAGATGGCAATTTCTTAAATGTGGATCTTGAACTCTGATGCTGCTCAACTTAGCTGTGCTGTGATCTCTTCAAAAATATAGCCAGAAAGTTCATACTTGTATTGCATGTCCTGCAGTTATGTGACCAGCTCTCACTTGGAGTTTAACAAATACAGTCATAGTTTTGTTGAGTGACTTTAGCTATCCACTAAGACCGCAGGTCCAGTGCCCAGCATGCTTCACTACTCCAAAGGTCACATTAAAACACGAACCAGGTTTGAAGGCAAATGGAACAGAGGTTTATTTCTTTCAGGTCTGAAAGTATGACAGTATAACATCTGTGTTCTCCAAGCTCCAACATAACCCAATCCAAAATAAAGAACACATTTATACACTTTTGATAGCTTTTCAGAACTCGAATGAGCTGAAAACTGGCCCAACTAGGATTTAGGCTATCATTGGCTGCTGGCGCCATAAGGCAGTCCGGGGAGGAAAGTGTGGGTAGTTAATTTTTAGAGCAATTTTACAATTCTAGTTTTAAAAATAGGCAAATACAACTGTAAAATATAAGATAAACAGAAAATTGGGGGCGGGGGTAAATGGGAGTGAGAGGAGGAGAATACCACATCCTGATTTCACTGTACTCATGTCATGCTGGCACAGAATTGGAATGGACAAATTTCACCAGGTTAGGCAGGGGCAGGATAATCATGGGAAACTGACAGACTGACAGTGGAATGGGCATGGTTTCATTGTATATGGACCATCACCTTTGATGGACCATCAGTGCCAGTTTGGCTGCCTCGTGCAATAAAGTCTATATAGGGATTACATTTCTTTATCTGCCCAAACATTCTAAATTGCATCAAGACACGCATCAAGGAACATGAAAGGCACTGCAAACTACTCCAACCAGAGAAATCAGCCATAGCAGAGCACCTGATGAACCAACCTGGACACAGCATATTATCTGAGAACACAGAAGTGCTGGACCACTCTCACAACCACCATGTCAGACTACACAGAGAAGTCATTGAAATCCACAAGCATGTGGACAATTTCAACAGAAAGGAGGAAACCACGAAGATGAACAAAATCTGGCTACCAGTATTAAAAAACTCAAAAATTACAACAGCAAAACAACAGAGGGGGAACAAACAGGCACTTAAAATCACTCTCAACAAGAGATTCCCCCCAGGCGCTTCCAGGCCATTGAATGCAAATCAAGGTGATCATCTGAAACATTACCCTGGTCTTTCCACAGATATATAAACCCATTTTCCTACTTCCAACAGACCTCACTACCTCTGAGGATGCTTGCCATAGATGCAGGTGAAACGTCAGGAGAAAGATTGCCTCCAGAACATGGCCATATAGCCCGGAAAAACCTACAACAACCCAGTGATCCCGGCCATGAAAGCCTTCGACAATACATTCTAAATTGCTTTTGAACAATTGCACACAGGTTTAGTTATCAAAAGAAAATTGGCTTCAAATATGGAAAAAAGGAAATTATTGTCTGCTGACAGTCCAGTAGTAGAAGAAAAAGATGTAAGCTTGAAGTTTCATGTTTTCACAATGAGAGGGCCCTTCCACAGAACCATATAACCCAGAATATCAAGGCAGAAAATCCCACAATATTTGTTTTGAACTGGGTTCTCTGAATCCACACCGCTATATATTCCAGTTCAAAGCACAAAATGTGGAATTTTATTCAGCTGTGTGGATGGGGCCAGAGATGCTTAGAACCAAGATGGGGCGGGATAGGGGATAAAAACAAAAAAAATCATATGTAATTGACTAACTGGGTAATCTTGAGCACATCATGGACTCACATTCTCAGAGAAAGGCAAGAAAACCCCATGGTAGGTTTTCCTATTGTTGGAATTTAACTACTTGAAGGCACACAAGAACAAATTTGCATTATTGCAAATTTACAGATAAGTGTGTACAGCATAAGAATGACATAAATGCACACACCATACTTTACTTTAGTCATGTTCTCCTCAAAACAGTTTGCTGCTTGTATTGATTGAGAAAAAACAGAGTAGAGTGGTAGCTCAAGTGTACTTCAACACTTTTGATAAGATAGAAACTATGTCATGCAGGATAGATCATAGTGCACACATCTGTTCTCAAACAGAAAAAAAAGTGTGCAAGCATCAGGAGGAGTGAATGACGGGATGACCACCCAACATCTTCTAACCTAGACAGTTATTTCAATCTGCCTAATTGGAGGACCAAGTTCAATGTTAGTATTCTTAAAAGCAACTGTTTTTCTTACCATGGATTCTTTTAGTCATTTTGCTGAGACATTGAAAGTAGAGAAGAAATTCAACATAGTACAGGCACTATAGCCTTAATGGCTTTAATGAGATGAATCAGTACTTGCAGCGTCTCCACTTCCAGCTGTGAATAGGAAACCGATGCAGGTGTCAGAATAGACTCAGAGCGAATTGTTCATGAAATTGACAAAAGGAACTGAAGAGCACTTGTGACCATCCAGCTGAATATCTTCCTGTAATCCTTCATGTTTTGTACAAAATTGAGTTCATGCTTTTGTTTAGGGGATGATTTTTTCCTCTTCCCCAAAAGACATCAGGGAGAATTACAGGGCCGAAGAATGCGGCTGAAGGGAAATTGCCATTGTTTGTCAACTGTAATATTAAGGAAAGGAAGTCAATAAACAACCTCTGACCACATCCAAAGACACAGAGTGGCTCTCACCTACTACTTATTTTAAGTGAAACTGCTCACATTTTAATGATTCAGATGCTCTGATCTTGAATCCCCAAACTCCAAATTCAGTATTATACAGAAATAAATACAGTCCATACAGGAAGAACTTCAAATTGTACTTAATGTAATCTGATTTATTTAATGTTTAATTTGGTCTCAATTCCCCACTGAAAATAGCATATCTCCTTGTATCTGTTTCAGGTTCATTTCAATTTGATTTCAGTAGGATCTTCATAAATCACCCAATCCCATCTACTCAAGTGTAAGTCTCACTGAGTCCAGGACTTCCTCACGGATTAGTAGCTGCAACTATGATCAAAATATGTCATCTTTCTACCTTTCCCATCATAACTTGTTGATAATGAGGGTTTCTACTGACTGTTATCATACAGATGTTTTCCTGACCTATCCACCTTGGATAAACCCATACTCAGACAATGCCTCCTACAGCCCTTGGCAATAACTGTGTTTTATTGTACTCATAAAGATATTATTTGCAAACCATGAAATAGTTTACGAATGGATGAAACCTGATTCCAAGGCAAATTCAGAGTTTTGCTACTTAATAAAATTTCCTGGTTATGACATAGGCTCTTCTTCCTTTTCCCCTCTCTCTTTTCTGATATGTGGACAGACTTGATATTACCTTTGATTTCTTGCAATCTAATTTAAAACTTTATTGTACTAGGCAGGCAAACTGGCATTGTACAATGCTATATGCATACAGCTGTTAGTTTACCTCCTCCCTGTAACTCCACCTTCCCGAGTATTGATGGGTAAAACATGTTAATAGCTTCCAATCTCACCACATACCTTGATGCAATGGGTCTCTTCTCTTCTGCTTCTGTTCCAGCATGCCAGCAGTAAAGCAACATCAGGGGATGGGATTCTCCTCCTTTCCCTATTTCCTACCTCCCTAAACTATTCCTAAACTGTTTGGGGTTTTATGTTTTGTTTTATAGTTTATAGTTATACTAGCTTGGGGACCCGGTGGTGCCTGGGTTATCTGAGAAAGGCGTTGTTTTTTGAAGATTAGTAATATCAGTTTGGTAATGTAAAACACTATTTATTAGAAAAAAGCCAGTCTTACCTTCTTTTTTTTTTAAATAAATGCTCGCAATAGAAAATGCATAAAGATGTGGGTGAACTACAATTCCCAGAATCATGGGTCAATCCTTCCCAAACCCTGCCATTATTCAAAGCTGGCAATGTTGGGTCTATATGCCAAGTGTGGTCCAGACCTGATATCAGCTGTGTTCAGTGCTCTCTGGACAAAGGTGAACTATAATTCCCAGATTCTCAGGGCAATCGCCCACAAACCCAGCCAGTAATCACAGTTGCCCATGTTTGTTCGGTGTGGCAAGTTTGGTCCAGATCCATCATTGGCTGAGGTCAGTTCTCTTTTTATGCATCTCTGGATAAGGGTGAACTACAACTCCCAGATTCCCAGAATAAACACACCCAAACACTGCCAGTATGCACAGTTGGCCATGTTGGGTCTGTGTGCCAAGTTTGGTCCAGAACCATTGTTAGCAGGGTTCACAGTGCTCTCTGGATATATGTGAACTACAACTCCTATAAATTAAGGTCAATTTCCCCAAACCTGCTCATGGGGGTTTTGCATTCCAGATGTGATCCAGGTCCATTATCGAAGGGGGTCACAGTGCTCTGCATTGATGCAAGGTGAACTACAACTTCCATCCTGTTGAGTCTGTCCCCCAAACCCCTCCAGTCTGTTCAGATGCTGATCAATTTCTCTGTGTTTGATGTGCCATAGGAAAGGGTAGGAGAAGGTTAAGAGAAAGGCAGTGGGTGAGGTCATGAAAATTCCATGCAAGGAATCCTGGGATGTCTGCCTGTGGTGGAGGAAACATGTGAAATCTAGGATGAAATTATCCTTGAATGAAAACATTCCTTGGTCGTTTAGTGTTTGGGGAGGACATTGGCAGCATTTGGGCTACATGTACACGGTGCTCGCTATAACCTGAAGTGTCAACTGTGGGAGTGCCTTTGGCGACTTCTCAGCACTTGGAACTATAGTCTGTTTGTAGAGGTGGGAGGCTGTCTGTGTAAGTGGATACCTCCACCACATACACAATTTTCACTTTTATTATGTAGATAGATAGATAGATAGATAGATAGATAGATAGATAGATAGATAGATAGATAGATAGATAGATATGCATTTTGTTTTTGTTTTTCAAAGCTCTATTTTTTCCCAAAAAGGAGCAGGAATAGTTCAGGAAGGCAGGGTTATGAGGTTTTGCAGTAATATCATAACAGGATCATGAATTGCCAAATTGGCACAACTGCATGATTAAAGAGACATGTGATATTGAAGGTGCTCAGGACCCTCTCCATCCTGAGTCCCTCTTCAGAGGTGAGAAGGATGGGATAGAAATGCCCTACATAAATAAATAAACAAATAAATAAACAAATAAATAAATAAATGATAGTGTGACTGTACTGGAGATGTGGGTTTGTGAAATACAGTCCTTAGTGATATCTGAAATTTTTGTTTTTGTTTGTATGTGATGACAATTTATCTAGACTATCACATTTTCTCAGATGGAGAATGCGCAAACATATTTTAAACTTCAAATATGAAGAAAACGGAAAGTGACAGATTAATTCATTCAGGGCTTTGAGTTTACCTCATAAAAACAGAGTTTTGATTTCCTGCGTATTTCACTGTGTTAGTATGAATTTTATTCTTCCTTGTCTTTAACATTTAAATGATAGGTAAATACAACATGAACTACTTCTTGGCTCATGTTGTAAATAGCTGGGTAACTGTGCAAGTGTGGACAAACACTGCTTCACCTTTTCACTTTTTCTGGAGGGGGGTGGGGGGGAGAAGTAACTATTCATATATTTATTATGTCAGAATATGAAAATTTAAGTAATGTGAATGTCAGAGAAAAAGGTGATAAATTGCCTTGTTCCCACATACTCTGATCCTACCTTTTATCATCTAAGGACAAATATTACTTTTAAAAAATTATGTTGAATATTCTTTTCATATTTTATTTTGGTTCCATGTCATCTGTGACTTCTTAGCATTCATTCACAATTCCAATTTAATTGTAAAAATGTGTGGTAGGATTTATAATCCTTAATGACGAACCATGCTAATTGTTCTCCTAACATGTTGTGTCATATACATTATTGATATCATTGAGTTGAGGGACAGATTCTAAGAGAAAGCCAGAATTGTTGAGGTGACAGAAGTGATATAATATCAAGATTTTATGAATTTTATGAATGTTTTAGGAATGAATTTTAGGAATGGGAACTGTAGTCTACTCCCATTAGCTTTATGTTCCTATCAAAACATTCAAATGTTTTTGAATGTTTTGATGGGAACATAAAGCTAATGGGAGTAGACTACAGTTCCCATTAGCTCTCACCAGCATGAGATTTAGTGAGTAATGCTGGGAGTTGTAATTAAAGAACATCAAGTGTGAAGATAAATTCTCTGGCTAGAATTCACTTGGATAATTATGAATATTTAACTATTGTAGTTATGTAGCAACTACACAGTGACTGCCTGTCTGATCCTGCAATTCTCATTTAGTGGGTAGTAGCCATTGTGATTAAAGGAGTCATTCCTCTGGTGATTGGGAAGCTGCTGACTCATTTCCCCACTCTCTCTTGAGAATGATCCACATAGCAAAAGGCAGAAGCAAGATCTCTGCCACAATTCCCCCCTTGTACTGGACACTGCTTGTGTGAGTAGGTGGTAAAAACATGTTTCCCAAGGAGCCTTCTACACTGCCATATTACATTATCTGCTTTGAACTGGATTATATGAGTCTACACTGCCATATAATAGAGTTCAAAGCAGATAATCTCAATTTTATATGACAGTGTAGAAGGGGCCAAAAAGACAGGGTAACAAACCTCCATCAATCACACTAGCTGCTACCAATAAGTAAGGATTGGGGTATTTTTGAAGACCTTATATGTCCCCTAATATTGGGATTACAAAACTTTAGCTCAGTTGTTCCCAAACCTTTCTGGTCATAGTACCCTTCAGAAGACTTTCCCCACGGAATCCTAACTGTCCCTAATTATCATGCTGAACCCTAATTCTGTCCCTAAGCATTGTGAACTCACAAAGTTCTTCCTTCTTTCTTCTAGTCCAATTATTTTGTATAATGTAGGTTTGGTGGAAAGGAGATTGAAAATTTGTTTTTAAAGCAGATATACGTTGAATTTCAATAAGATCTTCATACTCTTAATGAAAGTAAAAGACTGGGACTTGAAAATGGTAAATATGGAAAGGATAAAAGAGGAATTAAGAGACTTAGATTGGTACAAGTATTTACAATTGGGTAAATGGTCAAGTGATATAAGGAAAAAGTATAATAGAGGTAAAAATAGAAAAGATGATAACTCAAAGGGAGACTAAAGAAGAGAATATAACATTAAAAGGTACAGTAAGTGATATCTATCAACTGTTATTAAAGAATGAACAGGAACAAGATTATTTGAAGGAAGTATGGGAAACAGACTTGGGGGGAAAAGTGAATAATCAGGAATGGGTAAAGATATGGAGTATGAGATTGCTAAAAAATATGTCTATAAGAATCAAGGAAAATTACTATAAAACAATATGGAGGTGGTATCTAACTCCCATTAGATTAAATCAGATTGATAAAAAATACTCAAATCAGTGTTGGAGAGGTTGTCAGGAAATAGGGACATACCTTCATATGTGGTGGTCATGTAAAATTATGCAAAATTTTTGGGAAAGCATATTCAAAGAAATAAGAGCAATAATAAAAATAGAGATTAAGACTACACCAAAATTAGCTTTATTACTTATACATGACAATACAATTCCATCACAAGAGGAGAAAGAATTGGTTTCTAATTTGATAATAGCAGCTAAATTGCTAATAGCAAAATACTGGAAAGAAAAAAAAAGAAATTCAATTAGAAGAATGGTATAGGGAAATTTGGAATATAGCTATTAATGATAAGCTAACCTGCAATATTAAAATTAAAAGGGGAATATGGAAACAAACAGATTTCTGGAAAATATGGGAAAAATTTATTGAGTATATTTTTAATGAGGGAAAGGGGTACAAGCCAGCAACAGAAACAATTACATTTTGGAATTGTGAAATAGCATGAGTAGGTTGGTCCTGGTGAAGGGGGCACAAACTAAGGGCAAAGGGAAGATCGGGGAAATGGTATAATACTAATTATAAAGAAATAAAACATGTATAAGTAGATAAAAGGTGTGTGGTAGAGATATACATAGTATAAGTTGTAACGGAATGATAAGAAATATGCTTAAAGATGTATTTGATTATTTTTACTGTTAGGTTGTATATAATATGACAAATTCTTTTATCTAAGATGTTGTAAAAAGAGGGAAGAATGTATGCTTAT
Source organism: Anolis sagrei (assembly GCF_037176765.1). NCBI lineage: Eukaryota > Metazoa > Chordata > Lepidosauria > Squamata > Anolidae > Anolis > Anolis sagrei. Next base: position 145,092,693 of record NC_090025.1, read on the forward strand.
ACATGTTGTTTGATAAATGTATAATAAATTTTTTTTTAAAAAAAGATCTTCATACTCTGACACAGATTTTTAAAAGATTTTTATAGATTTTTTTTTTCACAGAACTCCTATGATATCTTCGTGGAACCCGAGGTTTCTGTGGAGCATGGTTTGGGAATTGATGCTATAGATTATTATTTGAAACAACTCAAGTGAATTTTGACCTCCATCCCCACCACCATTGGCTATAATTCCGTGTATTCAAAGCCAAATCTGTGTATTCTTCATTCTTGTTCAAGCAGTCCCTTCCAGAAGAAGGTGTAGCCTCCTTTTCCTTCCTTCAGCTACCCCTCTCCTACTTTCCCATCTCTTGAAGTGTTGCTATATTGATGTTAAAGCTCCGCTCCCTTGCAATTATAGCAGACTTGCGTTCAGGGCATTCTTTGTCTCTGTTGTCCAACAGTTGTCCGTATGTTCCACATTCCAAAGTTCATTTTTTCTATTTTGACCACAAGGTGGTGAGTCCTCTGGACGTGGCAATCCAGTCAGGGTTAAGAGAGGCAGACTATGTTTAGAGCACCTTTTATAAACCCCTCCCCATATGGGGCAACTAGAGTGGCTCTTAAATAGAATACAGTTGCTGTGTCAGCTCTTGGCAGACTTTAGAATAGAATCATAGAATCATAGAATCAAAGAGTTGGAAGAGACCTCATGGGCCATCCAGTCCAACCCCCTGCCAAGAAGCAGGAATATTGCATTCAAATCACCCCTGACAGATGGCCATCCAGCCTCTGCTTAAAAGCTTAAAAAAGAATAATAAACAAGCTCACAAGGAGGGTTCCTTGGACACACATTTATTATTCAATTTCACCAAAGCAAAGTGAAAGCTAGATCTGACTCTGTTCCTGTCAAGTTGTAGTATTTTATCTATCCACCCCATCACCTCACCCCTTATGTATTCTAACAGTTACATTCAATTCCTACAGAACATGAAGCATCTCCCTCATCCCCCCCCCCCCCAATAGTCCAGATGGCCCTTATCAGACTTTAGAATTTCACTCCCATACTGTCACAGAGTGGATGGGCAGCTTATTGATCTAAGCTTGGACAGACACATCCTGACATCCTGGACTTCTCAACTGCTTTGGACCTTGAGGCAGAATGACTGAATCCATATCCACAGCCTATATGCCAGTCTGTGGCTAGGGGCTTCCAAATTTCACAGTTCTGCCCTTGTTCCACTTCCTGATTGCCATGGAAATTTTGTTGGTTTTACTTTCTTTTTATTGTAAGATGTCCATTTGTGAATTTGTTTTATGTGTGGAGATCAGTGCACACCCAATCATCACACAGTCTTCACAAAATGAGGTTCACATCCAGAAGCATGCTTAACCCAATAACTAATGGCTTCTTTTCTGTTGCAGCCTTCTTCTTCACAGCTATTTCAACATGCACTATGCTATCATCTGCCTGTTCCACCATTGAGGACTTAGGATTATGTTTGTTCTGGTTCCTCCCCTGTGACCTTGCTAACCAGAAAGACCCCCCCCCCCCCCCCAGGAGCACATGACTTTGATTGCTTCACCTGCAGGTTCACCAGAACACACAAACCTCTTCACCACAACAAGGTGACAGTCCACTAAAGGATACTATAAAGAGCACAAGATATGAGTAACGGGAAAGATTCCAGTTTGGCTAGAAACATCATGGACCATTCTGAAAGTTCTGACAGTTAAAAACCTAAACACAAATACAGATAGACACAGATGAGTAATACAACTTGCATCTCAGCTGCAGTTCAGAAACTGTTTTCCCTCATGGACCCATGTTTATGTCAGGTTGAATGAAAAGCACCATATGGAAAGCCTACTATGGTTCCACTGAGGACAACAAAGTAGTTTCTAAATTAAGATAATAAGACACCTCTTTTCTGGTGTCAGTTGTATGATACTTAAAATTCTAATGTTTGGATTAAGTATTGTTATCAGAAAAAATAGCTTCCTTCTGGTACTGTCTGTCTGAGGAACAAAATTACAACAATGTGAGCAAGACGTACAAGACTAGCTTTGGGAGGCAAAATTCTCAGGGATGACAGCATCCTCCAATTCCTTTGAAGAGTGTCCTCTTTAGTGCAGCCTAATATGCCCATTTCTATATGGGTCCTGAAATTATGACTTATATTAAGCCCATTTCCTGCCTTTAAGCCTAGTCTGTGAGTACAGTTCACTGAAATCAATACAAAGTAAGTGTGCTTAAAGCTTGAATGTGCACTGGAATATGCCCCTTGTCTATAATATATACCTATAATATGCCCAACCAAAACTGTGAATTATGCCCAAAAGGCTATAGAAAGACTATAGAGATCCCAGAACACTATTAGACAGTGCTCCTTACATACATACTGGCCTACTCTTGTCAAAAAGCAAGGTAAGAGTGCTTCAGATACTACAGCTTCTGAATAAATATCAACCACAGCTGTCTGATGTGGATGCATTTACAGAACTTAAATCATGGTTCCTCAGTCTGATCCTGGAAGTAGAACTTGGATTCATTTTCATTTTTTGGAGACAGAGAAAGACATTCAACCCAAAAGCTGATTTCCCACCTTCAGTGCTGCTTCCAAGACAAGAGCATTGGTTCAAACTGGATTGGTTCAAACTGATAGCTGTCCTTGTCGATTTCAGGCAAGCTTCAAAGGGCAATAAGGATGTTTATTTTGGTGACCAAAGGGCAATACATTAATACATTTTACTATCAAGCTCTCCCAGTCATTAGCTCCTTCCCTCCAAGCAACATTTAGAATAGATGAAACCTCTCAGTCACTTTTTAGGAAGATCATGACTTTTCCTAGGAAAGTTCAGAAAACCCAAGGTAATCAAGAAACAAATCAGGAAGATCTCACCTGCCACTGTCGTAAAAAAGCAAAGGTACTTTTGTTGTTATTGACTCAGCAGACAGAAAGTAAGTTAGCTAGCAAAACACTACTCTAAAATTTGTGATGATGCCGATAATACTAGGTCAAAAGCGAGAATATAAAGAAGTGGTGTTAATTTCAAGCTCCATTAGAAACACAGAGCCCAATCATGTTCTCATTCAACCAAAAAGAAAAGTATTCTGAACACTGAGGCAGGAAGCATCCTGGAGAAAATAATCAAGCATTTGTTTCTTGAATAGGTTTAAAGGCTAGAGAACATCATTACGAGATCAGGATACCCCTTTCCCCTTAACAGTTTTCAATGAGTATTTTACTAGTAAACCTAGCATGCTCATATAATTCTGCAGATGTAAACCATTCTAAATAGACTAATAAAAGGCAATGGGAATCTGAGTAAAGAACGTCACAGTTTTATGCCCACTAAGCCCCTCATGCATGCAAGCACAGGGAGCCTGCTTGCCAATAGGACCCCTTCTGCCTTTAGAGTGCATTGGTGCTGCTCAGCAATCCATCTTTCCTTCCGTTCTTCACCTTGTGTCCTGAGGTCTTTTGCTGAGAAGATGGTTACTTTGCTATGGAAAATTGTGTGTGTGTGAGGGAGGGAGAAGGGAAGGGAAGCAAGCAGGTAGATCTTGGACCAATCTGGCTTATAACAATTAGAAGAGCTAGTAGCAAAATAAAACATATTTTAGATTGTCTGCAAAGGAAAATAAAATAAAGGGACTAGAGCTTATTATGGACTGCACCACTTTCTAGGAATGAAAGCATTGCAAGAAAATTATCAAGCACACCATGACTCTGATACAGAGTGAACCATGGGTCCTTAAGCTGTAGTTTTTCATCTTGCGTAAAAAGAAAAGCACTCAAATGCAGCATTCTACATATGATATATGCCTTATACAATCTACATGTGAGATGGAGATACCTACAGATTTGGGGGGAAATCCATGGCTTTGAGAACAAAAAAACAAAAGAGCAAAGCTGTGGGGACTGGGTGTGATACCCAAGGACAAAATTGGACAGCAACAGTCAGAACGAAGCATGTTCACTGGTGACATAGCCATGGGGAAGTAGATAAAGATTACAGTTTCCTGGAATCTTTTCATGCTATGCAATTATAGAATGTTGGCTTTTATTTTTACTGCTGTAATGAAAATTTATAAAAGACTGGGATTTTCAATTGAGGGAGAGTTCAGTCAGAGAGTTCTAGTATTCCAGCAAACTAACAAGCACTGGGATTCTATAATAAAATAAATAAATAAACATTATTTATATACGGTCCTATCTCCCCAAAGAGACTCAATATGCAGCCAAGGAAGTTAAAGAAAATCATAGAAAATCATTACACATATGACTGTGTAATGTGAAAAGTTCCCATGAAAAGAACAAGGTGTGCTAACTGGAATCTAGAACAGGAGTATTTCATGTGGTCACATCTATGAAATAAATTTGCTGAAAAGGTGCTGGTGTTAGCCCATGAGTTTGGGAAAGTAAACCCTATGGGTGGTGTTGTACTTTCAGGATGAATTCAGATGGAAAGGGAGAGCAGTAGCTGAAAAAGAGCTGCGGTGGTGAGGAATGAGAAATTGGCTCTTTTCATTGTGGAAGAAGTATTGGTATTTTCAGTTATGAATTTAGGTAGAATAAAAAAGGGTTAAATCCTTTGTGGTGCAAATTCCATATTGCTTATGCATCAATATTGCATTTTTAACCTAGTGCTTTAAGACTAAATTTGAATGTTGCAAAACTACTAAGTAACATAGGAAAAAAGTTCCATAATCAAGTTAATTGAATACAGTACATGCAATTTATAACAGTTCAAATGTGACAAATGAACTATACAATCCATTGTATTGTTGTTACTATTAGCTTTTGGCTGTGTTTGTAATATTCAATTACATTGGCCATCCTAGAACCCAGAAAGAGGTATGTAGGCATGCAACATTTCCCCCTCTTTGCTCTCAAACAGCCATAAAGCAGGCAGTATCTCAATGCCGAGATATAGGGATATTTTTGAAATGTTCCATTTGCATTACATTGCTTCCTCCTCTATTTCTTGTAAGTGTGAATCTATCAGAGGCATCAGTGGCAGCTTTGCTTTTCAGGGTAACAGTAGCATTGAGGTGCTTAAAAGATGTCTCCCTGAATAGTAAGGCCCATTTTGTACTCCCAGCAGAATACTAAGGAAGTGAGAGAGCAAATTAGGTATGTTAATGCATTCAAATGGTAGGTTTATTTGGAATCCATGTGGCATATATAAATGACACTATTGTCCTTCTGAGTTCTGGAATTATAGTTAGAAAGAGTCCTGAAACATTCATCTGAACGCTTATTTCCTCACAAAATGACAGTTCTCCCCTGAACTAGCGTTGGAATCATTCATCTGAGGAATCATCTTCTGCTCCTGATCAGGGTTTCTAAAGCATTTTCAACATGTGAGCCCTTTTTACTGGAGAAACTTTAAGGCAACAACAGGTGTATAAAGGACATAGAGAGGGAGAAAGGGGAGACACACACACGTGTGGGAGAGAAGAGAAGGCAACCCTAACATACAGTCACAGTGACCCCATTTGGGGGTCCTAATTCATAGTCTAAGAAGCTGTGCTCTAGATGTTTTGGATTTCAGCACCCAGAATTCTTTACTGGCTAGGGCTTCTGAAAGACAAAGTCCAAAATACCTGGAGAAGCAAAGTTTGGCAATTAGTATGTCAGAATCTGGAAGTTCTTTGGAATCAAGAGAAACTCACAATGATGTCCACTAGAAACAAAGTCTTTATTTTCCCTTCTTGCCAGATTCTAAGAAAGTCAATTCTAACTTTCCCCTCCAACTCCCAGGCATATATCAAGAAACTATTCCCCACCCTACCCATTCTGGTCAGAAGTTGTTCTCACAGGTTCTACTTTCATTTCTCAAACCACAAGCTACAGTTTCAATTCCCAAAACACCGCCAAATGATCTTATCTATTTTACAGTCCCCAGCTTCTTCCCAACCTCCCCCCTTCATCAACATAACAAGGTGAATGGAGCAGCCACTTCTCACGGCTGTTACAGGCATCCTGACACAGTACCTTAGAATTACCATGGCTCAACAGATGCTTTGAACTATGATTTCTGTATTCCCTTACTTTTGCCATACTGCATAGCATCTAACAAGGCCTGTATGATGAAACATAGTGGGACAAAGGCTTTCTCTCCCTGATCTAGAAGGAATTAGCTGATTCATCTGAAATATGAGGACCAAAGAAATATGAAGACCTGAGGGTAGTTCATATGACTAGTCATATTTTGTTTAAATGTCCTTCTCATACTCCACACTTATTCAGAGTGGAATACATTGTCTTAGAATGTGATGGAGTTGACTTCTTAGGAGGTTTTAAAACAGAGGCTGGATGACTATCTGTTAGGAATGCTTTGATTATCTATTCCTACATGGCAGGGGGTTGCACTGGATGGACTTTATGGTCTTTTCCATTCTATGATGCTATTATTCTACTCAGCATCTTGAGAACTGTTCTCAGAAGCCCAGGTGGGATTCAGGATGTATCCGCACTGCACTACAATGGTACTTCAATAACACTTAATTCTCATGACTCCATCATCTGGAATCCTGTTATTTGCAAGTTTGTGAAGCATTTAGAATTCTCTGCCAGAAATGCCATAGAGTGGATAGCCTCTTGTATAGCTAGCCCAGCACAAGGTATTGAAGCAAAGGAATACTGCATCTTAGAATAAAACAGGTAACATCAAGATTTTAAATAATTGTATATTTGCATGTGAATGTAGGAGTCAAGTCCTGGTCAGTTCATGGACCTGACATAATAATTATGGTTTCTTAGTATGTTTGCAATCAAGGCTAATGTATACACTTTAATTCATGGAATGACTAAAACGTTGCATAAGTTTTAACAATCTTTATCAGAAGTTACACCAATTCCTATCCAAATAAACATGTTGGAGCAGTAAGATTAGATTTGCCTCATCTATCACATCATATATCAATTTGAGCAGAACAAATGTTTTATCTCTCTCAAAAACCCAGCAATCAATTCCTAAAAGACCTTGGCATTTAGGTACTCTCCTGTTCCATTAATATGTGACATTTTTATCAACTTACATATTAAGATGGCAAGTTTTATAACTGATGCAACTTAAAAGGTGCAAGGATGTCAGCAACATCAATTACAAAAAATTACAACTCTTGCTATTATCTCAGAGGCAATTAAATAAGCTGTAATTATTAGCCTAGATTCATTAGACTCATGTTCTCCTAACCTCCTCACATTGGATTATTGCAATTCTTGGCTGGCAGGCTACCTGGGTGCCACAATATTACATTGTCTGCAGTTAATGTTACAAGGCAGTAATAAAAGAACTGGTGTTGAAGCAAATAATGTAGCCTATTTTCTTCCTATTATATGGCAGATTGGTTTCCTGTTATCTTAGTAATCAAATTGTTTTTTTCTCTCTCTCTTCATGCTTGTCTCTCAAAAGTTTTACCTTGAACTATCTGGGAAAGAGAATTAGATAAGTCACTGAAGTTGACAGAAAGATGGGACAAAAATAAGACAAATAATAAAAAGAGGGTCAGGGGAAAGTGATTTATAGAAGAGACATACATGGGGTTGTAGGGAGGGACCTGGAATAATAAAAATGAACCACTATTGAAAGACAGAATATTATTTAGTGATAAAAAGAAAGAAAGAACTAGGGAGGAAGAAGAATCAGAAAGAGAGAGAAGTTGGTGTTGGCTAAACAGATATCATTTACTTGGTCTTGGTAGAGTATTATATCCACTGGAACATAGGATCATCATCATCTGATCATCTGATTCAACAGAATACGGGGAAGCTGCTGGTAAATGAGAGAGACTTAACTAGGTGGAGTAGCAGAAACTATTAATATGATTTTTTCCACATTTATTTTCAGTAACTAGACTTGTGCAATCTGGATAAACTGTGATCCGTTTCAGTGTCCTGGATTTCAAGGGGGATCCTGATCTATTTTTTTGGGACACTCCCAAATTCGGGAGGACAGAAATCTGTTTCAGATCTGGGAAGCCTATTACTGGAATTACTATTATTAATAATTATTATTATCTTTTAGAAGAATTTTCTGAAGGAGAGTGTCATACTCCAGAGCAGAATCACCTCTGACTTTAAATGCCACAACAGCTGGGTAAAATCAGCAAGCAGTTTATTTAGGAATATATATAGCCAAAGCAGTAAAAAGTAATCCACGATAAAAGTAATCCAATTCAGATTTCACAACCTCTGAGGATGCCTGCCATACATGCAGGCAAAACATCAGGAGAGAATGCTTCTGGAACATAGCCATACAGCCCAAAAAGCTTACAGCAACTCAGTAATCCAATTTAGTTCATCAGATCCAAAGGAAGATAGGAACACAGAGGCAAAGGAAATCCATGAAACTAGGCACTTGAATCCACTTGAACAATACAGAAGCATATCCCATAGGCAAAACATGAGCTAGGCAGACCTTGGTACATGAAACTTGGTGTTATCCTGATGGTGCCTCGACTGAAGCAATCATCTCTCACAAATCAATTATAAACTCATCCCTGACTCCAAAACTGCTAGGAACAGATGCTTTCTTAGTTTCGGTTTACTAGCCGTCTTTTGTTGAATCCTAGATGAGTGTTTTAATTGTTGCCCAGAATGCCTCTGTTTACTAAAACTTCTTTTCCTGTTCAAGGTCTCATTAACTACTACATCCAAATCAGCTTTATTCTCAGATAACTGACCAGGGAACTGTGGCAAAAGGCCTTTCCCAAGCCCAGGATCTTGAGAATCCTCCTGCAACAACTCAGGCATCTCTGGTCTCTCTTTAAAACTCCATTCAGGCCCAAGTGACTCCTCATCCACAAATCCACCAGACTCTGGCCTAGGAAACAAATCAACATCCCCATTCCCTTCATGAACATCAACATGAACATCATCCCCATTCTCATCATGAATATCAACACAAACATCAGACACAATCATGGGCTGAACAGGATATACAACATAGTGGAGGAGAGGAGAAAAAGAAGCTATAAGTGAAATTCTCCAAGCCCCCAAACACGAGCACGCACCCTACCCACTCATCCCATACATTCCCAACTCCCAGTCAATCCCAATACATAAAAAGAATCAAGAAAATAAGGGAAAATAAAGGAAAAATCTAAGAGATAAAAGAGAGAGGCCAAGTCAGAAACCAAGCCAAAAAAAAAAGTTGAAAATGAACTAGGGAGGAGTAAGGCGATTGGCCCAACAGTCAGGATTCACAGGGAAACCCCATATGATGCTAAATAGGGGAGGAGGAGCCGTGACTGGCTGCCACGTGGTCCCATTATGGACAGCTGGGTCCTTACCATTATGGCTGTCCGACCAAGCTGAACTAACTGGACTGGCTGAAGGGAACTGACCACTCGGAATCTATCAGTAACCTCTTATGAAACAACTAATGTTTATAAGATTCTTTGCTAGGTGGCCATGTGCCAATTTAGTGATGTTGGCTCCTGTGGAAGATCCCATATCCAGGTGAGCACTGCAGCTCAAAATTCTAGGGAACTTCTCACACAGCTTGTCCACTTTTCATCCAAGATTTCTTGCTGGATTGGGTACTTCGACCTCAAGGTGCTCCCTGAATGCACCAGTGAATATGTTCTTCTCTGACCTTTGTTAAGCATGACCAGACTCTTATTAAAACTTAACAGAAACTTAGGAAAATATCAGGATTAAAATTAGGATCAAAGAAGCAAAAATATTCAGGAGTATTGATATATAAAAATCTAAAGAGTATAGATAAGGGGAATTACAAACAAATATGGAAAGTAACAGAGAAACAAGAATTGGGAAGGGAAAGCATTAACAAGAGTGGACAGAATAAGAGCACTGAAAATGTTTATAATACCAAAATTATTATATTTATTTCAAACATTACCAAATACAGTAGAGATTATGACGATAAAGACATGGGACAGAAGAATAAGATAATGGGCAGTCAGAGAGAAAAGACCCAGAATAAGGAACAAATTGTTAAATGCAAAAGAGGAAGAGGGAGGGTGAGGGATGTGTTTAAAATCCAAAGATTGTTGGAAATACAGTATACAGAAAAATGGGTAAATATGGAGAAGAATTTTTTTGTCATGTCAGGAGTGACTTGAGAAACTGCAAGTCACTTCTGGGGTGAGATAATTGGACGTCTGCAAGGACGTTGCCCAGGAGATGCCTGGATGATTTGATGTTTTTTATCATCCTTGTGGGAGGCTTCTCTCATGTCCCCGCTTGAGGAGCTGGAGTTGATAGAGGGAGCTCATCTGCCTCTCCCCGGATTTGAACCTGCGATCTGTCGGTCTTTAGTCGTGTTGGCACAGGGGTTTAAGCCACTGCGCCACCGGGGGCTCCATGGAGAAGATAATAAATAATATTAAAGGAAAAGAAATAATATTTAGGGAATGGAAGAGGAGAGAGGAAACAGAATTTAAGGAACCCTTTAAAGAAACAGTAAAAGTGTGTGTGGAGGGGGGGGGGGGAGAGAAAGAAGAAGTTAAATCCAGGCAATGAGAATAAGATGGCAACTATATGACAAATTAATTATAATAATGATGAAATTATAGGCAGAACTTTGAGATTAATTTAAAGTAGAGGGAAAAGATTAGTGGATGATGTGTATACAGAGGATGGAAACCCTGTAGAACAAAAGGAAATTCAGAATTGCATAGGGTCAGGGAATTGGATTCAAAGCTGGACTATAAGACATGAAAATTTTAGATGGAGGGAAAAAATAGATAGTCAATTTGAGAAGGTGATTAGGAAATGTTTGAGAGAGGAGAAGTGGCAGGAGATCTGTACTAACAAATTATAACAGTAAAAGAAGAAATAATAAAGGAACTTTTCCAAACATGGAGAATGGACATGGAAATTGGGAGGGAAGACATCCAAAGGGAAATAAGTAATATAGCAAAAGGAAAGTATAATGCATTAAGGGAAGCAAGAAGGAAAATGTTACAAAAATGGTACAGAACTCCTGCACAACTTTCACGTTTTGTTTTTTTTTTACCAGGGATAAAGGATAGGTGTTGGCATTGTTGTGAACAAAGAGGGATATTTAATCATATGATATGGGAATGTGATTGAATGCAAGAATACTGGAGAACGATTGAAGGAGAAATCAATAAAATGTTAAATTTACAAATAGTAATAGTTAATAGAAATGTACTACATGCACAGATAACAGGAATTAAAAATGTACAAAAATAAAAATTGGTTGACAAATTAATAGTGTGTGCAAAAATTGTTTTAGTGAGGGATTGGAAGGATAAAACAAAATGGACATTGACTAATTGGTATAAGTATATAGTTAATATGTTAAATATGGAAATAACAAATTGCAATTGGAATAATATAGATAATATTGTAAAGGTTATAATAACTAAGAGGATGTGGGAACCAGTTAGGATTTATTTAGAGAATGTGCTAAGATGTGGAGTAGAAAAATTAAGACTGAGATTGATATTTCAAATGTAGTTTGATGTATAAATTGCATGTACAAGGAGAGGAGGTTGGGAGTGGGAAAAAGCAATAAAACTACATTAAAAATAAAATAAATAAAATAAAAACTTAACAGAAACAGCCCAGACACAGTTGTAAAAATTAATTATTGTTGCATGTTTGGATCACAAATTAAGTGCTGAATTATTTAATTATGTGCATCTCCACAAAACCCTAGGCTTTTCTTCCCCTCTGGCTGCCTGTCCTATCCCTATTACAGTTTCCTCCTGTCTCCAAACCTTCTTTCCTCATCTTTCTTCTCTTAGAGACAAGCCTCCATTTTGTATCCTTTCTCCCCTTTATGTGCTTGGCTGGTACAAACCAGATTTTCCCAACTCCTCCCTTCACAATTCCACACTGGCCAAGAAGACTGAAAGACTGCCATGACTTCCAGGGAGGAGTTTTCAACTATTAGACATCAGAGGAGCTTATGTGTGTGTGTTTATTTGTGAGCAAACCTTTAAAAGGTTTTACAGTCCTATTAGTTGGGAAACCATGGTCCAAAAAAGTAACTTTCAAAGCTCTGGTTTGGGAGATTTGCAGTCCCTGAGTAAAGTATTTGGCAATATATATGCAGCTCTTATGATCTTTAGTCTAAACTCCAGGCACTGCTGGGATGGGATCATGTGCTATAGAAAGTTTTGAGCAAACAATGTAAAGCTAATCCATGGATCTTTACATTTGGGAATCTGTACATGTGACTGTGCTGACTACTCGAAGCCCAAGGTCTAGGCTTGGCATAGTTCTGCAAATGGTGCAAATGTAAATCCAAGTTCTCTTTAAGTTGCACTTTCAACTTAAGTTGAGGGAGAAGAATAGAATTCTTAAGACACGAGCTGCAGGAAGTGATGTGTCTATAGATATCTGAGCACAGCAGCTAATGCCAAAGATGTGCTTGGCAATAAGTTGAAAAAATGGGCTCCTTTAAATTAAATAAGTTGAAAGTGGCATTAATTCTTGTAAAATAACTCATTTTAATTAAATGCACATTCTTAAAGAGATTCTTAATGTAGAACCAATGACCCATTAATCTTGAACATACTGACCTAAGACCCATGGGAGGTCACCTGGGAAGTGAAATTTAGGAGACACAGTGTAATGCAAAAATAAATAGATTCAATAACTTACTATAGGAATGGATAACATTAATCACTTGACTTCAGCACACGTACCATTCAACAAGAGAAAATTGTCTTGACATAAAACAATGATGACTGCTGTGTTCTGTCTTCCTTTTGGAGACAACTTCCCTGGGTATCCAATTCATCAGAGATAAAGAAAAAAGTGGCATTCATATAAAAATTAAGGAAAGGTACAAAACTGACTGAACGTCATATTTTGAATATATGAAATTACATTATATTGCTTGGTAAAATGGAGCCAACATGGTGTAGTGATTGGAGCATTTGATTAAGACTCTGAAGACAAAACTCTCAGTCTCTGTTCATCCATGGTGACCTTGGATGAGTAACACATTCTCATTGCCAGAAAACCCACTGATAGATTCACATTGCGGAAGCCACAAAATCAGAGACAACTTAAAACACAGCAACAACAAATATGGAAAGAAAATGGGAAAAAGAAAGATTGCACTACAAGTGGTTTGATTGAATCAAGGATGGCAAAGTCATGAGTTTATAAGACCTGAGCATAGCAGTTGATGAATGGGGTTCTTAAAGATCTTTCATTCATGCCATTAATTTTATTGCAAAGAATAACAGTAAATTTTTTTCAGAGCTAACAGTAGATACATTCTTAAGATTAAATAAATACAAACATATAGAAACAATTTATTTCTTCTTAGCTTGTTTGATCTGTTCCCTTCTCTTTGGTTAGCTAGTATCCTCCTCTCCCAATTTCACAATTCACTTCCCTTCTTTTCTTGTGGCAGTTGATGGCCCCATATCATTGGGACAATAGATCTGCTCCAGGTTTTAATCTAACTTCAGTTTTGGCAATAGCAATCAGTCCCTTGCATATCCCTTTTAAGGTTCAGATTAGGACAGTGCACAAATCAATTTTTCAAAATGGGTTCTGGCTGTTTTGGCCAGTCATAATGGCATGGGTGCCACCACCATTTTTCCCAGCCACAACAGATCACGTGACTGCCAAAAATTGCTACTTTCCATTTATTTCACCTACATGTAGAGTGCAGAGAGGCATCTGCAAACATTTTCATTTATTTTTATTAGTTTTATATCTTTCATTCCTTCTTTTTTTTACCATATTACTAGGGAAGTGAGGGTGGGTGTGCATTTGGGGTGGCTGTGAAAGGGCATTGGGGTGTGTTTGTTTAAATATTGGGGTAGTTTACTGAAGGGAGGGGATAGCCGACTCCCTTGAGTCCCCACAGTATTTAATTCCTCCCCAGGTCTAGTTGAAGGATATTAGGGGAAAAGATCCCAGAAAAAGTGGTTTCTTAAGTCAGGTGCCTTACCAGAAAGGGATCCCCAAAAAAGTGGTTACTTAGGTCTGATGCCTTAAGCCAGATCTAGTAGTATGACATTAGGGGAAATTACCCCAGATCCTCTGACGCTCTCCCATATTTTTCTTGTGGCTTCTCTGTGTGTGTGCTCCTTCCCACACACAAAAAGATTGAGCTTACCCCCATAGATACATAGATAGATGATAGATAGATAGATAGATAGATAGATGATAGATAGATAGATAGATGACATCTGTCATCTGCCATCCCTTCTGTGTCTTCCATCTGTGTTTCCATCTACTAGTCTCTCCATTTGGTCTCAGGAACACTTACCAGCACTTTATCAATTCTTGTTAGCATTTATTCAATACTTATCAGCATTCATCAGCACTTTAAGTCAGCCTTCGGCCATTTTAGGAATCATCTGATCCCATTAATAGATCATTGATAATTGTTATAAACTTTAAACCTTGTGAAATATTAATGGTGCAATACTAACTACCTCTGTTCATCCTCATAGACAGATTCTCTCCCTGCACTTTACACTTCACTCTCTCTTCACTTTATACATATGCTGCTTATATTACCTATACTGCTACTATCTAGGCACTTTAAATCTATGTTTGCATTTTATATCTTGAACTTTATATGTATAATGTCTGTACATTATGGCCAAGGGGGTGAGGGGAGGGGGGAAGGAGGAAAGAAATATGGGTCAGTGGGAAACAGAGAAGGAAAAACCTGTGAAATGGAAATTGCACAACATTCTTTATTAACTGAGCCATGGGATGAGGGTGGGGAAGGAGGGGGGCAGAGATTGGGGGGAGTACCATCTGTCGGGGGACCCCTATAGAAGTGGTGGTAGGGAAAGGGAGATACGGGAAAGGGAGACCTAAACAATTAATTTGGCCTAAAATTCGGAACAGAGTACTAAAAATTCCAAATTGTGTTCCTGACATAACTAAACTGAGTACTGGGGAAGGCAGCCCTGCTAGGTTGAGGGTGGTGCTGTTGTACGCCAGATCTGTCAATGGAAAAACATCAGTAATACATGAACTAATATTGGAAGAGCAGGCAGACCTGGCATGCATAATGGAGACCTGGTTGGACGAGGCTGGAGGGGTCAATCTCACACAGCTTTGTCCTCCAGATTACACCGTGTAGCACCAGCCAAGATCAGGGGGGCGGGGAGGTGGGGTAGCAGTGGTCTATAGGGACACCATCTCCCTGACCAGGCATCCCACTCCACAGTCAACCTTGTTCGAATGTGTCCACCTGAGGATAGGAGACCGGGACAGAATAGGGATTCTGTTAGTGTACCGTCCACCCCGCTGCACTACGGTCTCCCTACCTGAGCTAGCTGGGGTAGTCTCGGACCTGGCATTGGAGTCCCAATGGCCTGTAGTGCTGGGGGACTTCAACGTTCATGCAGAGACCTCCCGTTTGGGAGCGACTCAGGACTCCATGTCTTCCATGGTGACCATGGGGCTGTCCCAACTAGTAACTGGACCTACCCACAGTGCTGGACACACATTATACTTGGTTTTCTGCCAGGGATGGGATGAAGGTGGCTGTGTCGAAGAACTGACCATCGCTCCATTGCCGTTGACCAACCACCACCTGATCAGATTTAGACTCACTGAGCCCCCTAACCTCTGCAGGGGTGGAGGACCCATTAAGATCCACCCCAGGAGGCTTATGGATCCAGATGGATTCCTGATGGCTCTTGGGGAATTTCCCGCCGCCTCAGTAGGTGATCCTGTTGACACTCTGGTCACCCTCTGGAATGCAGAGTTGGCCAGGTCAATAGACACGATCGCTCCGGAATGTCCCCCTCTTAAGTAGCCGAGCTAAACCATCTCCTTGGTTTAGTGAGAAGTTGGCAGCAATGAAGCGAACAAAGAGGAGACTGGAATGTGTGGTGACCTCGCAACTCTGTGTATTCTTGGAAGACACAGCTTAACTAGATCCAGCGCAGTCTGGCTTTAGGCCAGGACATGGTACTGAGACAGCCTTGGTCGCCTTAGTGGATGATCTACACCGGGAGCTCGACAGGGGGAGTATGTCCCTGTTGGTTCTGCTGGATCTCTCAGCGGCCTTCGATACCATCGACCACAGTATCCTTCTGCCTTGCAGGAATGGGCCTTGGAGGTACTGTTTTACAATGGCTTTGGTCTTTCCTTGAGGGTCGCTCACAGAAGGTGTTGCTAGGAGACACTTGCTTGACCCTATGGCCATTGTACTGTGGAGTCCCACAGGGTTCCGTATTGTCCACTATGTTGTTTAACATCTACATGAAACCGCTGGGGGAGATCATCCAGAGTTTTGGGGTGTAGTGTCATCTGTACGCAGATGATGTCCAACTCTGTCACTCCTTTCCACCTGCTATTAAGGAGGCTGTTCATGTCCTGAACCAGTGCTTGGATGCTGTAATGGACTGGATGAGAGCGAATAAATTGAAACTTAATCCAGACAAGACAGAGGTCCTCCTGGTCAGCTGCAAGGCCGAACAGGACATAGGGTTACAGCCTGTGCTTGACAGGGTTACACTCCCCCTGAAGGCGCAGGTTCACAGCTTGGGAGTGATCCTGGACTCATCGCTGAGCCTGGAACCCCAGGTCTCGGCAGTGGCCGGAAGAGCTTTTGCACAGTTAAAACTTGTGCGCCAACTGCGCCCGTACCTTGGGAAGCCTGACAAGAGTGTGGCCACGGTGGTCCATGCTCTTGTTACATCCTGAATAGACTACTGCAATGCACTCTACGTGGGATTGCCTCTGAAGACTGCCCAGAAACTTCAACTAGTCCAACGTTCAGCAGTCAGGCTGCTCACTGGGGCTGGGTACAGGGAGCGCACAACACCCTTGTTACGCCAGCTCCACTGGCTGCCTATCAGCTTCAGAGCACAATTCAAAGTGCTGGCCTTGGCCTATAAAGCCCTTAACGGTTCTGGCCCAGTTTACTTGTCCAAATGTATCTCCCAGTATGATCCACTTAGGGCCCTAAGATCATCTGAGGAAACCCTGTTCATTGTCCCCCCATTGTCATAATCACATCTGGTGGGGACAAGGGACAGGGCCTTTTCTGTGGTGCCTCCCCCCGGCTGTGGAACTCCCTCCCGAGTGAAATTAGATCAGCTGCATTCCTCTTGACCTTCCAGAAACAAGTAAAATCCTGGCTATGGGATCAGGCCTTTGGAGAATAGGCTGACCTACTGACGTGTTGACTGATTTAGAACTGATGGACTGCCCTTGGATAACTTTGTTGTCTGTTTTTATATTGTTTATAGGGTTTTATACTGTTTATACTGTTTTATATTGTTATTATTACATTACTGTTAATTGTATATTTATGTTTTGATGTAGGCACCATGGGATGCCTGAGTCCCTCTGGGAAGGTTGAGAAAGGACAGGATATAAAAGCCCTAAATAAATAAATAAATAAATATGGCTGTGGTGTGGGTGCTTCAGGGGAGAAAATTCCAGAGGGAGAAGAAGGGGTACTACTGAATCTCAACCAGATTCTCCCATAGGATGCCTTTTAGATTTTTTTTTCTAGAAACTTCAAGAATTTCCTAAAACTCAGGGGATGACCCAAAAATTCTAAAACTTGAGGGGCTGACAGTGGTAAATAGGTCCTCCAAGTATTGCCATTTGCATTCTAAAATGACAGAAAGGGAGCCTTGAAGTTCCCCCATTACTGCCAATGGGCCAGATCTTCCCAGAGTGAAAACAGATCTTTTGGCTGTCAAATGGAAAAATGGCATATTTCTCTCTCAAATTTGGGAAGCTCTTGAAAAATGGAGCAGGGGTCACCAAAACTGGGACACTGAAAACAGCATGGGATTTGCCTAAATTGCACACCCCTAGTTCAGACTAAAGCCAGAAGGTTTACCCTCACATTGGTATATAAGCCAATAGTTCGTACTGCTCATTAAATCTGTCTTCCCTAGTCAAGAAAGTGGTGATGGGAATAGTGACAAAGCTTCGGTTCTGCTCTGGGCGAAAGAAGTAAGAAATATTTTTCTGTCCCACACATCCCCAGACACACTATGTCAAAATGAAAAGTCAGGTGGCCTTGGTAAATGAATTTGTAGTAATGCTTGAGGAAACTCCATTTCCCAAGGGGCAAGATGATCTGTGAGGTATTCAATGTATCCCTAAGGGACTGTAATGAAACAGTTCAATTTCCCCTGATACTTTACTGGTATAGTTCAGTCTTTCTCTTTTGGTAATGATATGATTTCTTTGTTATTGGTCTTTTTTGCACCTGTTTTGGTGGAGTAGCAAAGTATAAGAAATGCAAATAAAGGCAAAAATGAATGAATGCATGTAATAACCAACAAGTTCTTGGGCTCTAAATTTTCACTATTGGTGACTTGAATAACCCATTAAATAATTCTGTTTGCTGGTGACTGTAAGCATGATTATGGCAACCACAAAGTACTGCAAATAGTAATAATCTTTAAAAACACTTTTAAATTATTCTAATACTTTTATTGAATTAATTTTATTTATAACACTATCAAACCAAATATCATAACTTTATTCAGTTACAGTAAAATAGCCTATATGTTAAAAAACATAATAGATGCAAAAGAGGGCTACTTTTCTATTATGTCCCCCCCCCCCCAAAAAAAAACCCCAACAACAACTGGCTAATGCTAAAGCATAAAATGTTGTGACTAGGCATACCTTATTCCTCTTTCACATAATAAAAGGAAAACTTTTCTTCACTAGTAGAGCTTTTAAAATATTTTAATGCTTTCATTTTCTTTTAGCAGTTAGAGAAAAACTGCACCAGAGGCTCACAGTTCTGAAATTCCCATAGTATTAATAGGAAAATGTGTGAAGTCTATATGTGCTAGAAAATATCTGCCTGAGAGATTATGGGACAGCTGGCACACTACTGTGATGCATTGCTTTGCAGATAATATTTGGAAGAAGCTCTTCCACTTCTGTGGGAAGAAGCTCAAAGATTTGTACTGAGTATGAGTCTTAAATGCAATTTATTGTCGCTCTTCTTGAAAGCATAGAAAAACCCTGGAAAAATATATTAGTCAAACTAGCCCTGGGCACCCTTCTTTCACTCAGGCAGCTGAGACCTTCCGAATTTGGGATTTAGAAAGTAAGCCTCTTTGAAAACTGCAGAACCATTTTAAGACTAACCAGATTTACACCAAACTGCCTCAGTAAAATGAGGTAATTTGCTAGATGCTTTGTCTATGTGAGTGCATGTGTCTTCAAGTTGCCCCACAAATTTCACAGTGTTTTCTTAAACAAAAAATAGCTATAGATTTGCATGGTATTCATGGTGGTCACTCATCCAAGGGTGCATAAGTACTTGTTCTAGTTCTGTGACTACCAAGACCATATGCATCTGTAATGGACCTTTGTAGGCCGAAGCTGAAGCCTAAAAGTCAGTAAGCCGGCCTCCATGTTAGTGAGGGAATACCAGCAGAGTCAGATCAGCAGAGGGGAGGAGCTTAGCTATCCCAGGATTGGCTAGGACAGATGGGAGGAGC
The DNA here is from genome assembly GCF_037176765.1 of Anolis sagrei. NCBI lineage: Eukaryota > Metazoa > Chordata > Lepidosauria > Squamata > Anolidae > Anolis > Anolis sagrei. The sequence continues at coordinate 145,112,106 of NC_090025.1, forward strand.
TGGAGCTGTGACTGTAAAAAAGGGAGGCAGCTTCTGAGAGGGGGAGAAGGGTTTTAACAGCAGAGAGAGATTGGATTTTGAGCTGAAGGGAGAGGGTGATTTTTGAGTGAGCTGAAGATTCTTGAGGGAGGGTGGTTGAAGACAGGTGTGGCTATAGAGTGGCCTGGAGGGTCAATAGCCGCCTGTTAACTGGTGTGGAAGAAAACACGCTGGTTGTTTGTACACTCTAAAGGACAGGGTCTTCTAGGAAAGCTAGGTACGCTGAAGGGACAGATAGGTTTAGTCTGTCAGAGGGAACTTGCTCACGTTGAAGAAGAGATACCCAGTTGGGGAGTCCACTAAGCTGGTTAGGACTTAGAAACCGTTTAAGAAGATTGTGCTGTGCCAACCATATACGCTTTTGTAACTCTAAGAAGAATTCAGTTGTTTGTTCTAGTATTTATAAATAAACTTTGTTCTAGTTCAACTTTCTATAGAGTCTTCACCTTGATTCATTCCATGAAGTCTGTTCCAGTAATTTCTAACATCTTTTCGCCTCAGACACTTTAGAGGGAGTTAAAGGAAGGGCTGGGGCACAACGAGCTTTACCTCAGGCATAACATCAAGATAAATTCTCAAATCTATTTGAGTGGTGGCAGTAATTCTACCAATACACATTCACGTTTCCCCAATACACATCGAGCTTTGTGACAGAATTGTGTTGATGGCCAGCTGTGAGCAATATAACAGCCGAAGGAATGTGTGGGTGTGTGTGCCAGGGAATATATTAGTTAAGTATTATTCCCTTGGGCTCAGGCTATCTTTACAGCATCCTTAATCAGAACAGTGAATGGTGCTCCAGCATGAATTAAGGACCATAGTACCCAATGCTGGTTAGGTTCATTTGGCAAATAAACCCAAAATTCAGGCCCAACACTGGATTGGGTTCAACTGGAGTCTGCACAGGGATTCCATCTGCCACCACAGAGGCAGGAGGGAGTCCATATTGCTCAGCCCATGCCAAACACAGTTGCAGCTCCTATGTTGCAGGAACCAGCCATGACATGCTGACTACCTTTTCCCAATGCTTGCTTTGACATTAAGGAGAGTGAAAGTGTCCCAAGGGAAAAGGGAGGTAGGAGAGAAAAAAACACCTCCTCTCCCCACCCTCACAGCACTCACATTTACTCTGCCTGACATCAGAGCAAGTCCCAAGGAAAAGATTGGTGACATGTTGCAGCCGAGATTTATCAAACATAGGAAGACTGCCATCCCATGTCCCTAGGCTGCCCAAACTCAGAGAATAGAGGATGGCAGTCAGCACAGTTGTGGCTGGTTCAGCTGTCCCAACTGTCCTCACTGCCCCTAAATCAGGAGAAAGCTCAAATCTGAACAGCATTCAGACTTTTCCCTGACTTCCCGAGTAACCCAGGCTAAGGCTGTGTTAAAGTGGCCTTGGCCCAGGTTATGCAGTGTGCAGTGTGTAGCCACCATGGGTCTGATCCAAATCTATACTGACGTAATGGTTGGTGTAGATGTACCCATAGGTACACAAAGTTAGAAGAGACCACAAGGGCCATCCCTTCAATAACTAGAACAAACAACTAAGGTCCAGATGAAGTTATGCTGCACCCAAAACCTTTCAGGTGAGAGATATTGGAAATGATTTAGGAATATCCTCAAAGAAACCTAAATTTGTGCTGCATTGTGTCTCTGCCCTTGGACTTAATCAGGTTTGGATCTTATTTAATGCCCTACACCTCCTACCCCCTGCCTTTCTTCCAACAGATATTTGCAGGCAGCGCTGCTAGAAAATTGCTATGATGGAAAATGCCTGATATCACTAATCAAAGGAATTCTAGGGGCATTTATATGGCGAGGCTGCCTTGCATGGGACAGCCCAAAATGCCTCAATGAAAATGTCTGCTGGAGTTGGAGAGAGATTGTGGCAGATGAACCTTGTGGCTAATCCCCCTATATCAAGAACATTTTTGTGGTAGAATTGCACTGCCTACCTGCAATTTCCTAGGTATTGTTCTTAACAGTACTTTCATTTTAAAGTAAGAGGGATTGAAATAAGGACAACATGACATGAAATTTCTTTCCCACATAATGGCAATGTTAGTCTTACACAGCTCATAATATGGCTATGAAAATGAATTACCCTAATTTCTCATGTGTAGGTCTAGAAATTATAGTAAAAATATCAAGCCAAAAAACATGATACCATTCACTTCTCTTAGTAGTGTGGCAAAAGGCAAGAGCATAGTTCATTCCAGGAGAACTTAAAAGAAGCACCTGCTCTACTCCTCCAATGGAGGTGTTCTTTCTTTCTTTTTAATGCCTGGGTGAGGAAATGGTGGTGATGGCTAGGAATAACTGGCCTTCTAAGGCGGCATTGATGTTTCCCCCCACTTCATGGAATGACCATTGACTTATCCATGGGCCATATCAAAATCCATGCTACAAATCGCTTTTGGTCACTTCTGGAGAGAGAGAAGCAGCCATCTACAAAGACGTTGCCCAGGGGATGCCTGTATGAGTTGTAATCCTGTGGGAAGACTTCTCTCTGCAGAACATGCTTGTTCCATCAATGTTCAACATTTACACAAATGACCAGCCACTCAAGCTCTGAGGATTACCTGGGAAGGAATCCCACTTGAGCATTGCAGCACACCCAAATACCTGGGAGTTACCCTGGACTGTCCTCTGAATACCAACCAAAAAGTGGGAACTAGAAACAATATCATATGAAAACTGACTGGCACAACTTGGGGATCACAACAAGATACAGTGAAGACATCTGCCCTTGCACTTTGCTACTTGGCTGCTGAGTATGTATGCCCAGTGTGGAACACATCTCACCAGGCTAAAACAGTGGATGTGGCTCTTAATGAGATGTGCCACATTATCACAAGCTGTCTGTGCCCTACACCAATGGAGAAATTACACTTTCTAGCTGGTATTGCACCAACTGACATCTACCAGGAAGTAGCAGCCAATAATGAAAGGACCAAGGCAGAGACATCTTCAGCCCATCCCTTGTTCAGATATCAGCTAGCACACCAACGCCTTAAATCAAGAAATAGTTTTCTAATTCCACAGAGATTCTTGCAGGAATACCTCAGCAAGTGAGAGTCCAAAAGTGACAGGCTAAAACCCAGAACCCCAATCCATGGCTGATACCAAATGAGAGACTCCTTCCTGAGCACAGAGAAGATTGGGCAACTTGGAAGGTGCAGAACAGACTGCGCTCTGGCATCATGAGATGCAGAGCTAACCTTAAGAAATGGGACTACAAAGTGGAGTCCACCACATGTGAGTGTGGAGAAGACCAAACCACAGACCACCTATTACAATGCAGCCTGAGCCCTGCCACATGCACAATGGAGGACCTTCTTATAAGAACACCAGAGGCACTCCAAGTGGCCAGCTACTGATAAAAAGACATTTAATAGAATGCCAAATGTTAAACTTTGTGTTCTCTCAAATACATTGGTTCGCTCCTGATATTATAAATAAAAATAAATCAAAATCTATGATATTGACCCCCAGACCTGCCCTCGGCTTATATATGAGTATATATGGTAATATGGTCCTCTTAAACTCTACCAATACCAACATTTAGGTTTTATGACTCCAATAGCACAAATATCTATATGTCCTTCCTTATTCTCCTTATGTAGGCAAATGAAGCACTTTCATATTTTATTAACTATTTACAGAGGTTCACAAGGCTTTACATAATTCTAAATTTAGTTGCATTCTTTTCCTCCCTCCCCACATAAAGCTTGTTTTGTTTGCATTTTAAATGGTTATAAACAGCTTTGTGAACAGATTTCTGCTCAAAGTTCATTTATAAATTATAAAAGGAATTAATATTAACTTCACGGAGGGTAGGGGATCAAGAGTAAACAACTTCTGTGCAAGTTATCTACAGAGTGGTTACTTCTGAGTGCTTGCATTTGAAGAAGGCAGACTATCTACAGACCGACAAACTTGTTTTCTACAGTATTTCAAGGTGAGAAAGTATTTATGACGAATTCGCTTTGCAATACGTTCAAACAATCTGAACAGGAAAAATTCAACTACTTAGAGCGAAACAAGTTTTTCCAACTATCTTTTAAAAAGTAGTATTGCTTGTTTCCCCATGTTGTATTGCCATAAAGTATTGCTTGTTTCCCCAGAACTAAAAGTGTCACTTTACTGAGAGGAAGCTTGTCTCTAACTATAGGCTGTGTACAATTTTGTGAAGTAAAGATTGTATCTTGGCAAGCAAAATTATGTATGGATCAAATAAGTCAATGTTAATTACACTAAATTACATTTTTCTAGATTATAAAAACAGTTTGAGCAAGGAGAATAAAACAATAGAGGTGATGTGATACTATGGGAATTAAAGGAGACATTGCTTAAATCTTGATTAAAATTGTTTTAGTAGAATTACTATTATACATAGCAGTGTTATGACAGGAATTAGTACTTAAGAAGGAACAGAGAATTAAAAAAGAACATGTGCATATCTAGAATAATGTATATTGATTTTCTTTAATTAAGTTTTCTCTATTGAGGTTTAACACTGCTTAGTGAGTCTTAGAAATGAAGATGCAAGAAATGAGCAATATCTGAGTTTGTAATTTCTTTCAATCATTAAAATGTCTCGCTTGGTGATATCTGTCACCTTCGGTAATGCAATGAAGAAATGTCAAAAGAGGTTTTATTAGATGGCATTTACTTCTACAAATAGGAGGAAATTTTAAAAAGTAAACATCATAGCAGTCACTTGTGGCATGAAAGACAAATCTGCTGATATTCGCAATACAAAGGAGTTTGAGAGAGGTTGACTTTCAAATTTAAAGAGAGAGAGGAAGAAAGGGAGAGAAGGGAAGGGGGGGGGGAGATGGCAAATCTACACTGACCCTTAAATTGCACCCAATCTGATGGCTGGACTCTGGATTGGGCTCAAGAAGACTCTGCCAAGAGACTTTCTCATCTGCCACAGAAGTGGGCGAGAGTCCCCATCACTCAATGGCACAATTCATTTCCTGCTCTCTGTCCAGATATGTAATGGTCAGAGCATTTCTCAAAATTGAAATTGCTTGGGTCTAACCCATAATATGAAGAGCTGAGTTACATCTAGTTCCAGCTATTTTTGTTCTGGTGTCACTGGACAGCCACCCTAAATGCCTCGCCTTGCTTCCTGTGTTGGGTGACCTAGAGCTACAAGATGGCACAAATATTTCCACCATCACTTGACCTGGCATCAACCAAAGGAGGGAAAGTGTACCAGTGTACCCTGTCACTGTGTCCCAGTGTACCCTGTCACTTTGACTGTTGGTAGGTTAAGTGATAGGGGAAAGTAGATACTGTGTCTTAACTGGATACTGGATGTGAGAGGGAAAGGGGTCTGCCATTCTGTGTCCTTGAGTCACCTGGGACAGTAAATGCATGATGGCAGTTAGGACAGCTGTGGCCAGTTCTGGTTGGGAAGTGGCCCAACTGTCTTCACTGGTCCAAAGTTGGGAGATACTCCGGAGCCACTCTAACCTATGTGTAGCTCTGCCATTGGAGTTTCTGATGCCTGTCTCTCAAGATATGATGCAAAGTTATAGATCTATTTGGTCCATGATGACTGCTTGAATGTAGTAAGTGCACAAATTTCAATTTTGCTGGATTTCTCATTTATCCAACTTAAAAATTAAGTTGCAAATACAGCAAAAATCAAAAGTTTCTAGTATTAAAAACTTTCTTTATACTTCCCCCTAATATATACAGTTAGCCCTCCAATTAATCTATGGATTCAATCATTGACAGCTTCAAAATGTTCTTTCCTCCTTTCCCCATTCTCTAAAAGCAAAACAGAAAACATAATTTTGTCATTTTAAATAATGTCACAATTTTACTACCCCATTTTATAAAATAGGATTTGAGCATTCACAGATGTTGGTATCCATAGCATGTCCCGGAATTAAACATCAGCGGATACCAAAGGCTATTTTCATTATTGGGACAGATCTATTTCATATTCACCATTTTGTGGGCATTGTTGGATCTGCAAATCTGTCTACATAATTTTGAAAACTTCAGATTTCACCTTGTGATACAGTGATTGAAAGCCTGGATTTTATCTGCTGGAACAAAATCTAGACCTCACAAATGTCACCTACATCTATCTGTATATATAATAAAGAAGAGTGTTTGTTTGTATAGGACAGAGGAAGGACGGAGGGAGGGCGGAAGTGTATGTGCCAGCGTTCTGATTGGCTGCCGCTGTGGTGCTATTTGCATATGGTCTCTGATTGGGCAGCTTCAATAGGAGCCCCTGGTGGAGAAGAGGGTTCATGGCAGAAACGGGGCATGACAGAAGGAAATTTGCATATGGTCTCTGATTGGCCAGCCTCATTTCCAACATTCCGAGATGAGAAAGAGAGGAAAGGAAAGGCCAAAGGGGGCTGGGTCAGAACACTCCCAATATAGACCGAAATAGGCACACAGAGCCCCCATGACCCACTCGACATCCTACTGCAGTTTGGAGGAGGATGAACCATGGATGATGGGACTTGCAGTACCACCACTCACATTCTGAGACTGCTGTTAATCTCATCCAGTGACTGATCAGGACCAAACTTCGCACATAGACCTCTCATGGCCCACTGTACGTCCTGGTGTGGTTTGGCCGGGGATGGACCGTGGATTATGGGACTTGCAGTACCATTGCTCAATTCTTCAGACCACTGCAACCCTCATCCAATTACCGATAAATACCAAACTTGGCACACTGAGTCTCCATGACGCACTCTACATCCAGGTGCAGTTTGAAGGAGGATGCACCATGGACGATGGGACTTGCAATACCTACACTCCCTTCCTAAGACCATTACAACTGCCAACAATGATGGATCAGGACCACAATTTACACACTGAGTCTCCATGACGCACTCTACATCCTGGTGCGGCTTGGAGGAGGATGCATCATGGACGATGGGACTTGCAATACCTGCACTCCCTTCCTAAAACCATTATAACTGCCAACAATGATGGATCAGGACCATAATTTACACAGAGAGCCCGCATAACCCACTCTACATCCTGGTGCGGTTTGGAAGAATTTGACAGTGGATGATGGGACTTGCAGTCACTTCACTCACTTCCTGAGACCACTGAGACCCTTGCCAATGACTGATCAAGACCAAACTTGGCACAGAGAGTCCCCATGACCCACTCTACATCCTGGTGTACTTTCGAGGAGGACAGATCATGGATGATAGGACTTCAAGTACCTCCACTCTCTTTCCAAGACTGCTGCAACTCTCATCTAATGTCCGAACAAAACCAAACTTGGCACACAGAGCCCCCATGACCCACTCTACATCCTACTGCGGTTTGGAGTAGGGCATGCCATGGATGATGGGACTTGCAGTACCTTCACTCACTTACTGACACCACTGACACCTTCATCTAATGACTGATAAAGACCAAACTTGGCACACAGAGCCCCCATGAACCCACTCTATATCCTGCTGCTGTTTGTAGGAGGATGGGCCATGGATGATGGGACTTCAAGTACCTTCACTCAGTTCCTGAAAATAATGCAGCCGTTATCCAAAGACCAATAAAGACCAAACTTAGCATACAGAACTACCATTACCCACTTTCTCTAATAACCCGGGCAACGCCGGGTCCCCAAGCTAGTATAAAATAAAATAAAGTTCATTTTTCACCATATCATGTGCAAACAGCTGGGTGAATTTTTACCAACTTTTGAAAGTATGCATAGAGTGATCTGTTTGAAGAATATGTGTGATGATCACACACACACACAAAAACCCAGTTATGACTCCATATCCATGGAACCAATATATGCAGTTTCACTTATCCACATTTTTACTTCTTCACTGCCTGTATAAGCTACACTCTCTTCTCAGCATCATATATTTTGTCCCTTTCAAAATAATAAGGTTTGCTATTATGCATGCTTTCATGTAGCCATGTAAAGTCCAGGAATGTTTCCTCTGTGTCTCATTCCTTTCTTTCTGTTTCTTTGTGTGTGTGTGTGTATTTGATTTCCTGCTCTTCACCACCTCTATCATGCTCCATACAGATTAAGGACCTCATCAGATGGCTGGCAGCTGCCGCCACTAGCATTTCTCTGAAAGATGAGGCATGGAGTCCTTCACTTTGCTTTGTTTTGCTGGCTGGCAGGGCAATCACATGGGGGGAAGAGGAGTGGATGCATAGTGCACATGGCTTCCTTCATGAATCTGGCAATACAGGAGGCTTCCCATGTTGCCAGCTCTAGACCTGGGCAGTGGAAGGAAGCTATAAACACTGTGTGTGCACCTAGCTTCCGTGTAGATTGAAGTGGAGTGAAATGAGGTTAAAAAACTACCTCCATGCCTCACCCTTAAGAGCAGCACTGTCAATCTGATGAGGTCATTAAATAATAGAAAAGAAATGAGATTTAACAGTATGTATAAAATTTTGTAGGCTGATCCTTTTCATTTTAATTATGGTGTTGATACTGGACATTTTCATACATTTTTCAGATGGCCAGAGGCTGAATTTAAGATGACATTCATCTCTGTTGTTTGATTTCTTTTTCCATTTGCTTCTATTATTGTCAATACGCAGAACTCAAAAATAAAAAGGCTGGAGTAACATTAAGTCGTATATTCTTCATTGAGATAGATAGATAGATAGATAGATAGATGGATAGATGGATAGATGGATAGATGGATAGACGGATAGACGGATAGACGGATAGACGGAGAGACGGAGAGACGGAGAGACGGAGAGACGGAGAGACGGAGAGACGGAGAGACGGAGAGACGGAGAGACAGACAGACAGACAGACAGACAGACAGAGATAGATAGATAGATAATTGGATGGATAGACAGACAATAGAGAGTAGCAAAGTGCAAGAAGCAGAAATCACTTTGAAAGCAAGAGAGTTAGACATAATTTGATCATCCAGGAAACAGACTGCAGAAGCTGGAGGAAGCAAATAACATCCCACGAGAGTGTAAGAACATGAAATGATTATCAAAGGAATTCATGTCAACAAGCTGTTCACAAACTAGAATCCAAAGCAAAGCTAAAGCAGCCTCTATCCATTTTCTCCCCAAAACAAACCTTCTCCCACAAACATTAATCTAAATAAACATGTAGACTGAGCAACAGAGTAAAATACAACACACATATACATACAAAAACAAATTTCTCAGCACAATGAATGGTAGAAATCTGCCACAAGATGCAAAAAATAACTTTCATTTGCAGAAAAGGCTCGCTCATTTCACTTAGTTAATTATATTGTGACCTTCTTCTCAGGCTATCAAAAAGAAGAAAGGGCAAATAAATACTTACAATAATAGTACATTGCTAAGACACCTGGAAAAAGCATATACATGCTATCCACATGTTTAGTTCTCTTACATATACTTATTGGTTAAGAACACCTACAGAAATCTCTGAGAATCTGTTTCCAAATGTTATTAAGTAGCAAATGATAGTTTCTTAAGTGGAAAGTATATACTATTTTCCAACACTGCCATTCCTCACTCTGAAAGCAGTAGAGATTTTCATGACTGTGTCGGTTCAGCAGGCCCGTAGCCAGGATTTTGATTGGGGGGGGGGTGAGTTTGATTGGGGGGGGGGGCTGAGTCTGAGTGAAAGAGGGTCTACCCTAGCAAACCTTTCGTATCGTTACCCCAATACCCCCATACATATGAGATATATTGAGCATGGTGATCACATCATGATATGAATAAACATAACAGTTTAAATAATGTACCAGTAAACGCCTTTTCGCAGACCACCATGAGAATTTCTGGGGGGGGGGGGGGGTTGGGGGGCTTCAGCCCCCCAAGACGCCCCCCCCCCCCAGCTACATGCCTGCGGTTCAGTAAAGTAGAGTAGCTAAAATGGCTCAGGGAGTCTATCCAAATTATAGAAGCTCAGATGAGGATGAGAACCCCTTACTTACATTTCAGATGTTGAGGTGCCCGAGTCCTCAGTTGCAATATCCAATACATTTCTCTTTTCTATAGAATGTTGTTGTTTGAAAACTTCAGTCTTGTGGATGGCTTATGAATGTATACATACATTCCCGTACAGTAGTGACTGAACATTTTTTCCCCAAGGCAGAACATCAACATCCAGTTAAGTTGTGTAAACAGAACTGTTTATTAGGCGGTGCAAAATTTTTGTTAACTCATGAGTTGGATCAAATTCATTAGATTCATACTTCCGACGTAATAGCCAAAGCACAGGTGGTGTCCACACCAAAAAATTAAGAATTGAAACTTTAGTCTAGTATTTTTTTGTAAGTTGCATAAACTTCATAACTCTCTGTGACACAATTTTAATTCACAGAACAACCAAGCACTACCGGGAGGCAAAGCCAAAACATGCTGCCATGCCTCTCAACTAATCAGGCTAAAGGGGGGGGGGGGGGGTAGAGCCAGAGTTGCAGCCATTGCTCTTTAAATTCCCCAGCATCTCACTGCACCCTCCACTCATGCTCAGAAAAGAGAGAGGAGCTATGCACCAGGTTAGCTTTCCAGGCAGGCAGGCAGGCATAGGAAACTCCATTAGCTGCTGCTTAGCTTATAGCTTACTGTAGCTGAAGTTGAGGCTGACTCTGTATTGGGGAAAGAGAAGGAGAGAGAAGCTTTGCATACTGTAGAGACACCGAGACAGACACTAGCAGGCAAGAGGTTGCTTATTCTTTTTTGCAGTGGGTGGGCACTTTTTGCCTTATGACTGTTTTATATTTTCACTGAATTTTAGCGAATCTTTGAGAATTACTGCCTGGACTACATTGCTCTGTGTGTGCTGCGTGTGAATAGAGCCAAAAAGCACACAACCATTATTTTTCACCCAGCCACAACTTGCCTTGGCAGCATTTTCTAGTGCTAGTCTAATCTCTGTGTGCATAATCCAGCAAAAAAGCACACAACCTGTTGTTTAACTCTGGCACAAATTGCCTTAGCTGCTCTTTTTCTAGAACTAGTGTGATCTCTGTGTGCACAATCCAGCAAAAAAGCACACAGCCACTTGATCAATTCTGGCACAAGTTGTTTTAACTGCTTTTTCTAAAGCGAGTGTGATCTCTATGTGCATAACCCAACAAAAAACCCACAACCATTTGTAACAGTAAGGCAGGTCTACATTTTGGGAGAGAATACCAGGGGGGCAGCCATCATGAGTGAGGATGGTTGGAAGAGGGGAGGAGTTTGGAGACTCCTAGGATTGGTCAGAGCAGTTGGGAGGAGCCAAGTCAGAGGAGGGAAAGACTGTAGCTTCAGTGGGAGTGGAGAGCTGGGAGCTGAGGTGTGAAGGTGTGGAGTTTGAAATGGGTTTTCAGGGAGAGAGCTAGGAGAGAGAGTGTCTGTGTTAGACAGTGCTGTGAGCTGACAGGAAAAAGGTCAGACAACAGTCTGATCTCTTGTGAGAGCACAAGAGATTGGCTCTCCAGGCTGGTTTGGTTAACAGGAAGAACTCTAGGGTAGAGTTAGTTAATAACCCAGGGGCTACCTAGATAGGCTAGTCAGACTCATCACTATTCTCTGAAATAGAGTAAGGGTTTTGTTACCAACAGTTAGTTCTGTTTGGTTAGCTCTGTCTAGAACAAAATGAAGAGAACTGTTCAAGCAACCAATCAAGCTGAAGTACTTTTGTAACAAGTCACGCTTTTTTGTACCTCTCAGGAGTGGTTAGTTGTCTGTTTTAAAAATAAATCTTATTCTATTTAACTTTCAACAAAGTCTCTACTGTACATCATTCCATCCATTCCATTACTACAGAAAAGCCTCTCAACAAACAGTTTTGGGGTTTTTTTGGAGCCAGGGTTAAAAGCAGTGTTGGCAGGAATGGGAAAAGTTGACCTCAAATATTTTGGGTTTTTTTATTTTAAAAATCCTAAAACACATTAGGTTGGTGGCAGCTCTATTTCAAAAGAAAGTTTAAAGACAAGCAGTGTTCACTTCACCATAACACATATCCATCATTGTCTCGCTATCATATTAGAGGCACAGGGGTAGGATTTTTACCTTTTTTTTTTAAGGAAAGGAAAACCTTTGGGAAGATCCATCCTATTCGGACATAATATTAATAAGTCTCCAGCCTCGTGTCTTTGTTATAGTTTGCTTGCAGTGGTACATGTGTCCAGTCCTCCAAGTGTGTCCACAACCCTACCCCACCTCACTTCAGCCAGCCATAGGAGCTATAAAAGATTTTTTCTTGACAAAAAAATCAAGGAATTCCCCAAATGTCAGGAGGTGTCCTAACCTTTCTGAAACTAGAGGGGGAATGATGCTGTTGTTATGTTGTGTAATTGTAGAGAAATTCTAGGACATAGCTCTTATAGTTTGGTTTTTTTTTGGGGGGGGGGAACCAAAAGAATTCCTCAATAGAGGAGTAAAATGTTTTGAAACCTGGGGGGGAGGTTTAACAGTGTTAAATGTGTTCTACCACTGCAGCAAGCTTCACCCCAATAGCTCTAAAAATGAGGGAGAAAGGAGCCCTGGAAGCCCCCCCCCCCCCATACACACACACAATTACTTTAACGAAATAGTAACATAATTTCATTATTATCATAATACTAATGATTTTTTTTACTAATGATACTTTAGAAATGAAATGCCCACACCACTTAATTTTGTAATGACTTTTGAAACATTTTTTTAATCAACAGCACAGCCCTACTGTTTATATCAAATGGGTAGAAGTCACCAGCCTTCTATAGTTTAGCAGGTATGTAACATAACATCTAGCCATCACTTTGGTTGATTTAGATCATTTTTTTATCCCTTTTTCAGGTTTTTTTAAAGTAGGGGATAGATTGGCAGAAGACAACTGCTTTATTTGCAGATGGCTTGAATGGGTTCTGACTGGCCTTCATGTAACAAATCAGCTGACAATTAACAATTTGGGGGTGGAATTTGGTAGCTTTAGGGAGCTTCAAGACCACACTTTGCCCTTCCCTGGTGTTGGTGATGCCATTGGGTGAGTTATGCACATGATGCATAAATTGTGGACATCATAGTATGCATTTGTGTACGCATTGCACCCAAATGTACATGCATGTTTTATTGTGACATTGCTTGCACATTGTATTCCATTGTACAAAATTGCCATTCAAAACAAGAGTATTTTGTTTTGAATGGCAATATTTACTGTTTAGGCCCACATGCATTTATGCCATGCATTCCCAGTATGAAATATCATACCTCGTTCCAAAAATATCAGTGATCCAATAGATCGGTCAATTTCTTCTTCCCAATGTCACCAAGATTTTTGTCTACATGCACTTGACAGGTCTCCATCCTTTTTTATATATAAAGGTTGTTACTGGGACATGTAATGGCTTCTATTAGGGACCTGATGTTTCAGGTAGTGAAATGTCTGAAAGTATAACAGCTCTGTAAACTTTGTTATTGTACAAGAGTATTGCCAATAAACACAATGACCATAGGAGTGGTGTCCTTTGAAGCTCATGTTCCCAATAAAATATTGTGATGAGTTTGTTTTTGTGCTCTGAACTCATTCCTGAGTTCAAAAGTATAATCATGCTATTTTGTGTTCTCTACAAATAAATCATGGTTTTCTATTGGCAAATGTTTATATTTCTCAAAATGTGTCAATATCACCTGTTGGCTATAAGAATGAAAATCAAACTGCATCACACATGGCTTTTAGCTCCCCCCCCCTCTCTCTCACACACACACACAATTATAAAGATCAGTATACATAGAATAAGTGACCTTGGCCAGGTTGCGCTATTCCCTGTCTCTTAACTGATTAACCAGAGACCTAGATTCTTGGAAAAACAAAACAACAACAAGCATATTGTTGTCTATGTGCTGAATTTAAGAGTTAATCACTGGTATGTTACTAACACATATATGCATCAATCAATCAATTACATGAGTCCTATATAGGTTGAATTATTCAACAGGGTGCAATGGGTGTATTCTGCAGACAGCAGCAGACATACAATTGTCCTTGCAGCAATGTTTTGTATTGAAGTTGCAAATTACGTTATGTGATTCTGTGCTACAATTATGCATTGTAGTTACATATTGCAAATTGGCAGCTGGTTACTGCGCTCCCGCAAAACAAGAAAATGGCTGTGCTGTATGTGTTGTCAATTTATAGGATGGAGTCTTGGTATTCTGATCATTACAGTGCAACTCCCATATCTGCATTGGGATATGTTCCTGGATTAACTGCAGAAATACAAACTGAGAATAATAGCAACTTGATTGAAATGAACCACTTCCAGTGAAAGCATGCCATAGAACCATACTTAAGAACCTAAAATACATGAGGAGAATGTCTCACTAGCATTTATAGGTCCTCTAACATGAATCACACTGAAGGACCTAAAAAACTGTGGATCTAAAAAAATCCGAACCAACCAACCAAAAAACAAACACACAAACAAACAAAAAAGCATTCCAATACTTACTAATATAACATGTTTTAGAAATGTACATTGGTTGAGAGTACTGTACATTAAAAGTGTGTGTGCCAAATGTGAACAGATTGGTCATATGGAGCAGCTGAACTGCTTCTGTCCATGGAGTTATGATGGGAGAAACCCCCCTCTCTCCCTGCAAAATGGGCCTATAAGGCTTTGATGTTTTATCCTCAGCCAATGTACACAGTGTGTGGAGGGGTGCTATAGGGAAGAAAGGAGAAGAAAGTTCTTTTGCATAGCCAGATGTAGCCAGAATGATCCCCTTATCTCTAACAGGGGGTGGGAAACGTGCAACACTGGCAGAATGAAACTCATTTTAGCTCGAAGAAGCCTAGCCAGTGTTGAAGAATGCTAGGAGTTTTGGTTTAAGAATATCTAGAGGGCCACATGATTCCCATTTCTAAACTAGCAGAATTCACACTTTCAATGAGATGATTTGCATTTCACTTAGATAGGAACTCCACATACATAAGTAGCTAGCTGGCCATGCATGTGGAGCTGCTATACAAAGGAAGCTAAATGCACCCTGGTGTTTATATATATTGGCCTGAGACTCATTAGAAATGATGTCTTTACAACTATATACAAAAAAGTAGAAAGCAAATGTGGACCTGATATTTATTTCTCTCTTTGGGTATCATGTACCTTCTGTGTACGAATTTAAGAATAATCCACTGTTACAGTTTAGAGAGGTAATTATCTCAAAATAAGCCGTCTATTCTTTGGTGATGAGCAAGCCGAACTCCAGCTATGTTGGATAATAGTTTTCAGACATAATTTAAGCAGAAAGCCTAATGCGCCATTCTTATTGCTTTTCATTACATTTTGTTGACATGGGGATTTCATCTGAGCTTGATTCTTTTTTGTGTTCGTTTTCATTATTATTAAAGAAGGTTATTATCTTTTACAGGTAAACAAAGATGCTTCTAAAACTGCATCAAAACAATCCATGGGAGTTTAATGATATCTCGTGATTTTTAAAGAGTTGATTTTAAATAAAGTTCAGAATATCAAACACTCCTTACAAATGATGGGGATTTGGTTTACATGATGGGGAATTATATCATTGAGATGAGGGTGGGCAACTTGTTGGATTCTAGATGTTCTTGCAGTGTAACTCCCAGCATTCTTCAGCATTCACAATGGATCTCATCACACCAGAGCATGGATCCATTTTAAATCCAGTTTCTACCTTCTGCAGAATTCTGGGTTTTGTAGATTAGGGAGGAGCCCTTAAACTGCTCAGCCAGACAGGTCCTGGCCCTGACTAAACATCAAATTCCAGAATTTTGCAGGAGGGAGAAACTGGATTTAAAGTAGATCCATCTTCTAGTATGATGAGGTTGCATGCTTGTGGCAGCTGGGAACTGCGGTTTAACAACATCGGAAAACCCTTGATAAAACAGAAGCTTACTTATCAGTGTTCATGTCACACCATTTGCAAATATCAATGGCCCTTTGCAATTGTCAATAGCCTTGGATTGTATCTTTTTACAATGGTTTCTACTCTAGATTAAGAGGATTCCTCTTAATTGCGATTTTCCTGCGTCTTGGCATGGGGTTGGACTGGATGGCCCACGAGGTCTCTTCCAACTCTATGATTCTATGATTATCAAACTAGATTACAGTCTTTTAATTGATATGAACATATATTTAAAGACCATATATTGTGTTTGCATATAGGTCATCATCCATACAGTAGATGACAATATAGGTAATTATCCATAGATAATTTGACTCCCCCCCCCCAAAAAAAAAAAAAAGGTTTCACATGCTGATATATCCAAACCTGCCTTTTCTCTGGCCTCTTAGATTGGCTTTGGAGAATCAATCAAGTCATTTCCTGGATAATTAATACAGAACTCCTGTAATCTTCCTCATTTTATTTCTTCTGGGTTGAATGCAAACTTGCTAATCTTTAGAATAAATCAATTGAAATTAATGAGAAAATAAATTTCATTTCACAGAATCCCACATCCAGCATGACCAGCACCGATAGATGTGTGGGAAATTATTTTTTTCACAACCTCAGGGCTATTCTTGTATCACATTAAACTCCCCCTTCATATGAATTCCCCTCTCCCTTGGCAATGGAACAGGACCACCAAATTAAAAGCTATTTCACTCTGCCGTCACAACCAGATCCTATCAAAATGAAACTAAGATGTGCTTCTCTCTTTGTCTGGGTGGACCGCGGGGGTCTTTTTTAGAAGCTTGAGATTCCCAGCAACTGAGGCTACTACAGGTTTTGAACACCAAAACAGAATATTTATTTCTCAAAGTCCTTGCAGACTTGGCACAGCTTGTCAAAGTTACAAACAAAACAGTCAATTGGTGAAACCATAAAGATGATCTTTCTTTCTTTCTTATTTCTTCAATTACTGAGGTAATTCTTCCCCAAAAGGTAGAAAATATCCTGAAATCCTTTCACCCTAACCCCGAGCTGCTATGGATAGAAAAACAGGTTTTTCCCTATCTATAGCTCAAGGTTAGCTTTGGAGATAAAGTACTGCTCAATAATATTCAATAACTTTTCTATATCTCAATTGCTATCTATAACTCAATTGCTATCTATCTATTTATCTCAATTAGCTTCTTTAACTATATAACTCAATTATTCAATCAACTCAATCTGGCTCAATTCTTTACTCAATTGTGCTTACAATGATTTTTTTTCAGAGCTCTCTGACTGGACTTTCAGCACATCTGAGGCTTTTCTCTAAAACTGAAGGAGGCAGGGAAGATTCCAAAATGGAGATCTCAAGCCCAGGAAAAAGGGAGGTTACTAAACCCAAAGAGATACTTTCTAAGCCAATAGCTGCAAAAAGGCCTGCAGGATGGCTTTCCAGCCTCTGATGCTGTTAACTTTCAGGGTGCAGCTGAAAGTATAGCAACCCTGGGGAAATGCAAAAGAATGCTATCCCATGCAGCTAAAAGGTAATGTAAACTATGCTCCTGGAAGACGGAACATTCACAAAAGCTCTTAATCTTGGTTGTGGGCTATTGCCTGAGAATCTTGCATTATGGTGGGAACCTGCCTTCTTCTAGGCACTGCAGATGTTTGGGATGATATGAGATAATATGAAATAAGTTTATTTCTGAGACAAAAAAGTGCAAAAAGAACAAGACAAATCATCTGTTTCTGTTACTTTTGGTCGCGATAGCTCAGCAGTTCTTATTATTTATTATTTATTTTGGGTTCTTATACCCTGTCCTTCTCACCCCGAAGGGGACTCAGGGCGGCTTACAAAAGCAAGGCACAATTTGATGCCTGCAGCACAGAACAATCAACACAAAATTATATCAAACTCACAGTTAACAGTTCATGCATTATATCAATAAAATCAATACAAACCCAATTCCTCCTTCGCTAACTCATAGTTCTCATTTTCAATTCCACTTCGTCAATCCTGCTGATCTTACTCGTCTGATTGTATTATTTAATTGCTAGATTGCCCAAAGGCCTGGTCCCATAACCATGTCTTCATCCTCCTCCTAAAGGAGGGGAGGGATGATGATGCCCTGATTTCCCCCGGGAGTGAGTTCCACAGGTGAGGAGCCACCACTGAGTTCCACAGGTGAGGGGCCACCCCTGCTCCTTGTCCCCACCAACCTCACTTGTGACAGTGGTGGGGTCGAGAGCAGGGCCTCCCCAGCTGATCTCAAACTCCTGGGTGGGACGTAGAGGGAGATACGTTCGGACAGATACACTGGACCGGAACCGTACAGGGTTCCGTACAGGGTTCTTTTGAGTTTTTTATTTATCTTTAAGTACACTGGCCTGGATATCAATTTTCTTGAATTAATATGTAGCTTGCAATTATTTCCACATTCATTCTTCCCACATCATTCTGAATGTTCTTATTCAAGTCTCAGAAATATATATATGTAAACATGTGTATTTTGTGTGGAAGTGCACTTCTGAATAATTAAAAACAATGCAAATTTAGAATGAGAAGTTGCTTTAGAATGAAGTTGCTTTATGCATCAGTTCCAAACATTTAGTTTGGACAGAGTATTCTCTCAATATGATTTTGGAGAATATCTGGATTTTAAATAGCTTCTTGGAGGAGTCAACAGCAGACATTAACTACAAGGTTCTTGCAGCATTTTCCTAAAACAGTGACAAAATCAGTTTCATTGTTTGCTTGTTTTCTAAGGCTTTGCTTTATAAAACAGTTGCTCTGATATTATATATAGTAAAGTAACTTAAGGGAAAACTTCCCTGACTCCGATGTTTCAACACAATGATTTATTTAAAGTGTTTATATCACACCCTTTAGTCAAAAAGACTACAAGTAGGTTACAATAGAGATATCATGACAATGTTAATGTTGCTAGATTGCAATGTTAGTGCATGTATATGACACACTATGCCATGACAGATTTTAGCTAGTGTATTTTATTCATGATGCAAAACAAGGATAACTGCAAGTGTGTTTCAGTAATGTGCTTTATAAGAAAATATTTTTCCAGAGCTCTTGCCTTGAAACAAAGGCAAAATAATATGTGAAGCCACAAAGGAACAACACTTTGGATATATTTTGGATATGAAATTTATTTGTTGGATGCATAGTCATTAAAGCACTTGTTCTGAGCATAATTTCCTATGACTAAAATAATGAGGAGGGATACATGTGGAAACAAGATACTTTTCCTCAATTAACAGGAAACATTGTAATAAGAATGCCTTTGATATAAAACAGAGTTTCTTGCATTTTTTTTTAAAAAAATCACAAATGAATGATGAGATAAATACTTGTTTGAAAGATATTCCCACATTTTCATTGTGATAATTTGGCATGAGTCAAAATTAAGAAATTTTCACTCAAAGCAAAATAATATTTTTACTATACCATCATAGTTACTAGTTATGATTATAGGGCAAAACAATTGATCTTATCTGCAACAGGATCTGCACTTACGATGTGATTCCAATGAACCTATATGTGTGTTTGGATACCTAGCTCTACGTGGGGTTGCTCTTGAAGACTGTTCAGAAGCTTCAAATGGTCCAATGGACAGCAGCCAGGTTTCTCACCGGAGTGGGGTACTGGGAGCACACAACTCCTCTATTACAGCAGCTCCACTGGCTGCCAGTCTGCTACTGAGCACAATTCAAAAGTGATAGTTTAGTCTATAAAGCCCTAAACGGTTTCAGCCCAGCATACCTGTCCGAATATATTTTCCTCTACGAACCATCAAGGAGGTTAAGATCTTCTGGGGAGACCCTGCTCTCAGTCCCGCCTGCTTTGCAAGTGTGGTTGACCGAGACGAGAGACAGGGTCTTCTCAGTGGTGGCTCCTTGGCTCTGGAACTCTCTCCCCAGTGAGATTAGATCAGCACCCTCCCTCTTGGCTTTTAGAAAGAGAACAAAGACATGGTTATGGAACCAAGCTTTTGATTAGAAAAGTAATGCGGTACAAGAAGCAAATGTGGAATATGCACAATCAACATTGAAATGGCCCAGTCTATGTAATTGGATCATGTGATTTTAATGTTTTTATTGGGTGTTTTAATTCTTATATTTCAAGTTTTAAATGTCCTTTTTCTTGTCTTAAAGTGAATTGTCATATTGATTTTATGCTTAGTTCTATGGTGTTGATTTGTGATTTGGTTTACATATGTAAGGCATTGAATGTTGCCATTATTTGTCTCCCCTAGTGGTGAGAAATACTGTAAATAAATATAAATACTGCAAATAAATAAATAAATAAATAAATAATAGTTGCTTTAATTAGGTAATGTCTAATTTTACAGTATAAAAGATTCTAATGTCTAAATGCCCCACTTAAAGTTTCTCCTGAATGAACTGCGTTTGTGAATATCTGCATTATTTTGCAGTGGAATTTCTGGACCATATTTCAACTTGTCTTTAATTTCAGAGAACTATCAAAAGAAAAAAGCTTCTGGAATTATCCTAGAATAGTGTCGTTTATGAAGCTATCTGAATCAAGAGTTGGCAAAAAAATAAGTTGTAAGAAATGTTTCTTCTTTCTTCTTTCTCCTTGGACTCAGTACAAAGGTATAAAGATAGCTCTAAATATCCTGATGTAGGTTAAACCCTGATTTTAATCCATTTCAGCCTACAGCCAGTTTTATAAAGAAGATAGTAATGGTGACTCTGTGAATGGCATCACTACCACTTGGTGAGATGAGAAACATGGTTGATAAACATACTCCAAGCAGCAGCGTGAGTGGGCCATAGGTTAAAGCTGGAATTGTTATCAGCTTTTAAAAGGAAGTCTTTCAAAAAGGCATATTGTTGAAGTTCTGAAGTCTGGAGAAAAGAACATATATCATTCTTCCAGATGTCTAGAGAGTAGTTGGAGGGTTTACCAGAAGATCTGGAAGGACATATTCTTCTTTTTCCCCTCCCAGCCCGTGGACCACCTCCTTCCCTGATCACAGACTAGCCATTCTGGCGGGAGAGAGGTTCATTGCACTAGAAGGGGAAAGCCCAGTGGAGATGTCAGGGCATGAACATTGTGCAAAGCATAAGTTTTGTCATTGAGCAATATCAGTATAGGAATACAGTCCATATGGACTATTTTCAAAATTTTGCAATTTTCAAGTAAAACTATGAAATATTTGAAAATCTTGTTGTGTCAATCATATGTATAGATATATGCTGGAGATAAAGGACCTCATCCCATTTGGAAGGTAAAGCAAGTAGAACTTTCTTTGTGTGGCGTTTCATGGGGTTCCATTTTTAAAGAAGGCAGAGAATTTACTTACCATCATCACACAAGAAAACTTGCTCTTGCTTCTAGCTCAACCATCTACTTAATTCCCATCACATGGGCAGGTGATGTCTCCTCCACTTCAAAGATATCAGCACACTTTTTAAAACAGGCATCCTTTTTGAGACACTATTCTCCCTGGGGGTTTTTGCCCTCAAAATCCTTCCACTGAAGCAGGCCTCAACATTTTAAGTTAAAGGAGAGTATATTTCAATTGGACATTAGAAGGAAGTTCTTGATAAGGGTGGTTCTATAATGGAATCTATTACTTAGAGGTATATCAGCCTTTTCTCTAAATATCTTGAAAAAGAGGCTGGACATCTACCTGCTCGGGATACTCTAACCAGACATCCTGAATCAAGCAGATGGTTGGATGGAGGCAATGAACTTCCTTTCATTTCCATGTTTCTATGAGTCTATTGCTGCTTTTCAATGAAGGTATTGATGCATTGGAAATAGATGATTTCAATATTATTCCCATATTGGTGAAAAAATAATATGTTCCATGAAGTGAAAGGGGTCATCTGAACTCTTTTATACCATACAGTTCTATATCATAATGGATAAATCAATCAAATTATATTTAATTGATTTGAATTAATTTGGCAAAGTGAACCACTTGCATACAGATAGTCAATAATGAAATGTTAACTTTGAGAGTTATTTGCCATTTAGCTAAAATCCAATATTAACATGTAAATACGGATATTTAGGGATTGTGATTAATTGATTGGTTTTTCCTTCTTTTATGTAGAATATTTCTCTTGCTTTTTGATTTTCCATTTTATTTATGAGTGCATGAACCTGTGGAGCCCTTAGAATTATCCCTTTAAATTATGTTAGATTCTATTCACAAGTGATTTCTTTGTAAATTTTATTCCGTATATCTTGATTTGCAAGTAATAAGTATATCTTCAGATTATTGGCTTACAGAAAAAAAAGCTTTTATAATTTAATAAGCTTAGCCTTTAACAGGATTAAGCAGTAATGCATTATGTTTAGGATTATGTATCAGTGCATTTTCACTCCTAATAGAATCCAAACAGAACACAAGTGCAAGAAATGGAATTAGATGGAGTTTAATAACTCTTGGGGTTAATCGGAGATAATGCCATTGTATTGCTAGGGCTAAAATAAGCCACTCAATAAACGTGTGTAATTCTTGAAATAATGATGCATTACTTACAATCAAGAAGGATAGCAAAAATCTGACTATAGTCTATGGTTGATTACAAAAATCTGACTATATTTGTCTGACGTATTTAGGTAATGATAAACAAATAAAAACTTGGCCTCAGCTTTTCAGCAAAAATGTAATTGCACTAACAAGCAAGAAACATAAAATACAAATATTAACATCAAGGTGTGGATTCCAGAAGTCAAAGTTAAATTATGGTCACAAATTACTGCAAACAGCCATAATAAAAAGTATCAGAAAATGAAATTGAGGAAGAGACATTATAAAAGAAAAAAAGTAACAGAATTAGGCATGTGTAAAGACTACTGATAAAATGCCACATTCAGTTCTGTATTCCTGTTTCTGTACATTTTAGCTACAAGTAAGAGAAGCATTTGTACAACCAAAGGTTCCGCATCCCTCAAGCAGTGGAACAGCAATAGAGAAAACTCAAAATGACCCCCTATAGACAGACACACACACACACACATATAGAAAGATATGAATAAGTATGTTCTCTTTGTTGGAGAAAGATATGAGGATATATCTCTTTTCTCCCATGGATAGCAAGGAAGATTGATCAATGATTCTGGCATTAAGCAGTCCTTCCAACATAGCAATATTCTTCTGAAACAAGATCTCCAGCAGTTAGCTTTTATTCTCAAAAAAGGGAAATTATTTTTAAAAGATAAACATGATAATTATTATGGACAATTTCCTGCAATGTCTGGCTTGGTTTTACAAAATTGGTTTTACAAAATATTATTTGTTGACTTCATTAACTGTAGCCTTATGTATTCCAATGTATGCATGCCTGGTGTTTTTTGAAGGAAGATTTTATGTTTGATTTGAGTTAATCTTTCCCAGTTACTTTCCTGAATATAAGAGGGGAAAGTCCAGTGCCTTTATTTCAAGAGGAAACATTTTCCACTTTCATCAGGACCTTCCACAATCCAGAAAGATCAAAGGTCTTCAAAATGAATGAACTGTTAAGAGCATATTGTAAACATAGTGTAGCCACATTCAAGACATGATATGAAAGTATCACCTAATAGAGTTATTATAAATTCAGAAAGCAGTTGGGGTAAATAATAACATTTTTTACAAAGTAAGATAAATCCTTGAAGGTGGAAAATAGGAAATAGTTGTTTTCCATTCTGTCCCGTCTCTCTGAAATTCATTCCTGAATTCAAAGGTCCAGAAGGCCATTGTGAAGATAGCTAAAATGAACATGTCAATGCTGCTAGCTGCATCTCTCCCCCAAATAGTTATTTGTCCTTACTTCTAACCCCCACAAAAGTAGCCTTAAAGGATAGAAGAGATAAACATAAATGAACAAGAACTGAAAACATAGGTAATTAGTGTCTTTATCTCTTCAAGCAGGTAGGATTTGCAGCCCTCAATGCTCAGAGCTAGAGGTACATGTTCCTGTTCAACTGATGAGTGTTACATGGAGCCATGTGAATTTGTCCTATTAAGGACTGAAAATGAATAAGATACGTACATTTTATAAGAACATGTAAAAGAGCAGTGCTCAGCAAGATATCAGTCTTCAGCTAACAAGTAACCCCATTTAAAGTGCAGCGGAATTATCCCATTTTTGAAAATGAGAGTTTAGGTACAGTGATGAATGGGGGTGCACAATACATATTTAATGGAAGAAGTTGTCCTTTTGTATGAAACCCCATCATTGCAGAGAATCAAAATGATAATCTCCTTTAGAGGTAGCAAATGGCAAGATAGTTAAATTTAATAAGACCATATTAAATGTTGAAAGCATTTTTTAAAATAATAATAATAACACTAAGCAATGTATGTATAGGTGCCAATCATTGCAAGGACAAAGCCATTTTAAAAGCATCTTTTAAATTTTATTTTAGCTATTTTGGCTGCAGTTCTTAACCACTTTTAGAAAACACAATTAATGTTTTGTCACATTACTTGTAGGTCACGACAAATAATTTAACATGATTTATAGTGATATGGTGAGAATAATGGAAGTACTTATTCAAGGGAACCCATTTAAAACTAGTGATTTAAATATTATGCAGTTATTCTGAGGATTTTATGTACAATTTTCAGCTCTTGAGAAATAGTATATGTGAATATGTGCATGGGTGCATGCACATGTTAACATTTTATTTGTGTGATGGGAGAAATGGAAAGAAGTTTTAAACAGATGGTACCTAACATATGTATTAAGCTAAGCTGATGCATTAAAGCCCTAATAGCGAGTACATGTTTTTATTTCCAGTTAGGTGTAAGCCATATATGCATATGGACTTTCCCCTCTGGCTTCTTATGGGAGCAAGGAATGCATCAATATGTCAATTGCCTGTTGTTAGATTCATAGCGTAATGTATATGTTCAGAGCAGAGGACACATTATCACAGCTGGACAAAAAAAAGCCTATTGTCAATGATGTGAAAAAGAGGGAACTAAAGAAAATATTTTCTTCACAATCTTGAATGAAAAATTGAAGTTTCCACATGGTTCAGGAGCACCATTTCCTCCCAGTAAAAGCCCTTTCATGTCACTTTGTTGTTATGCACCTTCAAGTTGTTTCCATCTTACACAACCCTAAGTTGAACCTATCACATGGTTTTCTGGAGTTCCAAGTGTGTGATTAGTTCAAAATGACCCAGTGAGTTCTCATGGCTGAATGGGGATTCAAATGTAGGTCGTCCAAGTTGTCATCCAACATTCAAGCCACTATACTAGACAGCATTTAGGGTGTTGGATTCAAATTGTTATACATGGAAATAAATGTGATTCAAGTTTGTTGTTGTTGTTCATTCATTCAGTCGTCTCCGACTCTTCATGACCTCATGGACCAGCCCATGCCAGAGCTCCCTGTCAGCCGTCACCACCCCCAGCTCCTTCAAGGTCAGTCCAGTCACTTCAAGGATGCCATCCATCCATCTTGCCCTTGGTCGGCCCTTCTTCCTTTTACCTTCCACTTTCCCCAGCATAATTGTCTTCTCTAAGCTTTGCTGTCTCCTCATGATGTGGCCAAAGTACTTCAACTTTGTCTCTAGTATCCTTCCCTCCAATGAGCAGCCGGGCTTTATTTCCTGGAGGATGGACTGGTTGGATCTTCTCGCAGTCCAAGGCACTCTCAGAACTTTCCTCCAACACCACAGTTCAAAAACATCTATCTTCCTTCACTCAGCCTTCCCTAAGGTCCAGCTCTCACATCCGTAGGTTACTAAAGGGAATACCATTGCTTTGACTATGCGGATCTTTGTTGCCAGTGTGATGTTATTGCAATGGCAAATTTAGATCACATTGATTGCAAACATTGCAGTCAAAGCATCATTAAACTTGATGAAGCAAACTGTCTCTAATAGATAACAAATTCATTAATTTTTTAAAAAGGAGAATAATAGGAAGGATTAGGTTATTTTCAAATTCTCTATCTGGTCAAGATGCATATTAAACAAAACAAAGCAATGTTAGTAAAATTTCAGTAACACATGAAGACCATGACAGCAGTTTTTGTGTCCTGTAACAACAAACCAGGGATGAGCTTGCAGCACTGCCTAGTTTGAAAGAAATCAGCAATGCCATCAGCCAAATTAACAAAGCCAGCTGACCTGGTGGGATCCCTTCTGAAATCTTTAAAGAGGATGGACCTGAGCTGACAACTATACCAGCACATTGAAAAAGTGTGGGTGACTAATAAAATCCCAACAGACTTCAAGGATGCCACCATCATCACCTTTTTGTTAGAACACGTCATCAAGTTTTTCCTCTTGGCTTGGAGGTCTGTAGTAGATGCCTACAACAACATCTTTTTGAGTCCCAGTTCCCTTGATTCTTATCCAGATGCTTTCAAGCTGGTTTCCTGGTTTGCTGTCTTGCATCTCTTCTGCAGCGTAACAGTTTTTGACATATAAGGCTACTCTGCCTCCTTTCCCCTTTGTTCGGTTTCTGTGAAAGAGGTTATAGCCCTCCATGTGTACATTCCAGCGATAGGAGTCATCCCACTAGATTTCAGTGATGCCTATGACATCATATTTGTGGTGTTGTGCTAAAAGTTGGAGTTCATCTTATTTCCCATGCTCTGTACATTAGTGTAAAGACATGTGAGCCCCCAAGATCTTCCCTGAGCTGTTTATTTGGGATTATTGTGCTTTCGGTACTTGGTCCTTGTTGTGTTTGTGCAGCCTTCCATTTAGCCTTCTGGCAGTTCCCTGACATTGTGGGTAAAGTACTGTTTGCAAGGCTATTGTCCCCTCCCCCAGTGGACCTAGTTTAAAGTGCACCTAATGAGGTTTGCGAGTCTGTGAACAAAAAGGTGTTTTCCTACTTGTGTGAGATGCATGTCAGAACAGAGTCAGTAATGGACGTAATAACATCGAGATCTATACCTTAGCCCTCTCCATTGATAGCTAAGAGGCAGATAGACATTGAAAGATTGAATGAATGGAGAATGGCTGATTGGTACATGATATTTTTCACTTAGAAAATTTGGAATGTGTTATCTATTATTTTTAATCTGCTATTTCTCTCCATGAATTTAGTGAATGAATACACACAATTATCCCTAGTAGCTACATATTAGGCTAATTAGAACCTTGAAAGGTATTTCAGAGCTTATTTTATTCTTGAAAATGTTAGGATGTGTTGTTGTTATGTTATTTATTTCATAGCACCTTCAATATACATAGCACTTTGTGAAGAAAACAACAACAAAAGAAACCAAAGATATGCATTCTAAATGTAGCAAAGAGAGTATGACTTTGAAGATCTGTCCACATTTTTCATTTTTCTTTTCTTTTAAATATTTCCTCCAAAGCATACTGTTTTTATCTTCTTCTCTATCAGATATTCTTTTATAGAAAATGTAAAGGGAATATTCATCTGTTTTTCTTCTTCTTTTGCTCCTAAAATAACTAGAAATAATCATCATATTAATCTAAAGTGTTGGGCTTTTTTGTGCATGACAGTGATTGGAAGTCCCTGATTAAAATCATTTAGAACTGAGTAACAATGACTAAGGCTAATGCTGGTGTGAGATTTAATCATAAAAAGCAAGAAGAATGTGGGATCATGAGCAAAGTGACTAAGGAGGAGAATATTGTGTTATTCACCATATCTGAATGTACAGCATGGCCCCATATCCAAAAAAGATATTTTCTTGGACTTGATGAAAATGAAATCATGGATAATAATGAAACCTATTGAGATGAAGGACCTAGAAAATTCCTGGACATGTATACATGAAATTGCGAATACCAGTCCAATAGATATGAGGAACTTATAAATATCTCGGTATATCGATATTTTCATGTGAATGCCATTATATTTTTGTCTAAACATAGTCCATTTGTAAAAATTGTTTGAGCTGTTTGCCAACTGTATGCAAATTTCCCTTCTAAGATGAAAATCAACATTCAGCACAACTATAGTTAGAAAAAGAAAAAATGTGCATTGGTTGCTCCCTCATATTCCATACTGGGACAAGTTCTTTTTTCTTCCTCACTTCTACAAAAAAGGTGAGGCCCAGTAAAAGAAACATCAGAAAGACTGTTTAGTCTCCCTATGATGAGAAGCAAGCCTTCTCCCTACCATTACAGTACAGTAGGGACTTATGTATGATCAGGGCCAGGCAGCAGTAGCAGTGGTAAATCAGGTAGATGTTTTAGTATGGTAGAAGAACCATGGAAGCTGGAGGAGATGAGATGCAGAAGAGGTCTCTGGTGTCCTTAATTGAACTGATGATGCAGTAACTGAACAGCAGGAGAAGGAAGAGTTATCCTGTGTGTCAGCACCAGATGCCACCTCTATTGTGAGCCTGTTCCTCTTGCATCCAGATGGAAGTCAGGCTCTCTGAGTTACCACTTGGGATGTAAATAATATTTGTGATTTGTCTTGTCCCCTAGAGAGGCACATTTTATGCTTTTCATGCTTCATACACTTTCAAATTATTTTTGTGTTTTTTTCATGCATAAACCACTGGACTTTACACAAATCAAACATATAAAAACACACTGGTAGCAAACTAGAATTGGTTATGCATGATACAAGGTACAAAATGTGAGAAATTGAAAACTGTGCAAAACTCTGATAATCTCACCTGATGGGGGAGTCCCATTTAAAATGTTCACTCTCATGTGCAACAATGAAATGACTAAAGTCTTAGTCCCCAAAGAAAAAGCAGAGCACTGAATCAAAAATCTATGAAGGAAGATTGAAAAGAGTAACATCAGAATTGAAATATATCCATAAACTCCAGTCCATTGTGCTACAATAGATTCCTGGCATCCTACCTATATTATAACACTAGTTAACACAGCAGCCTCATGGGGGTTCTCTTGGCTAGTTTATCAACATCTCCATTCTGGTTGATTTCCCCAGGTTTTCAAGTAGGATTCTCGCTTATCCTCACCTGGAAACCCATGGCATTTCCTAGTGCTGATTAAACCTAAATCAGGTGTTCTTAGGCTGTTACAGTTGTTTAAAAATCAACCCAAATATTATTTGCCAACCACCTTCCTCTAGTTAAATCAAGTAATCAAATGCACTGTTATTGGCTACACGCACACACAAGCTTAGGTTCCTGGCAATGCCGAGGTTAGGCAATTTGTAATGCTATTTATTAGAAAAAGTCAGTTTTTTCTCCCCACCCCCGCCCAAGTATTCAAAATTGGTCATATTTTGTCACAGTGTTTGATTGTGGGTGAACAGCAATTTCCAAATTCATGTGTCAATCACCTCCAAACCTCATCAGTAGTCAAAGTTGTGTGACAACTTTGTTTTTTGTTTTTCCTGAATGCTCCCATTAGAAAAAGCATAAGGATGTGGATTCAGAGTGCTCTCTGGATGTGGCTGAACTACAACTCCCAAAATCCAATATCAATTTCTCCCAATCCCCACTGGTATTCAAAGTTGGCCACATTGGATATGTATGCCAAATTTTGTCCTGATCCATTGTTGGTTGGGATCACAGTGTTCTTTGATTCCGGGTGAACTATAATTTCCAAATTTGTGAGTCAACTCCACCCAAAAAAACCCCACTTGTATTCAAAGTTGTCCATGTTGGGTATGGTCAGTAGTTCACCAATATCCAGAGAGCACTATAAACCCAACTGTCGATGGATGTAGACCAAACTTGCCAAGTTTGGTCTACCTCCATCGTCGGGTTGGGTTTATAGTTCTCTCTGGATATTGGTGAACTACAATTCCCAAAATCATGGGTCAGTCATTCCCAAACCCTGCCACTATTCAAAGTTGCCCATGCTGGGCATGCATGCTCAACATGGACAACTTTGAATATTGGTATGTGTGCCAAGTTTGATCCAGATCCATTATTGTTTATGGTCACAGTGTTTTTTGATTGCTGGTGAACAACAAATTCTAAATTCATCAACCCCCACAAACCCCACCTGTATTCAAAATTGGCCACATTGGCTATGTGTTCCAAGTTTGGTCCAGATCCATTGTCATTTGGGTTTACAGTGTTCTTTGATTGCGAGTGAACTACCATTACCAAAATTGTGGGTCAATCACCTCCAAACCTCACCAGTACTCAAAGTTGACCATGCTGAGTCTGTGTGCAAGGTTGGTTTCCAGATCCATCATCAGCTGGGTTCACAGTGCTCTGAGTGTAGGTGAACTACAACTATCAGAATTAAGGGTCAACCTCCCCAACTACACGAGTATTCAAAGTTGGCTATGTTGGGGTGTGTGTGTGTGTGTGTGTGCCAAGTTTGATAAATATTGATAAAATGATTGATAAAAAAAAGTTTAAAAAGCCACCAGAAAACAAGAGGGAGTGAGAGCTGCCAGCACTTTGTTTCTAAAGCATCATTAGTGAAAAATTCATTACTATAACTAGAATAAGGAAATTTCATTACTCTTTTGTTACAGTAATTGTGCATAATTCAAGTACTATAATTGGGAAAAATTCAGGGGCTTCTTTCTCCTTCATTTTTACAGCTATTGGGGCAAAACTTGATACAATAGTATTTATTTATTTATTTATTTACTTTGCTTATATACCCCTGTTCTCAGCCCAGGGGCGACTCACAGCGGTGTACAACATAGGAACAACAAATAAAAACAATTCTGGCCCCAGAGTGGCCGTTGGTGCTGGGGGAGGGGTGCTGATGTCACAGGGGACAAGATGGCAATGTCCTCCTGGCTCCCCTTCTTTATTCTGGCCCCAGAGTGGCCGTTGGTGCTGGGGGAGGGGTGCTGATGTCACAGGGGACAAGATGGCAATGTCCTCCTGTAGTAGAACACATTTACCACTGTTAGCACACTGAATTCCAGAATGTTTCACTTACCCATGGTTTTTTGGAGAATTTTTGAAGTTTTTATTAAAACATGTTTTTATAAAAAAGAAAATCTGCTCCTGGTTTGAAAGTTATATTTCCTGTTTAATGGTGTAGGCCTTACTTTGAAAGTAGTTGTTCTACTACAGGAACTTTGTTTTTGTGGCACAAACTTCATTAAATTGGTGGAGACACAACTAGAAGCTATAGTTAAATGTGCTATAGCATGATGTCCCTCCCACAAAGGTGAAGTTTTTGCAGTATTATAAACTTTCCCCATGTTTCTATGATAGAACCAATTAGGAATTGACATGTATAACCCAGCAACAAAAATTAATAGTAAATACACAATCAAGGGTCATCTAGACCAAACCCCTTCTTCCAGGCAGAAGGGCACCATCCAAACTCTCCTAACATTCAAGATTTACTTACTTACTAGAGAAGTATTAGTCAGTCTCCCTCTCTGCAAATTCAACAGTTTATTGGAACTTGCTAGCTGCTATTATCCCTCTCTCTTCTATCTTGATTGCTGCTGATGCTTTCTGGATTCTCTGGCATAGAGCTCCTCCCTTCCCAAACTACATTTCCCAGAGTTCTGTGCTGTTCCCAGAAAACACTGCTACCTCCTTTTACCACTCCTAATGTCAAAGAAAGGCAGCTTCCTTGTGCTGAATATGAAACTGACTTTGGGAGCCTTCCGAGATTTACAAAACTAAAACAAAAAGGTATGGGGCAAATTTTGATTCTTTTTTTTTTTTGTAATGAGCCACATCCACATATCAGATATCATCTCATAAGGACAAACAAAAAAAATGTACACCCTAGTTTCTACATAATGTAACTTGCACCTGCAATTACTAAGGACTTACTAGGGACTAAGTATAGTAAAGGTTTTCCTCTAACATTAAGTCCAGTCGTGTCTGACTCTGGGAGTTGGTGCTCATTTCCATTTCTAAACCGAAGAGCCAGCATTTTCTGTAGACACTTCCAAGGTCATGGAGCGCCATTACCTTCCCGCAGGAGTGGTACCTATTGATCTACTCACATTTGTATGTTTTCGAACTCCTAGTTTGGCAGAAGCTGGGGCGAACGCCAGGAGCTTACCCCTCTCCCCAGATTTGAACCTGCGACCTTTCAGTCAACAAGTTCAGCAGCTCAGTGCTTTAACCCACTGCGCCACTGGGGGTTCTGGGGGACTAAGTATACTGCTAGGGATTTATTATGCCTAGTAATTATAAAGTAGGACTCACTTTCAGTTTCCAAATAAGCATGCATAGAATTATATTACTAGTCAACCAAACAGATTTAAATGGAAACAAAAACAAATATTCAGTTGTTTTTGCAAAAGAAAATGAAACAAAAAGCAGGAAATGTTTTACCAAATGTCTTTTTTTGCCTGAGGTTACATGTTCACACATGAAATAAAAAAAATAAACTTTCTCTTTTCCTTTATTGCAGTTATAATATACCAACCAGATAAGAAATGAAAACCAACACAATCAATCAACTAACGACTAGATGACATCACCTTAGACAAAAGATTTCTTCAGTGGCTGCTATACTAGTCCATCTCTTGAAATCTTTAAAATATGTGTCTGTAGTCTGATAATATGGAGACAATATATTTTAAGCTCTCTCTTATCACTTTCATACAGTTTGGCTGTCAAATTAACTGTACAAAAATCTAAGCCATTTAGCGAGCAATGGATAGTACCACAAGTTCTCATAGTAATGAATCAGACACTAGATTTTTTGCAGTATTGCAAAAAGATCCATGATTGAATGATATTTATCCTATGAGAAATATGGCTGAAGTTAATAGAGCTAAGTACATATACAGGTCATAGGATACCCTTCAAGGTATATTGTTAAGTCCATGTGTATATGATTTAAGAGATGATGCTTAGTAAACCTTCCTGTCAGCGAAGCAGCAATAGAGGACATTTCTTCAAGCTTTTCACATGCTAATAGTGCTCTTTCCGAATGAACATAGGAAAACATCACTCCATATCTTAGATTAAAAGGAAAGTAAAATTTAATTGCTGCGTTATTCAAAGCAAAATGCTCATATCAATTCATCCTGACAAAAGCAGGGGAAATAATTGGCTTATTAATATTTTATATGCAAAGTTCTTGCCACAAATATTGCAGTAAAAAGACACTGTGCCGTTATTAAAACAGAATTTAACAAATATGCAGTAATTATGAGTTCAGTGAAACTGTATTGAACCGAAAAGGAGCAATCTGTGCCTGTTCGTTGGACAAGCAATGCAAGGGGAAATATGTTTGTTTCAAACAACATCTGCTGAATTCACCATTTACATGCCGTTTTATGGTGCTGTTAAAAAAAAAGGAAAATGACACTATCAAAACAAATTAGTACAACCATGAAAGAGACAACAAACTGGAGTCACAATCTCAGGACTAACCCGTTGGGCTGCTTAAGACAGAGCAACATTTTTTTTCCATGTCAGGAGTGACTTGAGAAATTGCAAGTCGCTTCTGGTGTGAGAGAATTGACTGTCTGCAAGGACGTTGCCTAGGAGACACCCGGATGTTTTTGATGTTTTACCATCC
This sequence comes from Anolis sagrei, assembly GCF_037176765.1. NCBI lineage: Eukaryota > Metazoa > Chordata > Lepidosauria > Squamata > Anolidae > Anolis > Anolis sagrei. Next base: position 145,145,350 of record NC_090025.1, read on the forward strand.
TTGTGGGAGGCTTCTCTCATGCCCCTCCATGGGGAGCTGGAGCTGACAGAGGGAGCTCATCCATGCTCTCCCTGGATTTGAACCTCTGACCTGTCAGTCTTCAGTCCTGTTGGGTTTAACCCATTCTGCCACCAGGGTCTCCAAATTATTATTATTATTATGAACATTTATAACTCGCCCTTCTCAACCCCCGAGGCAGGCCTCAGCGCAGCTTGCAACGGCAACAATTTGATGCCACAAGATAAAACACTATAACAAATAAAACATCAATTTAAAACAGTGAATAAAACATCAAGGTAAAACAGATTAAAATCCCATTGAAACATTGTCAACAAGTCATATAGCCAATTCTAGTCCGTTCCAAAGTGCTGTCATGCTTGCTGTCCAAAGGCCTGGTCCCAGAACCATGATTTCATTTTCTTCTTAAAAGGAAGGAGGGAAGACATCAACCTGATCTCGCTGGGAAGCAAGTTCCATAGGCATGGGGCCACCGCCAAAAAGGCCCTGTCCCTCATCCCTGCCAAGCGCACTTGCAAGGCTGGCGGGACCGAGAACAGGGCCTCCCTGGATGATCTTAAACTGTGAGGAGGGATGTAGAGGGAGATGCATTCAGACAGGTAAGCTGGGCCAGAACCATATAGGACTTTATAGGTCAAGACCAGCAGTTTGAATTGTGCTTGGAAATGGACCGGAAGCCAGTGGAGCTGACACAACAGGGGGTGGGTGGTGGGTGGTAGAGCAACAAATGACATCCATCCAGATCAAGGTGCATAGACCAACCATAGATGGCTGCCTTGGTTTAGCACATTGGGAAGAAAATAAATCATAAAATGTGTCTCCTTTTCCCTTGCATTAAAATCCAACAATACTTTAAAATTGTCACACTCTCATAAAAACCCCACATCTGCCATATCATGCTGCTTAAAAGTTGGGCCAATCATGATGTGAGCTTGTATACAATGTTAGGGATACTCAAATGCTTAACTGTCCTGAGATAGAATTACCCTTTAAATTAGGTATCACTTCAATGTCTGATGTGCTTACATAAACAAAATGCTATAATGAACTTCAGGTTTGTTGAGACCAACAGAACACATCTTTTCTGTGCTTAAGGCTTTGCAAAATGATATATACCCATTCATGGAGTAAAGAAATGTATCACCAGAGAGCAGGTAATCATGAATAATGAATAAAAGAATAATGAATAAATATTTGGATGCAAATAACAAGGTCTTATTTCATTCTCTGTAGCCACTAGCAGCACATTTTGAGTAGATTATAAACTTTTTTCTTTTGCCCTTTCTGAAGCTTCCCATTTCCTCATTAAGATGTTGAAGCAGTGAGTAATAGCCAAGGGAGATGAATGTTCAGTTAAGGCATTTGTGAGATTTAATAGAAATAATACATTATTGTAACTACCACTCACTGGACAATCCCACTTTTGTAGGGTACTCTTATCATATTAGGACCATTTTTCATCGGCGCTGCTACAATGCAAGCTTTATTGTGAGGCTGAGAAGTACCTCTACAATCTTTCTTCTCTTGACTCCCTTTGGTGTTTTTATAATGAATTCTATTCCAAAAGAAGATAAAGGATTAAATTCTGAAATCTCCAGTCATTATTTTTCATTAGCCGGATTTCTACATAAAAATCATTAAAATGGTTCATTGCTGGAGAATGGGCAATCTTTTGTTGGAACCGAATATTGCAATAATATAAGGCATATCAGTTGTATTAGAAGTTAACAACCAATTTGCCAGATGCCTGAAATGTTAATGCTTCATGAGCAGGGAGTTTGTTTCACTGATATGATGCTGTGACTATTATTAATATCAGGCTAGGATAATTCATATCTATTAGACACACAGAGAAAAGGTACATATTTCTTAACTTCTTATCTGCTGCACTTTTTAACAAGACTGAAATTATATTAAATTAGAAGCTGTAAATATATTTTTAAAATACAATTGATAAGGTATTAAGCTTGGTATATGGAGACTATGCCATTAAATTTTTAGTCTGACTCTATTAATATTGTATATAAAGCTTCAAGAACAGCAAAGGATACAGCATCAACGAGATTCCCTTGCAGGAGAAGATCTATCAAGAATATCCAATAAGAGGCACACAATCAGATTTAGAATGCACACAAGTGAAATATCTAAAAGGGGAGAGTTGTATCTAGTGCTATTAAAGCTCCCATAAGAGCTTGTGTCTTCATTTCCAACAAACATAATCTAATTAGACATGTTAAGAAGAGAAACAGCACAAACCACAATTCTTTTAGCATTACAAAGCAGAAACCTACACAGAATATTCCAACATACATACAGTACATGCAAAACAAGATAAAAATAAGCCAAATCACAGAAATGGCTCAGCAATAGAAAAGCCTGGAGCAACATAGGAGATAGCCTATATAAAAATGCTACTGGAGAAGCTGTTCATCATTGAATCCCTTTTCTCTATTATGCCAAATTTATCTTCTTTATGTTAGCACTGGTGAGTCTCATTGCTGTTTTCACACATTCATTTGCAAGCTTAAAATCTGGAGCGGATTGTTTTTTTGAAAAATAAGGACAATAACACATTACGTTAGATTGCAGTCTGTCCAAGATGGCTAAAGGCCAGGACTTTTTACTGCTGTCAGTGCTGCTGCTGCTGTATGCCTTCAAGTCATGGCAACCCTAAGTGAACCTCTCACAGGGTTTTCTTGGCAGATTTGGTTCAGAGGAGGTTTGAATTTGTTGAGGAAGTGTAGGCTGCCCAAGGTGACATTTTCAAGACTGACCTGGGATTCAAACTCTGGTCTCCAGTGGATTAGTACAAGACTCAAACCACTACACCACACTGGCTCTCAAAACTGAATCCATAGCATGGATAGGCATAAGGGCTAACTAATGTTTGAAATCTAGGCAGATTGGATTTACAGATCAGTAATGTCTCCTGGCTTGAGTCCCCCAAACCTAACGGAAACATCATTTAACTATGGTCTGGTTATCACTAGAGTAGATCTCTTTCTCTACAAACAACAGGTGTCTGGAAAAATAGGTTGGGGAAGAGATTTATCATTTTGGTTATAGTGTCAAAATCATGTAAATACAAATCAGTTATGGGTAGTAAATCTTGATAACTGTTTCATATTAACAGTGGCTACATAGTTACAATCTTGGCCCTATTGCTAAGACTTTCCCTAAATCTGTTTTAGTAGGCACGGGGTGAAAGAAGTCTATTCTGCCAACAATTATTCCATTGTTGAATGCTTCTGTCAGATTTGGAAGGGATGGTGATATTTCATAAAGTAGGGATTAGTTATCCCTCTCTCTCCCCCTTCTCCCTCCTTCCCGCCCTTCTGCCTTCTCCTTCCAGACACTAGGTTCATGCTGTAGCAAAGCAAAAATAAATGTGTTTCCCCACACGCTCACTTGAAAAAATGAGGTTAGGGTTGTAGTCTCAAAGGTTAGATTTGTAGTCTTAATTGAAACCATTCCACTGATGTTAGTAAAGGAAAATGTGGTATCGTGGTGACATAGATGGTCAATGTACAATGTTTTTTCAGTGTTCAGATTATTGGGAAAAGATTGAGTTTAATGAAACCCACAAATCCTGTTCTTGATTCCTCTTTTTATATCAACATCACTCCTCATAACAGCTAAGAAGTTTATCAGAAAACAGAATCATTCGGTGATGAGTCAAGCACTGCTAATATATAATTAACATTATATCCATATCTGACATTCAGTGTGGTTATTAAGGGGTGATCAGATATCATGCATTTGACCAAGTGGTCTTTGATCCATAAAAGCTTATATCACTTCCATAATAAATCTGATAAATCTATTATGCTTTAAGATCCTACAAGACATGTGGTGTGGTACATCTGAAATGACAAAAACAGTTCCAAACCCTCCAGCACATCACAGATACAAATTGGGATATGTGTGGCCAAGCAAAATTAAAGTATAGCCAAGAGGAGATAAATTACACTGTGTAACAAAATTTGAAAAGTTTTCTGTTCCTGGTTTGAAAGTGTTCTTCCTGTTTAACAGTCTAGAACTTACTTTGAAAGTAGTTGCTATACTCCAGAAACTTCATTGAAATCTATAGCAAAATATGCTGCAGGACATCCCACAAAAACAAAGCTTTTGCTGTTTAATAAACTTTTCCCATTTTTAAATCATAGAACCAATTAGGAAATGACATTTATAACCCAGGAACAAAAATCATTTTACATAGTATAATATACAAGCTAGGAGAGGCTGCAGCACTTCGTTTTTGCCTGAGCCTACTAGGAAGGCCAAGAATCCACCCTCTCCTCCTTTTTTTCCTCTGCTAAATTAATTAGTTTGCACCAACTGAAGTAAGCAGAGGACTCAGGAAAAAACAGCACAGGGCTCGAGGAAAGCAGGAGAGAGAAATTGGTATATTTTAAAAGCAGATGAAAAATGACATGACAGAACATTAATCAAGCCTATCCTTGCAATATTGGGACAGTTAGAGGATATGCAGTTCTGGAGGATGGAACACTCAACTGGTATTACAACCTCATCACTTGGAGGTTGAGAATCACTTTCTGTGCATTGTCAGGATTTGGAAATACCTCATATTTTCTAAGTGATAACAGAGTTAATACCTCTGGCTTAATCACCTGTAAAAGTTAAGCATTACACTGGCCCATGGTTTCCACCATTGTCTTCCAGCTTCTCGAGCTCCATGTGGTGAAGTCCTTATTTAGCATCATGGGTCTATAGAGTCTCTGTACTAAAGACTGTATACATTACTTACTGTGAAACAAGCAGCATGATGGTGTTGCACTCAGCTTATTTATTTATTTGAGGTACAGGGACTTAGGGCGGTTCAGAGTGTTGGCAACAATTCAATGCCATTGATAAAAAACAGTATAAAACATAGACTCTCCCCTGATAAAACATTATTAAATGCTTCACATAAAATAACATCACATATCACACAAAGACATAGCTTGTGGACCTCCTATAGATAATGGGCTATGCACTATGTGAATAGAATGCAAGCAAGCATTCTATCTGGGCTTTTGGTCTGATATTTTCAGGAAAGGGATAGATATGTAGTTCTCAATAAGGTCCCTATTTTTAACTTCTTAACAGCTAAAAATGACACTCTACATCAAGCACAGAATAGGCCTGTAAAATCAGATAGTAAACCTTCCAGGTTAAGATTAGTTTAAACCATAATCTGGAAGTAAATTACCAGTCGAGTAAACTATTTCCCAAGTTCCAAAACAATACAGTTTTTTCTTGTTGTAAATATTGTGTGAACTATGCTCACAAAAGCCAATCAAAAAACTTCTTTCAGTATTACTCATAGCCCCCAGATCCAAAGATATAGTCTATTTATGACATCTAAAGGTATGTAGACAAATCATTTCTGAATTATTTCAACACTAAGGAAAATACCATATATCATAGAGTTTTCTTGGCAAGATTTGTTCTAAGAGTGATTTGTGTTTGCCTTTCACTGAGGGTCCTTCTATACTAAGCTAAAACCTGAGAGGAAGTGAGTTAAAACAATCCGCTTCCTCTTGCGTTTCAGTCTCTACCCCCAACCCAAAACCCAGGCTTTCCTGTGAGGGTTGCCATCCAGCCCACCATTCTCACCCCCCCCCCCCCAAACTTACCCTCTGTGCAGGACTTCTGATATGAGAAAATGACATCAGGAGGTGGGTGGGGGGAGGAGGGAAATGCCTCCTCCTTCCCCTCCCCACCTCCTGATGCCTCATGGGAGGCTTAAGGTCTGGATCTTTAACAGTGTTTAATTAATGTGGAGTATTTAATTAATGTGGGTTTAATTAATGTGGGAAAACCCAGTTTACTCTGTATTAATTTTCTTTTTCCTGAGGCATACAAATAAAACAGGTCCTGTGTTTTGGGACTGTCTGGAAGGGTCCTGAGGTTAAAAGAGCGGACTTGCTCAAGGTCACTCAATGAGTTTCCTTGGCCAAGCAGAGATTCAAATCCCAATTTCTTAAACTTTTGTGCAGTGCTCAAGCCACATCACTACAGTAGCTCTTAATTACAAACAATTTTCTGTGTGGTAAAGATGTTTTTGAACTTTACCACTACTGATTGCAAATTGAGATTATGACACTGGGTATTCCTGTGGTCTGCAGCCAGAGGAGGTATAATTGTAGATTGGTTGGGTCATTTGATGAGTTATTTGCTTTCAGAGCCAAAGACAGGGATGGGAAACACCTAGTTTGCAGCTTACTGGGTACTTTTGTTGTTATTTCTGAGCAGTGATGGAAAATAAGATCTAAAAAGGTATGGAAAATTTGGGAATATATTTCAGAACACTGAGTTTTGCTCTTCAACTAGGGAAGCTGTTGCGTAGAATAGGCCTCTGTTTTATAGTCCAAATTAGTAAGAATTACATTTGGCCATGTCTGCTTTCATTTAGCTCTGCTTTATACTCTTATGTTTTTGGTTGCTGGAATACAGTCCTGAGACACTTCCCAAAATCACCCTTATGGAAGTAAATAGTTGGTACAACTTTATCCCAGATTAATTCAGTCCATGGCAGTCCAATCCACTCTAGATTAGTCCAAATTAGAAAGAATGTGGAGTCTATCTTTTGGTTTAGGTGGCTTAGGTAGCACCTTTAATGTTCAGACCAGCAGCTATAGTGATTTCACTGCTTTACTGACATCATAGCTACCATCCATTTCTAGTTATGGAAACTTATAAAACTGGACCTAAAGTGTCTTTGCTACTTCTTTTCAACTCTGTTAATGGACAACAGTTTGTTGTCTAACTCTTAGGATTGTAGTTTTCAGTCATAATGTGATATTCATAATCTGCCAGGAGAGGTAGATGTTTTCATCTGCCTAAGTTTGAAACAAAGGTCACAGTTGTTGGACAAGTACTGAAGATGCTCATTAGCCCTCTGTCGGTTTTGGCAGGGTATTCTTTGTGCGCATCAGGCACTCTTTTAATAAAGCCATTGCATGAGCATGAAAGATGCCAGGAGCTACATCACAAGGCAGCATATGGCACAGCTGCTGTTTCTGCGCTAGCTTTTACTCCTGTTTCTCTTAGATTTGCTGACATTTTCTTCCAACTTCAGTTCACAAGAGACAAGCGCACCTGACCCCTAGTGTGCCACCTTTGGCTCACACTGGGCTTAAAACTAATCCTTTTTTCAAATAGAAAAGGAAAGCGAAAATGACAGAAGAACAGGTGTATTTGAAGTGAGATCAGTACTGGGGGGGGGGGGGGAGGGAATGTGTGATTACTGGCTTCCTGGTGTTAGAAGCTAGAGGTTATGAGCCAAAGTTTCTCTGGAGCAGAACAAATAATAAAGAAGCCCACCCCCAAATCTTGAAACTTTAACCAAGAGAACTGAGGAAATGAACCTAACTTTTTCCCCTCCCTATATATTTTACCACACACATGTTTTATGTTTTGGTCCAGCTGGTTGATATTTGATTAACAGGTTGGTGATCTGACTTTTCGTTTATTCGACCTGCAGATATGTTCCTTTATTTAAAAGTACCCACACACAGTCTACTTCTGAAACCTCTTGTATCTAGGGTTAAATAATAAATTTAGCCAAATTATTTACTATGATATATTGATTTGAATTGGATCTGTTTAGATAAACTCAGTCCAGATCCAGAGCACATGGACCAAGAAAAAAGGTACCCTTTAAAGCAAGAGTTTGTGCACCCAATAGCATCAGATAAGGAAAATGTCACTATGATGTGATCAGGAGGAGGAGGAGGAGGGAAGGTGGACTTCATTCAGGGATATTTCATGGCTTCTTTAGCAGTACCCCAGCTGCAATTCCCTGTCAGAGAGCTTCTCTAATGCTTTGCCAAACAACAAAATCAAGCATTCTATCAGATTCAGGCATGGCACTTGAAGTGGCTTTGAAGTGTTATAATTGCATAGCATGAAGGATACTGAAATGGCTAAACTACTCTCAGTATACAAGAAAAGCATGGTACACTTATATAAACAAGGGCTCATTTCTCAGCCTGTTAAACTAGAAGCTGGGTCAACTTGACCAATCTTATTTTCTAGCTGCCTTTTTTAATAGATGCATTTGAAAGGAAAGTGACTCAAGTGCTTTGTGTTCTTTTAGTATAAATCTAATTAAATTACTTAAACTATTACTACCAATTACACTGGACATTGAACAAAAATATATACATGTTCCCTTTTTTCCCTTCCTTTTGTTGATGTATCCTCATTTTTGATCCCAGAATTACATCCCTAGCTTGCTCCCATGTCCTATCCTGGGCTATGTATTGTCTCACCTGCCTGAGTTTCTCACATTTTGGCAGGATTTTATTTAGACTTCATCAGTTAATTGGACCTATTGGCTCTCCCACAGCAGCAGTGTCAGCAAGCAGAAACAGAAGGATTGAGAGGGATGGATCTTTTCAGCTCATATCACTCGCAGGTAATCAATTCATGCCAAAGCTATCACTTGAAGTCAAAGTGATGGTTTCACAAAGTGTGTGTAAACTTCAAATTACATCCCTTGATGCCACATCCAGTAAACAGCTAGTGATAGAACTCATTCACCCATGCACCATTATAGCCATCATAGCAACCCAACACACACAGAGACACACTTTATCTTTTTATTCTATAGACAACAACCTAAATGTGGTTATGGGAAATGCAAGTTTTAAGAAAGCTGCAGAATATACATGGGGAAAGGAAATTTTGCTTGCAGCCTTCTTCAAGTGTTTTTAAATTTTATGTCCCCTCTATACTTGCAAATCTATATTTAAAGATAGATAAATGGATAGATAAATAGATCGATAGATGTTTTGAACATGGAGTATTAAAGGCTAAATGGTAGTTGTGGTTCAGTTTTAGGTTTAAAGAATTTAGTCACACGAAGATTCCCTTTAGGCTATCTGCAGGGAAGAAGCAATGATGTGTGCACTAAACAACATCCATTAAGCATTTTCTAGCTTTTTGTTGCTCTTTTGGCAAGGGAAATGTTAAATGTCATCCTCTGGAGCTTGAAGCTAGGAGAGTAGCTGCAGAGTTACTGCCATAAGGCCTCTAATGACACAATGTACCAAACATGGGGGTCAGCAAAGCCAATTTAAAAAAAACAGGAAAGAAGTAAGAGAAACAACCATAGCTTGAAAGGAATGTCAATTTTTAAAATATTTTAATGTCTTTCAAGCCACTTGTACATTCAGGGCCATAACGTTCTTGATTCTTTGATTACCTCACCAACCATCATTGTTTTTTCTGTTGGGTCATGTCTTCTCATGATATCCCAGAGCAGGCCTGTAGCTGGGGGGGGGGGGGGGGGGGTTAGTGGTTCAACCCCCCCCCCCCCCAATTTTTTTTCAGGTTAAAAAAAACCCTGGTTTACTCATGAATTTTAGCTGGTTAACCAAATCCCCATGCTAAGTCTATGAGATGCAAAAATTAAGAGTCCCTCCAGAACCGCAAGCACTATCTCAAGCAAATATTGACAATTTATTCACACTGTCATTACTTGCAGCAATAGCCGATGTAGCGAAGCAACCAAGTTGGGGGCGTGGGGTTTGAATGCTCTCATCAAGGAGGCCAGACTTGGTGGAGGTGGTTGACAAGGGCGGAGCTGCAGGCTATTAAAGGCTGCTCTGCCCCCTGCTGTACTCTTTGCTTCAGAGTGACCCTACCCACCCACCCTCCCCCGAAATTTTCAAACCCCCCCCCCCCAAATTTTCAACCCTCCCCGAAGTTTTCAACCCTTCCCGAACTTTTTTCTGGCTACGGCCCTGCCCCAGAGTATGACAGTTTCATTTTAGCCATCTTGCCTTCTACTTTAGAACATATTTATTTTACCTTTTGGCAGTCCAAAGTATCTACAAAACTCTCTTCCAGCACTACATTACAAATGAGTTGATTTTGTTCCCATCAACTTGTCATGTGATTTCAGCTCCACTAAAACTGTGGGTTTGGGGGGCTGGTGTGTCTAGCTTTTCAGAAGGCCAATTGAGAAACAGGTCAAAGGAAAAAGCAGAGGTATTTATTCTCAGTGGCCAAAGAGGATGTCAGCTGAGAAAGCACTCCAAAGTACTGACATACCGCAATTGCAAATTCAGAGCATTTATTTAATTTGTCAGTTTTTCAAGAAACCCGCACTTGTTCCTGATTAGCTCAGAAACTGGCCAGCTAGAATCCACAACCTAATTGGCTCAGGGCTCTGCTCACCACCATTGCTGGTTGGCTCTTCCTTGATAGAGGGAAATTTGATAAACTGTCATTGAAACATTTGAAGTATCAGTCCATTTATCAATTCATCTCTGAGAGAGGTATAATTGGAAAGGAATATGGTGTGGCACTGGGCAATGGGCTCATTATGAGCTTTATGGTTTGGCTCCAGTGGAAACAATAAAGGTGCTTGAAGGAGATGACCTTCTAAATAGGTGCTGCAAGATTGAGGCTGGCTTGAGAAATGGGAGAAGAGTCATTCCCATAGATAACCCTGATTAAAAAGGTAACCCTGACATTAAGTCCAGTCATGTCTGACTCTGGGGTGTGGTGCTCATCTCCATTTCAAAGCTAAAGAGCCAGCGTTGTCTGTAGACACCTCCAAGGTCATGTGTCCAGCATGACTGCATGGAGCGCCGACTGCATCAGGGGAAAACAGGAAATGGACTTTGGAGCTCTGATGCAAATTCATTGTGTTTTCCCCTCATGTCTCCCAGTTCATTGTGATGGGATTATGGAAACTGGATTGTTTCCTGGGACTACAAGAAAACAAAGGCACTCACTGTATGTCCCAATGGAACCCCATCTTCTTATTTATTCATTTTACATCATTTGTAATTTGGGATCTGATTTCTCCATATCAAGCTTTCCTGTCCAGCTTTCATAACCATACATAAAAAAAAAATGAAAATACAGTGACACGAACAATCTGGACTTTGGTATTCAATCATGCATTTTTACACTTAAGGATCTTGTCTAGTTCCTTCATAGCAACTGTTTCAAGTTCTAGGTTCAATGAAGAAGAATTTTTGGCAAGAGTTGCATCTTTCTGCTAAGAATATCAAAAACTGTATAAATGCCCTGGGGCTATAAGGCCCTATATGAACATGGCTGAGCATTGAGATCTATCTTTGTGATTTTACTTAGTATCCATCACAACCATAAGTGTCAATAGTGGGCACCATTGTCAGGGTATTTTCTGTCGTGGAATCCAGAGTTCAGAAATCCTTTGAATTAGAGCTTTCCCGAAGTATGTAAGCAAAAACCTCCATTCTTAGTTCTTGTATATGAAATTAACATACTTTACTTCCAGTTTTTATATATCTGGTGATACTGTTGTTTACTAATATCACAAAGCAAAGGTACATCTGAGAAGGCAGTACTACAGATCACTACTACTTCTGAATTCGAGACTGGCAGCTTTTAGCTGTAGGAGTGTGAATCCACTCTGGGTTTTTAGTGTGAACTTTAAATAGCTGTTCAAGCTGCCCAACCCTATTCTCCTAAATCATTTAAGTGCTTTGACTAAAATCCTTTAAAGTTCACGCTAAACCCCTTAGGCGATTCACTACCCTGCTGACATGGGAACCATTACATGGTATTGACAGTGTGTCTTTACCCCTTGCCAAGCTTCTTAAAAGTTTTCTTCAAGCAACCCTTTGATGTGCTGATGCAATGCTTTTTTATGGATCAAGCAATAGGTTAAAAAGACTAAACAAAATAAAAGATGAAGGCAAACAGGAAAGCACCATCAATGAACATCTGTACTTGCCTTACAGGCCAATAAAACGAGCACTCTTATTTCATAATAATTGCTGTCTTTCTTATTTACACAGAACATTACAGCTAGTCAAGTTTCATTTTTATTTCTCTATGCAAATATATAGGATAGGTGAAGGGAAGAAACTGTCACTATAAACAAATGGCAGACAGAAACACCTAATATCTTGTACAGATGTTGTTATGTCTCCGATAGCCCGACAGGTTATTATTAAGTCAGAATTTGTTGTAATAATCTGTTAAATTTAATGCCAGTCTTCAGTGGTTGTTTGAAAGAGCTGTCATGAAGTTAAATGCTTCCCTATTTGTGCAGCAGTTATTTCAAAGTAAATCAGTAAGTAAGAAACATAGTAAGTATTATCTAGCAAATGAAATAAGGATTAAGCAAAAGTGTAATGGAAGACCATCTGAAAATTAAGACTCCCCTAGATGACAGCAGGCCATTTGGAAAGACCAAACGTATCTGGAACTTACACAATGAGCAGATATTCTATTGTCTTTTGAACAGTTGAGAGGTGTGATATTGAATGAAGTTATCGGCTACTGAACCAGTGTATAACTTGGAATTCAGTGTGTCATCACATGCTGTTATACCATTAGTATTCGGCTTCTACCATTTGATCCGGTATCTGTAATAGCAAGCCATCACAGATTTCCATCTGAAAAGGGACCACATGGCAGTCAATCTTGGTTCCTTCTCCTCTATTCGGCATCACAGTTTAATCTTTTTGATTTTCCTTTATTTTCCTGATTCTTTTTATTTAATGGGGCTGACTGGGAGTTGGAGACCTGAGAGATGGTGGGTGGGTATGCATGCATGTGTTTGGGGGCTTGGAGAGTCACCCTTTTTGCTTCTTTTTCTTAGTCCCTTTTGTTCCTTCAGAAAATACTTCTAAAAGGGATTATTAATAGCAGCAATCCCAGAAAAACAAAAACAAAAAGAAGTCTACTTCTCCTCTAGAGTAGAAAGTAGAAATAGTTTTAAGGAAGGAAAACCCCAAGTAAAAAGAAGATTGCAGGCAAGGCAAGGGAAGAGATTTTTAAGGTAGTCCAGGAAGGATAGCCCACTAAGCCCCAGGTCATCGCTCTTCCTTCCCTGGACCAACTTATAATGCTTTGGAAAGCTGCATGGCATGCTGTTGGTGCTGGGAGAAAAATGTGCATACCTGCCTCTCCTCTAGAGTGGAAACAGCTTTAAGAAACATTAAACCCGGTCTCCTCCTCTAGAAAGAGTGGGCTGGATAGGGTCCTTTAAAAACCTCATTGCTGACACACAGGCTTCCTTGAAGGGAAGAAAGGAAAGGCTCCTGTGGGGAAAGTGGGGGCTTGTAGGTTCCCCATTGCTGCTCAAAAATGCTGATGATAATGTAGTCTGTGCTCATCCAGAAGAAGACCTACAAGCCACTCTAAATGCCTGCAGAAGCATAAGAAAAGCTTGGCTTCTCACTGAACATTGAGAAAACCCAATGTGCTCTTTCAACACGCACGAGCCTGTTCCTCTGCAATGCCAAAAATACAGCTTAATGGTGTAACGTTAGCTACCTTGGCAGCCATCTCTCCACAAACATCAACATTGGCACTGAAATACAACACTGCCTGAGCTCTGTGAGTGCAGAGAGTGTCTGAGGATCAAAACATTTGTAGGGAAACCAAGATGCTTGTTTACAAAGTCATTGTCCTCCCAACCGTGTTATTTGCCTGCGAAATGTGGACTGTCTACAGACGTTGCACTAAACTCCTGGAATGATTCAATCAGCGTTGCCTCCAAAAAAAATAAATCCTGCAAATGTCTTGGGAAGACAGGCTTTATCAGTATGCTGGAAGAAGCAAAGACTTGGTTTTATTGTTGCATTGTAGAAACTGATTGTTAACTGTTTAATTGCTGCTATATTGTTTTTATTCTACTGTTACGTTGATGCCGGCATCGAATTGTGCCTTTGTAAGCCGTCCTGAGTCCCCTCCGGGGTGAGAAGGGCGGGGTAGAAATAACTGAAATAAATAAATAAATAAATAAATAAGACTACCAGCACTGAAGTGAAGATTCTCCTCCACCAACTCTGCTGGACAGGCCATGTTGTCCAATGCCTGACTGGAGGTCAGCTGTTATAGTGGCAGATTTGCACAGGAGCAGTCTGGTCACTTTGGGGCTTCTTTTTCAAGGGAAGAGGAAGAAGTGTGTTTTTGGAGTCTTGGAGTTTGTGCAGGGAGTCAGGTTCTGCTGTATGGAAAACACAGATCTGGTCCTTGGTATTGTTCTTAGGGAAGTTTTGGCATTTCAGCATTTTGAAGTTATGGCGTTATGGAAGTTATGAAACTATACATTGGCAGGCTGCAGGAAAGCAGGGTCTGGCCTAAGAGGTGCTTCTCCAAGGAGGGAGAAAAGGATATGGTAATATTTTGGATGCATGTGAATGAATGCGTGTACATGTGGTGTGAATATTGAGTGAAAATGTAATTCCCCTTTGTTTGTTTGTTAACCAATGTAATTGTAAATCCAATGTAGTTGCATAGAATCTTTATGTCTGTATGTCCAATGTCATATTTGTCTAAATGTTTTCTGTAATCTGATATACTCTCTCACACTGGAAATTGCAATAAAAAGAACCTATACTTCAAAGTCATTGAAAAGTCATTCATGACAGTTACCAACAATGCTATGGAATTCAAAGAGGTAGGAATGGAGGATGAAAGGGAGAAACATGTCAAGAGGAAGGCACGTCAAGCCAGCCCTAACCAGGACCACCTTCTATCTGGAAACCAATGTCTTCCCTGTTGAAGAATATGTGGATCAAGAATAGGTTTCCACAGTCACCTATGGACCCACTGCCAAGACCCTACACTTGGAAGGCCATCTTACTTGGACACGAGTGATTGCCGATGATGGTGATGATGATATCATTAGTCCCCTTTGCCTCAGTCTTGTCACATGTGCTCTTCAGGCATTGTTACATTGCAGGAGCATTGAAAACGTGTTTTTTTTTTTTAATGCTGGAAATAATCTTTTAACAACCCAGTTTTTTCTGCAACAATTCAGTAATCAGTTTGTGTGTCGATATCTCATAGCACTTTTGTCCATGAACAATCCATTAGTGGGTGCAGTGGACATGTGATCAGGTTATCCCTAGTTCAAGCATTCCTAAAGAAATGTCTAGCAGAAAAGCCCCAGTGTCCAGGTGGGAAAGATGATTTTTTGGATATGTTTAAACTATTATTATCCCTCTGTTCTCATTTCTGATTCTTTTGGTTTGCTGTTATATCATAGCACATTCTACTGCCGTACCATTTACTGTCATAGTACTATTATGGTTATTTAAAAAAAAAAGAAGAAAAGAAAGATGAACTAATCATAAATGGAGGAAGGGGACAAGAGGCAGTAATGGATGACAAATATGCAAATGAAGTGAATTAGATGGGAGACATTGGGCAGAAGTTTTTGTTTTTTTAAAAAACCACTCTGTTATGCACTGGACCATATATGCGCACATGTGAATATCTTAATATAAACACAAGCAGATTCACATGTGCTCATATGAGATCCCATGCATAACAGAAGGATTTTTCTTTTTTAAAAACTCTTCTGTTGGATCTCTTTCTTCACCCAATTGTTAATTCACCCTCTGCTTAAGACTGTAAAGTATAAAAGTAAGAGTTTCAGAGAGTTCTAATTGCTCTCCATTTGTTCTTCCCTTGAACCACCTACAGTATGTGTCCATTAGACAGTCCGATCAGTTGTTCATGTGCTGGAGCAGTCATGTGCTGGAGCAGTCTACATGGGGGGAGGGGGGGGGGGAGAGAGTAGGCATGAAAAGGCAACATATCTTTGCAAACCAAAGCAAAACGCTATTGGCTCAGGCATCCCGATCTAAATCATATGCCTTGAAAACTTCTTCAAATCTATTTTGGGAGTTAAAGATACACACCAGAAGAGAACAAAGACTATTACTGGTGACTAGTAATTGGGTTTGTGGAACACTGCAAAGTACAGGGATCACATTCACAACACAGGTCAAAGCAGAAATTTGAATGGGCCAAGTTCTTTCAACCTAACTATAAAACATTGTTCCCAAAGTCATTCTACTGCTTCTGATTGAATAGTTTACTGAAGGCATATGTAAAAAATCAGCCATGGGTTACTTAGACTAATCAATGCTGGCCTGTATAGAAACATCTGGCCGGGGTGGTCCATGCCTTGGTCACCTCTAGATTGGATTACTGCAATGCGCTCTACGTACGGCTGCCCTTGAAAACGGCTCGGAAATTCCAACTGGTCCAACGGGCAGCAGCCAGGATGCTAACCAGGGCTCATTACAGAGAGAGGTCAACCCTCCTATTTAAGGAGCTCCACTGGCTGCCATTTATTTTCTGAGCCCAGTTTAAGGTGCAGGTGCTTTCCTACAAAGCCCTAAACAGTTTGGGACCACCCTACCTGCGTGACCGCATCTCCGTCTACGAACCCACACGTTCACTTCGGTCATCTGGAGAGGCCCTGCTCGTGATCCCGCCCGCGTCGCAAGTGCACTTGGTGGGGACGCGAGACAGGGCCTTCTCTGTGGTGGCCCCCCGACTTTGCAATGCCCTCCCAAAAGATCTTAGACAGGCCCCTACATTGGCAGTCTTCAGAAAGAACTTGAAGACCTGGCTGTTCCGATGTGCCTTCTCAGATTAGGAACCTCCAATACCAAGTCCTAGAAGCACTTTAGTAGAACTAAGATCACTGCACACCGCACACTGCACTTACTTTATAATCCTACATTCCTCCCGCCACATCAGCACTTTTAATCCTGTACCCACTACTCTGGCCGGCTCAGTTTTATAGTGACTCAATGTATTGTTACTGTTGTTGTTTATTCTGCTTAACTGTTTTTAATTTGCTTAGGTATTTTATTGTATTTTATTATTTTATTGTTGTAGGCTTCGGCCTATGTAAGCCGCATCGAGATGCTAGCGGGGTACAAATAAAGTTATAATAATAATCATAATAGTAATAATCTTATAAAATTTATAATTTTTCCCAATTTGACTGCAAGAAAAATGAATATCAAAAGATCCTTTGAAACCAATGGCCCTAGAACTGACAGTAGCAGCACAGAAAGAGGAGGGGCAATCACAACTAAATTGTGTTGACTTAATTCTACAAGATTGTTAGAAAGTACTGCCACAGTTTTGATGCAATGATAGTTATGGTATGCAAGCTGATTCAATAGTTGGTATGGCTTAAAAGAGCTGAACTCTTGAATGAGTAGAACTGGAGAACATCTGGAAAGTTGTGCTATCATGTATATAAGATGGGGAACATGGAGGGTTATTTAACTGTTGCTGATACTTGCAATATCTGTGGCATGTTTTTTTTTTTTTTTTGCCAGAAGAGCTATATCTGCAAATTATAGTATATCTGTAGGAAGTGCAATCTGTACATCCTGCACAAAGAAAAGATGCAATTGTTTGAGGACCGTATATCTACATTCTAAATTATCAGGGAGGTTAAAGCGTGAAAAGAGTGGAAAGGCAAGAAATTGAGTAAGGAACGAGGGATATCTCTAGGAAGAGTGACATATCCAAAACAAAGGAGGAAAGTACTTGAAGGAGTACACAAGAGCAGAATTCAGAAGAAAATGTGGGCAACAATCCCCAAAACCACGCTTTCTCGGCTCCTGAAAGTTCCTCCATCCAGCCTCCAAGTCTTCCAGTCTGAGCCAGTTCATGTTATCAGATTCCTTTCTGCCCAGGGCCCAATATGTTTTCATTCCTCAACCTTGGCTATAAAACTCATGGCATGAAGGTGTTCTGGTATTTTGGACACATCCATGGCATCAAGTTTAACTTGTAGTTGGGGAAGGGGGAATTGTGTGTTTTAAAATGCATTTCAATTGTATTTTTGTGTTTTTTTGCATTTTAACCTAACACACACAGTACTAATTAATAGTCTTGTGCGCAGATCCATTTACAAAAAAAAGTCTTTGGCTAGTTCGGTTGGTTCAGACACGTGTAACAGCATGGGCTCTGCTGCCATTTTTTTTTTCCGGCCACAACAGAACAGCGTCTGACAAAAACTTGGCTGCTTTCTGTTTCTTTCTGTTAGGAGGAGGGAGGCAGCCACTAGAAGGGAAAGGATCCCAAAAAGTGTGATTTCTTCAGCCCTTGCCTTAAACCCAGGTCTCCTCTAATTACACAAGGGAAGGGATCTCAGGAAGGGGGATTTCTGTCCTCACAAATTTGGGAGGCTCCTGAAAAATGGATTGGGGCCCCCACCAAAATCTGGGAAACCGAAACAGATCAAGGTTTACCTGGATTGCACAAGCCTATCAATCAATTGTGTTTTTTTTTTTTGGGGGGGGGGGGGCTTGCTTTTGTATTTGCTTTGTTTTAAATTGATCAAAGTGTTTGGCTGTTTGCTATTTTGAGTCCCCTCAGGGAGAAAAATGGAGTATAAATAAAGTAAATAATAATAATGGGATAAACACAATTGATCCCCAGTTCTCCCTTTAAATTGTGATTATAAGGCACAGGAACTAAGACAAGAAAATCACTCCTCTGAAGTCATCAAGGTGACTTTGCAGGTTTCTACCGATGGAAGACATACTGTCAATTCTCGGAGGAAGAAGATATGATTAGTAGTAGTAGGTGCTTTCTTTTTTCTTGCAAGGAACTAAAACAGTGGTGTGTGGGGTTGATAAGAAGTTTCAAAAGGTATTCCATCTCCCATGGACACAGATACATCCTGCAACAAAAAGCTGACATAATTTGGAAAAGGCACACAACTACATACTCCACTGAGGCCTCAATGGCATATACATGAAATATTGCATGGCATATGGTGGATTTTACTCTGAAATTTCTATGGGGACCTTACTGGATCATTGCTATTATTCTAAGCATTCTGGGAGTATTTTATTTTAATTTTAGGGCACAAATGCCAGAGATTTGTGATTCTCCAAGCATTAGGCAAGACCCTTCACTAGAGAAAGGTACATCAATAATCTATAATTAACTTGCTTGACCACACCCCTATATTTGAATGTTATTGAAGAGCTTTGACTTTAGAGCAAAAGTCAAAACATTTGAGTCAGAAACTGGTCTGATCAGAAAGAAAATGAGAGAAAAACAGAGGCGGGAAATCAATCAATAAACTGAAATAAAAACCTAAGCCACCTTCTTTCATTCTGGAGTCTGTGGAAGCAGGCGTAGCTATTAGAAGTTAATCCCCGATTGTTCTTTTCTTTGACAGTCTGATATGTGTGAGGATTTAGACGGCAGAGAATGAAAATGTCACACTTATACCTTTAGGCTTGTTCTCATCTGACTAGGTTTGATGTGATTTGACGACTCGGAAGGCTGGTTTTGAATTGTCGTAGTCATGTTCAATACCTAACCTTCTGAGGGCTTGCTTGTGGCCTGAAAAACAAAAAAGTACTCTCTGTAAAACACTTTTCCCCAGGCCTGTAGATGGGGGAGGGGGAGGGGGGTTAGGGGTTCAACCCCCCCCCCCAAATTTTTCATGTTAAAAAAACTAGTTTACTCATGAATTTTAACTGGTTAACCAAATCCCCATGCTAAGTCTATGAGACGCAAAAAATTAAGATTCCCTCCAGAACTGCAAGCACTATCTCAAGCAAATATTGACAATTTATTCACACTGTCATTACTTGCAGCAATAGCTGATGTAGTGAAGCAACCAAGTTGGGGGGAGGAGTGTTAAATGCTCTCATTAAGGAGGCCAGACTTGGTGGAGGTGGTTGACAGGGGTGGAGTTGCAGGCTATTGAAGGCTGCTCTGCACCGTGCTGTGGCGTGAGCTAGGAGGCAGGTTTCAACCCCTCCTGGTGAAATTCCCACCCACCCCCGTGAAATTTTCAACCCCTTCTGAAATTTTTTTCTGGCTATGGCCCTGCTGTCCCCTATTTCACCCTCCCCCACCCGCCCACCCCACTCCTTCCTAGTGCTGTAATCTATCACCTTAGCACACTGCCTAAAAAAAATGCATGGATATTTAATGAAGTTATGCCTTAAACAGGACTGCAAAGAAGGAGGACCTCATCACATGAGGTCAAGAAGCAGGGGGAAACCATGGGGCAGTGTACTGTTTCCTCTCCTTACCATAGTTGGCCATGAGCTCCCATCCCATGACGTTTCCATGCTGTCCCTGGTTTCTTCCTGTGCAGCCCCTAGTTTCTTCCATTTGAACTTGGATAGGGCTGTGATTTTTTAAATATTTGATTTCCTATTCCATCTGTACTATAAATTGCTTTCCCAACCTCAGTAAATATTTTCACATTTAATGAAAACAAAATGGCCACAAATGCTGCTGTTCTGTATACTGCTTACTATAACCAAACATTAAATGGTTTTCTTATGCTATGGAAAGCGCAAGAGTAAAGGGAGAAATGTGAGGTATCTAGTATACACTGCTTTCACTATTGACAAATTAAACACATTTGACATGGAAAGGGTGTGTGTGTATTATTTCAAAGTCTAGTACAAAAATACAAATACAGGAAAACTGCAGATCAGAGAATGCACAACTCATACTCTTAGTGTTGTTTAAGTTCACCACCAGGCTGGCAATCAATAATGTAAAAGGCACCATGATTTACTACTCCTGAAATATTATGTTTTGGGCTTTCCTCACCCCCTTGGAGAAACTGACAACCAGGGTTACAATAGAACCAGAGAAGTAAGGTTGATAGATATCAGGGAATCCTTCTCAAATCTGCAGCTCATACAAACTGAGGGATAGCTATAGCTAACACATTAGAAGAAAATAAAAAAAAATAAAAAAGACCTTGATATACTAGGAAACTGAACTGAAATGAGTAAAATGAAATGCAACAGACACAAATGTGTCTATATTTAGGTCACAGGTGTAGAATTTGTGATCTCAGCAGTACTATATTCTGTGAGGATCAAGTCTTATTGGGAGTACTGTGTTTAGTTCTGGTCACCACATTTTCAAAAGAATACAGATGTTGAAGCAAAGTGGGAGAGCAAAGAGGCTGTAGGTGCTGTGCATCTGCAATGTATTTCCTAAGCAATCTATCCAAAGGCTTGGTAGAGCCTATATCTTCATCAGTATTAAATTCAGATTTGATTTCCTTGGAATTGTGGAATGTATGTGTGTATTCCAGCTTGGTCTTTGCTTTATAAAGGAAAACATCTCAAAGTGGTCCTAGAAGGCTTTAAGATTTATACCTCAACAACTTCACTGTACCAACAAATGACAGTCCCAGTGGCAAGATCTTAATAATACATTTGAAAGCTGCCCAGGCTTTCATGAATCACTTAAGGAGGATAGCTCCAAGTGTGTGGAGAACCTCATGCAGTCTATGTTACCTTGGGAGCCTAATTAGGCACAGAGATCACAAGGATGAAAGAAAACACTTTCAGTTTATCTGCAAGATTGCACTCAGGTCTATCCTGTCTCAGGTGTGTTTTGTATTGGAAGTGGTTTCTCCTTTCAATATAATGGGCTCGAAAATCTGGTTCCCTTCATGTCAGGCATACAGTTGACTCTTTTGAAAAGAGGGAAGCAGGAATTGAGAACAATGCTGGGAGGAAGAAGACTTCAAAACAGATAATAGAATAAGCCAAATGGGAGAAAATTATAGTAGTTGCAAATCTCTTAACAGCCATCAAGAGAAGTTTGTGATCTTCTCCTAATTTGATATCATTGGTTTTTTATCTTGTGAGTTAATTGGGTTTTTTATATTTAGGTTTTATTGTGAATAAATTAATAAAATCAATTTATTTTTGAGATAAAGCTACATTGTATATTTATAGCAGTTTGACAGAACTTTGAGTACCAGACCACATTATACAGAATCCCGGAATTTATAGTTTGAATGAAATACTTGGCATGTCTGGTTAGAGAGCTAGACTAGAGCTCTCTAGCAGAGAATTTCCAATACCCCACCAAACTCCAAATAGCAAGATTGTATTGGCTGGAGCCTCAACAAGTAATATCAAACTGTTGTTATTATGCAGTGTGAATGCACTCCTAGTTAGTAAAGCAATAATAAATAAAATTCATATTTCAAGCATAACAAGAAACTCCAAGTTAAATGAACTTCACATGTATTATGGTTCCTAGATCTTAATGCCTAGACCCTTTTTTCTAATCTTCAAAGGGGTGAATATCAAGGCAAGATAATGGTCTTAAAATGAATATATGTGTATATCTATGTATAGTTCCTTATTCTTTATAGTTTTTACTTAAAATCTGCACACTATAACTCTGTGTAACTGTGGCTAATGCCTAACCTGACATGCATAATAACTTCACCGAGGTTGTCCCTTATGATATCACCATCATGATATCTCTTTTCCTCAGATCTCAGGTTTTGGCTCTGAAATTTTGGGACCTGTGATAGTTTTGACCTGGCAACCATATGCAAAAAGGATGGGAAGAGAGACTGTGACCTCATCACATGTAAAAAATAAGCATCCTAGGTCGCTTTTGTTTCAGTTCACTCACCGAGCCCCACGCTCCCCATCAAATGATGTAGGCTGACTTCTGGTGGGGCTCCGTAGATGAACTGAGGCAGCAATGTGGTAGGATACTGCATCACAAACATAGTAGCCTCCCCATGTTCCATTATGAACTATAGGGCTAGTGTGGGATTATGCCATAAGGCAAAGTTTCCACATATGTGATGGGGGAGCATCAGCTGCCAGCCGGGGTGCCAGGATTTCCTTGTTGCCATCCCGATTTGCCATACAAGCTGGTGAATCACAATGCTGGACCTCATTCATGTGATGAGGTCCTGAGATATACAGACCCAAGGCTTATTCACAAACTCTGAAGCTGAAAATATTGTGACCAAACTAGTCTACAGTGAGAAGAAATATATCCAGCATGATTGTATGTACTCATTTTATACAATCATCACATACTTAAATGCACATATTCATCTAAATTGTTTTCATGTAATTGTACAGTGTAAACAATGCCATGAGAATTATCCTTGTAATCAACAGAGCATGATTTGTCAATGGATTCCAGCAGATGTTACTTGAACCTAAAAGTGTGTCACAGCATCAGACGTGTGAAGCTGGCGTTGCTTGTGGCAGACTTGAGCATTGGAGAGATACAAACATTTTTCCCCATGTGGTGCACTTTTCCTGTCCTATCAGTCTGCAGCAGTCATTGCATAATGCTACCATATGCTGCATCTTATTGAATCAAACTGGGCTGGAATGGAGCAGGGAGTAATCTCATTTTTTTTTTTTTTGCATTTTATAGGCACAGTAGGAACACGGCTCACATGTTTCACAGACATGAATTGTATATGTGCCAGACTGGCTGAGTCTAACGGAAAGAGACAACACAAGGGCTCACCCATTTCAGAAGCCTAACTAACTGAGTGATTTTTACTAATGAGGACTGAAGCATATATTTGAGCAGAATTCTAAGTCTGGGATATTAAATGTTTCTTAAAGATGATCTTTTGTCTTGTGTAGTAAATTGGAGTTTGGTGATTTCTTTTTCTTTCACCTCCTTCTTTAAGGTTTTTGCATAGCATTCCAAATCAGCGGTAAAGTAGATTTATGACAGATGCCAAAACCTTCATCTTGCACATGGAGGCAGCTGGGCTATTTGTTACACAGTGGACAGGGACACAAAAATGTGCAGGGTTTTCCATAAGGTGCTGCAAATTGTCATATAATGTAGCATATTAAACCTAGATTCTATGCTTAATAGTCTTCCATCTAAAAAGTTCACACATGCTAAGATTATGAACTTCAAACTACCATGCTAGTACTGCTATGTACATCATAGGAATAGAAGTGTTATTTATGTATTATTGAATTGTTTGCTGTATATATATATATATATATATATATATATATATATGGACATTTTCAATCCAGAAGGGGACTCAGGGCAGTTCACAGTGTTGGTAACAATTCAATACATTCGATAAAAAATAGTATGAAACATCAAAGTTGGCCATTCTTTGATAAAACATTAAACATTATTAAACACAGCACATAAAACCATATATCCCAAGCACATAAAATCATATATCACAAAGACATACCCATTATCCGTAAACAGTCCTGGGTCATTGCACTTTCAACTTTCACTTTAACTTTAAAGTAAAAGTAAAGCCGCAGGATTTTTGTATAGAGACAAATGCATGGATTTTATTTGATATGAGAGATTACTCTTTTCTATGTACAAGAAACATCATTTTCTGCACAGGAAGTTCATTTTTTCTGCAGAAAATATAGGGTTTATGCAAAAAAGAAAAAAGGTTTTTTTTCTCCCTCCATAGAACAATTATGGTACAGGACTATGTAATACTGATTACATTGACTATTAAGAAAAAATAGTAAGCCAACATTTGTAATGCTGCATGCTTCTGTTTGTGTGTAGGTATATAGTAAGTAACCAAGATTATGGCAACAAGAATGACTGACAACTGGGAAATAGAGGGAGAAAACGTGGAGACAGTGACAGACTTTGTATTTCTAGGTGCAAAGATCACTGCAGATGCAGACTGCAGCCAGGAAATCAGGAGATGCTTACTTCTTGGGAGGAGCGCAACGTCCAATCTTGATAAAATAGTGAAGAGTAGAGACATCACACTGCCAACAAAGATCCGCATAGTTAAAGCAATGGTATTCCCCATAGTCACCTACGGATGTGAGAACTGGACCATAGGGAAGGCTGAGCGAAGGAAGATAGATGCTTTTGAACTGTGGTGCTGGAAGAAAGTTCTGAGAGTGTCTTGGACCGCGAGAAGATCCAACCAGTCCATACTTCAGGAGATGGGGCTCGACTGCTCATTGGAGGGAAGGATAGTAGAGGCAAAGATGAAGTACTTTGGCCACATCATGAGAAGACAGGAACGCTTAGAGAAGACAATTATACTGGGGAAAATGGAAAGAAAAAGGAAGAGGGGCCGACCAAGGGCAAGATGGATGGATGGTAACCTTGAAGTGAGTGGATTGACCTTGAAGGAGGGGGGGGGGGTGGTGATGGCCGACAGGGAGCTGTGATGTGGGTTGGTCCATGAGGTCACAAAAAGTCGGAAATGACTGAATGAATGAACAACAACAAAATATAGTAAGGTAAAAGTTTTCCCCTGACATTAAGTCCAGTCATGTTTGACTCTGGGGGTTGGTGCTCATCTCCATTTCTAAGCCAAAGAGCCGGTGTTGTCCGTAGACACCTCCAAGGTCATGTGGCCGGCATGACTGCATGGAGCGCTGTTACCTGGATTCAAACCTGTGACCCTTCGGTAAGTAAGTTCAGCAGCTCAGTGGTTTAACCCACTGCGCTGCCAGGGGCTCCATGTGGGTATATATGTTTGCTTTAAAGGAAGTATAAAATGTGTGTGATTATAATTCCAAAAAAAATTAATTCTGCATATGTAGTATTTTTTAAGATAACGTAGCTTAATTTTTCATCTCAACAGTAGTGTTTAACTAAATGCCTTTTAATGCTCTGGGATTATCATGCTTTGGCTTTAATATTCCTGTGGATATAGTAGCATCTTACAGGGAAATGCATGTTTAGCTGATTGGTGCTTTCAGTTCTTAGTTAGCCAATGGTAACACCCTGACAAGCTTTTTAGAGAGGATGAATGCAATGCACTATGTTTGAACATGGTTTTTTGTATGTGTGCATGAAACCTAATTAGCAAACCTAAACTACTTCTATTCAAACACTCTAAAAAGATAACACAAGTCACAAATGTTGAATATCTGTTTTCCTTTTCTTTGCTTACTCATGCATTTATTCAATACTTGCTATAGCAGTTTATCTAAAATTAGGTCCAAAGTAATTTAGGCAACCATACTCTGTGTGAGAGATTCTAGTAGAAGGCTTTAAATCATAGTGACAGCTATTAGAACTTGCTTAAAGGGAAAACATTTCTGAACAACTCAGGGGATAACAATGGGGAAACTTTCAAGCTATAACTTCCCTATATTTGAAAAATAGGCCACTTTTTGGAATGGCAGCCATACATTCAGCATCTTTTCATAAGAAGCTGCATGGCAGCAACCCATTCAGGTCATCTTGCTTGAGAATAGGATATTCTGAACTTTCTTGTTTCACAGCTGCCTTATGCACCATAACACATGAATAGGAGCTGTGTAGATTTCCAGATGTTGCTGGGATTGCAATTCCTACCAGCACTAGTTGATAATAATAATAATAATAATAATAATAATAATAATAATAATAATGATAATAAAGTCTATTTGTACCCCACCACTATGTCCCCAGAGCGACTTGGGGTGGCTCACAGAAACACTTCAAAGTGCCAAACATAATAGAAGATACATACATAAATACACCAATAAAATAAGTCTAAAACAACAAACATACATAAAACCTCATCTGATAAAATTATAAAATTTCACAAAACGCAGCAGAACCTGCAAATAAAACTAGTTGTCTACAATTAACAACCAAAGTGCCGGAGTGAAACAATCACTGAATTCTCAATTTGACCATAATTTACACAAGGTCAAAGGCCTGTGTAAAAACCCATGTTTTTCAACTAGCCTGAAAGACTTGGAATATGAGGACTAACCTAATCTCTCTAGGGAGGGTATTCTAGAGCCAGGGGGCCACCACCAAGAAGGCCCTTTCTCTTGTTCCCAGCAACCTTTCTTAAGACGGTGGTGGGACCAAGAAAAGGGTCTCCCCAGCAGATCTCAAGGCCTGTGGCAGTTCGTAGAAGTGGATGTGGTCTTGACGAAAGATTGGGTCCAAAGCATATAGGGCTTTATAAATGATAACCTACACTTGAATTGGGCCTGGAAACTTATCAGAAGTAGAGCCGCTTTAATAGGGGTGTGATGTGCTCCGTATAGCCAGCTCCTGTTAGTAATCTAGTTGGCACAGATGATGGTAAAGAATTCTGGGAGGGACAGCCCAATAACATATTGAAGTCAGCCAATTCAACCAGAGAAGTCAGCCATAGCAGAGCACCTGATGAACCAACCTGGACACAGCATATTATTTGAGAACACAGAAATGCTGGACCACTCAAACAACCACCATGTCAGACTACACAGAAAAGCCATTGAAATCCGCAAGCATGTGGACAATTTCAACAGAAAGGAGGAAACCATGAAAATGAACAAAATCTGGCTACCAGTATTAAAAAACTCTAAAATTACAACAGCAAAACAACAGAGAGGAAACAATCTGGGACATCTAATCACCTCTCAACAAAAGATTGCCCCAGGCACTGCCAGGCCATCAAATTCTAATCAAGGTGGTCAGTTGAAACGTTCACACCTAGCTCCAGCAGACAAGAGTTCTTTGGTCATTCCACAGATATATAAACCCATTTTTTCTAGCTCCAACAGACCTCACTACCTCTGAGGATGCTTGCCATAGATTCAGGCGAAACGTCAGGAGAGAATGCCTCTAGAACATGGCCATACAGCCTGAAAAAACCTACAACAACCCATATTGAAGGCTGTTCCATTTCCACAGAGCATTGGTATCCATATTTGGTTTTTTAACATAACTATTCCTGCCTTTGCACTGGCTTTTTTCTATCAGTATTGATTATTATTAAGTATTGCATCTTGTAATTGTGACAGCTGCTTTAGGCGAAGTGCTCTGTACAGCTCTCCATCAGCATTTTTTCTCAGAATGAGACTGCAATTCTATGCGCCTAGAATTTGTATTCTTGAATTCAATGAAGTATTTCAAATAGACATGCATAAATTAGATTACAGTTTTTACCAAAGGATTATTGATCTGTTTCTGACTCTAAGTCAACCTATTCTTCCCTCATGCCTCAAAAATGGAAAAATGGGACATAAGGCTGAAAAGCTCAGCAAGGGCCAGAAGACTGGGGTAACAGACTGCTTGTTGGTCCTAATTTGAGATTATTTTAATATATTTTGAGTTCTCTTCAGAATCTGTACAGTAGTACAGATTGATTTGTGAGAAGTTTTCTTTGGTCTTACATATAATGGATTAAATAGTGAGCAGCCTTGTCATTTCAGAGATGATGGATTAAGGGGCAGAGCAGGAAAGCTAAAAAGAAATTATTAAATGGATCACTGGGTTGGACCTTTACTCCTTAATCAGCAATTTCTCTTTAAAGGCAGACAATGGTTTTGCTGACAGTGAGCATTACAGCCAGATGTTCTTACCAGTCCTATGGCTAGCAAATGTGCATTGTAGGTGGATCAAGTTAATTCCACAGAAATACAGGGTTCTCTTCATCTTTATCTTTCTTGCCACTTCAGGAGAAAAAAACCCTAATATTTACATGTATAAAATGCCACTTTGAGCCCTGCTTTGAGTTCTGCTCAGGGAGAAAAATCAGAAAATAAATAAATAAAAGATTTTAATGATCAGCTTTTCTAAGTGAAGTTTTCAGCTATATATCTAGAGTTTCAAATCATGCAAGACTCTCCTGAGGAACCAGTTTAAGGAAGAATCATTAAAGTATTGACATGAAGCCCAAGAGTGATCTGGTGAATGGTTCTAGAATAGTTGGTCATTCGCATTTGAGAATTTAATTATTCACAGAATCTGTTAAAATGTTCTGTTATGCTGGAGAACCTAGATATTCCTAGCGGGGTAGCCTCTTGGGTAAAAATAACAGCAATTTCTAAAATGTGTGTTCTCTCTCTCCCCCCCCCCCCCCCACTTTCATGGGTTCCTGAGCCCCTCATCTAGCAAATGTGAACAGCTGACTGTCCTGTTTATAAAGGTTAGGTCAAGGTAGCCATTGCGAAGGAGTGGGCATAAACTGCAACCATTTCAAAACTAAATGAGACAATTAACCACCATCAGAACATTGGCTTTCTTTTGGGAAAGAAATATTCCATATATTATATATTCTTTTTGTTTAAATTATTATTATTGTTCAGTATCCTGTTGGGGGCTTGGGGGTTGATGTATAACAAATGCAAATGGGGCTCTGGGAGAGGCATAAGAAAGAGGAATAATCGAGCAGTCTTGCTTCATCATACTCTTTCGATGTGACTGCTTTCAGTTTCTACCCATTTAGAGCCAGCATATTGTAGAGATTTCAGTGTTGTACAAGGACTCAAGAGACCAAGGCTCAAATTTCTGTTCAGCCATGGAAATCCTCTGGGTGATCTTGGATATGTAATACTCTATCAGCATCAAAGAAGATAATAGCATATCTGCTCTGAACATGTTAGGGTAAGTCAGAAATGACTTGAAGACATCAGCAAAGCTTTATTTGGAGTTAGGTGGAAGAATATCTTTTGCTGCCTTTTCATTCCCAATATTGTGCTTCTGCTCAGTGGAGAGGTACCTCTTGTGTAAGTGTAGTGATGAATCTACACTGGGTTTTTGTCCAAATTTGAAAGGAGCTATGCAGTGCGCTTGTTATGCTCAGAATTTGAAGAGGCATGAATGGAGGGTGAAAGGGAGAAGTGTGCCAAGAGGAAGGCGTGTCAAGCCAACCCTGACCGAGACTGCCTTCCACCTGGGAACCAATGCCCTCACTACGGAAGAAGATGCAGAGCAAGAATAGGGCTCCACAGCCACATATGGACCCACAAGACTACTGGAAGACAATCCTCCTCGGAAAATGAGGGATCGCCTAAGAGAAGAAGCTCAGGAGATAGGATTCGGTGTCAGAAATGGAGCCTTTAAAGTTCAGACTAAAACCCACACTACCCTTGTACTGATTTGAGTAATCCTTTTCTTTATGGATAATAGAGAAATAACATCCTTTAAATTAATGGAGAGAGACAGTGACTGACAAATTATTTCTTGCAATTACCTCTCCTTCTTCCTTCCCTTCCACCATTTGTTTTTCTCCTTTCTTGGTAGCTGAATGCAGGAATGTAATAACTATGCAACAGAAAAAATCAGTAGAGAAACATAGTCTCATGGTCAGAAGATCTGGCTTTTGAAGCATCTGGTACATTGCCTCTCCTGGACAACTTGTACCATGTAAAGCAACAGATGTTTCTTTAAAAATAGATGAAACACACTATTCCTGCTTCTATGTAAAGAGAACAAATTCAGTTGCTGACTCCTGAGGGATAAAGCTGCAATCTGTTAAACAAAGACATTAGAGATTATAATCTCTGTTTCATTTTTAGGACTTTTCACTGTGAACATGATCTTTTCCATCTTTTCTGACATGAATGCAATGTAAAATATATTATATAATCAGTTCAATGGTTAAAATTAAATCACTATACAAATAAGAACAGACTTTTTGTTGGAGAATTTGGTTTTTATTCAAGAGAAAGACAAAATAAAGCACACAAACATTTTAGAGGAATAAAACTACCCAAACCACACAAATACCAATTGTCCACTACAAATAAACTATAGGTAATTGACTATTAAAATAAAGCAAAATGGAAAATTTGTTATGCAGCTTTGTACATTATCCCATGCCCTCTTCCCATAGTTACAGCTTTGCATTTATCCCATTCCCAATTCGATTGTTTACAGCCTGGCCACGTTTATAGGAGCTTACCCCATTGGTAATTAGCACTGTTTTTAATTTGAGTGTTAGTTGTTGTTTATATGCCTATATGTTTTATTTAATTGTATTTTTAAATTGTTTTCATTTTATGTTCTGTTTTAGGCACCTTGTGCCATGTGTAAACTACCTCTAGTCCCTTCGGGGAGATGGTGGTAGGATACAAGAATAAAGTTATTATTATTATTATTATTATTATTATTATTATTATTATTACTACTATTTCTTATTGGTCAACTCTGTTTAAAAGATAATGTAGGTAAAGGTTGTCCCCTGACATTAAGTCCAGTCATGCCTGACTCTGGGGTATGGCGCTCATCTCCATTTCTAAGCTGAAGATCCGGCGTTGTCTATAGACACCTCCAAGGTCATGTGGCCGGCATGACTACATGAATATTTTAGTAATTCATGAGACCCACAACTGATAAATACATCCAATGTTGTAAAAATGTGATGAACCTGTCTTGATTTTTCTTAAAAGTTAGTAAAATATTTCTATTAAGCAGCATAGCTGATTTGTCCATCTTAACTAGTTCACAGATCTTCATAAGCCATTTGCTTGTTTTGGGATAATTGGTGTTTTCCATCTCTGAGCATATACAATTATTGTGACAGTTCTTGTAGCTTAAAAATGTCTATGGCATTGACAGAATTCTGGTTCCAGTATGATTAATGCAAAAACCCTACAGAAAAGAAACACTCCAATACTTATACTTATACCTCTATTTCTATTGTTCCGTATGGGAGAGTTACCATACATTACTTTATTTAACTTAGCAGTGTATGCATAGTAGGAGCGTGCAATTCAGGTAAACCCTGTGCTGTTTTCTGTGACTGATTTTTGGGTGCCCCCATTCATTTTTTTTCAGAAAAGGGAAAATAATGTTTATCAATCCGTCAATCCATCTTTTTTTCCGGGAAGATCTGGTCCATTGGCAGCAATGGAGGAACTTTCAAGGTTCCTCTTTCCATCATTTTAAGGGCTATTGTGTTGCACTCCAGGCCAGGAAGAAGCCCTCTGACTTAACAACACCCCACAGCTGAGTAAAAATGCAAGCGGTTTATTGAAGGCAATTTAAAAAGCATTAGCAGTAAAAAAAAAAACACTCCAAAGAAGCAGGTAAATCCAAGTAGGTAGAAAGATAAGCAGGAACAAATAATCCAGGAAATAAATCCATCATAGTACATGAAAAACTAACCCAGAAACTTCCAAGGGAAAACTCCAAAATGAATCATGGAATCAAACAAGGTATAACATGAATATATCCAAGGCAAGACTGCAAGGTCTGCTGCGAGGTCTTGATTCAGTTCCAACGTTGCTTTGTCTGACCAAAGATTCTGTGCTTGCCATTTTTATCCCCTGATCTATTCTATATCCCCGCTAGAAATGGGTTTCTTTTCAGCCTAGAATCTGTTATCAATTTCTCTCTCAACCTGAGAGATTGTTGTGTCTAAAAACAAGCCTTCTACCCTCTGGCTCATTAATATCTGCAGCTGAGCATTTCTCAGGCTCGAAAGTCCTGGGAATTCTCTGGTAGCAATTCAGGCCCTCTTCCAGAGACCATCCCATCATCCCCTAACTCTTCAGGAACATTTTCATCAGCAAAGACACTTTGAACATGAATCCCATTGTCATTCTCTGCATCTAAAGCACCCTCATCAGAAACAGCCTGGTCATTTTCATTCCCAACATCATTAGAAACAGCATTGTCATTCCCAACATCCAGAGTGCCCTTATCATTAGACACAATCACAGGCTGAATTCCAACATATTGGGACAAAATGGCCACACTTGGAGGACACATGTACCACTACAAGCCCACCAAGTTCCAGGACCTTTGGGCCATCCACTTCTTAAAGTTTCTAAAAATATAATCTTCTTTACAAAAAACTCCAAAAGATATCCCTTGGAATTTCTCCACAGTGACAGTATAGGAGATGCAGCAAGGCAACATTCCTGCCAACTTTCATAAAGATCCAGACATTATAAGATTTTTGAAAAAGTTTTTTTAACTAAAAAAACAAACACTGTTTTGCATTTCTACACGGTTCTCAAGCCAGATGAATTGGGGCAGGAGTACACACAAGCCAGAAGGTAGGGTAGGGAAGGGTAATAAATGAGTCAGTCAAAGAGGTGAACAAGAAGAAAAAACAGGGTTTTTTTTGTAAAATATTTTAAAAAATATTTTGAAGCAGGGAAGGAAGGGACAGGGCAGAGTACAGAAGCAAAAAGATAGATAGGACTGGGAAGGGATTTAATTGGGAGTTTCAAAGGAGTCAGGCTATCCCCTCCTTTCACAAAACAAACACCCCCCCCCCATGCCCTATCACAGCCTCCCCCCCCCCAAACACATACTGACTTTCACTTCTCTCATGAAATAGTAAAAAAGAAGGACTGAAAGATATTAAACTAATAAAATTTAATAAAATTGTTAAAGGAAAACATTGGAATCGAGTACAAAAGCAATCCTAGGCACCAATGGCATTGAGATAGGACACAGAGCTAACTAGCACATAATCTCTCTCTCTGAAGCCAGGACGCCACAGGAAAATGAAGAAGCTTGCCCTGGTATATATAGATCAATCCTTCTTCTTGCTCTGATCCACATTCTTGTTCTGATTGACCCAGCCAAGTTTAAGTAAGGAGGACTCCCCCCCCCCCCACATGCACAGCTGCTGATATAGTGCTTCCCAAAGCAACTGAAAGCAGCCATTTTTGGCAGACGCGTGGTCCATTTTGATTTAGTCAAACAAAGCCCTGCCACCCGTTCCATTCTTGGGGATTTGGTTTCCAAATCTGCCAGATTTCCCGGATTGCTTTTTGAAGAATGGCACCATGCACATCGCTAATGCATGTTTACATAACACCAACCCATCTCCCAATACCCAAACAAACAAGCAAATATAACAATGTATGTATTTATTTATTTATTTATTTATGTGCTTGTATACCGCTAATATCTCAGCCTAAGTCGGCGACTCATTGCGGTTTACAACAACTAAAAAGTTAAAAACAATTAAAAACAGTATTCAATTTAAAACATGAAACACATATACAATACAAATTATTGGGCCACCAATAATAATCCCATGCATCTCGTAACTAAAATCACAATCCAAAATTCGTCGTCCATGATTACCAGCCTTTAGTAATCAAAATTCGTTGCAACGGATTAACCGAATGCTTGTTTAAACATCCATGTCTTCAGTCTCTTCCGAAACACCATCAGCGAGGAGGCTGATCGTACCTCTATAGGGAGGGTGTTCCAAAGCCGAGGGGCCACCACAGAGAAGGCCCTGTCTCTCGTTCCCGCCAGCCGCACTTGTGAAGCCGGTGGGATAGAGAGCAGGGACTCTCCAGAAGATCTTAGGGTCCTGGTGGGCTGATAGGCTGAGATACGTTCAGATAGATAAGTTGGGCCAGAACCGTTTAGGGCTTTAAAGGCCAACGCCAGCACTTTGAATTGAGCCCGGTGGCATATCGGCAGCCAGTGGAGCTGGTGCAGCAGAGGAGTTGTGTGCTCCCTGCGCCCCGCTCCTGTTAGTATCATGGCTGCCGCCCGTTGGACTAATTGGAGCTTCCGGGCTGTCTTCAAAGGCAACCCCACGTAGAGAGCGTTGCAGTAGTCAAGGCGGGATGTAACCAGAGCATGGACTACCGTGGCTAAGTCAGACTTCCCAAGGTACGGTCGCAGTTGGCGCACAAGTTTTAACTGTGCGAATGCTCCCCTGGTCACTGCCGAAACCTGGGGTTCCAGGCTCAGCGATGAGTCCAGGATCACACCCAAACTGCGAACCTGCGTCTTCAGGGGGAGTGCGACCCCGTCTAACACAGGCTGTAACCCTATACCCTGTTCGGCCTTGCGACTAACCAGGAGTACCTCTGTCTTGTCTGGATTCAATTTCAATTTGTTTGCCCCCATCCAGACCGTCACAGCGGCCAAGCACCGGTTCAGGACCTCGACAGCCTCCTTAGTAGCAGGTGGAAAGGAGTGACAGAGTTGAACATCATCTGCGTACAGATGACATCGCAATCCGAAACTCCGGATGATCTCGCCCAGCGGCTTCATGTAGATGTTAAACAACATGGGAGACAGTATTGAACCCTGAGGAACCCCACAAGACAAAGGTTGTGGGGTTGAACAGGAGTCTCCCAGTAACACCTTCTGAGACCGACCCTCGATGAATGAGCGAAGCCACTGCAGAACAGTACCTCCAAGACCCATCCCCGCGAGGCGTCCCAGAAGGATACCGTGGTCGACGGTATCGAAGGCCGCTGAGAGGTCGAGCAGCACCAACAGGGACACACTCCCCCTGTCGAGCTCCCGACGCAGATCATCCACTAAGGCGACCAAAGCTGTCTCAGTACCATGCCCTGGCCTAAAGCCAGACTGTGCCGGATCCAGATAATCCGTGTCTACCAAGAATGCCTGGAGTTGTGAGGCCACCACACGTTCCATGACTTTGCCCAAAAAGGGGAGATTAGAAACAGGCCGATAGTTGACGAATTGAGTGGGGTCCAGTGATGGTTTCTTCAACAGCGGTTTTATCACAGCTTGCTTTAAGCTGGCTGGAATTTTGCCCTCCCGAAGGGAGGCATTAACCACCACCTTCACCCACTCGGCCAATCCCCCTCTGGCCTCCTTTAGAAGCCAGGATGGGCAGGGGTCTAGGATGCATGTGGTAGCTCTCATTTCTCCAAGCACCTTGTCCACATCCTCGGATTGAACCAATTGAAATGAATCCATCAAAACCGGACAAGCAGATGCTCGTGTTACATCCTCAGATACTGCCGTTAATATGGTATCCAGTCCAGAGCGGATCAAAGCGACTTTGTCTGCGAAGAACCGAGCAAAGGCTTCGCAGCGAGCTGCCGAGTCATCAGGGCACCCATCCTGAGTGGCGGGTTTTAATAGGCCTCTGACAACTCGGAACAGTTCGGCCGGACGGTTCTTTGCAGACACAATAGTGGCCGCAAAGAAAGTTTTCTTTGCGGCTTTTATTGCCGCGGCATATGCCCTTAAAAAGGACACAAACCGTGTTCGATTTGGCTCGCTCGGATCCGAACGCCACACGCTCTCTAGTTCCCTCTTCTTTCGCTTCAACGCTGCCAGCTCCTCGGTGAACCAAGGAGCTGGTTTAGCTCGGCTACTTGAGAGGGGACGTTCTGGAGCGATCGTGTCTATTGCCCTAGTCATCTCCCCATTCCAGAGAGCGACCAGAGCATCAACAGGATCACCAACCGAGGTGGCGGGAAATTCCCCAAGAGCCGTCAGGAATCCGTCCGGATCCATAAGCCTCCTGGGGCGAACCAATTTAATGGGTCCTCCACCTCTGCGGAGGTTGGGGGGTGCAGTGAGTCTAAAGCTGACCAGGTGGTGGTCGGTCCATGGCAACGGAGAGATGGATAACTCCTCAACACCGCCACCTTCCTCCCATCCCTGGCAGAAAACCAAGTCCAATGTATGTCCAGCACTGTGGGTGGGGCCAGATACCTGTTGGGACAGCCCCATGGTTGCCATGGTAGACATGAAGTCCTGAGCCGCTCCCGATAAGGCGGTCTCGGCATGGACATTGAAGTCTCCCAGCACAAGCAGCCGTTGGGACTCCAACGCCAGGTCCGAGACCACCCCCGCTAGCTCAGTCAGGGAGTCTGTAGTGCAGCGAGGTGGACGGTACACTAACAGAATCCCTAATCTGTCCCGGTCACCCACCCTCAGGTGGACGCATT
The DNA here is from genome assembly GCF_037176765.1 of Anolis sagrei. NCBI lineage: Eukaryota > Metazoa > Chordata > Lepidosauria > Squamata > Anolidae > Anolis > Anolis sagrei. The sequence continues at coordinate 145,181,307 of NC_090025.1, forward strand.
CAAAATTTGTTGACTGCGGGATGGGGGCCCTGGTCAGAAGAATGGAATCTCTATAGACCACTGCAACTCCGCCTCCCCGCCCTCCGGATCTCGGTTGGTGCTGCACAGAGAAGCCTGGTGGGCAAAGCTGGGTTAAATTTACACCTCCCGCTTCGTCCAACCAGGTCTCTGTGATGCACGCCAGATCTGCCCGTTCGTCCAGGATTAAATCCTGGATGAAAGTTGTTTTACCATTGACAGATCTGGCGTTCAACAGCACCACTTTCAATTCGGAGGGACCGCCATCCTGGTTACACCGACTTACCATATCAGGAGACTGATTTGGGATTACTAATGTTGTTCCACGTTCCCTAGGCCGAATTAAAGGTCTCCTTTTCCCGTATCTCCCCCTCCCCACCACGACTTCTATGGGGGCTCCCCGGTTAACGGGACCCTCTCCCTCCTCCATGACGCATTCAGTAGCCAAGATATCTGCCCGTAATTCATTATAGACTGTATGATATGTTATAGTTCCAGAATACCATAGTCCTGCCTTCCGTTCATTTCGTACTCCTATTATATTAAACTCCGGTCTTTCTAATCTACTCCGTTCCCTTTCTCTACCAGAAACAATTAGCAGCAAGATTAACAGATGCCAGGGAAGGGGTAGTGACATGGATAGTAACTATTAACACTGTCAACGGAGTTCTTAAAGTGCAGGAGTTAAAGTTCAGGAGTTCTTAAAGTGCAGATAGATAATTGAATCAGCATACACGATGGTATCAATAATTAAAGTGCAGTAGCTTGGTCAGTTGGCTCTAAAGTGCTCAATTAAAGTGCGTCATGGAGGACTGACTTTAATACTAGACGGTTTAATCGATTAAAGTGCTGCGGCTCAGTAAAGCTAATATATCACTGAGATAATAAGTTAAGGTGCTGGTAGAGTAAGTGCTAGAGTCACACAAGATATTTGTCCACTATGCTTACCAACGGTACAACAATTAGTTCTTAAACTCTCCGTTCAGTCAGCACAATGGTCAGCACAGTCAAGGATAGTGGTCAGCACAGTCAGAAATGAACAGCACAGTCGCAAGAGGTCAACACAGGTGAAGATGGTCAGCATAATCAAAAGGGATGGTCCACACAGTTAAAGGAGGTCAACACAGATGGATAACGATGGTCAACACAATCTATCCAGAACTGGAACACACGAGATGCCAGAAGATGGTAATAATCAGGCCAAAAGGTGGTCAACACGATCTTCCGGAGTTGATGGTTACCAAACGAGGTGATGGAGTCTCGTGCGATAGCGGCAGATTGAACCCGGGAGGGCGAGGGGAGCTGGAGCGCTGGGCACCGGCACACCAGAGGTCGGCTCGATGGAAGAGTTCAGCTGAGCGCTAGGCTGGAGGACGGCAGCCGCTGGGCTGGAGCTGGGACGCCAGGGGGACAGCGGAAAGACAGCAGGAAGCAAGCGCACACTGGCCGGCGCGATGGAAGGCTCCACGATGGAAGGCTCCATTGAGCGCTAAGCCAGATGGTAGCAGCGGACCGCTGGGCCCAGCAGCTGCTGAGCAGGAGCTGGAGCTGGAGCGCCGGGAGGGCACTTGTGTCTGGAGGCGCTGAAGATCACAGGGCGCTAGAGCGCTGAAGTAGCAAGTTTCTAGTCACTTTTGGATCAGCTGGAAACTGCGGGGCGTCCGCTGGAACCGGGCTGAAGAGCAGCCTCGTATCAGCAACAATGGCGGCCCCAGCAGCCCCGGCTGCAGCACAGGCCGCCCAGCACTGCAGGCCCCTCAGGCATGCACCAGGCCAAGGCAGGTGCAACACAGCTTTATAGTCACTCCCTCCTTGGAGGATTGCTGAGTCGCACCCAGTTGGAAAGGGCCTGGGGCTTCTCCTACTCGCAAGTAGTCCAGGGCAGCCAAGCTGGATGGAAGGATTCAGGACCCCTGTGGCAGGAGCAGCAGCAGTCTGAGACTCTGAGACAATGTCAAGGGCTATGTTCAATGTTAGTCCCAATTTGAGTAGATCACAATGTGGAGATTTACCCATATGGAAAATAAAAGATCATGCACATTTCAATCTGCCTATTTATTTGGAATTGACATTGGATTTACTTCAAAATGCCCAATATTTTCTTTAAAATTCTAACTAGATTTAATACTAGTCACACTTTTTAGCTAAGCATTAGTTGTTTATATTACAGTATCAACCTCCATGGAGTACATGGTTAATTGAAATACACTTTTAAAAAGATACTGAGGATGGTAACAGAACAGGGATTGTGGCGCGGCTGGCTGAGTGTCAGCTGCATTAAGATCACTCTGACCAAAAGGTCATGAGTTCGAAGCCAGCCCGGGCTGGAGTGGGTGTCCAGCCATTGTGTAGCCCGTTGTCAACCTTTGCAACCCGAAAGACAGTTGCATCTGTCAAGTAGGAAAATAAGGTACCACCTTGTGTGGGAGGCTAAATTTAACTAATTTATGAGGCCATAAAGAAAGAAGACTCCGGGGAATGTGGAATGCGGAAGAACTTCATCGGTGTCGTTGATGGACGATGAAAAGCAGCAGCTCCCCTGGCGGCCAGAAAAAAAGTTAAATAGCCTTTGTCTGTTAAATGTTGTTTGTCAAACTGGCATTGAATGTTTGCCATATATGTGTTTACTGTAATCTGCCCTGAGTCCCCTGTGGGGTGAGAAGGGCGGAATATAAAAACTGTAAATAAATAAAATAAATAAGAAAAGTATCTCCTTTCAAAAAGAAAATCTTCCCTGTATACAGTATTTTCAGTGTTTGCATTACAACCTGGCACTGGTTTGGGATCAAATTGTTTATGTACACTATACCTAGTGGCAGTTTTACATTGCAAGAAGGGAAAATAAAAATTATAATATATTTTTTCTTTATCAGAAAGCAGAGTTAGGAATAATCTGTGGATATTCCTTAATTTGTCAGAAATTGTATCTCCCTCCCCATGCTGGCCTTGGGTGAAGCTCTTTTTCGGTTTTATCACTTCATAGTTGATAGGAAAATACATTTGTAGAAGGTGGAAGCAGATATTTTGACAGGTTAAGTTTCCTGTTGAAATCCATCATTCCCTATTTCACACAGAAATCAATATCCCACTGACCTGTCTTAAATATGACCAAGAAAATGTCATGTATTATCAAGAATCTACAAGCTGCAGAGGAAAATAAATACAAAGTACATAACATCTTGCATTATCCACTTCTTATAAGCCCCAGGATATGTCTGTAATAGATTCCAGTACAAAAACATAAGGTTGCAAGAGTTGAGTTTAAAACAGGACCCAACTTTATTAAAGTCTTATAGACTAGGTTGGGTCAGGGAACTCTTCGTAGATGTCAGGGCTCAATTCTAGAATGATTAGGCCCACAGAAACAGAACTATTGCAGTTAGAGGGTATTGGAAGTGTGTTTGGCAGATGAGATGCACAAACTATTTGCTGCATATTGAGAACTGAGGTAGTTTTAGCAGTATTGTCCTCCCAACCCTGCTATATGCCTGCGAAACGTGGACTGTCTACAGACGTCACATGCAACTCCTGGAACGATTCCATCAGTGCTGCCTCCGGAAAATCCTGCAAATCTCCTGGGAAGACAAGCGGACAAACGTCAGTGTGCTGGAAGAAGCAAAGACCACCAGCATTGAAGCGATGGTCCTCCGCCATCAACTCTGCTGGGCCAGCCACATTGTCCGAATGCCTGACCACCACCTCCCAAAGCAGTTGCTCTACTCTGAACTTAAGAACGGAAAATGGAATGTTGGTGGACAGGAAAAGAGATTTAAAGATGGCCTCCAAGCCAACCTTAAGATCTCTGGCATAGACAATGAGAACTGGGAAGCCCTGGCCCTTGAGCGCTCCAGCTGAAGGTCAGCTGTGACCAGCAGTGCTACAGAATTCGAGGAGGCACGGGTGGAGGGCGAAAGAGAGAAACATGCCAGGAGGAAGGCGCATCAAGCCAACCCCGACTGGGACCGCCTTCCACCTGGAAACCAATGTCCTCACTGTGGGAAAAGATGCGGGTCAAGAATAGGGCTCCACAACCACCTACGAACCCACAAGGAAACGCATAATGGAAGACCATCTTACTCGTCTAACGAGGGATTGCCTAAGTGAAGTGAATGAAACAGTAATTCAGATGCCAAATTAAAAAAAAACTATAATAAAGATATAACCTTAGTTTGTTTCCAACACAAGTAGCATTGTATTAGGAGAAATCCCATCCCAAAGCACAGTGGGCCCTTGAGGTTTGGTTTCAGGATCCCCCATCGATACCAAAATCCCATTATATACAATGGCAAATTAAAATGGAGTGGCTTATATAAAATGGCAAATCCAAACCTCACTTGTATTTTCAAGGCAAAGATGGTTGAATTCATGGATACAGAGTGGTTAGATATAGATGACTGACCATATACACAATGTTTAGTTGTGCAACTTGTTGAAAGTTCTATGTAAGCATTCCTAATTTATTTAAAGAGTGTTAACACATTGATTATCCAAAATCTCTCAAGTGTGGGTTGATAAGTAATACAAAATTTGTATTTCTATATAAACATTCCAGATCTAATTAAAGGGTACTAATCCATCTATTGTCCAAAGTTTCTTAAATGTGCAGTAAATGCAGAATGTATATATAGGGCAGTAATCATATTTTTTCAGACTTCCACACTTACGAAGTTTCCTTTTAAAAAGAAGAAGAATACAGAATGGGTGGGGACTACACTCACCCATGGGATAGCTCAGAACACGTAAAATTACAGTAGAAATGGACAAAAGTACATTGTGTGTGATGGGGTGAATATTTTAGCTTTTTTCTTATAAACGGGATGAAATGAAACACTAAAGTAAGAAGATAATTGCCCCTGCTTTCTCCCCTCATAAGATAAGGCCCTAAAATGACAGCCTGCTATTGAGCAACTGTCTTGACCATGGAGAAAGAGAGAGAGAGAGAGAGAGAGAGAGAGAGAGAGAGAACTCACATGCCTCAGTCCAGAAGCTGATGAATGGCCTTCCCTCCAACCCAACTGCCATAGCCCTGGCCATGGAAAGATAGAAGAACAAGCCCTATGAGGAGCGGCTTAAGGAGCTGGGCATGTTTAGCCTGAAGAAGAGAAGGCTGAGAGGGGATATGATAGCCATGAATAAATATGTGAGAGGAAGCCACAGGGAGGAGGGAGCAAGCTTGTTTTCTGCTTCCCTGGAGACTAGGACGCGGAACAATGGCTTCAAACTACAAGAGAGGAGATTCCATCTGAACATGAGGAAGAACTTCCTGACTGTGAGAGCCGTTCAGCAGTGGAACTCTCTGCCCCGGAGTGTGGTGGAGGCTCCTTCTTTGGAAGCTTTTAAACAGAGGCTGGATGGCCATCTGTCAGGGGTGATTTGAATGCAATATTCCTGCTTCTTGGCAGGGGGTTGGACTGGATGGCCCATGAGGTCTCTTCCAACTCTTTGATTCTATGATTCTATGATTCTAAGAAGCACTATCACTTGGACTTCATCCCTTCCTGCACTGCCATCTCTTTCTTTTTATATTTTAATAAGATCATAAGTCTGAGGGGCATGGGCCTGTTTTGTTGTCAAAGTACCATGTACACTGATGGAACTAAATAAATGATATTGATAATAATTATACACAAAAATAAAAATGTGGTTATTAATACTTAATCTTATCATTTATTATTGCAGTGCCAGGACTGCTTAATGGCATGCTGAAGCCCCTGAAACCAATAGAAGAGCATAGCTTTATTTCTTGAGCTATACAATTTCTATTTCTGCTTTCAAGTTTGTGATAGCCAAGCAAGCTGCATAATAGCGCTCCTGTTGTTAGCCCCAGTTTCTGTTAGCCCCAGTTTCTGCCAACCTAGCAGTTTGAAAACATGCAAATGTGAGATCAATAGTATTGCTTCAGAGGGAAGGTAACGGGGCTCCAAGCAGTCATGACCTGGGACACGTCTACAGACAATGGCGCTCTTTGGCTTAGAAATGGTGATGAACACCACCTTCCAAAGTCAGACTCAATTAGACTTAATATCAAAGGGAAACCTTTACCTTTACCATTTTTTTTTAGAGGAGGAGTAGACTCAACATTGCACCATATAAACTAATCATATCATTTTTCTTTGTTAAAAAAATGAAAGAAAAATTCTAGCATTTTTTTAATTCAATAAATGCAATGTTATTGAGATCTTTGAAATCATTGGTTTTCACTTGGCCAACATACATCTGGAATAAAAACTGCTCTGAACACATGTTCCTTGCCATTCTAGAGAGCTGACATAAATTAGTCTATGGTTTAAAGCAATTAAATTATACCTGTCTTGTATATAATACCAATTTCTATTTAGTCCATATTCATTTCAATTATGGATGACTATTGGGAAGAAAGCCATATAACATTCACAGGGACTAATAAAGACATCCTGCACATATCCGTTTGGAAGTATGTTCCAATGGGAAGTCATTAGAAAATTGTCAAATTATAGCCCTGTGATTTCACTTTAATTGCTATGGCTATGTTCTGTGGAATCCTCACATTTTTAGCTAAGTGATTCCCACATGACTATATCAATGCTATATATTAGCATTTTAAAGTAGTGACACCTGCTTTCCTGTCATGTGACTGCCTCCTGCAGAATGCTGGGAAATGTAGTTTAGGGAAGCCAATGACCTCATAATAGGAAAGCAGGTGCCTCCATTTTAAAACACTAATGCGATATCATTGCCAAAAGCTCTCTGGCTGAATCATAAAATCATAGAGTTGGAAGAGACCTTATGGGCTATCCAGTCCAACCCCCTGTCAAGAAACTGAGATTTTCAAATACCCCTCCCTTAAATGCAAATTTCAGGAAGTCCTATGATGGAACTGTGACAGTTAAAGTGGAATCACAGGGCTATAACTGTAAAGGGCCTCTTCGAGTCTGATATTCTATTCAATCTAGTATGCTGCCACCATCTGTGAGGTACTAGGCTATGATGCCACCAATTAATAAGGGTTTCCTATTTTGTTTATTAATGGATCCCCCTATTTTCAAATAGATTCACTGCTACCACTCTGTAGTATTTCTTTTGGTATGTAGCTAGGTTTCCTTTTTTTTCTTTGAAATAGTACACTGAGACTTGAGTTACTAAAACAAGAACAAGTTTATTTGGAGTATGGAAGAGTCTTAATGGTTTCAGAGTTCTCTTCTCCTGAGGTACAAATGTTTACGAGTTACAGTTTCAACAAATATTAATATAACTGTAGGATGTCTTTTACTTCACCAACTAGTTCTTTAGTTGTTACACTTCTAAATATGTTTCCTTATTTGACATATTAACTAAGGTCAGCTAATGCCCTTGTCTCCCTTCAGTTTCCTGCTGAAGTAAAGATTCCCAGTGGGATTTCTTCTCCTATTAGCACACAGTTAAACCATAAACCTAAATAAGTCCCCTTGACTTATTTAAATCACTCGGGCTAAAAGCTTTCCCTTAGTTTGGTTCACCACATGTTTGAACCACCTTCCCTTTGGCTCGATGACCAAAGGACCGAAGCCTCAAAATGTCTGCTCCTGGTAAGTGCAGTTGGCTCCACCCCTTTCTCCATGGCAACCTAACTCAGAGTGCTGAGCTTGGTCCCATCCCCCTAGTTCTGCCATTTCTAAATGGTTAACCCTTTATGTGCATCCATAACTGTCTTTTACCTCCTGAACACATACATATAATAATATTCAACCATCTAAGCATACACACACACACACACACAATCATATTTAACTGTAGACACATATACATAACCACGCTTAACTTACAGTTAAAAATCAATACTTCATCACAATAACAATGTAGTGGAAAGTGAGAACAGGCATCATCTTATTAAGAATAAAACAACAATTTGCTTAATGTTGTCATTTTGTCTAGACCATTATATGATGAAAAGTCAATTAACAGGAATACGGCCACTACCCTGAAAAATTGCAGGACAATTGCCATTAGGAGAGCTTTGTTTAAACCATATTTTCATCTTCACCTCAGACCACTTCCATACCACATTTTAAAATAGATTTTCATACATCCAAAATCATAGACATGTTGCTGTCTCAATGTATTTTGTAGTGCAAGTTGTTGGGTTTTTTTTATTTTTCTTGGAATAAAAATGTCAGACTACACACAGTTCTTTCACAAATTTCATTACCAATTGTAATACTAATTCCATTCAGTGACAAATTACAACATGAAAACGTCAAAGTGAGTTGTGAAAAAAATGTAAGTGGTGGTCATTTTGGGATTTAGAACACCAAATTCCTATAAAACCTTTATACGTTTTTATTTAAAAGCTTTGTATGGTTTTTAATTTTGCAGGCTTTTGTAATACACTATAGGACTTTCACTTACATCTCTTATTGAATTCCCACCATGAAACAAGGAAATAGATCTAAAGGGCCATTTCCAGATTTATTTATTTATTTATTTATTTATTTATTTATAAGAACTTCTGGAATAACATGTGTTGATAAAAACACCATTAAGGGGATTTAATCTGTAAAACTTATCTCATGGTGTATTAACTATCTAGTGAGAATCGTCCCTGGGCCAGATGTCACTTCCTTTGACCACCTCCAAGGACATATGTGCACCAAAGATCCCAAAGGCCATCCAAAATTCAGCTGATCAAAACTGGAAGGCAATCCTAAGACTGTCTCCTAAACCTCAGGGTTTTTAAAGAGTAAGAACCCTCATTCCAGCCTGAAGTGTAGCCTTTTTTTCAGGTCCCAACCCTCCAAACCTGTAGGAACTGTTATGGGAGTCCATCCTGCACCTCCTATAGGGAGGTTGCCACTATGCCTACCAGGACTATTTTATCTTTATCATGCCACCAAAAGGGACAGGCATCCATCTAGTCCCCTTTTCCCACTAGGATGTCCACCATATAGTTTATCCCCAATTTTAAATAATTCACAAACAAAACATTATCCTCCTCCAAGAGGTGTTCTCCATTGGCTCTATACAACTCTGGCCATTCAGGGGTCTTCAACCCCCCCCCCCCCCACACACACACATACACACTTGCACTTGTCTATAGGATGTAAAATATTAAATTTATGACAATTTGAGTGACAAGAGGAGGTAGTGGAAGAAGAGAAGAAGAAAGAAGAGGAGGAGGTGGTTTTACACTCAGGGTGTATCTACCTTGTAGAATTAATACGGTTTGATACCACTTTAACTGCCATGACACAAAGCTATGGAATCATAAGACTTGTAGTTTGGAGAGACTTGACTACTATTTGACAGAGAAGACTTCGTAAAGCTACAATTCCCATGATTCTATAGCCAGGAGACTGGGCTCTCTACTCTAGCAATTTAAACAACGACTAGCAGAAATTTGCAAGCATTTTAGACAGGATTCTTCCCTAACCCTACTTGTTGATACCAAGCTCCATATGCAACCTTCTGCATTCAAGATATACACTTTCCCATTGATCCACATTTCCTTATTTTGGGGGAAAAAGACAATCTATTGGCTCTATACAACTCTGGCCATTCGGGGAAGGAAATTTTACAGAGTTCAGTGGAAGAACATATTTTTAAAACCAATTAATTGCATCAAAGCCCTCAGATTATGAATTAAAGCAGCATCCTTAGCAAACAGGGTTTTTATTTTAATTCATAATGTATCCTCTTCTGTTGAAGCAAGAAGGCAGGGCATTTTTTTCTATAAAACCCTGATCAATATTTAGATAAAGCAATAAATACAATTTTAACAATCTTTATAGTGCCATAAAATGGCTTAAATAAAAAGTTGGGAAAAAAATCCAAAAAGGACTCACAAAATAATTACATGGTGACTGAATCTTTGCTACTGGTACACATCTCGGACTAGTAAAAGTGGGGATTGCAAAGAATACTGATGAGATAAATAGACTTTTTTCATCATTAATAATACTTGTGCTTCAAGAACATATTTGCAAGCTAGGAATACACTAGTTAAAATGCTATCCTTGCAGTACTTCCACAAGATTGAATCGGAATAGATAAGAAGAATATTTGATGAAAAATGCCTTATTCATTCATACAATTGCCTTTGTCCCTTAAGGCCCTTAGTTCTTTTCATCCCTGAGGTCAAACTAGACTATCGCTGGCATCCTGTTAATGACAAACGTAAATTTACTGCCTCATCACACAGCCGCTGAAAGTGTCCCAAATCTCTCCACTTTGCTGTGGGGCATGGGAAAGCTGCTGCCCCATGCTCCGCATCGCTGGGCTCCTCCAGCAGCAGATCCCATGGGGGGAAGTATGGTGCATGCATGGTGCAAGTGGCTTTCCCCATTAAAGTCAACAGGAAGGATCCCGTGTTGCCGCGGTGGCATGCTGGTTCCATCCTCCTTCACCCACGGAGCCTGCACGACATTGTCTGATGGGTGTCATTGTCAGCTGGCTCCATGGGTGACCAGGGCTAGATCGGCATATGCCACCGATTTTAGACCTGTATGATGTGGTCAATAATTGCAAGTTCCATCTGTATTTCAAATATTTTTGAACACAGAAGGGGGAATTTAATAGGACAATTTGGCATTTTTCATCATTCTTTCCTTGGCCATTAATTGTTATGGTGGGCATCCAGACAGAAAACAAATAGGTTTAGTGTGCAGGGATGGTGGAAAATATATTTATCATTGGATTTTATTTCTCTCAGAAGTGTGCCCTAAGATAAACATTTCATTTTCCATGTCTACATATCTTTTGTTTAGCATATTCTGTTTTACAAGGGGTCATGGAAAAATAAACATTGTAAGTTCAACTGCTAATTCAGAGGTGTGCGTCTCTGTGTCTTTACATCTCTCATTTTGTGTAAGGGAATGCTTAAAAGTTTACCTGGCAGGTGGCTTAAACTCTGGGATATTGTTAGCAACTCTTCAAAAAGCATTGTCACAAACAATAGGTTTAATTTTTGCTCCCATATACCTACATTTGCAATGTAGAGAGGAAGCCCCAAGTACAACTAGCTCTCACCACCATCTATTACTGGGCTCCCCCAAGATTTAGCAGACCATCACTAAAGGGGCCCTGTGGTGCAATGGGTTAAACCCTTGTGCCAGCAGGATTGCTGACCGACAGGTCAGGGGTTCAAATCTAAGGAGAGTGGGTTGAGCTCCCTCTGCCAGCTCCCCATGTGGGAACATGAGGGAAGCCTCCCACAAGGATGGTAAAACATCAAAACATTCGGGCAACATCCTTGCAGATGGCCTATTCTCTCATATCAGAAGTGACTTGCAGTTTCTCAAGTCACTTCTGACATGAAAAAGGTAGACAATCCCAAAGAGTTTTACAGTGTCTTTTTTCTGTATCTGACTTCACAGAGATTTTCCCTTTCATATCCCATAGAAATGGGACTTTGATACATATGTATATCAAGTACAGGTGTAAGAGAATAAAAAGTGTCTTTCTGGTTATACTTTTGTTCTAAGCAAGCAAATCTTACATTATTTTATGTACATGATCATGTACAAGAAAGCTCTTTCCTTTAAGTGCAACAATGAAAGTTATCAAAATTAATAAGAAGCTTTTAAAAAATAGAGGGAAACATGATCCCTAACATGGCTATGCTACACATAGCCATGTTCCTACTCTGCTTATGATTTATCATCATCATCACATGTCTTTTGAATAATTCAGGACTCAATGTGATTTAGAACAGATTTATATTAAAAAAATCACACAATACAAAACTATATAAAAAATAAACCAGTTAAAACATGACCATACAAAACCCATAGCAGAACAACAAAATAACAAGTGAAATTGATAGCATACTAGCCATCCCCTGGCAAGCGTTGCTGTGGCCCACTCTGTGTATATGTGCTTTGTTTGTGTATATATTTGTGTATTTGTGTATATATGTGTATTTCTGTTTATATATGCGATTTTGCGCATGAGTTGTAATGTTTTTTAAAGTCTCTTCTGCTGTGTTTTTCTGTGTTTTTCTGAGTGATGGTCACTTGTTACATTTTTATTTATATAGATTACACAAGGCTAGTAGATTTTAAACAGCTGAAATTCTCTGTTTTTGTACATGTATGGGAATGCTGGCAATCCTGAGTTAGGAGTGTTAAGATAACCATTCCCTCTCACAAGTGGTAAGGTACCCAGTTTCTCTTCTACCTGAACCATGTTTTATAACCTCTCATCCTCAAAACTTCTTGACGTTTTTGCAGCTTCTAGATCCAATTGAATGGTTGCCCTTTGTGGCTGTCTGCTGTTTCTATGCAATACTCACCCTAAACATGGAGCTTATTTCCAAAAGGTACCAAATCCATCTGAACAAATTTTAGAGGAATTGAAAAAAATATGCTGAGGATATGCATTCTTTTTTCATGAAATACAATTGTATAGAAGTGATTTGATACATTTTCTCAGTTTTGATCTGTACACAATATTCTACTCCTAGTCAACAATGTGCTGCCACCTATAACACATTTTTCAGTTTTGAAAGGATTTGGTACCTTTTGGAAACAAACTCCACAAATATAATCTAACCTTAATATTTACCTTGATATCTGGAAGAAAGTCCAAGTGCCTACCCTATAGTTTTAGCTCTATGTAAATTCCACAACAATTCATTTAATTCATTTTTATCGATGCCATCGATAAAAATGAATTAATTTGGAAAAAACCAAGGTTTCTTTGGAGTTTCCCGAATTAATGAGATACCCGGTAGCTCCCAGTAGCACAGCAGGTTAAACTGCTGAGCTGCTGAACTTGCTGACTGAAAGGTCGGTGGTTCAAATCTGGGGAGAGGGGTGAGCTCCCATGGTCAGCCCCAGCTTCTGCCTACCTAGCAGTTCAAAAAACATACAAATGTGAGTAGATCAATAGGTGCCACTCTGGTGGTAATGGTGCTCCATGCAGTCATGTCAGCCACATGACCTTGGAGGTGTCTATGGACAATGCCAGCTCTTCAGCTTAGAAATGGAGATGAGCACCAACCCTCAGAGTTGGAGATGACTGGACTTAATGTCAGCGGAAAACATTTACCTAATCTTTACCTAATTAGATACCCAATTAGATCTGCGCCTTCCTGAAAGGTCCGGGTCTAATGGGGCATTGGACTTATGGAGACTCACTTCTGGGTAGTCCTGGAACTACTTGGGGGTGAGTGTCTCTTGCCATGTCACACCTTTTGGGATCCTGGAGCCTAAAGGTGTGGCATGCCCATAAGCCCCCAATTTCCTTCTAAAAGTTAAAGAAAAGATACCTGGCATGAGGAAATCATGCGTGAAGAGACAGGGAAGGTGAGGAGGAATTTTCCTCCTTGGCCCTCCCATCTCATGGTTTGGAGTGGGTTATGCATGTAGCCACTCAACACCCACCCCCTCCCCAGAAAGCCCTTTTTTCAGGCATGGGGACTGAAACTCGTGCTGGAGCTGGTAGTTTAAACCCACTTTGGTATGGATTTTAGTCTTTTTTTTGGAAGCACCCACTATGGACATTATTCCACAAGCATAAAGTGGATGGGATCATCTTATTTGCATGGCCTTCTGTGGGATCAAAAGACAGAATTTACTCACACCCATGACACAGGATAGCATCCTCCTGTCTCTAACTCAACTATCTGCTTCATTTCCCATTGCATAGGTGGGTATTGTCTCCTCCCATTTCATGGAGACCAGGACACTTTTAAAACACTTATCTCAATGGGATCTATATCATCTTTAAACCACTAATGATAACAGAAGGAGCATTGAGGGGCACTAGGAGACCATCCATGCCCACACTGAAACATCAGAAAACAGAATGCAGACAAATCAATCACTTCCTATCCCAAGGGGTAAAAACACAAATTTTAAAGCATTTTTACATGCAGGGAGGGGAGTGGAGTCAATTCCTGCCTATCTATCAAATCCACCAGTTTCTACACACTGCAGTAATGGAATCTCATGGGCAACCTATGGAATGGGTCATGTATCATTTGATGGGATCTGTGTGGTTCCATATTTGAAGTTTGTAGACACAGAGGGAAATCTCCTTCTGATAAGGTCTTATGTCTTAGTTGTTATGATTTAAAATATGGTTCTGTTAAAGAAGCAGATATTTCTTTAGCATGATTCAGCTATGTGCTATAATTCAGTGGTCTACTATAATCCAAATAGAGCCAATTGCTCTACATTTTTTCACCTCCACTACAGTGTATTTCACCTTTAATTAGGGATAGAAAGAAATCTTTTTGGACTTGACAGCCCTAATGAAAATAGCATTTTCATAGAGGTGTTGAGAAATCGAGCACCTTGCCTCAAGCATGTACACATTTGCGAGACCTATGGGGAATTCTAGAGAAATAAAGCACACACAAAACAAAAAAAATGTTCACATTTTTAAAAAGAGGCAGCTTGAATCACAAAAAGTGGAAGTTGTGAAGGTCTTCATTTCATTAAGTTTCTCTGAATGTCACCTGCATTTTCTTCCTGACCTGTGCCCTATGTTTCACATTAAAAAAAATGAACAGCTAAAACATGCTTGTTTAAAAACTAGACAGAACAACCTCATTTAGTCAATGGAGAAAAGTTTAGCAAATTGTACAAACAGCAATGCAGAAATTAATAATATAATTGCTGGACTTTCAACAAAGGAACAAAACATAAAGCCTTGCGTAACTCAGCATGAAACATAGGACAGGAGGAAAATACAGGTGACATTTAGAGAAACTTAATGAAATGAAGACCCTCACAACTTCCAGTTTGTGTGATTCTAGCTGCACCTTTTCAGCTTTCTCTCTCTTGATGTAGTCTTCCATCTCATATTCTTCTCTGCCTGGTTGACCTAACTGACCTTTTTGATTTTCTTATGTGCTATATAAATACCTGGCTTGACTATAATATCAGCTAAAGCCTATAAGTGCTTCCTTCATGGCAATAACAGCTTTGCTGACAACAAGCAACCCACTACTTGTCCCCCCATGCCCTTTATTAGTTTTCTGCAATTGAATGCTTGAGTAAATTCTTCTAAATTCTGCCATCATTTTGTCCTGTCTTCTTGCACTATCTGACATGATATCCTACTTGTCAGAATTTATGTTAGATATGATAATATTAAGAGAACGGAATGCAGTCTCAAAAAATTTCATCAAGGCATATTGTAGCTTATTTCATGAGAAGTGAGTATAAACGCTCCTTAGGTCCTAAAGGAATGCATACATGAAGGAGCTGAAAAAAATTAAAGGTATGTGCATGTAATGAATACTTTAGGAGAGGAAATTAAAAAAAAATTAACTCTGAAAACCAGTTTGCCATCTATGGCTTCAGTACTCCAAGGTATATCTGTGATGCCCAAGCCACTTTTATGGAGTATGAAATATCTATATTATCACCCTCTCTCCCCTCAGTCCAGGACTGAAATTGGCTTACAAAGGGTTAAACAGAGGTGGCTTTGCTAAATAAATGATCTTGATAGATAGATAGATAAATAGATAGATAGATAGATAGATAGAGATAGATAGATAGATAGATAGATAATAGAATTTAAAATATGACAGTCAAAAAGCAAACAACATATGATCAGGACCTTTTCTTTTTGAGGAAGAAACACAATGTTGTGGTATGTTAGAAAAGAGAATGGTTAAGACGGGGAGGTGAAGAAAAGTAGCAGAAAATAGTGGAAAGGTTTTAAATAGCTTTCCTTCATATATTGGCTACAAATTGTTCATTTTCCATCACTAACCACCACCAAAAAGCCATAGGATATCATCACATATGAACATGTTTTTTTAAAAAAAACATTTTTAAATGTTGTTGTATGCAATCAATGCAAAAAACAGAGAACAAATAATAAAATAACTAACAAAACATATACATTTAGAGCATCCTACCACATCCCTTCCCTCCACCTCAACTCCTACACCTGTGAACCCACTAGCCATGACTTCTGTCACAACTCCTTGTGAATCTTATATCTATTAAAACTGACACTTATTTATGTTGTTTATGCATTCAGTTGCTTCCAACTTCATGACCTCTTTGTGTGAAAGAGGACAAGCCCATGCCAGAGCTTTTTGTTGCCATCACCACCCCCAGTTCCTTCAAGGTCAAGCCAGTCCTTTCAAGGATACCATCCATCTTGCCCTTGGTCAACCCCTCTTCCTTTTTCCTTCCATTTTCTTCTACATCATTATCTTCTCCAAGCTTTCCTGTCTTCTCATTATTCGTCCAAAGTTCTCATTATGTGTCCAAAATATTCCATCTTTACCTCTAATATCCTTCCCTCCAGTGAGCAGTCAGGCATTATTTCTTGGAGTATGAACTGGTTTGATCTTTTTGCGGTCCAAAGCATTCTCAAAAATTTCCTCCAACACCACAGTTCAAAAGCGTCTGTCTTCCTTTGCACAGCTTTCCTTATGGTCCAGCTCTCGCATCCATAGATTATTACCCCTATATCTGCTTTAATAAATTCCCATTGTGGCTACCTCAAAATCTACATTTGTCTCTTTCCAAATATCCAAATACTAGCCTCCATTTTTTTTGTGAACTCTTCATTATTTCTTCCCCGAATACCATTGGATAGTTTGGCCATTTGCATATAGTCTAATAGCTTTTTCTCTCTCCAATCCTTTATAAGTAGTTTTTTCCCCTTCCAATATTCCACTATTGTTAATCTAGTTGCAACAAAGGTATATTGGCTGTATAGCCATGTTCCAGTAGCATTCTCTCCTGAAGTTTCACCTGCATCTGGGAGAAAGGCTGTTCTTTCTTGTTTAAAGTGTGAATGTTTCAATTAGCAAGTTTGAAGAGCATTGAGTAGCAATGAAGCTGCTAAGTCAATAAGTAAGGGTGTCTGCATAGAGATAGTCTGGCTGTTGTTGCCTGAAGGCACCCTCTGTTTGGGAGGTGTTAACTGGCACTTGATTGGTTGCTGTCTGGAATTCCCCTGTTATTGAGTGGTTTTCCTTATTTACTGTCTTGTTTCTAGTGCTTTTAATACTGGAAACTAGATTTTGTTCATTTTCATGGTTTCCTCCTTTCTCTTGAAATTGTTTACTTGCTTGTGAATTTCAATGGCTTCTCTGTGTTGTCTGACATGATGGTTGTCAAAGTGGTACAGCATTTCTGTGTTCTCAAATAATATGCTGTGTCCAGGTTGGTTTATCAAATGCTCTGTTACAGCTGAGTTCTCTGGTTGAAGTGCTTTTCATGTTCTTTGATTTGTGCCTGGGCGCTGCGTTTGGTAGTCCCTGTGTAGACTTGTGTACAGCTGCTTGGTATATAGTAGACTCCTGCAGTCATAGAGGATCCCTCTTATCCTTTGCTGAATGTAATATTTGTTGAATTTCTTGGTGAGTCTGTAGATTGTTTGTAGGTTGTATTTCATCATCAGCTTCCCTTCCAAAATTTTGCTATTGTTAATCTAGCTGCAACAAAGCTGTATTGACATATTTCTTCTGTACCTTTGCTATTCTCTCTAAATAGTACTAAAATACACTTTTTTGGGTTTTCTCAGCCTTATTAGTAACCATTTTGTTTGTTTCTTTAATCACATTATTCCAAAAACTTTCTGCCATCCAACAGGTCCACCAAATATGGGAAAAGGTGCCTTTCTTCATCTTTCTTCAGGCATTCGCTTTGGTGAGATATTTCTATTTTAGCTAACATCTCCAGTTATATAACTTCTATAAAACATTTTATGCATATTTTCATTAATAGAGCCAGCTATTGAAAATTAAAATCCTCTTTTCCATAGATATTCCCAATTTTCCAAGTCAATATTTTCCCCTAGATCTTTATCCCATGAAATCATAGCTGTTTTTATTTGGTTATCCTCTAAGTTGTACTCAAAAATGCATTATATAGTCTGGAAATTAAACCCTTGTTCCCCTAATCAAAGATGCCCTCCAACTCCGATTTTCTTTTGGAGAACCCTGCACCAGCATCTTTCATAAATCAGTTGTGTAATTGATAATAATGAAACCTGTTGCACTTAATCTGATATTTTCTCCTATTTCTTCTTTCAGCCATTGTCAGGGACTGAAATGAAAATGTAATTCAAACCAACATAGCCACATGGTAAGATCAGAGCACCTTTGTACTTTTTTTACACTATGCTTCTATCTAATTATAAATGTATTTACTGGTTGCTGACTGAAATTAGTTTAATCTCTTTGGTGGAATTCCAATTTGTTAAGAGGCAGAATAAAATTTTGACGCTATTTTAATTATAGCAACTTTAAACAACCAAGAAATAGGTAACTTATTCCTTTGTTTCATTTCTTATCTAATCATACAGTACAAATTGTTATTTAATTTTTGTTACTGTGAGAGCAAGACTGTAAAATGGGGTTTAGCATCCATCTTATGTAAGCGAGTCAGCCACATCAGCACTAAATGGAGTAGGCTCTCAGGAAACCATGTTCCCCTTAATTCCTGCTGCTGTCATATAAGGTATTCCAACTGTTTATTAGTTCAATCCATGGGGTCAGTGTTCATTCACCTGGGTAGCTGTTTACAATTGGGTCACACACCCTTCTTCTTATGCTGAGCTATGCAAGTAAGCCATAAAAAGTGCCTGATTTCCTCACCCCATGTCTCTTTTCTACTATTGTATCTCTGTATTGCTAAAGAAACAGAATTTTGACCAAACCAGATGACACTTGCCTTTCTGTGTCTTCAGCCAAAGCTGTGCCTCTTTGGAGGATTGGGAGGTAACAACTAGATATTTATAAGGGGAAAGCAAGCAAGAAATATATTGTCAAAAGCTTTCATGGCCGGAATCACTGGGTTGTTGTAGGTTTTTCGGGCTATATGGCCATGGTCTAGGGGCATTCTCTCCTGACGTTTCGCCTGCATCTATGGCAAGCATCCTCAGAAGTAGTGAGGTGAGGATGCTTGCCATAGATGCAGGTGAAACATCAGGAGAAAATGCCTCTAGACCATGGCCATATAGCCCGAAAAACCTACAACAATCCAAGCAAGAAATACTTTGAGGTCTTCTACCTTAAGAATGAAATTCATTTAATTGACTATAAACTAGGGTTTTGCACAGATCTGTTTTCAAAAACGGTCTTCAGATGATTCGGATGGTTTGGCTGGTTCAGATGCCCATAACGGCATGGGCTCCACTGCCATTTTTTTTCTGGCCACAACAGAACAATTGCTGCTAAAAAATGGCAGTTCCTTTCAGCTTCATGTGGAGTGTAGGGAGGGAAGCAGTGAGTAGAAGGGAAAGGATCCCAGAAAGGGTGGTTTTCTTAAGCTTGTTACCTTAAACTCAGGTCTCTTTGAAATGCAGAAGTAAAAGGATCCCAGGTAGGGGGGTTTCTGAAGCCCTTGCCTTAAACCCAGGTCTTCTTGAAAGACAGAAGGGAAATTATCCCAGGAATGGGGCATTTCTTAAGCCCTTGCCTTAAACCCAGGTCTCCTTGAAAGACATAAGGAAATGGATCACAGAAAGGGTGGTTTCTTAATTTGGATGCCCTAGAAATGATGGGAAGGGGAGGCTTGTAAGTTCCCCATTTCCACCAATGGGCCAGATCTTCCCAGATCTTTTGATTGCTGAGCTTTTTTTTCATTAGCCGATTTTGAGAGGCTCCCAAAAATGGATCTGGGTACCCACCAAAATTTGGATACCAAAAACGGATCATAATTCAGTCAAATTGCACAACCCTATTATATACTACTTGTCCCAATTTGGTCATTTGCTGGTGTCTCAACAGTATATGCCGATGTTACATCAACTAGTTAAGTTCATTCAATCTTATTTCAATCAGATTAATATTATTGATTCTGGGAGGATCATTCTAGTTTAACTTTAAACAACCTAGCTGTACCTGTTTTGGATAAGGATAAAACCCAATTTTATAAAAAGAAAGAGAAAAGAAGTCTTACTAAAATGTTGTCTGCTAAATTCCTTTCTTCCACTTAATCAAGATAGGGATATGTAAATAAGAATCTTCCATTTCTCTTCTTGTTCTGCCTCTCAGTTCTCATTTATCCATTGATGATGACATTGGATTCACAGATAAATTGGGATAAAGAATTTAGGACATGGCATGCTTTATTGTTTCTGTGTTGTTGGGTTTTTAAAAAATAAAACTTGAAAGCATATTATTACTTGGGATTCTGGTGCTTTAAATAGCTGCAAGCAGTTTTGGGAAATAGCTGAATTCCTTTGAGAACAAGGTGACATTTTCAATTTTTTACACCATTCCAGCTCCCAAAAAGTTAAAATGAGTTGGTAGTTCAGAAATAGCTCCTTCCTGAAATGCCAGATGAGGGAACATCCTTTTTCTTGTACACTTGCCTTATGTTGCCTCTTCTCTTTTATATTGTAAATCATTTTGCACCTCTTTGTCAATCTCTGCTGCAGTGGATATTCCCATGTACCCTTGGATGGGCATCCATTCCATTTATATTCCAAATGATTTGTCATTTGCACATCTCCCCCAGCTATAGTCTAAATAGATGGTTTCCAAGAGATTGGTTTATGGATATGAACTCAATATAATGAATGATATCTACTTAGCTCCCCAAAGAAGTATGTTTCGATCACTGTAGAGTGCACCACAGATAATATCTGCAAACAGAATACCAAATACCAGGCAATGCTTTTACTTTGCTTTTCAGAAATGATTTTTAAAGTTGACAGCTACTAGACATATTAAAAAAAACCCAGGAAACTAAAAAAATAAATTCTTGAACATTTCATTAAAAAACAGTAATGGATAAATAAACCAGTAATGGATAAATTTCCCATTGTTCTATTTCTTGGTGGTCCATGCTTGTTAAACTCAACATAGAAAACCCAACATACCAAATTTCATTCTGGATTCTTCATATTAGTGTATGTGTGCTGATGGTCCAAGATACATGAGCATTATCATGTTGCTTCTTAGCAGTCTAATTTGCTTTCTGCAGTAGGTGCCGCACAGTTGTAGTATTTTTGAAGATGCAAGGTATTTCTTGAAGTTCATGATTATTGTCATATCTATACTTTGCAATTGTTGAAGCTTGATGAATTATTACACCAAAACAAAGCCTCAGCTTGGTAGTGATTTGTTGCTGAAATACAGCAATATCATGCTAGGATGGTGTTTGTAGAAGAAGCATTTATATTTGTGTGAAATAGAATGCAGTTGCAATGAATTGTGTGGTTATAACCCAGAGAGATAGATTAACTAAAAAGTAAAGCTACACTGCTGGGCATATCTTACTTGGGATTTAGCCTCCAGAACACAGTGACACTTTTTCAGGCATAAAACATGCATAAAATGATAGCCCCACATAAATCAGCTTAATGAATTGCTATGCTGTGGATTTGCATAAAAATTAAATTTCATCTTTGTGATCTGGAGCCTAAAATATGTAGAGTAAGACAGCAGACAGGAGACATTAGAGACAGAAAAAGAATACCCACCACCACACATTTTCATTATAAAACTGAGTGTAAATAAAAAAAAACCATGGCCTGAAAACACATATAAATATACACATTTCCTATATTCTTACATTCCATTTTGGGAATAAATACAATAGGACAACTAGTATACATTCAACAGTGTTATTGGGCTATATGGTGAATTATATTTTCTAGATGTTTACAGTTGATTTAGTAGTTTTAGGTAGAATGAAAAATGAGGAGTAAGTTCTTTTCAACAACTGAATGTTTGTGCTAAAGATAGGTCCAGTGGAGAGAGTATCATAACTCATGACCTGAAATTGAAAAACTTTATATTTGGATTGCAAAAACTTTCTAGCTTTCTCTTAATCTGAGAAGCTGGAGTTTAGATGTTTTATCACTCCTGTCCTTTGAAGAAGAGAGGAAAAACACTTTTATAGGGGTCAACATCTGTTGCAAATATGTTGTCTACTGTCTTGGTATCCAGAGTTAAACAGTAGGCTTGTGCAATTTGACTGAACCATGATCCATTTCTGTTATCTGAATTTTGATGGACCTTCAGATCCATGTTTCACAAACCTCCCAAAAACCATTGCCACCCCACCAAAAAAATTGGTCTGCAGCTGAAAAATGCAGCAAGATCTGGATGATTGGCAGCAATGGGAAGTGGGGAGAGACATCCCAGGCTCCTCTTCCTGTCACTTTAGGGATATCAGGGTGGAAATGGACAAACTTGGAGTATACACGTACCACTGTTAGCACACCAAGTTTCATAATGTTTGGATCATCCCCTGATTTTTAGGAATTTAATTTCCTTCTAGAAATAAAATCTCCTTTAAAAATTCCCAAAAAGGTATCCTTATTGGCCCTTCTCCAGGAGCAGCAGCATGGCACCATTTTTCCTGCCAAATGTCAAAGATGCAGACTTTCAAATCTCACAATCCACAATTACACTTTCTTTACTAATAAAAAAACAGCAACTTATTCCAAAGCTTTTGCATTTCATGTTCTCACAAGATGCTGGAAGAGGCAAGCAACCCACCATCCGCAAGCAAGCAAGCAAGCAGCATGTCCCTTTATTAGAAAATCATTCCTGTATGATTCACTTGAAAAAAATTAAAAATATATTGTGGGAAATCAAGCCATGGTTGGGGAAAAAACAATGTTTTTGGAGCATATTTTATTATTTTATGTCTTAGCAGTCAGAGCAGGTCATTGGCTTCACTAATTCGGAAAGGCAAGGTGGCAGTAGCACTATAAAAAAAAGGGCAATGGAGGAACTCAGGGACAAGGGGAGAAGTATGACTTCAAGTAAGACAGGCAGGTGACTGGCAACTGGAAAAGATGGGCACTGGGACTGCTGGCTGTGGCTGGATGCAGCTGGTTGATTGCTTGCATGTGTTTGCCCAGCTGGCTGGCTAGCCGGACACCCACCCCTTAAGTTAACCAGAGCTGTACAAACAAGTGAAAGGTTTGCAGGTGATAGCACATGGTGGGTCTGGTGCCTGCTGCCTGCACATCTTGGTATGGCTGGCTTAAGTTAACACAGCTCTCCAAACAAGGGAAAGGTTGAGCAGCAGATGGAGGGACATGATGAGGTAGGTGACTGCTGCTGGCATGTCTTGGCCTGGGCACCCACCCATACTTTACAACTTCTAGCTCCTAAATGAAAAAAAAAATCAAGAAAATAAAGGATAATCTATGAAAATTTAGGGAAATTATAAAATAAAACTAGATTCAATGAGCCAAGCCAAAAGCTAAAGCTGTGAACGAGTCAGCAGCCAGGCACTTCTCTAGAGCCAGGACACAATTGAGCAATGAAGGTGCTTCCCCTATTAAATAGACACAGTTTGCATAAGACACATCATGGCTTTCTTCTATTCTAATTTGCCCAACAGGTAGGGCTCACAGGGAAAGCCCATGTGAGCATGTAGCAACCTCTCCACGTTTTGCATAATCCCAACAGAAATCAAAAGTAGCCTGACTGGCAGCTATATGGTCTATTTTGGTTAAGAAAATGGTGGCAGAGCTCTTGCCATTATGGGCATTCAAAGAAGTTGAAACAGCTGAAGGCAAACATCCAAAATGAATCAATGCACAAGCCTATTAAAGCTATAGGTCTACCAGCAACATCTGCTGGGAATTCTTATCGTTTGTCTTGCAACCACTCAGTCTCATTGAAGGCAGTCCTTTCAGTGCTCACTTGAATTCTGGACTGGCTACATTGATCATGTCTTGTAACTCTCTTTGGTTACAACAGTTAGCTTCATCGAATGAACACTGCACTGATTGAGTCCACCCTTCATCTTTCAAGAACTTCTTGGATTACATTTGGCTGTCTTGGACTGGTTTGGTCTACCTGTAACTGCTTCCCATGTGATAGTCTGTTACTCTGTACACTTGCTGGCCTCCCCTAGTCACACACGCGTGCATGTGTTTTAGGACTATACAACAACATGGGAAACAAATTGTTACCTATAGGTTCAAGACCAGGAGAGGGTTTCTATCTATCTATTTATTTATTTATTTACTTCTATACCGCTATTCTCAGCCCGGAGGCGACTCACAGCGGTTCACAACACACAGGAAACAGCAAAGTTCAATACACCAATATAAAAACAGTTAACAACCTAATCAATACACAGTTAGTACACAAATTACTATAATAACCAATCACTAGCATCTCATCACTAAAAAAACGATCCAGATTCGTCATCCATTGTTCCATTCCTATGTCATTACCAGTCATTGCACTAATTATTCGAACGTCTGCTGAAATAACCAGGTCTTTACTTTTTTGCAGAATACCATTAGAGATGGTGCTAGTCTAATGTCTGTGGGAAGGGTGTTCCACAGCCGGGGAGCCACCACCGAGAAAGCCCTATCTCTCGTCCCCGCCAGCCGTGCTTGTGAAGCTGGCGGGATCGAGAGCAGGGCCTCCCCGGAAGATCTCAAAGTCCTGGTGGGTTCATAGGCCGAGATGCGGTCGGAAAGGTAGCTTGGGCCGGAACCGTTTAGGGCTTTAAAGGCCAACGCCAGCACTTTGAATTGAGCCCGGTAGCAAATCGGTAGCCAGTGGAGTTGGTGCAACAGGGGGGTGTATGCTCCCTGTGTTCCGCTCCTGTTAGAATCATGGCTGCCGAGCGTTGGACTAGTTGAAGCTTCCAAACTGTCTTCAAAGGCAACCCCACATAGAGAGCGTTGCAGTAGTCTAGGCGGGATGTAACCAGAGCGTGGACTACCGTGGCCAAGTCAGACTTCCCAAGATACGGGCGCAGCTGGCCCACAAGTTTTAACTGTGCAAATGCTCCCCTGGTCACTGCCGAAACCTGGGGTTCCAGGCTCAGCGATGAGTCCAGGGTCACACCCAAGCTGCGAACCTGCGTCTTCAGGGGGAGTGCGACCCCATCCAACACAGGCTGTAACCCTATACCCTGTTTGGCCTTGCGACTGACCAGGAGTATCTCTGTCTTGTCTGGATTCAATTTCAATTTGTTTGCCCTCATCCAGACCATCACAGCGGCCAGGCACCGGTTCAGCACCTCAACAGCCCGCTTAGTAGCAGGTGGAAAGGAGTGATAGAGTTGGACATCATCTGCGTACAGATGGCACCGTACCCCGAAACTCTGGATGATCTCTCCCAGCGGCTTCATGTAGATGTTAAACAACATGGGAGACAGAATTGAACCCTGTGGAACCCCACAAGACAACGGTTGTGGGGTTGAACAGGTGTCTCCCAGCAACACCTTCTGGGATCGGCCCTCTAGGAATGACCGGAGCCACTGTAAAACAGTACCTCCAAGTCCCATCCCTGCGAGGCGTTCCAGAAGGATACCGTGGTCGACAGTATCGAAGGCCGCTGAGAGGTCCAGCAGCACCAACAGGGACACACTCCCCCTGTCGAGCTCCCGGTGCAGATCATCCACTAAGGCAACCAAGGCTGTCTCGGTACCATGTCCCGGTCTGAAACCAGACTGTGCCGAATCCAGATAATCCGTGTCTACCAAGAATACCTGGAGTTGTGAGGCCACCACACGTTCCAGGACTTTGCCCAAAAAGGGGAGATTGGACACTAGCCGAAAGTTGTCAAATTTAGTGGGGTCCAGTGATGGTTTTTTCAACAGCGGTTTTATTATAGCTTGTTTTAAGCTCGCTGGAATTTTGCCTTCGCGAAGGGAGGCATTCACCACCACCTCCACCCACTCAGCCAATCCCCCTCTGGCCTCCTTTAGAAGCCAGGATGGGCAGGGGTCTAGGATGGACGTGGTAGGCCTCATTCCTCCAAATATCTTGTCCACATCCTCGGGTTTCACCAATTGAAAAGAATCCATCAAAATAGGACAAGCAGGTGCTCGTGTTACATCCTCAGAGACTGCTTTTAACGTGGTATCCAGACCAGAGCGGATCAAAGTGACTTTGTCTGCAAATAACTGAGCAAAAGCTTCACAGCAAGAGGCCGAAATGTCAGGGTTCCCACCTTGAGTGGTGGGATTTAAAAGGCTTCTGACAATTCGGAACAACTCAGCTGGACGGTTCTTTGCAGACGCAATAGTGGCCGCGAAGAAAACTTTCTTCGTGGCCTTTATTGCCGCGGCATATGCCCTTAAAAAAGACACAAACCGTGTTCGATTTGGCTCGTTCGGATCCGAACGCCACACGCTCTCTAGTTCCCTCTTCCTTCGCTTCATCGCTGCCAGTTCCTCAGTGAACCAAGGAGCTGGTTTAGCTCGGCTACTCGAGAGGGGATGTTCCGGAGCGATCGTGTCAATTGCCCTAGTCATCTCCCCATTCTAGAGAGCGACCAGAGCATCGACAGGATCACCTACCAAGGCGGCGGGAAATTCCCCAAGAGCCATCAGTAATCCATCCGGATCCATAAGCCTCCTGGGGCAGACCAGCTTAATGGGTCCTCCACATCTGCAGAGGTTAGGGGATGCAGTGAGCCTAAATCTGACCAGGAAGTGGTCGGTCCATGGCAACGGAGAGATGGTTAACTCCTCAACACCGCCACCTTCCTCCCATCCCTGACAGAAAACCAAGTCCAATGTGTGTCCCGCACTGTGGGTGGGGCCAGATACTTGTTGGGACAGCCCCATGGTTGCCATGGCAGACATGAAGTCCTGAGCCGCTCCTGAAAGGGCTGCCTCGGCATGGACATTGAAGTCCCCCAGCACAATGAGCTGCTGAGACTCCAATGCCAGGCTCGAGACCACCCCCGCTAGCTCAGGCAGGGAGACTGTAGTGCAGCGAGGTGGACGGGACACTAACAGAATCCCTATTCTGTCCCGGTCACCCACCCTCAGGTGGACGCATTCAAAATTTGTTGACTGTGGGATGGGGTCCCTGGTCAGAGGGATTGAATTTCTATAGACCACTGCAACCCCCTCCTCCCCGCCCTTCGGATTTCGGCTGGTGATGCACGGAAAAACCTGGCAGGCAGAGTTGGGTCAAATTCACACCTCCAGTCTCGTCCAGCCAGGTCTCCGTGATGCACGCCAGATCTGCCCGTTCATCCAGGATTAGGTCCTGGATGAAAGTTGTTTTTCCATTGACAGATCTGGCGTTCAACAGCACCACCTTCAATCCAGAGGGACCGCCATCCTGGTTACACCAATTTACCATGTTAGGAGACCAGTTTGGAATTACTAAGGTTGATACACGATCCCTAGGCCGAATTATTGGTCTCCTTTTCCCGCATCTCCCCTTCCCCACCACCACTTCTATGGGGGCCCCTTGGCTACTTACACTGATGGAGGATGGAAGTTATGTAGAGAAATATTCCATTCACACTAGTAATGTCATTCAGTTCACATTAAAATGCCATTTCTATGCCAGCTTCTATTGATGAAGACACATTTTCTCAATCTAAAAACTGGAAAAAAACCTATATTGTTTGTTTACAAAATTTATTTATAGGACAACAATATATGTCACAAGCTCATATAAAACAACAACTAGGTAACTGTGGTTTCTCTTCTTGAGTTGCAAATCTGTTGTCTCAGTTTTTCTATGAGTGCAAAAAACCACAGCATCTCATATCAGCAATCCAAAGATAAACTTTGTAAAGTTTTCTATTTTTGAGCAATTACTATATGAGCTGTTATAAAAAAGCTATTTTTGTACTAATTATATTTTTGGTTTCTTCAACAAACAAGTAGGATAAACCCAGAACTTCTCTTGATTTACTCTGACTTCTTTGACTCTTAGAATTTTTCCCCTGACAAGCTTTAAACTTATTACATCACCATAAGTATCACCAATCAAGACAGTGTGGAAATCCAAAGCTGTTCTGAAATATCAGTGACTCAGGGCCAATCCAGACAGCCCCTTTGTTGCGGAAACTTATGCTATAAAAAGGGGGCTGCCCAGATGACGTTCTGGGCAGACCCACATTAATGTGTTACAAACCAGGAAAACCCTGTTTGTAGTGAATTAATTTCTTAGTGCATTTATTCCATGCCTTCTTGGAAGGTGTGGGTAAATGTACTACTTCCACTGTCTAGACTATAGTCCAGACACCATTCCCATAGTTTTCTGGGCTAAATAAGCCCAGTAAACTGTAGGAATATCCACCCCTCTCCCCAAGCCCTCAGACCTTTTAGAAAAGCAAAACAAAAAACAAAAAAAAAACTTACTAGCCTGCAGTATTCCCTCAGAGCAGCTTTCCAGCACATACAAATGATGTGCCAGGAGAGCGGGGGGGGGGGGGGGGGGAGGAAACCTGCTTCCTTCTCCACTTTCCTGGCACCTCATTTGTACGCACCAGGAGAGCTGCTCAGAGGAAACACTGCAGGCTGATAAGGTGGGTTTTTTTACTTTTCTAAGGATCTGAAGGCTTGGGGGGGGGGGGGGGTAGGGCCTGTACATGTTCTCTCGGGCTAGTCCCGAGAGAACATGTGGACAACCCTCCCCAGAAAGTGGGTGCTTTCTGGAGTGGGTGTGGACAGCCCCCTGAAACATCAATTTTTTTTCATGCAGATGCTTTTGGGATAAAGGGCTATCTAGATCCACCCTCAAATATAGTTAGCAAATGTTTCATGATAAGCTTTGTTTCTGCATGTGATATGAAATATGAACCCTCGTGTATTTGAAACTAGGAAGCACCATTGTTTCCATTGTGAGGAAATCTATAAAACTCTCACAGTTTTTAAAAACCACTCTCCCATTACAATTCTTGACTTATTCTGTGCAAATTTTACAGGGTTTTTGGTTGCAGAAAACAGCATTTTGCAATCAATGTTCCACATAGAAATATTTATTTCTATTTTCTGCAAAAATAAAAACCCACTAGAAACAACATAGACACACACATTTTTGCACACAGTAAATTCCAAATTGAGTAGTTTCTTATCAATCCAAAATTCCTTTCCTTGGGATTTCTCAACACTCAAAAACACATTTTCTAACTTCTTTTTCCAAATATTCTTCCATCCTTGGAGATATGCTGACCTTTTAATAATTAACTAGTTTGCCTTTGTAGCATTTTCATCAGCAAATATCACATCAGTAGTAACTTGTCTCCTATCTATATTGCTGCATATCTTGATTGGGCCAGAACAGGAATAAAGCAATGTAGGCATATTATTTATCATTCAGGGATACCTAAGAAGCTTGTGCGAGAAAAATATTTCAATACTCATTAAAACTTACGATGAGTTACCATAGTTTTGCACACCTCAGAACCTAATATTAAAATTTACTCTTGACTCTTATCCCCACATTCTCTTTAAAATAAACTTACTTTTCTTCTCTTCTTGTAAGTCGGTATTAACTTAGCACTTACTGGATGGTATTTGCCAATCTTCCCATGTTAAATTCTTATGAAGTACAGTGTCACTTGCTTCTTTTGTGCCCCTCTGATTAGTATTCTTGAAGCTACCAAGGCCATTAAATTTTATTTATCATATCCCATTACATTTGATCTCACTTTTTGACAACTGCTTTTCTTCAGTATTTGATAATTGACATTGTGGCAGTGTCATTCCCACTAGCTCTTGAAGGGACAGTGGAGGCAACAAGAAGGAAAAAGAATTCACAAAGTCAAAAGAACTTTCACAGTTCTTTTACCTGAGAGATTGCTGGCAGAAATCAGCAACCTGATCAAAGTGAGCCTTTCCCCTCTTATATTTTCCCTTCACAAACATCTAGCAGATCTATCACTGCCAATCACCAGCTGCAAGTAATTCTCAGATGCACACGGGAGGGAAGAGGTGGGCGTATAAAAGAAGTAGAAAACAAAGCGAAAGAAGGTACCTGAAAGTAAACAAAACAAGATAAAGAGGAGGTTCCTTGTGGTCATTTAGTACCTTTTTATTTGTGGCTGTGGGCAAACTTGACAGATGAGCATCTCAGGCAGACTTAAATTTGCTATGACTGTGAAGGCCCTAAAACTCTCACAGCAATGCAATTGCATTGAATACTTAACTGTGCAGAAAGCTACTGTAGTGAAAAACTGTTGTACTAGTGGCTAACACAGTTGTTTTTACACTCTATGCCAGAGCTCTCCAAACATTTCCAAACATTGGTGACATACTTTTTAGACATACATCATTTCATGACACAGTAATTCAGTTTTACTAGCAACCAGAAGTTAAGTCAGTATCTTATTTAGAGATGCAAACATATACATAAACGGTAATAATGAAATGTGTAGGAACACAACTTATCTCATGACAACCTTGCACATATATATGCCATGCGTGTATGTGTGTGTGTGTGTGTGTATATATATATATATATATATATCCAATTTGTCAGTTAACATATGTTTTCTAAATTTTTGCCATTGATATCCTGCCCAACTTATCAGGCAGGGATATGGCAGTAGAAAGTACTCTCCTCCATGCAACATTTTGCAGGGAGCCTCCTTTCCAGGGAGCCCTGCACCATGTGTAAAAAGTTTTTTAAAAGTTTTTTTTTAAAAAAGCACCATGTGTGCTCCTGGGACACTCCGGGCCAACAGCCAATCAGGGGCAGGCTCCTTTCCTGTGCTCTGATTGGTTGCAGCAGGCAGACTTGAAGGAGGACCTCTTCTCTCTAGTCCACTTGCTGTGGATAAAAGGTGACCTGGGCTCTCCATCTCAGTTTCCGCCAAGCTCTTCCCACCCTCCTTCCCTCTAATCTGTGGTCTTTGTTATTGTTATTGAATGTTGCTTTGTTCTTGGTATTTTTATCACATCTTGGGGGTGGTTGACATGGGTCCTGGATCTGGTACATTGGTGTGGGCCCCTTTCACAGAAGGGGGGTCTGCAGAAGGGGGGGGGGTTGGCAGTGCAGGGGTCACAGAGAGAAAGAACAAGAACCTACAATTGACCCGCTATTGTTTCCTGTGGTTCAGTGGTCAGCAGTGGGCTGTTCGATACCTTGATCCAGGACCCATATATGGCTGCCAACCCTGTGTTTCAATTATAACCACTAAACAAGTTGTGGCCTTTGGATAGCCCAACTTGTTGTGTGCTATCCAAATGTTTTCTTCTGGCAGCTTTGTTGCCATTGTCCATGCAACTTATTACGTTATTGCAGCACACTGCAGATGTCACGCTAACCTGTCATAACACACCGTTTGGAAAAGTGCTGCTCTATACCTTCAAGAAACATTTTCCACAGCAATTCTACAGCAGATCAAAGGTGTATTCAAGCTGTACAATTATAGCAGATTCATACTACTTTAACAACCAGGAGCTCATCCTATGGGGGACTTGATGTTTTATGACAAATAACTCTGAATTGTAATGGCAATGTACCCTGCTGAAGGATACCTGAAAGATTCTGAGGGAAAGACACATTGCAGTTAAATTGGCCTTAAAGTGCTGTAGCCCTGCAGTGTGGATGCACCAAAGATATATGTCGTTGGTTCTTTTCGCTGAAAAACCTGTAATAATATTTTGCAGAACCTGTGATTTCCAGAATATAGTCTGAATTTTATTGGCATGTCATATTTGAAAGCATTTGATGAGTTGATAGCATCGTATATATCTGATAACAAATATGCAAGTATAGCAAAACCTGCTGGCATAGTATAATGTAATCAATAGTGATTAATACTTGATAGCTTAATGCTTGTGAGAGTTCATATTTGAAATCAATGATCAAACAATAAGCAAAGCAAAGCCATTAAGAAATGTCCTGTACTCTTCAGATATTTTCAACTTGAGTTCCATGTGCACGATAGAAATTCAAAGATGCTGAAATTTGAACAAGTTTGAATTATTTATATATTCCCCCTCCTAAATTTCAAATGTTGTGATTTATGTATCTGTTTTCCTGCTTTGCCACTAAATTCCTGTTTCATTGGCCCTGTTTTGTGGTGTGTACTGGTATTTTATTGGAAGAACTATCACATACGATCCAAAGCTTAGGGCCCTTCCACACAGCCCTATATCCCAGAATATCAAAGCAGAAAATCTCACAATATCTGCTTTGAACTGGGTTATCTGAGTCCACACTCAGATAATGTGGGATTTTCTGCCTTGATATTCTGGGATAGAAGGCTGTGTGGAAGGGCCCTAGACATGAATGAGTTGCAAACAATATATTTTTGATGAGGGAATAAAAGCATATCAAAATGCTTTTATAATACATGGAAATCAGGTCACTTTATTTGTGGAATGGCTAAGGACCATATCATATTAGCTCCATTCAAAGGATAGAACCCACTACAGCCCATCAAATGATGCAGGGCTACTTCTGATAGGGCTCCATCCTGGAAGTCTCCTGGGATGGAGCCCAGAGAACATGAGAGGCTTCTGATGTTCAAATTAGTTAGGATGGGGTCAGTGCAGCGGGACCCTGGTGGTGACACTTTCTCTTGTGTGATGGAGAAAGTGGCAGTGTAGCCAATGCAGAGTGTGGGGTGATGGTTTCCCCCACCGCCTCAGAGATTTGCCATGCTGCCGGTAAATTCCCTTGCTGTCACCCAATGAGTATCTCAAAGTAATGAGGCATGAGCTTAAAAACCTTCTTCTTTAAAAGAAGAACTTTCTTTAAAGGTTTTACCTCATTCAGTCCATTACTGATGACATGCACTGGTTTAGGGTCAGGACAGCTTCCTTGGCTTTGGGGGTGGGGGGGTGGGAAGAGTAGCAGGGTTGGGTTTCTGACTAAAAAGGTTTTTGCCTGCTGCTGAAAGGACAGTAGGTAGGGAGCCATTCTGGCTTTCCTTGGCAGGAGTTCCAGAGTTGGGGCAGCCAACTGAGCTTGAAATGGATGTGCAACTGAGAGAAGGGCTTCTCCTGAAGATCTCAGGGTCTGGTTAGGTTCGCACAAGGGGATGCAGTCAGCCAAATAGAATGGACCTGAACCATCTATGGCTTTAAAGGTCATGAACAGCAATTTGAATTGTGCCCAGAAAGAGACTACCGGGGGGGGGGGGCATTTACTGTAGCCAGCCCCAGTTAACAATCTGGCTGCAGCTCTTTGGACCAAGTGAAGTTTCTGAGTACTCTTCAGAGGCAGCGTGTTACAGTAATCATAGAGCGTGTTACAGTAATCTAGATGGGATGTAACTGAGAAATGTACCACCATGGCCAGATCTGTCTTCTCAAGGAACGGGTGCAGTTGGTGCACAAGTTTTAATTGTGCAAAGGCCCTCCTGGCCACCACTGAAACCTGGGCCTCCAGATTCAGTGCTGAGTCCAGGAGGACCCCCAAACTGCAGACCTGTGTCTTCAGTGGGAGTGTAACTCCATCTAGCACTGATTGAATCCCTGTTCCCTGATCTACTTCTGACTGAGCAGGAGTACCTCTGTTTTGTCTGGATTAAGTTTATTTATTTATTTCATAAATTTGTACCCCGTCCTTCTAACCCTCCAGGAAACAAGCACTCATTTGAGTGCTAACCACAGTCATAAAACAGATCATTAAATACACTACATTGAGAACATTTGATTAAAATCACACCAGTTTACAAATTATTGTCTGGGACAGTCCATTGTCATACATATCACATTGAGTCTTATCCCAATCTACTCTGCCACCGTGCCTTGCGGGACTTATCAGCTTTCCGCAGGGCATGTAAAACATATCTGTTTCGACAGGCCTTTGACTTTTAATATTGCTGTTTTTAAATTGTTTTAAATTGTTTTTAAATTGTGTTAGATTTTAGCCTGTTCTTGTAAGCAACTCCGAGCCCCAGGGGAGTGGCGGCATATAAGTTCGAATAATAAATAAATAAATAAATAAATAAATAAATAAATAAATTTGTTTTACCTCATCCAGTCCATTACTGATGACAGGCAATGGTTTAGGGTCAGGATAGCTTCCTTGGCTTTTGGTGGAAAGAAGTAGTAGAGTTGGGTGTCATTTGTGTATTGGTGGCTCTGTATTCCAAAATTTAACTATCCTGTTGCATTTAGTTTTAATAGCACTATTAAATTAGAATGTTTGGTGTGGTGAATTTCTTAGCTTATGGTTCTTTGGGTATGATGACAGTGAAAATTTAATTTTATATAGCTTAAGTGCCTAATAGGCAGAATGAGATTTGTAATTGGTTAATACATTAATGTTAACATTTCCAATATATTATGCATTGTACCAGAAAAAAGAACCCCCCTCTAGTTTTGGTCAAAATTTATACCCAACACTGATTGTCTCCTACAGAACACAATTCTAAGTGCTGGCTTTAGCCTATAAAGCACTAAACAGTTTCAGCCCAGCTTACCTGTCTGAATGCATCTTCCCCTATGAACCAACTTAGCGGTTAAGATCATCTGGGAAGGCCCTGCTCTCAGTCCCACCCCTTCACAGGTGCACTTGGTGGGGATGAGGGCTAACAAATTGAAATTGAATCCAGACAAGACAGAGGTACCCCTGCTCAGTCGTAAGGCCGAACAGGGCAAGGGATACAGCCTGTGTTGGACGGGGTTACACTCCCCCTGAAGACACAGGTTTGCAGTCTGGGTGTGATCCTGGACTCATTGTTGGGCCTGGAACCCCAGATCTCGGTGGTGACCAGGGGAGCATTTGCACAGTTAAAGCTTGTGCACCAGCTGTGCCCGTACCTTGGGAAGTCTGACTTGGCCATGGTAGTCCATGCTCTTGTTACATCCTGTATAGACTACTGCAACGCTCTCTACAGCAGCCAGATTGCTAACTAGAGCAGCTCTCAGGGAGCATACAACCCCCTTGTTGCGCCAGCTCCACTGGCTGCCAGTTTACTACCAGGCACAATTCAAAGTGCTGGTTCTAGCCTATAAAGCCCTAAACGGTTCTGGCCCAACTTACCTGTCCAAACGTATCTCCCCTTACGAACCATCTAGGACCTTGAGATCGTCCGGAGAGGCTCTGCTCTCAGCCCCGCCTTCATCCCAGGTACGTTTGGCGGGAACGAGAGACAGGACCTTCTCAGTGGTGGCCCCTCGGCTGTAGAATGCCCTTCCTATAGATATCAGATCGGCCCCCTCCCTGTTGGCGTTTTGGAGGAAAGTGAAGACCTGGCTGTTCAAATAAGCATTTGATTAAGCAGTGTAATGAATATAGGAACACAGATTAACGGATGATGAGATTGGATTCTGATTTTACTGATGAGATGCTAATGATTGTTATATTGATGTTTAATTGTTGATGATGCTATTGTTTTAACTGTCCCATAATCGTTTTATGATGTTTTGCATTGAATTTTGCTGTTGTTAACCGCTTTGAGTCGCCTGAGGGCTGAGAAAAGCGGTATATAAATGAAGTAAATAAATAACAAATAAATAAATAAATATTATGATACTATGTATACTGTTTTGTTGCAAACCGCCTTGAATAGCCGATAGGCTGAGAAAGGCGGTGTACAAATAAAGTAAATAAATACATAAATACATCAATAAATGAAGGACAGGGCCTTCTCAGCTATGGAACTCCTTCCCTAGTGAAATCAGGTCAGCTCCTTCCCTCCTGACCTTCAGAAAGCAAGTAAAAACATGACTCTGGGACCAAGCCTTTGGCCAATAGTGCAGTGCAATAAGTGATGATGGAGAATGTGCAATGACAACTGGAATGGATTTTTGACTATGTCAGATTGCATGGTTTTAATAATGTCCATTAATCTCCATGGCTTTTAAATTTATGTTTTAATGTATACATTTATTTTATATTTGTTGTTGATATGGCATCAAATTGTTGCCTTCAGGATTGGGAGTGGTTGGGTATAAATACTGTAAATAAATAAACAATAAAATCAGTATTTTTTCAAGGTCTATAGATATTTCTTCCCCCAGTGAGGATGCTAAGGGTACTGATGCTCTTAGAAGCAATCTTCCTGAAGGCTAGTAAACAGAATACAACACTGTAAAGCCATGTTTTAATTTGCACTTGAAGATTATAATACACATCCCTATTGGATGTCTTTGCTTCTTCTTCTTTCTTTCTTTTTACTGTTGTTTGGTAGTTGTTTTCTATTTTAGAGAAGCAGGTTGTGATTTTAGAAATATCAAATCTGGCAGTCATCCAAATTATAGTTAGCTCTTTGTTTTCAACAATAAATATACTCCTAACCTCTCACATGTTTACAATTTTACATAGCCAGAGTGAAACAAACGGCCCATATAGTAGCCATGTATACAGTACTGTTGGAATTGCTTGTCAACATCACTTATAACCCAATAGCTCTATACTATACCACTGTAATTTTTAAAACCCTTTTCATTTTTATTCTGAAAATAGCTTTGTAATTTCTTGTTTCCCTCAGCCTAGACTCGCATACCATTTATAAATGTGTTAGGTTTCCAATATACAGTTTCCAATATCATCAGCAGATGGACTAGCTAACTCCACAAATTGATTTTCATAGATATTTGTTCTTATTTGATTTTTGTTATGGTTTTCATGCTTGTAATTTCAAGAACTGAGAGATGGAGAAAAAACGTTGAGTTGCACATTAGTGTTACGTCCATGCATCTTTTGATATCTCCCAGTGTTCCTATTATTGCACAGAGAAATGACAGAGGTTTTTAATGCAGTAATAAGACAATCACAGCTCTTAAACCCAATGTTAACACTAGGCTATCCCTACAGATGTCCTGGTCTTCAAACACTCTCTGCTTCATTCAGAAAAATGTTGCACTCAAAGAGCTCAGGCGGTGTTGTATTTTGGTGTCAATGTTGACTTTGGTGTTACACCATTAAGCTGTATCTCTGGCATTGGAGAGGGATTGGCTGGTCACTGCTGGAAGGGGACTTTGGTTTTCTTGATGTTCAATGACAGGCCGAGCTTCTCGTAGGCTTCTGCGAAGGTGTTTAGAATGGCTTTTAGGTCCTTCTTCTGTATGCACATAGATGATGTTGTCATCAGCATACTGGAGATATTGTTGCATCCTTGGTTTTGGCTTTCAGTCTGCTGAGGTTAAATAGCTTGATATCTGTCCGATACATGATTTCTACTCCGGTGGGAAGCTCCCCATCATGGTTTTAATAATGTGCATTAATCTCTATGGCTTTTAAATTTATGTTTTAATGTATACATTTATTTTATATTTGTTGTTGATATGGCATCAAATTGTTGCCTTCAGGATTGGGAGGGGTTGGGTATAAATACTGTAAATAAATAAACAATAACATCAGTATTTTTTCAAGGTCTATAGATAGTTCTTCCCCCAGTGAGGATGCTAAGGGTACTGATGCTTCCCATCAACAAGATGAAGTATCATAGCGATGAAGATGGAAAATAACGTTGGGGCAATAACACATCCCTATTTAACACCTGATTCCACCTTAAATGGTGCTTGTTTATAAAGCTATTGTCCTCCCAACCCTGCTATATGCCTGCGAAACATGGACTGTCTACAGACATCAAATGCAACTTCTGGAACAATTCCATCAGCGCTGCCTCCAGAAAATCCTGCAAATCTCTTGGGAAGACAAGCAGAAAAATTTCAGCGTGCTGGAAGAAGCAAAGACCACCAGCATTGATGCGATGGTCCTCCACCATCAACTCCGTTGGACCAGCCATGTTGTCCGGATGCCTGACCACCGTCTCCCAAAGCAGTTGCTCTACTCTGAACTCAAGAATGGAAAATGGAATGTTGGTGGGCAGGGAAAGAGATTTTAAGATGGGCTCAAAGCCAACCTTAAAAACTCCAGCATAGACACTGAGAACTGGGAAGCCTTGGCCTGTGAGTGCTCCAGCTGGAGATCAGCTATGATCAGCAGTGGTGCAGAATTTGAAGAGGCATTAATGGAGGGCGAAAGAGAGAAACATGCCAAGAGGAAGGCGCATCAAGCCAACCCAGATCGGGACCGCGTTCCACCTGGAAACCAATGCCCTCACTGTAGAAGAAGATGCAGACCTATGGACCCACCCTGGAACATTATCCTACTAGGACAACGAGGGATCGCCTAAGTAAAGTAAGAAGTAAGAACTAGGCTATGGACATTGGCTAACATTTTTCATTAAATATACTGTTAAATGAGAATACCTTAGCCATCTATCACTTCACACAATGAAGATTCCTAGTTGATGAGTTTTTTAAATGGAGCTTACTAAAGTTGAAAAATAATGGGAGAATGCTTCTTTATAGTACTCCTTCTTATAAGGCTTAGTATAGTGGATAAGGTATTACTTCTTCAGAATTAAAGTGGAAAGAACAAAAGCACGTTGTTACTGTTAATTTGACTGATTTGCTTGAAAAAGAATACCAGAATATGCATATATCATGTTTTCCTCTGCATCCTAATAAGAAAATCATTTTTATAGTTTCTCAAAGGACACAGAAAATTGTAGGCATGAGAAGCAACATAATTATTTGATTCACTCTATTAAATACTAATGTGTAGCTATTATTGTCATAGCACTCATAACTTTGCGTGTCTGATCTGGGTCCTAGAATATTGAGTTCTTTCTTTTTTCACACAATACTTGGAAGAGGTATCTGGATTTCAGCACCATCACAACCACACAACAAAACACAATATATTACAAACTATACACAAACCCAAAACCTAACTCACACAAAATAAAACCACTTTTAGTAAATAGGAATAATAGCATTACTGTGTACAGTTAGCCCTCTGCATTCTCTAGGGTTAAGGACACAACTTTTGGAAAATGGCATTCATAACCTTTTGGGAAAACCAGGAATCTCCACAGGCTTTTGGAAGTGTGATGCTTTTGGAGATTAATTGGCATTCACACTATTGGAATAATGTTAACCTTTTACAAAGGCATTACTTTGTTAGAGATTGTAATCTTTTGTAAAGTATGATCTTTCTGAGAAGAGTTAAAACTCATTTGACTCAGTCTTCTCCTTAGTGGAAAATATCCACTAGTATTCATGCAAGGCAATTAGGTTTCTCAGCTGTTAGACTGATACACCTAGACATCTCTTTGAACTGTTAGGAACATAGATATGCCAATGCAAAAAACAAAAAACAAAAAACAAAAAACAAAAAACAAAAAACAAAAAACAAAAAACAAAAAACAAAAAACAAAAAACAAAAAACAAAAAACAAAAAACAAAAAACAAAACAAAACAAAACAAACCAGCAGGATTTCAAAAGTGTTATTTCAGTTGCCCAAAAATATCTACTGTCCCTTAAAACAGCTTGATTTTAAACCATGCTCTCAAGAGACAACATAAGTAGTCTTTGTTAAAAATAACATAGTTGGTTTACTTACAAACTTCATGTATTCAACATACAGATATATTGCTTATCAATCCAGTTACAGATAGGATTTGAAATAGTTTCTCTCTGCAGATAACACAGGGCATCTTTCTTATGATCTCAACAGCCCAAAGCATAAAGCATTTCTGTGTACTGAGAGTCTAATGGAGTCATTTTTTCTAAAATGAAGTCTGAGATCTGAACAGTCCCAAATCTGATCATGTGGTCTGCAGCCCCTCCCCCAACCTAGAGTTCAGGAAAACGGCATAC
Source organism: Anolis sagrei (assembly GCF_037176765.1). Classification (NCBI taxonomy): domain Eukaryota; kingdom Metazoa; phylum Chordata; class Lepidosauria; order Squamata; family Anolidae; genus Anolis; species Anolis sagrei. The sequence goes on from NC_090025.1 coordinate 145,220,523, forward strand.
CAATGCACACATATACAATACAATAAGCAATGCACACATATACAATACAATAAGCAATAAACAAATAACTAGTAGAGGCTTGAAAAAGGTTGAATTTTCGAACCGCAACATTCCCATGAAAATGAAGAACCACAAATATTTGCTTTCCCCTTCCTACAAGCCTGGGTGGGGAAGGCTATTTGCCATGTCAATGAAGTGAGACAAGCCTCTTAAAAGAAGGGGGGAGCTTGTTTAGCAGATTGGCACTCCCCATTTTGGCTTCTAAATTCCAGCTTGGATGTTGGCTGGAGAGGTGGCTGCTGGACTGTAAGTAATGGGTGGTGGAGGGAGAGGATGTTGCGGTTTGTTAATTTTTATATTGAAATTACACAGCAGTCTTCCCAGCTCCAGGCCCCAAGTTGAAGTACAAAGAGTATAAAAGGAAAAAATGTCTTTACTCTGGAGTAGTTAATACATGTAGCTTTATAAAGAAAAATACAGCAGCATTGAAAAACACATTGTCCATCACAGGAGAAAGGAAACTTACAACACAATGTATTAATCTGCTTCTTTCCAGCAATCTTTGTGGAGTAGTTCCATCTCTGATCACTCCATCTCACCTACTACTTGCATCAAGAAAACCTTCACCTGATATACATTCACCTTAACTTGATTGCTACATTGTCCATGTGTTCTTCCTCAATACACATATAAGCAAGAGATGATTCTTGTCAAGACTTACAAAATCATTTACTGTAACACTCCTCCTTGTGTGTAGAGGAAAACACAATACATAATACAATTACATGGTACACTCAAAAATTCCCAAATCATTCAAAACATTCTGATATTTCTGTACACTCAGTGGCTTAGTTAGTACATCAGCTAGATTTAGATTTGTATTACAATATACTATATCAATTTCACCATTTTTCACTGCATCCCTTACACAACTGTACTTAATATCTACATGGTTGCTTCTTTGTTTTACTCTGGCCTGTGTTGCCATTGTGATGCATGTCTGATTATCCTCATATATTGTTGTTGGATCTTCAACAGGTATTTGCAAGTCTTTAAGCAGTTGTTTGATTACACAAACTTCTGTATATGCTAAGCTAAGTGCACCAAACTCAGCCTCACTGGAACTTAAAGCTACATAACTCTGCTTCTTCGACTTCCAGTCAATTACAGCATTAGAAAACTTAACTAAAACCCCTGTTGTCAATTTCCTATCAGTACAGTTGCCGAAATTACTGTCTGTATATACCTGCAAGGATAGCGAATCATCTGGACTTAATGCCAAACAAAAATCTTGTGTTTGCTTTAAATATCTTACCACCCTCTTAAGTCCATTCCATGCAGCAATGGTTGGGTTGCTTGCATATCTACTTAGAAAATTCACAGCAAATGCAATGTCTGCTCTGGTATAATTACATATGTATAGTAACTGACCAATAATGCTCTTGTATAAGGCTTTCTCTTCAAATATTTCAACATTTTCCACTTCGTTTTGAAAACCTAAAATCATGGGTGATTTAACTCCTTTACACCCTTTCATGTTTAATTTTTCCAAAATCTGCATTATCTTCCCCTTTTGGCTTAACACAAAACCTTGTTCAGTCTTCATAATTTGTACACCAAGAAAATATTGAATTGGACCAAGGTTTCTTAACTTAAAATGTTTTCCTAACTCTTCTGCAAACTTGTCAATTTCTGCTTGAGTTTCAGCCAAAAATGATACATCATCAACATATACAAACAATACTTGATAATCATGTTGTACATTTCTTACATACACACATGGATCTGCTCTGCTTCTCTGGAAACCCATTTTGATCAAAACATCATTTAAACAATCATTCCAGACAAGTCCGGCCTGTTTCAATCCGTATAAGGCGCGATTCAACTTAAAATACGTATTGGTATCTCCGTACTTTGAACCTGGTGGAGGTACAATATATATATTCTCCTTTAGAGTAGCATTCAGATATGCTGTACTTATGTCAAAATGATATACCTTTAAATTCAAACATGCTGCAAGAGTTAAAATCAATCTTACAGAATTAGGACTAACAGTGGGCGAATACACCTCTGTGTAATCTATGTCCCTAATCTGTGTAAACCCTCTAGCAACAAGACGCGCATTGTACCTTACTTGACCATTAGCATCAATCTTTTGCTTAAAAATCCATTTTGTGTCAATAGGATTACTCCCTCTTGGTAAATCTGCAGGTTCATACACATTTAACCTTTTCATGCTTTTCATCTCTTCATCTATAGCCTCTAACCATTTTTCTTTCTCTTCTTGTGGCAAACTTTCTATTTCCTCAAAACTTTGAGGCTCATAATTAACTAAACATACTCTTACATTTTGTATTGTGAACCTGTCAGGTTTCTTTCTGGTTCTCTCACTTCTTCTGAGTAAAATTTCCTGACTAGTTCCCTCTTCAGGATCTTCATTCACCTCATCATCCTCATCTGAGGGCCTAGGCCTCTTAAATTTTCTAATTATAGGCTTACTTATGAGTTGAGGTGTAGCAGCACTTTCTTGCTTTGTGTTTTGTCTACCTTGCTCATGAGTTTCCTCTTTTGAAATAGGAAAGAAAACTTCCTGATTAGCATGAATCTTATCCCAATTCTGGCTACAGGCAAAGTTAGCAGATCTTGATATAACAATGTTTCCTTCATTATCTAAAAATCTCCAAGCTTTGGCTCCCTGTGCATAGCCAACCATTGTTAATCTCCTGGCTTTATCTTGGCCTTTCCTTCTCAATGGTTTGGGTATGAACACCCATGCCTGTGTCCCAAAATTCCTTAAATGTCCTAATGGAGGCTTCTTGCCATATAACATAAAATAAGGAGTGTTCTGAATAGGCTCACACCAGAGTCTATTAATTAAATAACATGCAGTCATTACTGCTTCTCCCCATAGATTTTGGGATAATCCAGAATCTTCTAACAAAGAATCTTTCACTGTTTGAACTTTTCTTACTAGTCTTTCTATCTTTCCATTTTCTGCACTTTGATAAGCACATGTGAGTCTGTGCTTTATTCCCTCTTTTTTCAGAAAATTTTCTAAATTATGTGAGGTAAATTCTCCTCCTCTGTCAGTTTGGAGAGCCTTTACTCCTACTCCAAATTGTCTCTTCACATATGCCACCCAATTCTTAATAATCTCAAAAACTTCACTCTTTTGTTTCAACAAAAAACACCAAGAAAAACAAGAATAGTCATCTAATATACACAGTATATAACAGGCTCCACCCTTACTCGGTTGAAACGGTCCGATTAAATCAGCATGTACTAACTGAAACTTTTCTTCTGAGTTTCTTAAACTTTTCTTACTAATTGGAGCTGACTGTGCTTTAGTTTTCTTGCATACATTGCAATCTAGAAACTTCGTGCAATTTTTTAATTTTATACCTTCACTAAACTCTGGCATTTTATACAACACTTTGAAACTTGGGTGACCTAATGTTCTATGTAAATCATGAATGCATCCCTGGTGTAATGGAGCATTCTTACTTACTACATTTACATCACTTGTGTTACCTCCTGAAGTCAACACATACAAATCCCCTTGTAATACACCAGTTCCACATAACTTATTCCCTTTCAAAATTCTGACTTTTCCTCCAGAAAAATTAACTTCATAACCTTCTTTATCCAGTTTTCCAACTGATAATAAATTGTACTCAATCTCTGGAACTAAAAATACATTCCTTAATGTTTTACCCAAATGCTTAACATAAACTTCCCCTTGCCCCTGTACTTTGTACTGTTTTCCATCTGCAAGGGTAACATTTGAACATTTAGGATTTACAGGATTACAAATCAAACTTTTGTTGTTCACTATATGCTGTGAACATCCAGAGTCCACGTAAAATATGTCTTCATCTGTTGGACTCCCTTGGGACTTCACAATGCTGACATGCGAGGAACTCCTCCTCTGGTTCACCTTCTTCCACCCTTGCTTCTTCTGCTGCTGCTTTGGACAATTCCTCTTTAAATGTTTTGGAGACCCACAATTGAAGCACCTTCTCACCACACAAACTTTCTCTGTCTCCTCCTCGAGTGCAACTCCGGCTGACTGCTTTCCTTGAGAACACCCTGCTGTATTTGCAGTCTCCAGACAACGATCTCTTCGCCTTTCGCAATCAGCAAGAAGTCTAGCACAAATATATTGGAGGTTTAATTGTGCTTGTGGGAGTGATTCCAAGGAATTTACTATCCCGTCAAACGAATCATCCAAGGATGACAGGACAATGAAACATTTGTTTGGCTCTGTGAGATGAAAGTCTCTCTCCTCCAATTGCAAAAACAAACTCTGCAATATCTGCAAATGGTCTTTCAGACTTTCATTCTTCTCCAATCTCTTCCTGTAAAGTCGCCTTGCCAGTACAGCCACTGTTGCTGCCGAACTAGAAGCATGTACTTCTCTGAGTCTCACCCAAATTGCGTTGGGAGTTGGCAGACTGCTTATATGAACCAATTGGTCATCGTCAACTCCTAACATCAGAGTAGACCTTGCTCTTTCCAGAGCTCTCAGCTGCTCTGCTGTAGCTGGCTGCTGCACTGGGTTCTCTGTACATTCCCACAAGGATTCTCTCCTCAAATAACTTTCCATTCTGACTTTCCAAATGGAATAGTTATTGCCATTTAACCTGGCCATAGGGAAAGCAAAATTCATTCCAGTATCCATCTTCTTGCTTTGCCAACAAAACACACAATGCAAAACCAAAAATGTCTTCAAAACTGGAACTGGAGAAAAATAATATCCAACTGGGCAATCTGTTCAGACTGGGCAAACTAGGCAAGCTGGGCAGACTGGGCCCATAACCTGTTGCGGTTTGTTAATTTTTATATTGAAATTACACAGCAGTCTTCCCAGCTCCAGGCCCCAAGTTGAAGTACACAGAGTATAAAAGGAAAAAATGTCTTTACTCTGGAGTAGTTAATACATGTAGCTTTATAAAGAAAAATACAGCAGCATTGAAAAACACATTGTCCATCACAGGAGAAAGGAAACTTACAACACAATGTATTAATCTGCTTCTTTCCAGCAATCTTTGTGGAGTAGTTCCATCTCTGATCACTCCATCTCACCTACTACTTGCATCAAGAAAACCTTCACCTGATATACATTCACCTTAACTTGATTGCTACATTGTCCATGTGTTCTTCCTCAACACACATATAAGCAAGAGATGATTTTTGTCAAGACTTACAAAATCATTTACTGTAACAGAGGAGAGGGTGGTAACAGCAGCAGCATCTAGCAGCAGCATCCAACATCTGGCATGTAGCCACCACTACTACTCTCAGGGAAAGCCTGGAGTTTGGGGTGGGTGTTGGGCCTAAATCCCAGAAGGAACTGATTTTTTGAACTTTTTTGAAATGTAAGCATTTCTTTCTTTCTATGGCTGCCACTTGCTGCTTTCTTTGCCTTTCATAAAGAATTTCCCTACGTTCGGATTATTTAGTCCTCTTAGATGTTTCATATGTCTCTTTCACAGTATTTCACAGTATTTTCTATTGTTTTCTATCTTTACTTATAACTAGTCTTGCACTCTTTAACTTTAAAAGCAACCAAAGGTTAAACATAACTCAATGCAAAATTGAAAACTTTGGATTCTACACAATATCATCTTAGGAAACATCTGGTGAATGCTGCCATTGAACAGTCTGATCAAATTTGATACTGCCTAGACTGGGCATGCCATCAGAATTAGTTATTTAATGTCTCTTGCTTGGGCTTTGCGAATAGCTCTTCTACTCCCAAAGGCTTGTTGGGTTTGGATAAAATGTATATTTTATCTATCAATCCATCGAGAGTGGAAAATGAGCATTAATCTATTCATTATCCTGAGCTATAATTCATCTTTATGGATATTAACATTTTTGCACACAAATAATATTTTTGTACAGAAGAAACTATTTCCTACATAGAAAAATGCTGTATTCTGTGCAAAAAGCCGATTTTGTGCAGAAGTCTTTAACTAGAGCATTTTGTTTGAAAGAAATAGCAATTTCTGTGCAGAAGCAGAAAATACTGGGGGGGGGGGGGGGGTTCTGAAGTAACTGAAGTTTTATGTGAGCGGTCAAAAAACCATTTTACACTGTATAGGTTCCAAATTTTAATAGCCTTTAAAAACTGTCATTGACTTTCTCCTAGCAGGAAGAAAACTGGCAAGATATCAAGAATGAAATTAGTTAAAAGTCACATTACTATAAAAGAAAAACTCAGATATACTGAAGTATAAACTTTCTGGTTGATAGGCACAAAAAACTAAGTGCCAATGTCTTTTATACAACAAAAATAGATTTCGTCTAATAATAACTTAAGAGTTAGCAAAAAAAGCCCTTGGACAAACTAAATTTTTTAGTTTATTGTAAGAGTGTTGTGACACAAACTAAAATATGGTTCCTATTGAAAAAGGTAGAAAAAAAACTCAAATGCATTAGGAAACTCCACTTTCAGTCGGTATATAAATGCTAGACACCAGACACTATACTGCTACTGATATCTGGACACACCATAAAGCAAGTACAAAAATGAAGAAAGAACCCATTCAATGCCACAATTGAATTCCATTATCCAGACTAGAATGCCATATAACAGCTATGCCAAAGCTTTAGCTTTAAACACTCGAAGAGCATCAGATATAAATTCCCTTCCCTTGGCTAAGGAAAAGTGGGTTATAGCTTTAACAGCACTGAAACAGATTGAACAGCACAGGATTTACAGGGTGCCTATGATTGGGAAGAGTGAAAGAGCCTCCTAGATATCTGAAAATGTCTGACATTCTGAATATTCTGGCCCCTGATAACCCTTCTGTTCAGAGATGAACAGGAAAACAAAAGAGAAGAATATTTGCTTTAGCAAAACTTGTTGTCTAAAGGTTTAATGCAAAAACACTTCTTGTAAGTATTACAAAACCTACCTTGTTAAGAGAAGAAAACTGCACTGTTGGCAGGGGACAGTATGTAGGTTTGACAAGAGGAAATACCTTAATTAAATCTGGTTACATTTTATTATGTAGTGCCTTGGCATCATTATTTATGTCTTGTCCTATCTTCTTCTTCTTCTTCTTCTTCTTCTTCTTCTTCTTCTTCTTCTTCTTAAGAAGAAGAAGAAGAAGAAGAAGAAGAAGAAGAAGAAGAAGAAGAAGAAGGAGTTACTTGCCTCTCCTAATGGCTTGAGATAGGTTACAACAGAATCAAAACATATGAACATAAAATACATTCAATAAAATACATAGATAAAAACACATTATGAAAACATACACCAAATACATGTTACAAATCAACATATAGCTGTAACAGAATGCAAAACTCAAGATGCATAATTGATTGAGAAGGCCTGCCAAAAATATATATAGAGAAAAATTTGGTATAAATAATAATAATAATAATAATAATAATAATAATAATAATAATAATAATAATCTGTTTTAAATTGCGACAGCTCATCTAGCTGTTGGATTTCTTCTGACAGGCCATTCCACAGCCATGAGACAGTCGATGAAAAGATCCTTTGGGTGACAGTGACCATTCGGGTTCTGGCTGGTTGGAGTAAGCATCCCCCAGAGGATCTCCATGTCCTAAGGGTCCATGGATTGTGCATAAGAAGGCAATCCTGTAGGTAACCTAGAATCATAGAATCATAGAATCAATGAGTTGGAAGAGACCTCATGGGCCATCCAGTCCAACCTCCTGCCAACAAGCAGGAATATTGCATTCAAATCACCCCTGACAGATGGCCATCCAGCCTCTGCTTAAAAGCTTCCAAAGAAGGAGCCTCCACCACACTCCGGGCAGAGAGTTCCACTGCTGAACGGCTTTCACAGTCAGGAAATTCTTCCTCATGTTCAGATAGATTTTCCTCTCTTGTAGTTTGCAGCCATTGTTCCGCATCCTAGTCTCCAAGGAAGCAGAAAACAAGCTTGCTCCCTCCTCCCTGTGGCTTCCTCTCACATATTTATACATGGCTATCATATCTCCTCTCAGCCTTCTCTTCTTCAGGCTAAACCGCATTGAGTCGCCGATTTAGGCTGAAAAATGCGGTATAAAAATAAAGCAAATAAAAAATAAATAAATAAACATGCCCAGCTCCTTAAGCCGCTCCTCATAGGGCTTGTTCTCCAGACCCTTGATCATTTTAGTCGCCCTCCTCTGGACACATTCCAGCTTGTCAATATCTCTCTTGAATTGTGGTGCCCAGAATTGGACACAGTATTCCAGGTGTGGTCTAACTAAAGCAGAATAGAGAGGTACCATTACTTCCCTAGATCTAGACACTAGGCTCCTATTGATGCAGGCCAAAATCCCACTGGCTTTTTTTGCCGCCACATCACATTGTTGGCTCATGTTTAACTTGTTGTCCACGAGGACTCCAAGATCTTTTTCACACATACTGCTGTCGAGCCAGGCACTGTCCCCCGTTCTGTATCTTTGCATTTCATTTTTTCTGCCAAACTGGAGTATCTTGCATTTGTCACTGTTGAACTTTATTTTGTTAGTTTTGGCCCATCTCTCTAATCTGTCAAGATCGTTTTGAATTCTGCTCCTGTCTTCTGGAGTATTGGCTATCCCTCCCAATTTGGTGTCATCTGCAAACTTGATGATCCTGCCTTCTAGCCCTTCATCTAAGTCGTTAATAAAGATGTTGAACAGGACCGGGCCCAGGACAGAACCCTGCAGCACTCCACTTGTCACTTCTTTCCAGAATGAAGAGGAAGCATTGGTGAGCACCCTCTGGGTTTGTACATTTAACCAATTACTGGACCCAAACCTGGACCCAAACCATTTTTTTCTCATTATAATATGAGCTAATTTAAAATTTAAAATAAGTACTATCCAGCTGAAAACATATAAAAAGTGAATATTAAAACATAGCCAAACTATTTACAATATTAATACACTTAATATATAAATCAATTAAAACCTATTAAAAATTAAAATATAGACCTTCTTAATAGTCTGTACTTTAAAAATACTTCTGTTTTAAAAAACTTCCTCTATAAATGTCTTAAAAGATCATCACTTGCCAATGGAAGGACAGTAAGAAGATTAATTTCAGGGTCTAGGGGCAGCCACCAAGAAGGTCCTCTCTCATGTTTCTACTCAGAAATCTCTGTCTGGACTTAAGCCACTTAAATTTGATTGATTTCCCTAAAGAAAACTGTTCTGATGAAGATAATAATATCAGGTTTTTTTTATCCGTAGAAGAAGCATGTAAATGCCCCCTTAATCTGTGCAAGCACATTCTATGGTCTATCCTGAATCTAAACAAAATGTACAACTCAGCAGGATCTGAGTTCTCAAATTGTTAAAATAATAAATAAGGAAAAATTGGTTGAACAAAACAAGGAAAATAAGAAAAATACTACTAGCACTGTTAGCTTGCTCTGTGGTTTAATAAATATAGCGGTCCATTGTTATCCACTGGAATTTGTTCCCAGGACCCTCAGCCCCCATACCAAAATCAGTGTATGCTCAAGTTTCATTAAATACAATGTCATATAAAACTGTGTTCAAATCATTGTATAAAATTGGGATATTTTCCCTGCTGTAGATAGCCAAATCCATGGATGAAGAATCCATGGATATGGAGAGCCAACTATGTTAGCATATAACAAGAGTAGGTTCAATTGTTTTAAAGTTCTTTTTGACTCAGTTTTTATTACAAGGGCCATTGTTGCCATATCAATAACCATGTGTCTGAAGATCATAAGCCAAACAATTTTGTTTGCCATGAAACAGGTTTTTAGAGAGACAGTTTTATTTCACTGTCAATTTGTAGATTGGCCAGAACACAGTGATATAATGGAAAGAGATCTCTGGCTTCAAATGCAGAGAACCATGGTTTAGGCCAGAAAATACAATTCAGTTGGTTATGTTCTGGTGACAAAAATACAGTTTTAATACTGTGTTTTATGATATAAAACAAAAATAGCATCTCGGTCCTCAGCAGTTTACTACCAAGCAGGTTATTCCTCTCCTCTGTGGTGTGTCTGTGCACTGCATGTCTCAAGACGACTTTATCTAAATTGTTTAGCTAAAGAACTGTTCATCTCTTTGGTCTAATCAAATAGATACATTTTTAAGGTTGGACTTATAACTTGTAAGATGAATTGGAAACTGGGAAGACTATGTTGGCAAAAATATTTTTGAACTTACTACTTGCAGTAGGTTCCAGAATCTTCTACCATTTGTAGCAACCAGTCTGCATAAATGAGAAAGAAGCACCTACTAGTGCCTTCCTTTTAGTAATCAATTAAGCTGGCATGCTTTTTCTCATCAGGTCACAAACTACAGAGGAATTGAAAAGCAAACAAAAAGCAAACCTATGGAAATCACGGTTGCTCTTTCTCAGCCATATATTACAGAAAGAAATTCATTTTTGCACCTATTTAAACTGAGAGGAGGCAATTTAGCTGCTGTCATACATAGCTATAGCAAAGGACATCAGCTTCACTCAAGAACTTAAAGGACTGTCATTTATTTACTTTTCCTAAGAATGCAAAAATCAGATAATCTGAGAAAGGACACTGGATTTTTGTTTGGTTTCATTCTGTTTGCTCTGATTAGCAAACAGATCCCTTTGTTTGGCCATGCAACGCTTAAACATTTGACCTATCATTCCCATTTTTCTATATTAATCTATATTTTAAAAACAAATCCTCTAAAACTACATTCCATTTTCAGATATTTTGCCTATAACATCATCTCATGTTCACACTAATCTGCGACATAAAACAAATCCTCTCAAAATAATATGTACAACAGTAATTATTTGTATGTGCATTTTTGTTAAGACAACACTTAAACCATATTCTCTCAAATTATTTTAATCCCTGTTTTGATCTTTTTAAAACTGCTCAAAGCTATCTAGTAACATTGAAGAAGGGTGAAATGAGGTGCATAGCTAAATTTCTTTTGTACATTCATCTGAGCAGCATGGGTACATATGTATAGGACAGCATTCCATGAGCTTTCTAATAATTATATACTTGTAAAACGTATTTCCATTGTTGTTTGTTCATTTGTTCAGTCACTTCCGACTCTTTGTGACCTCATGGACCAGCCCACGCCATCAGAGTGGTATCATCTCCATATCTAAGGTTGTCAATGTTTCGCCCAGCAATTTTAACTCCAGCCTTGGATTTGTCAAGCCCCGCATATTACATCATGTGTTCTGCATACAAGTTGAATAGGTTGGGTGAGAGTATAGAACCCTGCCATATGCCTTTCCCAATCTTGAACCAGTCTGTTGTTCCATGGTCAGTTCTTACTGTTGCTACTTGGTCCTTATACAGATTCCTCAGGAGAGAGACAAGGTGATTTGGTATGCCTATAGCACTAAGAACTTGCCACAGTTTATTATGATCCACACAGTCAAAGGCTTTAGAATAGTAAATAGAACAGAATTAGATGTTTTTCTGAAACTCCCTGCCTTTCTCCATTATCCAAAGGTTATTGGCAATTTGGTCTCTCGTTCCTCTGCCTTTTCTAAACCCAGCTTGTACATCTGGCAACTCTCTCTCCATGTATTGCTGGAGTCTTCCCTGCAGGATCTTGAGCATTACCTTACTCGCATGAGAAATCAGGGTCACTGTATGAAAGTTTGAACAGTCTTTAGTATTTCCCTTTTTTGGTATGGGGATATAAGTTGATTTTTCCAGTCTGATGGCCATTCTTGTGTTTTTTATATTTGCTGGCATATGGGCATGCATCACCTTGATAGCATTATCTTTCAAGCTTTTAAACAGTTCAGCTAGGATCCCGTTATCTCCTGCTGCCTTGTTGTTAGCAATGCTTCTTAAGGCCCATTCAACCTCACTTCTCAGGATGTCTGGTTCTAATTCTCTCACCACACCATCAAAACTATCCTCGATCTTATTATCCTTCCTATACAGATCTTCTGTATAGTCTCACCACCTTCTCTTGATCTCTTCAGCTTCTGTTAGGTCCCTGCCATCCTTATTTTTTATCATGCCAATTTTTGCCTGAAATTTACCTCCAATTTTTCTAATTTTCTGGAAGAGGTCTCTTGTCCTTCCTATTCTGTTGTCTTCTTCCACTTCCATGCATTACTTGTTTAAAAATAGTTCCTTATCTCTTCTGGCTAACTTCTGGAATTGTGCATTTAACTGGGCATATTAAACTCCCCTTATCACAGTTTCCTTTTGCTTTCCTCCTTTCTTGGGCTACTTCCAGTGTCTCAGCAGAAAACCATTTTGCCTTCTTGGTTTTCTTTTTCTTTGGGACGTACTTTGTTGCCGCCTCCTGAACAATGTCGCGTACTTCTGTCCATAGTTTTTCTAGGACTCTATTTATTAAATCTAGTCCCTTAAATCTGTTCTTCACCTCCACTGCATATTCACTAGGAATGTTAGTGAGATCATATCTTACTGGTGTGTGTGTTTTCCTTGATCTCTTTAGTTTTACTCTAAATTGTGCAATAAGAAGTTTGTGATCTGAACTACAGTCAGCCCCAGGTCTTGTTTTCACCAACTGGATGGATGTCTGCCACCTTTGACTGCAAAGGATGTAGTCAATCTGATTTGACCATCTAGTGACATCCATGTATAGAGCTGTCTTTTAGGTTGTTGGAAGAGAATGTTCATTATACACAGTGAGTTTTCCTGGCAAAATTCTATCAGCCTGCGGCCCTCTTCATTTTGTTGTTGCAGACCATGCTTGCCTGTGATCCCAGTTGTCATTTGACTTCCCACTTTAGCATTCCAGTCTCCTGTAATGCAAATAATGTCTCTTTTTGGTGTATTATCCAGTAGGTTCTGCAGATCCTCATAGAACTGATCTACTTCTGCTTCTTCAGCAGCTGTGGTTGGGGTGTATATTTGAATCACTATAATGTTAAAAGGCTTTTCTTGCACTCGAATTGAGATAATTTTGTCATTTTTGGATTCTATCCAAGCACTGCTTTAGCGACTTTCTTATTAATTATGAAGGCTACTTCATTCCTCAGCCACTAGCCTTCTTTTCGGCTTTGAGCTAGCTGTGTCATCACATCTGGGGCTAGTTGAACTTCTCCTCTACTCCTCCCCAGTAGCATTTTGACCATCTTCCGACCTGGGAGTCCCATCTTCCGATGGCATACCAACATATCTCTGGTTGTACTGGTCCATTTATTTTTCTTGGCAAGAATATTGGGGTGGTTTGCCATTGCCTGCCCCAGAGATTGCGCTTGGTCTGACCTCTCTGCCATGACTGTCCTGTCTTGGGTGTCCCTTCATGGTTTTGCTCATTGAGGTGCTCAAGCTCCAGTGCCATGACAAGTCAGTGATCCTTTGTATTTCTCAGTAAATTTGCTTGCCCCTCATGTTAGCCAAGGACATCTTCAATCCTAGAGTAGATCTGAAAAAATGTGTTTTCAAATAAAATTCGAAAATTCCAATTATGTGAATGCATGGGATACATCCACTGAAAATCATGACTCTATGTAACATATACAGAAAAAGACCAAGGGTGTATCTATATGGGCTATATAACTCAGGGCAGATGAGAACTGGCTTGTGGCATTCACATGATACATGGGCTCTTTTCCCCCCAATGCATATTTGCATGTGTTAGCCACACAAAACCAATGAACTGAAAATATTGACTATAATCTGCAGTGCAAATCCATTGTGTAATCTAGATTGAGATTCTGTATATGACCTGAATCGCCATGATAAAACCATAAGTGAAGCTAATCAAGTATGGATAGTGTAGTATTTGAGGTCCTCTGACAGAAAACAGGTCGTATCTAATTGTTCTAAGTAAATCATTAATAACCATTCATTTTGAATGTCTAGTGATGCCTGCCTTAATTTGGAGCATGTAGATGTTGATGTTGAGCTATTAGAAGTCTCACATATTCTTTTCCAGAAAGCACAAAACAGATAGCAATGACTGCCACCTTCTTTTTTTTTTAAGACCTTGGGAGATATTTTTGGTTCATTTCCAAGTCAAAAAAGAAGTAGCTCCCATATTCATGAACTCTGGAGAACCTAAAATGGAGAAAGATGAACAATTTCTTTGTCAATTAATATTCAAATATAGGGGAACTTCATCAACAGATTAACAGGGCAAATTTGATAGGCTTTTTGTTGTTTGACATCTATAAAATTACTGGGAATACAGGTCCAGCAGTGATTCTATCATAAAAGCTAACAAGGTTTACAATAACATGCAATGCTGGTCTCTCCATTCACATTCACGTCTGGCTACTCAAAAGCAAGTGCCACTGAATTCAGCAGGATTAAGTTCCAGAAAAATGGTGAGAAGATTCCATCCTTACACTGCTCAACTGGAATACTTAATCGACAAATACCAATTCAGATATGTTAAAAGTGATCTTCAGCTGCATTAGAACATATTCAAATAATCAATTTGCTCATTCGTTTTTCATATTCACAATGTACTATGAGAACTTTCTCAGGAATACCACCTCTCCACACATATACACACACTTCTTTGCTTGTCTCAGAGGAGATATTTGTCATTTGCATTAATAACTCATTCATGGGGAATGTGCATTTATTATTTGGTATTCAATCTTTTGCTCTTTTAAAAAGGTTGGTTCCTGACACAGAGATGTGAAGAAAATACTAGTCTGAAGCTTGTCAAACAAAACAGGTCTGATTCATACCTTTTTCCCTATTTTAATTTGTTCTTAGGTTGATTATAAATGTCTTAACTACTCCTTTCCACGCAAATCAGTCTTGATTTCCCAAAAGCAAGATAAGAGGCAAATTTAAGAGCACCTGTTAGCCAGATAATTTGTCCAGATGTGATTTATTTTATAGTCATAAACTTCAATATAAACACATGAGACAAAAGACAAATTTTCAGTGGCACAGCCTCTCTTCCTATGATATATCTTGGCAGTGTGTGATAATCTGGGAAAAAAGAACAATGATTTAAATGTGATTATCTTCTTACACTCCTTGCAGGCCAGAGTCGTTGTTGTATAAATGGAAAAACCAGCACCATTTAGAAGTGTGAGATGTTAATGGATTCACATGGTTGGTGTGTGATGATAACCCTTGCAACGCTTGATAATTATGGAGGCGTCAGCACCATTTGGAACTACTCACTTAAATAATATTGCCAGTGCTTCATTTATTTCACAGCATGGGCTGAACATACAGCTCTAAAACAAGCAAGCCAGTGCTATGTTTTCTTTAATGTACTCCAGTCAAGGCTCCAACAAAATGAACAATACAGAAGATTGTTCTAAAAATACAGAATGTTTGTTTTAAACATATACCAAAAGAATACAGAAATGGCCCTGACTAAAGAAAATAACAAATTTTGGAGTGAGCAGAGCCTTAGGGGGTTGGATATGGATAACTGGTCACCTTTGCCCCAGTCCTCATTTATACAGCACAGAAATACTCTTCCTCTATGTTCTATCCTTTCCCAGAACATTTGGTTAATATGTGAAATAAGAGAAGAGTGTCCAGTTTGTATCATTCTCTGTATGAGAAGATCTGTATAGTTCCATCCTCCATTTAAGCTGTTTACTAATGATTTCTCTGGTTCGATGAGTCTGTGACTTGGCTAGTGTCTGTTTTGTTAGTACTTTGATTTTCTTTATTGTTTTGTTTTGACTGTTGTTTTAAAATGCTTTTGAAGAGGTGTCTTTATACAAGGAGGAAATTGGGGTACAAATGATTTTGGTGCTTAAAACTTATGTTGTTGTTGTTTGCTTTCAAGCTGACTATGATTTATGGTAAAATTATTAATTGGCAATAATTTTCAGAGGACGTTTGCCATTGACTTGCTCAGTGTTACTCATATGTTACCATGTATGCATGGGGATATGAACCCCAGTCTCTGGGACTCCTAGTTCAACAGTCAAATTGGCATACCATTTTGATTCTGAAAACTTTACATGTGTGCATAACTACATTCAAGTCATCTGTTGATTTATTGCAACTGTGTGCATTTCATAGAGTTTTCTTATGCAAGGAATACTCATAGACAAGAAATACTTAGTGGTAATTTGCCATTGCATTATGCAGAAATATAGCCTATGGCACCTGGTATTATTTGGCAATCTCTTATCCAAATACCAACACAGCTGACACTACTTAGTTTCTAAGATCAGATGGGATCTGGTGCCTTCAGGCTATTTAAGGTCCCTTAGCTGAGTTTAATAACTAACTTCAGTCTTCACTATCCAACCTGATCAGTTATGTTTCTTCAGCAACCTATATTCATATGAACTATACACCCTAAGGGAACAACACTTTTTCTTCTTAATCGGCATCCTTGCTAATATGCTAATTGTTTCTTTTCTCCTAGAAACATTCTGCCACATATTCTTTTTTAAAAGTACCCACCAATTACAATTAAATACACAATTTGACTCAAGTTTAGGAAAATGGGGTGAAAAACAAAGTAACTGGATGCAATCAGGAAATTAGAACTAAATTCTTAGCTACTGAAGCTATAGCTGATAATTAACTACAACCTATTGATTAAAATCAATGAAAGGGTTTATATACCTTTGATGTGCACAGGTATCTTACCAGGATGATAGCTTTATAAGACTAAATACATCGTTTAAATTTAAAAAAACACACACGTCACACACAAGATTCATGTAGCACTTTAAAGATTGTAATCTTAATTAAGATAGACTCATTGAAATAAATGAGACTGATTAAACAGTACTAAGAATTATTTTGATGCATCTCTTCCAGTTTGGGCATGAAATTGGTTACAATGCTAAAAAGTTGTTTACAGCATAATGTATGTTTTATGGGCAAAAGTTCTCTTTGATAAAATGCACTGTAGTAGTATTTGTGGGCTCTCATTCTCAAATGTTGGAGACAATTTTTTGACTAACTATTTGTTTTGAATATGCATATCAGTTGGTATTAACCATATATTTCCGGACCCATCAATCCTGATAATTTTTTTTCATTCTTTACAGTGTGGTGGGTATATCTGCAAGACTCAACTAATATTTTCATTTTATATCAAACAAGAGATTAAGAGCTCTCCACTTGGGTTGAATCTGAGATTATTTCTCTCTCTTCCCCTCTTTAGTAATTGAGGAATCCTAAAACAAGTCTACCATAAAACCAATTTCACAACTTTGAAGACAAATATCTTCTATGTAAAGTTCATGAAAATTTGTAAAACATGTTTCAGTCACCAGTGGACGTAAACCATCACCTTGTTTGCCTAATGCTTCATTACAAAATGTACAGCAAACATTTTGACTACTAAATTTTAGTGGTACCAATAGTGTCATCTGAGAGGATCTTTTTTTTGCACCACTTGAATAATGGCTCATTTTAAACAAATGAGGCAGCCATAGCTGTTCTACAATAAAATACAAATAAAGCAATCGGGTTTTCCACTAAAAGAGGGGAATATATGGAGTCGAAAAGAAGTTAAATCAATCCCCATAATCTACAACCAGTAACAGAGTTGTTAGACAAGCTCTGTGGTGTTCTCCTTTTCTGCCTGAAGTAGTACTATATCAAGCTTGAAAGACAGATCACCAAGAGAAGTATCTTATTGCCTATATGTGTTTCACACTCTTATTATTTCCGCTTATTGGCACCATAGCTCCTTTGGAACAAGTGTATAGCATGTCAACAGTGTTTGATCTATAGAAACACATGAGCTAAAGACTCTATCACAAAGACACAACATAAACTCCTGCCACATGTGACAGGGATGGGTACTCAGATGCTATGGAGTGGTGACAAAAGGGCAGTGTCATCTGAACAAAAATGATTTCTGCATGCAATCTTTTAGTTAATCATTTTTTTCCTACATGTAATGTGATTCAGATCTCCTTTTAGTCTTTTAGGAATTGGCAGCTCTATATCATCCCTAGCTGGTCATGTCAGGCTTTGGGGTGTTGTCTACTTGGAAATACATGATTCAACCCCAGATTCTTGGCAACACATAACCCCCCCCCCCCCCCCCACAAACAAAGTATTGTTTATTTGTTAGACTCCTTCTTTGAAAACTGGATGCCATTTGTTAGGAGTGCTTCCATTGTGTATTCTTGCATTTCAGGGGGTTGGATTGGACAGCCACTGTGGTTTCTTTCAGTTCTATTATTCCAGTATTTATATCCCAGGAGTTATGATAGCTTATAACAATGTGAAGAACAGATGCAGATTAAAAAAACTGACAACAGTTGTAAAGCTTGTACACAAGCATATTACAGCATTAATAAAATACTGTGTTAAGGAGCAAATTTTAAAACACATCTGTAAAATATTATAGCACTATTTTGTTAAAAGCTTCATTTTAATTTGCTTTTAACTATCATTTTGCTAGTGTTTCCATATAAGCTACCATTAGTGTCCAATCTCCTCCTCTCCAAAAGACTGGTGATGTTCAAAACAATCTATGGAATGATTATGCTATATCTACTCCCAGTTGTTCATTTTACAAAACTGTTAAGTATTTACTGCTTCAAAAGCTGCCACTCTTGTAAACCAATTTAACATTTTATCAGTCATGAAACTTCATTGCCTACAAAATCCATAGAGCTTGATATAAAAAGGAACTGCATGGTACTGAGATACCCCATTGGTTTGCATGGACAAAGATAACATAAAAGATAAGTTGAAGTCTATCAAAGGATATTGGCTGTTGGAAGTAAATGTAATCTATATGTTTAGATATTCTCTTTCATGTACACATATTTCAAGGAAGGTCCCCAAGCTACTTAGACTCCATCCACACTGACCACTTAATGCAGTTTCAAACAAGGTAATGGTTTAACTATGCAGATGTGTACCTAGGAAAGCCTGGAACCAGTTTGGGGTTGGATGGTGATTACACCCAATATTAAGGGCTGTCTATTGCTCACTTTTGTGGGAGCCTATTGTCTACATTAAATGATCAGTGTAGATGGGGCCTCATTCTGGAGCTACTGTTTATAAATACCCAAATCCATTAAAATAGAGCAAAATTAACAAGCCTGAGGCAAGTGTGATATCCAACTTTCACCCTGGGCTGAAAGACGGATATAGGAATATGCAATAGATGTGTCCTTGCTAACCCCTTGTATAACTGCATTACATATGCCTCAGGCTGCATTCCTGCACACTTTCCCAGGGGTAAGATCCATTGAATGTAGTAGGAGTACCATCTGCAAAAATGTATACTTATGAGCGTCCCTACATTCAGTTTGTTTTATGAACCATTGCTTGGCTCAGTTTTTACTTCAAGATACAAACTGAGATCTGAGTTATGAGGCTTCCTCCTCCACCACCATCTCCCTCCCACAAGTCCCTCTCAAATCTACTCTCTTTCCCTCCCTTCTTTTTCCCACCTCCTCATAATGGCAGGCAGTGACATTTGGGGAGCTAAGGAGGGAGTGCGGAGGGGAGTGTGCATGTGGTTGTGAGAGGGGCAGGCACATGTGTGCAAGACTGAAGTAGGAGTGTGTACATAAGGTGGCAGCAGGAGCATGTGTGTGAGGTAGTAGGAGTGTGTGCATTAGGTGGTGGTGGCACAAGTGTCCCCTTCATCAACCATCTTGTTGGTTTGCTCTGAACAGAGACAGTTGAAAAGGATAATCCGACCGCCACTCCCCTATGCAGATGCTCCTACCATTGCCTCATGCACATTCTCCCCCTGCTGCCTCATGCACATGCTGTTAATGTTAAACTGGCCAGGCAGATTTTTGGTTATCATAGTAGATGACCTCCGCAGAGAACTATACAGGGGTGTATGTCCTTGTTGATACTCTTGGACATCACAGTGGCTTTCGATACCATCAACCATGGTATCCTTCTGGGACACTCTCTGAAATGGGTCTTGGGGGCACTGCTTTGTAGGCCTGTGCGGTTTCGTTCGTTAATTCGTTATTTCGTTATTAATTCGTTATTTTTACCACATCCGACGCGATTTCAAAACACATTTTCAAACCCGGAAGGGTTTAAAAATATCGAAACAGCAGCCCCATATATTTTACGAGCTTCAGCTCGTGTCGTTAATGGGATGGAGGCTGCTGAGTGCTGCTGGTGCCTGGGAGCCAATCCGGCGCTCCCAAGCACCCCAGCAGTGCACCGCCCCTGCCTGTTGGGCGCCCGGCCCGCGCGCGCTCACCCTTACAACCGGCCTCCGCGCGCCATCCAATCGGCTCCGGCTCCTGCGCCCTCCTCCTCCTCCTCCTCCCGGCTGTGTTGCAGGAAGTGCCAGGAGGAGGAGGAGGAGGAAGGCGCAGGAGCCGGCCTCCGCGCGCCATCCAATCGGCTCCGGCTCCTGCGCCCTCCTCCTCCTCCTCCTGGCACTTCCTGCAACACAGCTGGGAGGAGGAGGAGGAGGAGGAGGAGGAGGGCGCAGGAGCCGGAGCCGATTGGATGGCGCGCAGAGGCCGGCTCCTGCGCCCTCCTCCTCCTCCTCCTCCTCCTGGCACTTCCTGCAACACAGCTGGGAGGAGGAGGAGGAGGAGGAGGAGGGCGCAGGAGCCGGAGCCGATTGGATGGCGCGCGGAGGCCGGTTGTAAGGGTGAGCGCGCGCGCCATCCAATCGGCTCCGGCTCCTGCGCCCTCCTCCTCCCAGCTGTGTTGCAGGAAGTGCCAGGAGGAGGAGGAGGAGGGCGCAGGAGCCGGAGCCAATTGGATGGCGCGCGGAGGCCAGCTCCTGCGCCCTCCTCCTCCTCCTCCTCCTGGCACTTCCTGCAACACAGCTGGGAGGAGGAGGAGGAGGAGGAGGAGGGCGCAGGAGCCGGAGCCGATTGGATGGCGCGCGGAGGCGGGCTGTGTGAGTTTTCAGGGCTGTAGTGTATGACCATGTTCCAGAAGCATTCTCTCCTGACATTTTGCCCACATCTATGGCAGGCATCCTCAGAGGTCTGTTGGAAACTAGGCAAATGGAGTTTTATCTATGGAATGTCCAGGGTGGGAGAAATGAAAGCCATTCAATGCTAATCAAGGTGACCATTACTGCAACATTCACACTTACAAAATGTTTTGTAAATATTTACGAAATTTCGTAAATAACAAAACATTTTTTTGGAAAGTTTTGTAAATATTTTAAATATCAAAACAAAAAAACACCCCAATTACAAATCGATTTTAGAAACAAATTTTTTCTTGATCAAACAGGCCTACTGCTTTGCAGTGGCTCTGCTGCTTTTTGGAAGATTCCACCCAGTTGGTGAAACTAGGGACACCTTCTTGAACCCTGGCCATTGACCTGTTGGGTCCCGCAAGGTTCCATTCTATCTCCCATGCTTTTCAACATCTACATGAAACTGCAGCATGAGGTCATCCAGAGTTTTGGAGTTTGGTGCCAATTCTATGCAGATGACACTCAACTCTATTAGTCTTTCCCACTAAATTCCAAGGAAGCCCCCCCGATCCTGAACCAATGCCTGGCCACTGGATGAGGGCTAACAAACTGAAGCTTAATCCAGTCATGGTCATCCTGGTCAGTCACAAAGTTGAGCAGAGTATAGGGTGGCAATCTGTACTTGATGGGGTTACACTCACCCTGAGGACACAGGTCTGCAGTCTGGGGATCCTCTTGGATTCAGCACTGATGCTTGATGCCCATGTGTTGGCAGTGGCCAATGGGGCCTTTGCACAGTTAAAACTTGTGTACCATCTGTGACCATACCTCAAGAAGCCTGACTTGGCCACAGTGATCCATGCCTTAATTACATCCAGACTGGAGTACTGCAATACACTATACGTGGGACTGCCTTTGGAGACAGCCCAGAAACTGCAACTGGTGCAAAGGTCGGCAGCCGGGTTGCTAACTGGAGCTAATTATAGGGAGCAGATAACACCCTATTAAAAGAGTTGTACTGGATGCAAATAAGTTTCCGGTATCAATTCAAAGTGCAGGTTATTACTTGTACAGCGCTAAACAATTCAAGTCCTGCCTACCTTAATGCCAGGGAGGCCCTTCTCTTGCT
Source organism: Anolis sagrei (assembly GCF_037176765.1). Classification (NCBI taxonomy): domain Eukaryota; kingdom Metazoa; phylum Chordata; class Lepidosauria; order Squamata; family Anolidae; genus Anolis; species Anolis sagrei. The sequence goes on from NC_090025.1 coordinate 145,242,424, forward strand.
CCCACCACTGTCACAAGCATGGCTGGTGGGGACAAGAGAAAGGGCCTTGTTGGTGGTGCCCCCCTCCCTGGCTCTGGAACTCCCTTCCCAGGGAGAGTAGGCTAGCACCCACTCTATCCATCTTCCGCAGGGATCTCAAAACCTGGATGTTCCAGTATGCATTTGATAATGGTTAGGTCCCTGTCCATGAATGTCCAGCTCAAATTGACCATTAGAGTGAACTCAGCACTTTACTACAGCCCTATTATCACAGGATGCCTGCACCCTACATCACTGGAGAAATTGCACTCTTATTGCACCACCTGACATCCACTGGGAAGTAGCAGCCAGTAATGAAAGGACCAAGGCAGTGACATCTCTGGCCCATCCCCTGTTCGGATATCAGCCAGCATGCCAACACCTTAAATCAAGAAATAGCTTTCTAATATCTACAGAGATATTCACAGGAAACCTCAGTAAGTGAGAGTCCAAAAGTGGTGGGCTAAAAACCGGAACCTCAACTCATGGCTGATACCAAATGAGAGACTCCTCCTGGGCATACAGAAGACTGGACAACTTGGAACACACTGAACAGACTGTGCTTTGGCTCCATGAGATGCAGAGCCAACCTTAAAAAATGGGGCCACAAAGTCAAGTCCACAACATGTGAGTGTGGAGAAAAGCAAACCACAGACCACCTATTACAATGTAGTCTGAGCCCTGCCACATTAACGATGGAGGACCTTCTTATAGCAACACCAGAGGCACTTCAAGTGGCCGGCTACTGGTCAAAAGACATTTAATATAATGCCAAGGTTTTTTTTAATTTTGTGCTTTTGAAATACATTACAACTGTACCCTTGGTTCGCTCCTGATGCAATAAATAAAAATACCCCAGTCCTGGCCCTACAAGCTGCATTTTTCAGAAATCCATGTGCAGTTTTGACTCATTTTAATGTTGTTTTTATACTTTGCTGTTTTTAATTGTCTAATTCAAATTGCTATCTGTTTATTATGTTTTAAAATGTTTTTAGTTGGTAAACTCTGTTGTTTTGGGCTTGGTCCTGCTTGTAAGTTGCCCCAAGTCCTTCGGAGAGATGGTGTTGGAATATAAAAATAAAGTTATTATTATTATTATTATTATCATCATCATCATCATCATCATCATCATCATCTGAGGAGTGCTGCGTGCATGAGGAGGAGGAGGATAAGGACGGTAAAGGGAAAGGCGCAGGTGGTGGTGCCTCCATTGAGGCAGCCAGGTTTCTCTCTAGCTGTGTGGTAAAGGTGTCACAGGGCCTGCCCCTCTGTAACATACGGCTGGGGATGGCAGAAAGGTGAGGGTGGAGGTGCCAGGTTTACGGTCAGGGAGGGCTGAGAAGGTACCAAGGGATCTGCTGGAGTGTGTGAGGGGAAGAAGACAATGGTTTTGGGGGGACTGGAATAGATTAATAATATTCCAATACATCTCAATGGGGAAATTTGCTTTGACATACACATTTTTGACTTAAGAGTATGGTCACAGAATGAATTAAATCTGTATATCAAGGTATCACTATGCCATTTGCTGTAAATGTTTTATAGTCTCAAGACCAAGCTGAGAGTGCTTTCAAAAGTGTATTTTTAATATATTGTATTGTTTAAAACATAACAAGTCTCTCATACCTTCACCTTAAATGCATAATTATGCCAAGCCCTTTACATCATGTAATCTTTTTGGTTATGAACTCATGTATTCTGCATATTATTATGCTCGTCTTTGCATTCATTCTTATTTTATTAGTTAATAAAAGCTTATTGTAATTGACCATCTGAGATTTTAATAGCCCGTGTTTTACATTCTGTTATATGTTCATACTTACAAATGTTCTTCATTAATCTTTGTAATTAGTGCTGCTTTGTCCCACCGATAAGAATATTTGGGTCTCTTCCCACATGGATATGCAAGGAATGAAGTGCACTTGTTAAAAATAAGCAGCCTTGTCGGCACTTATCCCCTGTTGATTTTCTATTATCATAATGCCTTTCTGTTAAAACATTAATTTAAAAACACAACTTTTAATTATCCTTTTTTTTTGTTCTGCTGCCACCCTGAAATACAACCACCTTTCCCTTACAGTAGTTGGACAAAGATATAATGAAATAGACTTGAAATTCTTATGTATAAGTAAAAGATAGAATAAATGTATTTCAAAACATTAATATGACTCCATCAAAATACATTTATTTTGGAGTAGGGTGCATTACATACATTGATATTACTCTTCCGTAATCATAGCTCCTTGCTTCTTCAAATAGTTGTGTCATTGAAAATGGAAATGTGATTTTAAGAAGCTTTAAAAAGATTTAAGAAATTAGCCTGCCAAACCCTACCTATTCATCTATTCATATATATGCTAATCTATAAATCTAGAAGTTTTAGTCAAGAAATTAACCGACAAAACTTGGATCAGCTTATATATTGGTCAATGTAAATACTATACCTGAACTCTTATAAAAAAAACACCTAACTTTGAGTCAAGTGGTGAAAGACAAGGACTTCATCAGATGGGCCGCTGGAATCACCACACATAGTGGCAAATGTAGCAGTGCCCAGTGGGGGGAACCCGTCACTCTATGCCCCACATCATTTGGCTTCCCCACATGGGGAAGCATCCGCCACCTGCCTCTGCCCCCCCCCCCCCAGTTGACTCCAATTGAACACTGGATGCCTCCTGTGTTATTGCCATGACAGCATGTGCCAGTTCCTCGATAGCTTTATGATGGAACCCTGCCGAAAGAGAGGGGGAGATATATTCTTCTTTTACAACCTCATCAGATGGTATGCATTGGTTCTATAGTTTTACAACAGAGCCTATCAGCTCCCATCCCACAATTTAGAAAGTGTAATTTACTGTTTAATTGTGTAGTCCTTACTTTGAAAGTAGTAGTTCTACTCTAGGAACTTTGTTTTTGTGCCAAAAACTTTGTTAAATGGGTGGATGACAATGTTAAGTTGGTGGACTGGCTACCAGGGTAAAATGATGTCCCTTGTGCAAAGACAAAGTTTTTGCCGTTTAATAAACTTTTGTCGTGTTTTTATGATAGAACCAAATAGGACATGATGTTTATAACCCAAGAACTCAAATAATAATTTATTGGAACTCTGGCTCACTACGGAGGGGCAAATCTCTCTGATGATGAGCAGTGCACTGCATTCTAGGAAATGTAGTTTATGGCAGGACCTTTTGAATTCTCTGGCATAGGGTTACTCCCTTCTCAAACTCCCAGAGTGCTGAGCTGTTCCCAGAAAACACTGCTCCTTTATATCAATATATTGATTTAATTGTCTGGATGGCCTTCAAAATTCTGCACTTATCATTTCCTTCCTTTCCTGGAGTAGAACTACTACTTTCAAAATAAGTACTACACAATTAAACAGGAAATTACGCTTTCAAACTAGAAACATGTTTCATTATCATCATCATCATCATCATCATCATCATCATCATCATCATCATTATTCCAAGGCTGGATTGCCATCTGCCAGAGGTGCTTAGATGGTTTCTAAACTATGTTTTTTGTTCCTGGGTTATACATGTCATTTTCTAATTGGTTCTATAAAAAAAACCTGGCAAAAAAAAAACCTAGCACATTTTGCTATCCAGTCCACCAGCTTAATGTCATCATCCATCCATTTAACAAAGTTCTTGGTGCAAAAATAAAGTTCCCGGTGTAGAACCACTACTTTCAAAGTAAGGACTACACAATTGAAAAGGAAATAATACTTTCAAACTAGGAACATATTTTCTTTATTATTAAAAATGTTGTTTATAAAAATTTGAAAATTCCCCAAAAAATTGTGGACAAATTATACATTCTGAAATTTGATGGGCTGAGAGTGGTAAATGTGTTCTACCATTGTTTTTAGTTTCACTCCAATAACTATAAAAATGAGGGAGAAAGGAGCTCCTGAAATTTCCCCAATTATAGTAATTATGCTCAATTATTATAATGAAATAGTAACAAAATTTCGTTACTCTCGTTATAGTAATGATTTTTTTTCACTAACTATACTTTAGAAATACTTTAGAAATGAAACTCCAGTGTCCCCCGGTTTTGTAATGATTTTTGAACCATTTTTTATGGATCCCACATCTCTAATGATTATGTTTAATAGTCAAATAATATTACATTGTATGAAATTTAAAAAACCCATGCAAGCTAAAAACCTTATTAATTCCTATAAGCAATATTTTACAGATATTGGTAGTTGGGGTTGTATTTCCCATTCTCTCCATTCTCCACTATGAGAAACGACTCTATCCATCAAAAGGCTTACATTCAAATTCATTCTGCACATGGGGTAAAGATTAAAGACAGTAAATATATTCTTAAGGTCATGGGGTTAGCCCTTAGTTCTTTCAGTTACTAGTTTGCTCTAGTTTACTCAAGTTTGGGATTTCTTTTTGTCAAACCCTTTTTTGGCTGATGGAATTGGAATAGACTTTTCTGGGTGATTTGATGCTTGCAAAATAAAAAAAAACAGTGCAACATGTTTCCTTCCTAGTCTCCCCTGCACTGAATAAGACAGATTGGCACCTGTGAAGATTAATAATTAATTAGCAGATAAATAAAAATATCTGATGTTCTTATAGATTTCCAGCATCAGTGAATACTGGGATTAAATCAGAATCAAAACATTTTTCACTTCAAGTCAACACTACATTAATTTCTTTTTTAAAAAGACAAAAAAACACAACCCTATGAATAATGTTTTGTGGCATGTATGTGTCAAAATCTGTATAAATCAGTAAAATTGTTAAGTATGCTCCCATAAAATATTAAGTTTAAAAATGCTAACAATGCTTGTTGAACTTTTTACTAAAGTTGCTGAATTAGTACTTTTGTTAGGCAGTTTACAAAATAAGAACCAAGTCCAATTAGCAACCCAATTGTGGTTTAATTATCTGAAATATAAGATTTGTATTGATCTTCCTGTCAGCAGTAGATTACCCTCTACTCACAAAAGAACTGAATTCCTACTTCATCTAAAGATGAAATAAATTCATCCTAATTAATTATTCTCAAAATTCTCATTTGTGAATCTGCACATCCAATATCCTCCAGATTTCCTCAACATTCCCAAACTTTTTGTTGTATACATTTTGTATCCAGTGATATTTGATTTCAGTACTATATAAGCTGATATAAATTTCATTTCACTACTTGATATCTCTGACCATTGAATAAAGGATTCGCTATTCATCAATAGTAGGTATAGCATTGTATTATTATCACTTTAGTCTTCTTGTCTGAAGATGGTGTCTTATGGAAAGGGAATGAATGAATGAAAAACTAGTTAAACATTTTCTTCCCACCATGTATATGCCTACGGGAAGCTTCTAAGCTGGGCAAGCATCAAACACTGCCCTCACCCTCATAGTGTTCAACAGCATATTGCCATTGCCACCTTCATGTTAGGGATTGCATTAGGTTTAATAAATATTGCCTTCTTTCTTCAAGACAGGCAGAGTGATCGAAAGTGACCCCAGAGAACAGCACAAATGGGGGATCCACTGTTTCATTTTAAAACCAGGCAACTCATTCAAGTGCGAGGATGTGGTAATTTCACCGGATATTTCATCTTGGCAAATCAGAGAAACAGTGATGGGATTAGATACAATATCTCTAGGATGATTTGAGGTTTTACCCATCTGTTGGAAATAGAGTGGCTTGAGATTTGTTGGTTCCAAAGCCAGTTCTCCAAATTCCTGTCCAACACCAGCACCCCTAAATACATAATGTTGATACTATACTCTGGTTACCATCAGTGGGAATACCACCAGGAATAAATTTCTAATGAGCATTCGTCAAACAGAAAGAGGGGTTTTGTATGATATCTTAATCACTCCAAGAAAGTAAGACCAGGGTGTTGAGACCACACAAAGAAGCTATATCCATAGTCCTGAAGACTGTAATCTGACTGAATATGTGGTACTTTTCTTATAGATGTACATATTGGAAATTTAGCAGTTTAACATATGGCATGGATGTTATTGCTGTACCATATGGTTTTTTGTTCAATAATGCTGCATTTTCCCAGATATTACCAGAAAGAAGCAACATTGTATAGACTTCTCATTATTGAATGATATTCTTTTCACACCTTTCTAAGCATTAGTGCAATTATATTCCATTTGAGAATTACTATGAAAAGTTCACTGGAGATTTTTTTGGAGTCTAATTAGTTCAGCAAATTGGAAGAATTTTAACTTCATCCTAGATGACATAATAGCTTTATGGGGTTCCCTCTACAAAAGAGCAAAACAGAGGAAATGTAATATACCATAACCAGACGAACCACAAACAATCTTCAGAGTCGTAACTGGCTTATGTTTGTAATTATGTTTTCTTTGTAAGCAAAAGATTCTATGCCCTCTAATGTTTGTTATCAAAGCAGCATCACACTTTTTATTAAAAAAATAAACACCACAAAAAGATCTGTCAAAATTCAAAAGAAAAGAAATCTCATAAAGGGATCAAAAATAGTTATCTTCAACACAACTTTGATCTTCAAACTATTTGCAACAGATCCTTCTTCTCATTGTATAGTACATTTTATCATAGTCAAGTAATATTAGAAAAGATACTGGTAAAGTATCTTAGAAATCTGGAATGTTACACTATTGCCTTTGGTATATTTTGAGTGAAGAGCAAAATGTCTTTCTTCTTTCATTGATCTTCTTAGCTTTTGATATTCTTCTTCTGTTAGATGTCAATTGTACATGAAACAGCTGTTGTCTTCCACATCTTCTTTCTTTATAATTATACTAATTGGACAACTAATCAGGGTTACTAACAACATTGAATGGCAACTCTCACTAATGTGTTGTTAGAAGTGAGGTGGAGAAGGATGAATAAGAAGTCAGATGAACACATCAGTCCTTTTTCAATAGTTGGAAATGCACAGTAATATCTACAACCTATGAATTAGAGGATATGATTAATCTGCTAGATACATCTCTGTCTTATAACATGGCAAACAGTAACCTTAGTTACATTCAACATCCTTGTGCAGAGGAGTTGTTAGGTGGGGAAAGTCAAGCAGCAAAACATTTAACACCTTAGAGGAATTATAATTTGAATATACATACTCCAGGCTGAGCTGTTTATATTGTTGGGTGTAACTGTTGGATCTAGGTTCAGGCTAATGGTAAACATTTAAGAATATATATGTACATATAAATGTGTGTGTGGATGTGGGTGTATGTGTGTGTGAGAGAGAGAGAATGAGAGAGAGGAGAAGGAAAGAGAGAATGGGGTCTTACATTATATAGGCAAAATAGTTGAGGGGTACAGTATCCCCTACAGATGAAAAGTGGTTAATAAGGTGTTGGGTTCAAAGTTATATTTATTGGGGTTGTTGTTACAAAAGAGCATCAGGGATCATGGGAGACAACATCTCAATGAGAGTGACCAGTCACTAAAGCTTTGAGATGCTTCTAAGGAAAAGTTATTTTAAAAACCTGCAGAGTACCACGAGGACAACATCTCAATGAGAGTGACCAGTCACTAAAGCTTTGAGATGCTTCTAAGGAAAAGTTATTTTAAAAACCTGCAGAGTACCACGAGGTTGAGAGAGGAACACTGGAAGACAAGGAACAGAGTGAACCTGCCTCTCCTGTGGTGAGGTTTAGCCAAGGTTAGGCAAAATGCTGAGACTCCCAGCTCTCATGAAAATCCCAAGCTTAGAACTCTATCTACATTGTGAGTAGCATAGAAATATTTAGCTCTTTACATTAGGGAAATCTTTTTAGCCTTGGCAGAATATAACTTATAACCTCATCAGATGGTCTGCCAGAATCTGATGAGGAAACCTGTCGCCCATGCCCCACATTAACTTAGCTTCCCCTGTTGAGCCAATGCAACACAGGAAACTTCCATTTTTGTGCCTTTAGCCATACCAGGGGATACAACTTTCTTTGTGCCCTTTGTAGCCCTTGCCGGAAATTGCAAATTTAAAAAACAGTCTAACAACCTCATCAGGCAGGGTACTTTTTGGAGGCATGCACCAGTTCCTCTATAGTTTTATGACAGAGCCCTGCTGGAAGTTGTCCTATGTTGTGGTATGGGAACCAGTGGGCTCCATCGTAAAATTATAGAGGAATCACACATGCCACCAAAAAGTACCCTGTCTGATGAGGTTGTTAGACTTTTTTAACTTTGCAGTTTCTGGCAAGGGCTACAAAGGACACAAAGAAAGTTGTATCCCCTCATGAGAGGAAGATGTGAGAGGATGTGAGAGAAAGCCACAGGGAGGAGGAAGCAAGCTTGTTTTCTGCTTCCCTGGAGACTAGGATGCAGAACAATGGCTTCAAACTACAAGAAAGGAGATTCCATCTGAACATGAGGAAGAACTTCCTGACTGTGAGAGCCATTCAGCAGTGGAACTCTCTGCCCCAGAGTGTGGTGGAGGCTCCTTCTTTGGAAGCTTTTAAACAGAGGCTGGATAGCCATCTGTCAGGGGTGATTTGAATGCAATATTCCTGCTTCTTGGCAGGGGGTTGGACTGGATGGCCCATGAGGTCTCTTCCAACTCTTTGATTCTATGATTCTAGAGGGACAAATAAGGGAAGTATCTGAAGTTGAGATGGAGGCATCTGAGCATTTTTACATGTTTCACAGATTAGCTGATATGAAAAGTCCTGTGCAGATGTTTACCCGACCTATGCCTTGCAGTTCTGCTTGAGTATTTACTGATCTGGAAACAATTGAGTCCTTTGTCCCCTCAACCTTATTTTGCCTGCAAATTGCCAAGGCAGATATTATTTATGAATGTATCTCATCTATAAATATGGCATTTTCATGAAAAGATGTGACCAGTTTTCAACCTGCAAAGCTTGAAAATGTGACATGGTTAAATAAAGCAATGACTAGTACTACTTACAAGTACTCCCCTCCCCACATGACCAAACAATTTTTACAAGTTGATCATGTTACTGTATTATGGTGAAATGAGTTCAGTAGAGCTAAACACTAGTGTGTAAAACAAAGTTGATTTTTTTCATTCTTGTATTCTGCTGTGGTTCAGCAGAGAGTACTCATTTTTATATCTCTACCATCTCCCTCCCTCCCTCCCTCTTCTCTGGTCAGTAGTCTTTCAGGAGAAAGACAAGCTATTTTTGTTAGATATTTGATCACTCCCAGAGGGTGCTATCTTCTTACATTTGTTTGTTTGTATTTTCCTCATTGTTGCCTTTTTCCCTGAGAAATCAGAAATGCTAGTTTGCAAAGAGTTCCCCGTGATCTTATTTCTTTTTTTATTCTCTTTCCATTTTCTCCCTTTTTGTTGACCCAAAAAAACCCAAGATTTGTGTTACCTGCATGAAACTAGACTTTGTATAAAAAAATTAAGTCAACTTTAAAAGTGAACAACACAGTATTTTAAAAGTAAGGTCAGTGTGGTGTAGTGGTCTGACTATGACTCTGGAGACGAGGGTTCAATTTCTCACTTAGCCATGGAAACTCATTGGATGACCATGACTAATTCACACTCTCAGTCTCAGCAATTCCAGGTTTGCCTTAGGGTTGCCATAAGTTGGAAACAGTTTAAAAGCACATAACAAAAACAATAAAGTGAAGTATATTGGTAACATCCATTTTAATATATTTGTTGTTGTTTTTAAATTTAAAAATGTTCCAAGTCCCCAAGTGGCAATATGTCTAATTTGTGAGTTTAGGTGTTCAGGAACTTCACCATTCTAGCACTTTAAAAATGTCCCTCTAAGGAGAAGCATAGCAGTTTGGAGAGAGAGATAAATTTCCTTGTTTACAAAGAAAAATGGATACCTATAGTCAGAGAATTTGTCATCTTCTGGTTTTCCCATAAAGCTTTTACTTTGTATATTAGTTTTTCCTCAGTGGGGTTATATTCTCTAGATAATCAGCTACTGATGCTTAGTCTTTCCAAAGTCTTCAGTTTTTAGATTAGGTATTTCTAATCTGGCTGTGTTGACCATTGCTGTGACAAATTATCTGTGGAAAACTGGAACATTTGCTCCAATAAATAACTGACAATATGACAAAAGTTTTACAATATATTATATTTGGTCCATCATTTTAGAAAGCCATGCAGTTAACAATATCCATAATTAATTACTGTATTTTGGGGCAGTCTATCTACATAGTCTACATAAGTCTCAATGTACCATAGGCCCTGCACCCCCTCCAATATTGCCATAACATTTATTTGTTAATTTGGAATAATTTTCTGAGCTCCAATATTGGGGGGGGGGGGGGGGGGGTTCTTGGGAGGAAGGTTGGTCACCCTTGCCATATTTAGAGTATTTTTTCTAGATTTAGAATATCTATATTTTTAAATATGTACATAATGAGATATCTTGGAGATTGAAGCCAAGTCTAAATTGATGTTTCATGCACACCGAAGGGCATTTTTTATTCACAATGCTTTTAATATTTTTGTGCATAAAAAGTTTGTGTACACTGAACCACCAGAAAATGAATGTCACTATCTCAGCTATCAATGTGGACAATTTTAGATTTTGGAGTGTTTTTGACAATGGATGTTCAACCTGCAGGCAACAAAATCTCAGGGGCTATCCCTCATATAGTACTGTTTTCATTTCTTGAATCTACCACATTATGTGACAGATACATGGTAATGTAACATAAGATAATGTAAAGTATAATACAGGCAAGAGAGAGGTAGATGTATAGGTTGGGTGACACCTGGTTTGACAACAGTTCATATGAAATTAATCTAGGCATTTTGGCAGAACACCAGCTAAACATGAGTCAGCAGTGTGATGCAGCAGCTAAAAATGTCAATGTGATTCTAAGTTGAATCAGCAGGATCATAGTGTCCTAGCCAGTTCTGGGCACCACATTTGAGGAAGGATATTGAAAAGTTGGAATTTGTCCACAGGAGGACAACCATAATTATTACGGGTGTGCAAAATTACATTTTCTTTAGTATGTTGAATCTAATTAGTAAGTTTTGTACATAAGAACCGATATTAAGAAATATGGGGAGGGGGGGGCAATACAAGTAAGTAAATCAGTGTTTGGAAACCATGTCCCATGAGGAGCAGTGTAGGGAGCTGATTATTAGATATGACAACAGAAGGTTAAGTCATGGTATGTTAAGCATGTTTAAATATTTTAAAGGATGACATTTTGAAGCTGGAGCAGTTGTTTTCTGCTGCTTTAGAGACATAGCAAAATGGATTCAAATGGCAGGAAAAGAGATGCCACCTCGTAATTTGGAAAATGCTCAGATACTAAAAGCTGTTCAGCAGTGAAATAAGCTCCCATGAAATGTGATAGAGTTTCCTTTTTGGAGGTTTTCAATGATTCTGTGTGACAAAGTAGTATTTGAGCGACTTTCACGGCAGAATATTAATGTCTGAATTATTCTTCAGATGATGGTGCTTTACTATAAACCATGCCCATACTTTTGTCCACATTATTTTTGTTTTTCCTAAGAGTAGATATTTGAGGGCAAAAGAGACTACTAATAAATGAGACCGAAAGAAGTTGCACACTATGATAGCTAAGGTGGAAGCCACAAATGAGCCACAGGTTTGATGCAGAAATCAATATTAATTGCTCTAATTTTTGGTAGAAATACGAGGGTTTAAAAATATATCACAACAGTCACCCATCAGCTAGTCTTTAAGAAGAAAATATCTGGTAGGCTTTCATTCTCCAGTTAACAATAGCAATCAACCACATGTAGTAGTAGTAGTAGTAGTAGTAGTAGTAGTAGTAGTAGTACATTTTATTGATTAGCCCTTAGGCCATATCACAATACTAAACCAAACAAAAAGGTTTGATGAAACTTGATTACACTTTATATAGTAAGTTAAGTAAAATGCAGTAAATAAATATGAGAAAACTGAGTATATACACATGTAGAGACTTCCTTCATTTCTTTGCTATTGTTTTCCAGGTTCATAATTCATCTTTGGAGTTGTACAGCTTAACATTGCAATGTTAGAAAATTAGTATTCAGAGGAATAGAACTGCCAAAGCAGTCATTACTGGCTCCAGATTGCTCTGTGTACCTTCAAGATAACTGTAATTGAAACTAATGTATACCATGTTGTTAAACGATTTTTATAGGGGTTTCTAACCAACGTTATTTTATGAGGCATAAGTTGCAGCTTCTCTGGGTCCTCAATCAGAAGTGAGAAAGAAAGATGTAAGTTTTGAATAGAGACAAATATGAGATGAAAATAAAAGAGAGATTCTTTTATAACTTATTTTTACAAATGGCACGACATAATCAGGTCACCTTGTGAAAGACGCAGCTAGGTACTTAGACTTCAGATATGTAGATTTCTCTTTATAAAAGAAAATGTTATATTGTGCCTGAATCTGGATTAACTAATTCACTTGAAAGCAGTGTGCGGTTTTCTTGGTTATCTATTTTCCACAGGAAATATTTTAACTCTGAAATCATCTCTATTTTTTTATCTTTTTCAGTAACTATTTGTATTTCCAGTCTAGTTGACCATGAAGAGAAAAGGACAATAAAACTAATCTGCCTTATTTAAAAAAAATACAAGTGAGTTCTCAAGATCTTGAAAGAATTAATTTAGTGAAAGGCTTGAATTCAAACCCTGAAATGACAGGTATCATAATTAATCGGTGGGGTGTGTGTGGGTCTCAGAAACTTCACTCAAGTCTCATTAAGATGAGCATGATCCAGGACTGTGAGCAGAACCATGTAAGAGACCAAACTATTACCATGTTCCAAAAACAATCTCTCCTGATGTTTCACCTGCATCTATGGTAGGCATCCACAAAGGTTGTGAGGTCTTCGACAATATTACCTCTTCCTTCCTTCTTTCTTTCTTTCTTTCTTTCTTTTGAAGGACAGGGAAATTTATATTTTACTGTCTTTTTCTCCCAGTCCTCACAACTACGTGAGTTTCATTATGGGTGGGGCAGTGAGTGCTTTCTCGGTTTTATAGTGAGCTTTAAAGGATCTATCCAAATTACTTCAATTTTATCTCACCCGAAGGAAGCCTGAACTAAGGATTTAAATATGAGCTATTCATCTGCACAGGCTTGAACAAATAATTAGTTTATCCCTGCTGTAGAAGTCAGCCTTGCCCCCTTCTATGGACAAGCTGAAATGTGTCCAGAAAAGGATGTCCATCGGAATGCCCGATGAGAAGCAGCTTAGGGATCTTGGCATACTTAGTTTAGAGAAGTGAAGGTTAGGAGGGGATATGATGGTCATGTTTAAAAGTTGAAAGGATGTCATAAGGAAGAGAGAGTAGGCTTGCTTGCTGCTGCTCCAGGGACAAGAACAAGGAGCAATGGATTCAAACTGCAGAAAAAGAGATTCTGCCTAAATAATTAAGGGATAAGTCTTTCTGGTGATAAAAGCTGTTTGACAGAGGAATATGTTATGTTGGAGTGCAGTGAAGCCTCCTTCCCTGGAGATTTTTCAAGAGAGTCTAGACATAAATCAAGCAAGAGTCCTTTGATTGTGCATTTTTACATTACAAGGGCCTAGACAATTCTATGATTCTATGATTATCCCAAAATGTTACACATGAATTATTCTGCATAGAAAATCAAAGGTTAAAGGCAGAAGATTCAGACAGGAAAGATTAAAGATAGAAGAAAATGGGAAAATGGGTTTCTGTACAGAAATACATTTTTCTTGAAGAAATGAGATTTTTGTACAAAATCTCATGTTTTCTTTTCAGCAGAGCAATTGTTGTACAACACCTTAGGATGTAAATTACCAGGAGAAAAATGCATACAATTTTCATAGTTCTATTATTATCTCAATGGAATTTTCTGTCCATTGGAAAACCTGTTTTTCAACCTGGAAATGAATAATTGCAAATACACTTTCCATTCCTAGGCTGAATGATTGATTTTGATATTGGGACAGCACTAAAACATAGCAGACTCAGAAGCCCACATATGTGGTCAGAGCTTAGTCATTGTGTTTGTGATGGGGGTTATTTCCATTTCATCATGAAAGAAAACCGAATCTCTCATCCAGGGATGGTGAAAGATATTGTAATCAGTATATTCCAGTCTTACTGTCAATAACCCATACTTTCAGGCTTCATTTTCCAAGCTACTAATTCATAGGGCTGTGTTTGATTTCATCTTGTGCACCCCCTGCCACTTTTAAAGGAAAGCTGGAATTTCATTAATAAAAATCATGTTAAGATATCAATAAAGGGAGGGGGCATGGCAATGAAAAGCCAGCTTTTAGGAAGATTCTCTTATTTGGTTTCACAGCGAGATCTTCTTTTTAGCATGTAGGCGATGAGAACAGTGAAGCTTTCTCACCGCTCTCTAGACATGCTGAAGGAAACTGCAATCGATTCTTTACAATGTGTCATTATCAGGTAACACATAATTCACAGCAGGTAATTAGCAGGTGATAATGAGCATCAAGTCCAATATCTCAAATCATTCTGTGAAAGTCACACCTACAAGAGAGAAGGAGAGGCAGATAAATAGATATTGGGCATGGAACTATGAATATAACAAAATAGGATTTTTCAGAACTTAGTAGCAATTTATAGCAGGAGAATCATAACAATCCTTCATTTTGGCTGGACTCACCATTCAGTGGAAAGGTCATAGGTTGGATAAGATGTTGCTGTATTATGCAGTACTTGCATCCAATTATATAGTAAAAATTAACTACTCAAGAGGCAGTACGGAAATGATACCTTATTAAAATGATGTTCACATGATAGAACAGATGTTCTTCTCAGAGGAAGTGTGAAATAATAAGAGTGAAAGCTCACATGGGATGCAAAGAAGACAATTTTAAAGAAAGGATTTTGGGTCAAAGTTTAGTTAATTGAGATTCTGCATTGCTCTTTAGGTAATTGGCTACATGTATGAAATTCTTCACAGTTTAATTTTCTTCTCAAATCTACAGTTTTAAGTTTAATTGCACATTGATACTTCTGGTTTACTAATGCATTATTATTAAATTCTGACAAACCAAAATGTGTCATCCATGAGATACTTTGTAAGTGATGCTAAAATACTAATATAAATTCATTAACTAATATATCAAAAGTTGTTTTTGAAACTGGAGATGCTGAGCAAGTATTTGGGAAACTACTATTGGAAAAGTTACCTATTTGGAATATAGTCCCAAACCCCCTAGAATTCTGAGAATTAGAGTCCAAAACATATTTTTACATGGCTCTGCTCATAAGTGGCTTGGTGCCTTGAATAGGCCAAAGAAAGTAAGCAGACTTACTTTTACAGTGTTAATTTCATTGGGTAAAAAACAAAACATAATTTCACACAAGACTGTAGGAATACTGATAGCAGATGTGTCCTTCCTTCTTGAGACTGAAACACATTCCATGAAAATATAAAGACAGTAGAAGAATCAGGTACCATATTTCAGGAACAAATTGCCCAGGCTAAGGGAAGTTATTTGCTTAGTGGAGTGATACTTGCCTGGTTCTCTTGTACTGTTGTAGTAGACTGCGCTGAGCAAGCTACAACGAGTAGTAGAAGGGCAAAGAGGGCTGCTCAGGTGTTGGATCAAGAGCAGCAAAGGAAGCGAATTAGGGAAATATTCATGACACCTACAGATACTGAGTCATTCAAAGGGTTTACAGATTCTGAGATGGAGGAGGAGGGAGAGGAATGTACAGGTTTGAAGCGGGTTACTCGGGATCAAGAGTCAGATGAAGAGAGAGAAAGGAAGCAGATCCTTGAAATACTTAATGTTCCGACTGAGGAGGAAGACTTCATGGGGTTCACGGGGAGTGATGGGACTGGGAGTGATGACAGAGAGGAGGATGGGCTAGATTGGACCTGTGTGCAAGAGATCAGGGACATATGTACTCAACCTACATCAAGTGAGGAGTTTGAAGGGTTTTCAAGAGACTGGCAACCTGGAAATACATGGAGTGATCTAAGTCTTGATAGACGCTGGAAAAGTTGGAGGGACGGGCGGTGGCGAGCAGCTGTGGAAGCATAAGCACCTGAGAGTGATGAAGACAGGGTGGAGTCCAACTCCTCCTCTGATGAGGAATTATAGGATAAAAGTAAGGTATCAAACTATTGGAACTTTGCAGTAGGCAAAGTGTTGTATTCGGGCTTTGGACTTTGTTGCTGCCATTACTTTCGCTTTGGGTCCTGGGACTGCAGATTGTTGTGTTTCCGTGCTTCTACCAACTGGAATCCAGTAAGTGCTGACTTCTACCTTCCTGCTGACTTCGGATTGTTTTTGGACGACGACATCTTGTTTTGGACCTTTACTTCTACTTTTGGATGTGCCTCAACTTTGGACTGTTTCTTGACTACGTTTTTGCTTGCTCCAACCTTGCTACATTGTGTTTAGTGGACTCTGTGATTTTGAAGCAGTTTGCTTAAAGTTTTTGTTATCCTGGATTATATTCCTACATAATCCGGATTATTCTTCAAATTGCGTTTTTTGCTTAGCAGATGCTACAGAGTTGTCGCAGTTTTTTTCAGGCTGTATGGCCATGGTCTAGAGGCATTCTCTCCTGACGTTTTGCCTGCATCTATGGCAAGCATCCTCGGAGGTCTGTTGGAACTAGGAAAAAGGGTTAAAGTTGCTACAGACTTTGCTAGACTCACTGAATTCAAGTGTTTCTAAGCTATTTTTGTTTATTATTAAACCTTGTTTGGACCTTTTACTTGTGTTTGGCTCCTTTAAGGCTTCTGGTTCACGACATGTACTGTTTGAATTGTTAGGGTAAGAGAATCCTGAGATGTTGTGGAAGTGCCCAAAGCAAGAATGTCTTTAGATATGGAGAATTTAGTACTATGTGGTGAATTAATAGCTACCAACTTGGAAGGCCTTCAGAAAGGATTGGATAGGCATGTGCAATCAATTTAAATGTTTCAAAAGTAATTGCAAAATTAGGGGCAGTGGTGTTTCATTTTTAAAGTGTTCCTAATGAGATTAATGAAATTACTATAATGTTACTCTCATTACTATAATGACAGTAACAAAATGTAATTGTTTATATATTTATCTGTTTTATAATTTGATGGGGTGTGCTTTATTGTAATGTCCATGACACATTGAATTTTGCTGGGTTAGTAAACTACCTTGAGTCCGCTGCTGGGTGATAAAGGTGGAATAAAAATGAAGTAAAAATTAATTAAATAAATTTCATTATTTTTTCATTATAGTAGTTTCACATAATTACTATAATTGGGGAAAATTTAGGGGCTCCCTTCTCCCTCATTTTTACAGCTATTAGAGTGAAACTTGCTACAATGGTAGAATATATTTATACTGTTAGCCCATCAAGTTTCAGAATGTTTTATTTATCCACAGATTTTAGGGAAATTTTCAATGTTTTTATAAACAACATATAACAACTATAAGAGTTATCTCCTTGAATTTTCTATACAATGATACAAGAGCCCCCATGACCCACTCTACATCCTGCTGCATTTTGTAGGAGGATGGACCATGGATGATGGGACTTGCAATACCTACACTCACTTACTGAAACCACTGTGACCCACATCCAATGACCAATAAAGACCAAGCTTGGCACACAGAGCCCCCATGACCCACTCTACATCCTGCTGCATTTTGTTGGAGGATGGATAATGGTTGATGGGACTTGCAATACCTTCACTCACTTAATGAAACCACTGTGACCCACATCCAATGACCAATAAAGACCGAACTTGGCACACAGAGCCCCCATGACCCACTCTACATCCTGCTGCATTTTGTTGGAGGATGGATAATGGATGATGGGACTTGCAATACCTACACTCACTTACTGAAACCACTGTGACCCACATCCAATGACCAATAAAGAACAAACTTGGCAGACAGAACCCCCTTTACCCACTTTCTCAAATAACCCAGGCAGCGCCGGGTCCCCAAGCTAGTTTTAAATAAAACACAACAGCAATATCATTGAATGTTTCTCATATATTAACAAATATAAACTGATATTAACCAATTCTACATTATCATAGAATTCTAGAGTTTGAGGGAACCACAAAGGGATATGTAGTCCAACTCCCTTCTTCCAGGAAGAAGGGCACCATCAAAACTCTCCTGACAGATGGCCATCCAGCTTTTTGGCTTTGCTTTCCTTCCTTGTGCTGAAAATAAAACTCACATTGGGAGGCTTCCAAGATTTACAAAATGCAAATGAAAAGTATTGAATAAGTTTAGATTCTTAAGTTTTTGACATGGCCACACTCATGTATCGGATATCATATTGTAAGTACGACTTTACCAAATTTGATGCAACTTACAAGGACTAGTTAAAAAATGAACACCTAGATAAATATAATCTAGGTTATGTTAACATTATGTTTCTTTTAATTTCTTAATCTGTAAGGAAAAAAAACAGTTGTTTTACAAAATAATTAACTGGGATTAAGCTATATTACATATATACTTGAATAAAATCAATTGGCCTCCGGCTGAACTTATCTGAACAGTCCAGCCCTTGATTTCAAAGTTAGTTGGTTATATTTATCACCAAGTGTATCATCAACACTATATTTTCTTGACCAAGGAATTGACTGCTGATATATAACCCATTCTTTGAAATTTATATTTAAAAGTCACTTGCAGGTGACAAAAGGAAAATGTTCAGGAATAAATGTTCAGGTCTTCTTGATCACTTGCTAATTCTTTCAGATAAAATATTCCATTAAGTTCTTTGTGCTCTTCATCCAGTTATGGGTAAGCCCTCCACTTTTGTATGTGCAAGGGGGACAGGACTCATGTGAAAGTGAAAAAAACTGAAAAACACACACACACATTATTTTTACCTCTGGTGGAGGTTGACTATTGAATCACCTGGGGGGGGGGGGGTTAGAAATTCCATATTAATTAATTCCATGAATAATCTAATCTGCAGAAAAATAACCCACAAATGTGGAGGACTGACTGTACACATTTCTTTGATAAATATGCAATATAAAGCAGCTTTTTAGGGAGTTGTAGTAGGGTCTGTGGCTACTCTTTAGCTCAGTGGTTCTCAACCTGTGACTCCCCAGATGTTTTGGCCTTCAGCTCCCGGAAATCCTAACAGCTGGTAAACTGGCTGGGATATCTGGGAGTTGTACGGACCCATAGGTTGAGAACCTGAGGACCTACAGGTTGAGAACCACTGCTTAGCTTATGTTCACATTCCAGGACTTATGGATCTAGTATAAAAATAGCTTTAATATGTGACATTCATACTAATACATCATTTTTATATATTCACTATATGCTTATAGTGAATCGGAGCAAGCAAAAGTCTCACAACCACCCTTTAACTATTAATAGCATGCTACCAATAAGCACAGAACAAACCAATACCCTCATAGGTGATATCCACATATGGATGTCTGAAATTTGGGAAGGTGTGTGGGTAGCAATGCACAGATTGGTGTAGTCAAAAATTCTAGAATTCAACAACACTTGCAATGCCAACCTTTCCGATATTGCCCTTCTGACACTGAAGGAATTTAACATCTATTTCCATTTTGTGAACAATTCTGGTGCAAGATCATTCTCGGCATATTTCCTATTTTGGTTCAACTCATCTATCTCTGTTATTTGCTTTCCAGTCACCTGGATGTGCTTACAATCGTTGGTTTAGACGTCAACAAAAATTATCAGAACAAAATATGCGTCTCTAAATTTGCTCCTTTGCTCTTTGTTTCAATGTTTCCTGTTTTGGAATAATGCATAATAAACTTAATCAGATCTATGATTCTTTTCTTCTATAGGAAAGATAGGAAGAACAGGTGCACAGTGGTAAATGGGCCAAGTTTATCCCATGCCATATTTGAGGCTTCTCTTATTGAGCAATGATGAGGGAGAGCCAGGGAGCCTGTTTACATTTCACAGCTAGCATGGTGACCATGCAATGTGAGAAGGCCAGCATATAACAGTTGCAGGATTCATTGTGGACATGAACTGTTGATGAAATTGGCTTCTGGCCCTTCTCATTGATTGCTTCTATGCAATAGGAGTCTGACAGTGCCCATTGGACTGGTTTGCCGTCTAACAGTTGGGACTGCTGGATAGCAGCTGAGTAGACCCTCTGTGTGCTCTGGCTATAAAACTGTGTTTACAATTACAGGCAGACACATGAAGGGAAAAACAAACTTGTTTATACGTATTTGAGTGTACTCATATGAATTGTCCTGTTTAATTTCTTTGTTTCTCTACATAATTCATGCAATTTGCTTTTACCCAATACAACGTGGTACTCTTGAAAATGAATTTCGATTGGCTGAAACATTTGTGTGCATTTGATCAAAAATAAAGGAGAAAAGATCAGAAACATTCCCTCAAAATCCTGATGTCTTTCTCATATTTCCTATTATAGTTTATTGTGAAGTCCATAAACAGCAGGCAATAATATGAACATCATAACTCGAAATTCACGAAATAAGTATTATTGAAAAACAATGCCGAAAAGCATTCCAACATCCTTCATGTTTTATGATCACAAATACTGCTGATTTCTTTGGAAATATCAGAATGTTTATTATTTTATATTTCATTACTAAAATATAGTTGGAAATAAATCTCCTTGAGTAAATGAATAAAAAGCCACCACTACAAATTAATTCCAGAAAAAAGCTTCATATAATATAACTGTAAATTTTGTTAGTGCACACATCAATGAAGAAACTAGGCTTTTATCTTTTCAGACTATAATAGTGTGAAAAAACCCTAGGCATTTACAACATGTTTTTGTTTGTACATTCTACATTTATAAAAAACTGCAATGGAGCTTAATCCATCAGGGGATGAGAGGCTAACAGCATGTAGCACAATCCTATAGACATCAACACAGAAGTGAATCCCACTGAAGTTAATGGGATATACAGTAGGAGTACATTGCTCACCTGAATCTGCAAGGGCTAAGCATGGTATCCATTCATTTAGATCTGGCCTGTACAATTTAGCCATGGCACTGTCTATTAATATGTATTATGTAGAAATATGTTTAAATATGTGTATTTTATAAAATGTTTTAGATGATTATGTGTTTTAGTGATGTTGTAAACCACCTCGAGCCACAAGGAGAGGGGGGTAAGAAATAAAATTATTATTATTATTATTTTACTCACACAATAACACAGTATGATACAGCAAACAAATTATGTATGCTGGATTTCGTTTCACAAAATAACAAGTCAAATACTTCCCAAGCATTTAGGACTATGTGATGCATTTTCAAATGATGTGCACAGCTCCAAGTAAGGTGGCTTTTTGCAGTTGACAGATCATGATTTTGTCAATGTTTATAGTTTTCAAATGCTGGTTGAAATCTTTTGGCATGGCACCCAATGTGGAAATTACCACTGGGACCATTTGTACTGGTTTATACCAGAGCCTTTGCAGTTTAGTTTTGAAATCCTGATAACGGCTGAGTTTTTCCTGTTGTTTTTCATCAATTCAATCTGGCATGACAACATCAATAATCCAAACTTTTTTCTTTTCCACAATTGTGATGTATGATGTATTGTGTTCCAAATCTTTGTCAGTCTGGATTTGAAAGTCCCACAGTATTTTTGTGTGTACATTTTCCACTACCTTTGCAGGTTATTATTATTATTTGAAACACAACAAGATGAGTCCACAGCAAACAAGATCACTCTGCTGACTGCTGTATTGGTTCACACGTCAGACATTTCCCAAGTGTCTAGGACGGTATGATGTATCGGCGAATAATGTGTGCAGATCCCAGTAAGGTGGCATTTAGAAGTAAAAAGTCAAAACATTAACACCAATTGGCAAACTTCTTTCTAGTGGGCATGTGTTATTTATGAACTTATTTCATTAAAAATATGCATCTTCTCATGGAGAAGCCATTTCACATTTACATTGTTCATGTATGTAATAGAAATTCCAGCATGAAGCCAGCAGGGATGGGAGTCAGAGGAAGTTCAGATTTTGTCTTCTGTATATATAATGAAGACTGAATTTCAAAATAAAACACACACAACTCTTTGGATAATATCCCCCCCCCACACACACACACACACACAGTGTGACAAGTCCTGTCACACTCTGTTGAGAAGGGCACAATTGTCTGATTGTCATAAATATTGTGGGTGTTATTCAGTGTGACACCTGCATAGTATAAAAAGCTACTCTCGCTCACAATTCTTTTCCCTACATCAGGTTCCATCATCTGTTGAAATGCAACACTGTCAAATGTAAAACAGCAGCCTAGAGAAATCACAAAATAGTGCAGAGCACTTCTCTGTGGGACACACAGGGATAGTCAATAGGAAAGATTTGCTGGCATCTGAGAGCATCTCCTGCTATTGATTTCATCAACATGTTGCATAATCGGTTATGTACGGTTTGAAAAAATGTACAACTTTTTGTAATACATTTATTGCTGTACACAGAAGCAGTTAGGTCCCTAGTAATTTTGAAAAATAATCTGTCTATCAAATGTACCATTTTTATTTACCTTCCGGATAGTGCTACGATTATAATGTTGTTATCAGCATTTCCATGATGGTCTCTAATTTTCACCAGTTTAAGTACAGTAAAATTTCCATTTAACTGCAGATGCATTTTATCATTGAATGCAGTGGTATATAGATTGGAGGATATTTGAGAATTTAGACTACATACTATAACAATATATGTATTCTACATGTTTTACTGGTGACATATATGCTTGCACTCTTCCTGCCTCCAACATCTGTAAAACTCCAGAGGCCTTATCATAGACATTTACTGGCCAAAGGAAGTAGGCAGCAAGGTGGCACCCATCCAAGATACAATTTTTCAGCCAGTGGGACAGAATTGATGTTATCCTCTTGGATAACTAGTGATGGGCATACATTTCATGGTCTTTTGAGCATATGATCCTCCAATATACTCAGTTTTGTTCCACAGGATTTGTTTCAATCTACATATTCTTCATATCTTTGTTTTGACTTCCTATCTCTCCCCTCTCTTGTATGTTCTGCATATTGACAAACTGGAAGTGTATTTAAGTGCATTTTTCAAAGAGCTTAATTATGAATTGTGTGCATTTGTTTGCCTGTAATTCACATAAAGGAAAAGTGTGAAATAATTTTTCACTTAACAGTTCTTTCTCAAAGATCAATTTTATCACTTGGACACTGCAAGGTAAGCACATGCTTTCACTAGAAATGTCAAAAACTACAATTGGGCTAATTCATAAAAAATCCTGAGTTAATGTGAATTTCTTTTGCGTCTCTCGTTAATGACACTTTTCTGCCAGATAGATCTATTGCACATCTCTCTCTCTCCATCTGTGATAAAAAAACCCCAACTGAGGAAGTTGATTATCACTACCTATAAATTTTAATCATCAAAAATATACTATCATAAAGTTTAGTCATATTAAATGTCTCTGTAGTATACAGTGAAAATTTAGAGATCCAACCACTAACTTTTTCTCAAGTTTATCATGCACTGTAAACACAACTCCAAATGCATGGGACAAAGTGCACACTTTGAGCACCATACTGAATAATACAAATAACATCCTCTCCACTGCCCCAAGATTTCCTCTCCTAATGCAGGATTTCTAACACTCACGAGATCTTGTGTCTAATCACAAGTTACTCAGAGCTAGTCTTGATGCGATTTTCAGCTCAGAGCATAAGGATCTGTGAGCAGAGGTGATCAATACTTCCAAGTTGTCATGGGCAGATTATTATCTGGTCGGGGTTAGTATCACAGCTACAACCTACTCCTGCAGGGGTGGAAGACCTATTAAAATGGTCCACTCTCAAAGGTGAATGGATTCTTTGAGTTTCCAGAATACCTTAGAGAGTTCCATGGTTGACATCACCAATGAGTTACTTGAATCCATGGTCAGTAAATGGAATCAAAATCTAACCAGGGCTATTGACATGATCACTCCCAAATATTCTCTGCAATGCACTATAAATTGGGCTTCCTGGTATACAGAGATCGTCATGAAAATGAAATGGGAAAGACAATGACTACCAGTCAGATGGTGGAAAACTCAAGTTTTATGTGACAAGTCATGGTATTGAGAGGACTTCTGCTCCTGTAAAGTGGCAATAGGTGCAGCATAGAAAACGTTTTTCTCTGCACACATTGCATCAGTGAATTCAAGTCCAGCTTAGCTGTTCAGAGTGATGAGGCGCTTAACTCAGGTGCTCTCCCATCTGAACGCATTGTTGGAACCTTCAGTAGCTTACTGTGATGCCTTTAATAAAATCTTTGACTATCATTGGAGCAGAAGCCAACAACGAAGTGTCCAGCAACTCTATGATTGGGATTACATTGGATCAGTTTCAATTGGTGAGTACTGTTGATGTAGATAAGCCACTGGGGCTAGTAAGAAGGGAAGCCTGCTTTATTGATCCCTGTCCCGCTTGGCTGGTTGTCCAGGGAGGAGATGTAATTCAATCTAATAAATAAATAAATTATTAATGCATCTCTCAGAGAGGGGAACTTTCCATTCTGTTTAAAAGAATCTGTAGTTAGGCTCCTGCTGAAAGGCCCTCCCTGGATCCCCTGAGGGTTTTGGGAATTTGAAGGACTGGGTTGCAATAGTTCCAGTCATACCTTTCAGGCAGGTTCCAGATGGTCGTGCTTGGGGATAGCTGCTCCTCAAAAGAGGAACTGTCATATTGCATCTCACAGGGTGCCATTCTATCAGCAAAGCTTTTTAATGTTTACATTAACTGCTGACAGAGTTCATCCATAAGCATGCTCCAGGGTATTAAAAGTATGCTGATGATACACACATATATTTCTCCATGTCTTCAAAAACAGCTCTAACTAAGGATAGTATGTCTTCTCTGAATGAATGCCTGAAGGAGTTAATGGTCTGGACGAGGAAAAACAAATTGAAACTGAATCCAGACAAAACAGGTATTTGCCATCAAGGGTCCTAATCTGGGGATGGAGGTGTGTCAAGCAGTTCTGGATGAAATTACACTCCCCTGAAAGACTGGGTTTGCAGCTTGGGAATGCTCCTGAATCTGTCTCCTCAAATATCAGCCCAGATAGATGCAATGGTCAGGAGTGCTTACTTATCAGCTTTGGCTGATCCGCCAGCTATGCTCCTTCCTAAATTTGGAGAACCTAAAGATGTTAGTGTACACACTTCTGGAATGCGGTTTACACTAGGCTACATTTGACTCAGGTTTGGAAAGTTCAGATTGGTTACAGGAACATCTAAGAGTAAGCATATTACACACATACTAAAGTAACTCCACAGGCTACCACTTAGTTTCCAGGCAAAATACAAAGTTTAAGTTTTAATTTTTAAAGCCATACATAGTTTGGGTCCAGGTTACCTACAAGATCACCTTGTCTCATACAATCTACCCCAAACACTTAGGTCCTCTGGGGGCAGCTACTCCAGCCCACCAGAACAATCCCAAGACTATGAAATGAACTGCCAGAAGAGCTCCAGCAGCTAAATGAGCTGTCAGAATTTATCACATATTTGAAAACCCATCCCTTCAGGCAGGCCTACCCAGCCAATTTTAACTATGAATTTTAAACTCGTGTCTTCTATCCACTATTAAATACATTTTAATATGAGTATTTCATATAATAATTTTGTGGTTTTAGTTGTGTTGTAACTCACCTTAAGACATGGCAAGTAAGAGATAAAATAATAATAACCAAATAATAAATAGAAATAAAGATGATGATGATAATTATTATTATTATTAAAGCACAGTGAATGTAAAACAGAGGACACAGTCAGTTAAAAGTTGCAGAATTTTTTAATATAATCATAGGACAGCTTTTATGAAACTTTTAAAAATGTACCTAGATTCCACCAGCACTATAACATCAACCAATAAAACCGAGAAGGATAAAATGTTGACTTGTTTTTTCTGTGCCTGTGTTTTGGGTGGAATGTGTGGGCAAAACTCTCAATACTGTATCACAGGTTTAGTTTATTTATTTGTTGCCCTTATATCCCAATGACATCAAGGTAGCATCAATGGCTTCTCTAGTTTTAACTGATGGCTCCACTAATTTTAATTGATGCCTACTTTACAAGGTGGAAGGTTTGGCTGAGAGAAAGTAGTGAGATTCATAGGTCTCGGGATTCAAATAATATTTGAAGACGTCAGAAAAAAAAGCTAGGGACTTCTTGAGTACCAGGTTAATCTAATAATGAAAATAGTACTGTAGCCCACTTCCTTTAGTTTCTAAATAGACTCATTGATTACTTCTATAAAGACTCACAATTTTTCCTTCCCTAATAAACCTCTCCATGTAGCAGCTGGTGGGAGGACAGTAGCTGTGTAAGGCAGTGAGAAACAGTAAGAGGGTATCAATGCCACCCACCCAGGGTATATTCAAATGTTTCACAGTATTGACAAACATTTATGTCTGTAGAGGGGAGAAAATTCATTCTACCCTATGGCAATGAATAATTTAAAGAAGCATGTCACTATCTATGGTTGACTTGAATTATCTCCATGATCCTGATCTGACACTCCGACCTCTATGCCATTCCAGCTGTCAAGTATCAGTCCGCATTTCGAAATTCTTCTACTCTCCATGGACACTAACAGATGAGGCACAGTTATACTTTTTATTATATTCCATGCAGCATGAGATTTATAAGTATTTTTCATTTGTATAGTCATTTCTTTTTTAAATAGATATTAAACTGCACTAACTCTGCAGTGTATTTCAAGATCAATTTATTTGATTATATTGTTTTCTTTTTAAGAGACAAAAGGACATCCTCATGTATAATAACTCACAAACAATACAATTCAAAAGCCTCTTTTACTTTTAAGTTCCATGACTAATCAGAGAAGTAATAATAGGAAGGAACAAGAGTGCAATCTTCTATTTGATTTCTAGAATAAAGACTGGGCAAAGTTATTTATGTTCAATGAATGAAATGAATGGCTAAAATGGTTTGGTAACCTAAATTTCAACAATAAAATGGGAACTGAAATGCTGCATGTAACTTTTAAGAGAGCTCTGGATTGTTGCAGGGTCAATATGGCCCCTTAATATGGTGTGTGGTTGGCAGAGAAAGCTCAAACAATTTAGAAACAGACAACCATTCTAGCTATGAGTACATGGTTTACTGGCACCTAGAGTTAAGATTTTAATTCATGACAGAGCTCCTAACTTGAATTGCTCATTTTAAAGTAAATTTTCCCACTGAAATGCATTGAAATGCTATTAATGCATTCAGGCCCACTGGACCTGCCCCACTTTTTGGGTTACATGTATTTAAATAAGAAAATGGACTTTATTAATAACAAATAATGTATAAAGCACAAAATTGTGGCAAGGAAGCACAAAGCACAAAATGAAGAGGCAGAATAATCATTTTCTTCATACCATACTCATTCCAAACTCCCTCCCTCTCCTGCTCTCTCTCTTCAGAAAGTCAAACATACCAGGGGAGAAAACACACACACACAATCAGCTAACCCAAAGTTCCTCAGACTGGACAAGAGTAAAGCAGATAGCAATCTACCAAAGTGGACAAGAGCCCAAGACACAGAAGCTGCTCCCTGATGTTACACCTTAGCAGGAGTTCACCTTGTTCATAGCACTCACCAAGAAACTCAACATGGTAATAAACATAGGGACCACCAAACGCAGCGCCCAGACACGCATCAAGGAACATGAAAGGCACTGCAGACTACTTCAACCAGAGAAGTCAGCCATAGCAGAGCACCTGATGAACCAGCCTGGACACAGCATGTTGTTTGGGAACACAGAGATGCTGGACCACACCGGCAGCCACCATGTCAGACTGCACAGAGAAGCCATTGAAGTCCACAGGCATGTGGACAATTTCAGCGGAGGGGAGGAGACCATGAAAATGAACAAGGTCTGGCTACCAGTACTAAAAAACTCTAAAATTATAACAGCTAAACAACAGAGAGGAAAAAACCAGGCACAGATTAACACCTCCCAGCAACAGATTTTCCCAGGCTCAGGCATGCCTTCAAATGCTAATGAAGGTGATCAGCTAAACATTCACACCTAACTGCAGCAGGGAAGAGCTCCTTGCCCCACCCCAGCCATTCCACAGATATATAAACCCATTGCCCTAATTCCAACAGACCTCACACCTCTGAGGATGTTTGCCATAGATGCAGGCGAAACGTCAGGAGAAATGCCTCTAGAACATGGCTCTATAGCCCGAAAAAACCCACAAGAACCTAGTGATTCCAGCCATGAAAGCCTTCGACAATACAATAAACAGTTTATTGATAAAACACATATAAAAAGGGCCAAAGGCACCTTAAGCATATAGAAGGGTAAAAATCCAAAAGTAATAAAGGAAGCAAGTCCCAAAGGCAATAGGTAAATCCAGGAAACAATGGTTAGAACATGGGCATCAATC